>NC_056053.1:4444684-5644684 GCF_004379255.2 Salvia splendens | reverse complement strand
ATGGCTGGTTACGATTTCGTGGTTAACCGCCCGAACCGTAAATCTTGGGCATCTCTACCTTCAACCCCAAACACTAACATATAAAGGAATATCATCCACACCATCATTCAATTCATCTATATCATCATATGCTACTAACTTGATGTGGTTAACTTCAGATGTTAAAATACCATCTAACTCGTCAAGATTATCATCTAACATTAAAAATGTAAAAGTTGAAGTATTACAAAAACACAATTTTTATAAACAAAGATTCACATAAAAAATGAAATAGAGAGAAAAATATTTTACATAGAAAAGTTGGAGGTATTGCTTGTCTTTCTCGACTCACTTGTCTATTAGGAATATCAAGAGTTGCTTAATGATCGTTCATAATTTTTTTCCCATAATTTCTAATCCCCTTTGTATTTAATTGACGAGTCTGATGCCACATAAATAGCCAATTGGCGGAGTTAAAAATTGTGCAGACGATTAGTATTAAAACAAAACGTCAATTTAAAACAAGTATGTAACATTTTGTATGAATAATAGATTTACCTCAGAAAATTCAGATTTAGAAAATCCCCAAAATTCGAATATCTAATCTGAACTTGATTAAATTTGTGACTTTTTCGAATTTCAGATTTTTGGATCGGTTTGGAACGGGCATATTAAAAATCGAAAAATCGAAAATTCTAATGTACACCCAAATAGCCAATCCAAAAACCCAAAAATCTGAAATTTGGTTATGCATTAGGCTTGCAAAAACAACTAATAATTTCCTCCAATTTGTTTTCTGTAATTTTTGTACCGGCCAAGCCAACTTTTTTATCTTCTAAAAGAAATCACGAAAATAATAAGGGATATAAGTCTATGTGTAGCAAACTGTTGATGCTTAGAAGAATCACAAAAGTGAATAAAATTAGAAGCAGCAAATTATCGCAATATATAACAAGATCAGTCGAAGATGGAAATACAAAACACGGCTTATGAGTCAAAGGCACTCTGGAAATTCAACTAAAATATACGCAAATGCGATCTCTGCAGTCAGAAACAAGTTCACATCTCCTCTAGATGAATAATCCAAGCTATACCTTTCAAACCAAGTGAGTCCGAGCTTACAATTATCGAATCTAGGATGTTCTGTAGAAAGCAGGCCAGGAAGATGACACGAGCCTCTTGCCCGATTTCAACAGCTGTTAGGATCTTGTTTTCTCCAATACTATCAAAAGAATCCAGGAATTTCCCCAGGTTGGGGAGCTAGCTCGTTGTTGGCGAACCTTTCCTCATCATAGAAACCAGCACGAACAACCCTTCCCCCAAAGAAGCGACCATCAAGTTCTATGAGGGCCTTCGTTGCTTGCTCTGATCTCTCAAATTGGATAAAGATTCTCACAGCTTCCTCGTGTGGGAAGTTTGGCTCTGTGATCTCAAAAATCAAGACGCGCGTAACAGTGCCAAATTTAGTACACTCCTCCGCCACCTCACCTTCTAAATCATCATCAACCTCACCAGGACCAACCTTAGAAAAAAGCAAAACACGGACTTCATGTTTTAGGAAACTCTACACTGCGTTCTAGTTAGCAACCATATAGCCCAGGTGAAGAACAAGGATTATTTCCATGCACCAAAGTTGGATAGAATACACATACAGTGCCTACCAGTTTGAAACAACTCAAATCAAGTTTCAACTTGTTTACACAAGGGAACAAATAAAAACAGGGATACGGTAAATGGGCAGTGATGCATATGACTAGCTGAACTGAAAAACTGTAAAAGAGAATAGTTGAAAAGGTAAACATAAAAATAATACTCCTACACAATCTAAACAACAAAGAAACCATGCAGAACATTGATTACCTCAACCCATTAGAACATTCCTTTAGCGTACGGCAAAAGATCACATAACAGCCCCACGAATTAGAATTACATGTTTGAACCATAGGCTCCAATTTGATTTGAAAGAGAGATACTACTTAGGATAGATAATAGATATTGGCTCAATCTTAGTTCATTCCTAATGTTTCAAATCATACCTAGCAATTAGCATTGTCTCAACCTCCATGACCCTAAAATTGAACTCCAAAAGCATAAGCAATTTCTGAATTCTACCTCTAATGTATTCCAAAGGCGAGAACCCTAGTGATCTACGTGACTACGATTCAACTAATAATCAACATTATAAGCGAACCTCCATCTCCCAAAACTGAAATCCAAGCTAAAGCAGTTTACGACAAGTGACCATGATAGGGAGCATATACGTCATTCATTCAAGTAAACTAACTACAAACAAATTATAAGTGAAATCAAGATAACCAAATTGTCATCTCTCCTAAGCATCAGCCAAATAAACTAATGATCATCAAAATGCCCAAATGCACACAAAGCTCAAAGCATCTCAATCATAAACAACACCCAATTAAGCAATTGTGATGAGCAAATGCATATAAAAATGAAGCCTTTACCATATTCCTGAGAAGCACAACTCTCGTTGGCGTTCCACTGAAACTAACACTCTTAACCTTCTTACTCGACTCACTGGCATTGACGATCACGCCGCCTCTCTTATCGGTCTTCTTGGCCATCAATGGTGTGGTAATTCCCTGCTCCTGCTTCCCCAGCCCCTGCCCTTCCTTCCACCCCATCTTCGCCATCATTCTCTGCGCCGCAGTCATCTTCCCCTCAGCTCCAAGCCCTAACCCCCCAGTCTCAGATTTGCCAATCCGAAACCCTTCCTCTCTTTCTCCCCCACCGGAATTAGGCGGAGGTGAAGGCGATCTCGGCACTCCACCACTCAAAGCCGCCCTCCTCCGCCACGCCTCCTCTCCGGAGATGCTCAATTCCTTCTCCCGATCCCTTTCCCTCTCCCTCCGCTCCCTGTCCTCCCTCTCCCTCCTCTCCCTCTCCTCCAATTCCTTCCTCAGCTCCGCCTCCGCCTGCTTCCGCTTCCGCTCGCGGCGGTACTCCTCGTAGTCGTTGGGGCGCGCGGGATCGTACTCCTCCACGACGGAGCTGGTGACTCCGACTAGGGCGGGCTGGAACGCTGCGGCGGTCGGATTAGGGTTTCTGTTCTCGTCGGCGGGTTTATTGGAGAGGGGCGGCGGCGCCGGCTTTGGGTGCGGCGGTTTAGGGCGGAGGATTGTTTGGGGAGGGGCGAAGGGCTTGCGGAGCGTGGGCGGCGCCATCTTGGCGCTGCTTGACCAGACATTTGTGGTGGTGGAATTGTCGTCCGCCTTGGACGACGGCGGTGGAAGGTCGCCGTACAAGCCGCCAAGCATAATTGTACAACCACAATGCGAAGAAGCGTAGGCAGAGATGCAATTGCTGGAAATCAGTAGTTGAAAAATTAGAGATTTGGGAGAGATGATTGAAATATCAATACTCAAACATTGACCCCTTTTGTAATTGGATTTTCCACTTTCGCCCCCAACCATTTTGTTTTAGCTAGTTGAGCGTAGGGGTGAGAAAAAAAAACGAATATCCGAACCGAATCATACCGAAATTTTCAAATTCGGTTCGGTTTTTTCAGTTTTTCAGTTCGGTTCAGTTTTGAAAATATAAAATTTTTGGTTTTTCGGTTCGATTCGGTTCGGACGAAAAGAAAAATCGAAAAACCAAATAACCGAATTATATTTTTAAATATAATATTATATAATATATTCTATTAAATTTATATTCTATTGATATAGTATATTCTATTCTATTATATAAAATAAAATATACTATATATATTAATAAAGATGTATTTTTTTGGTTTTTTCAGTTTTTTCGATTTAGTTCGGTTTTTGAAGTTCAGTTTTTGATTTTTCAATTTTCGGGTTCAGTTCGGTTTGGGTTTTGAACTAAATTCGGTTTAGGCAAAAAACCGAACAGAAACCCGAATGTTCACCCCTAGTTGAGCCGTTCCTTAAAGTGTTCGGATTTAATTTGAGCTCGACTCGAGCTTTTATCTTGCTCTTCAATCTTATTCCAATTCATTTAATATTTATATAATCAGTCTTTAAGCTTGAACTCATTAAAACTTGCTAAAAGTTTGTGAAAGTTAATAGTAGTAAATATCTATAGTGTACTTTGATTTAAAACAACTTGTTACTTAACTTTTAATTGAAAAATCATGTACTAGCTTGATTGAAGGTTTGTTCATACACATGCTGAATTAATGAATTGATGAACAAGTAAATTATAATATTATTGAGAATCGGCAATGAACATCGAGCAAACCAGAAAGAAAATAGAAACGCGGAAAGTAACGAGGCCAGATGTACGTACGTCCACTGAAGATGATTAATGAAGTGTATTGAATGTGCTTTACAAAGTGCGTTGACCTCTCAACATAAGATGACCCTCAACAATGGCTCTTCACTTTCAACAACTAACTAACTAACTCTCTCCGCAAATCTACACGCATTATATACAAACTCTAAACAATGAATGAACTAACAATATAGAACATGTTATAACCGCCTCCAACGACTAGTATGTACTCTGTTCTTGATTTGTTTCCAAACGCGCTTTTGCTTGATTCAATGGCTCTCACGGGTAGATACATCAGCCAACTCTATTAGCTCTCGACTTCCACCGAGCTCACCAAGCTTAATTTTGCTCGGACACAGAACCAACAAATATATTCGGGAAATCAATTAATACTCAGCTCAAGCTTAGCTAGATAAAATTACCAAGTTTCAAATTGAACTTGAGCTCGATTTGTCTTTGTGAAATAGAAGTTTTTGGTAAATACTCACTTAAATTTGAGACATATCTAATTTATCAATTTATTACCAATATACTGTATTATAAATTTATTCGATGGATAAGTTGTAATTTAATGGGCCTTTAAAATGTAATGGGCCTAATTTGGTAGGAGACTGAAGCATTTTCATTTTTCATTGCAACCCAAAAACCCTATTACCCCTTAAACCTCTCGTTCTCTCGCAGACACACCTGCAACCAAAATTATGAAGGGCGGCAAAAATCTGAAGAGGAGGCCGTCAAATCCGGCCAACGGCAGAAGCAAGCGGCTCTCTGCCATCCACGATGATTCCTTTTTCGAAGCTACGGAGCAGAAGCGGCGCCGTAAATTCGACAACGACGAAGAGATTAAGAGTAGTGACGATTCCGATTCCGATTCCGATTCCGAAAAGGAGGCGGAGGAGAAGGAGGAGGAGATAGAGGAGACGCCAGCGGAGAAGCGGAAACGGTTGGCCGACGCCTTTCTCGAGAAGCTCAGGGCGAAGGAGAGGGAAACCGAGGAAAATGAGGAATCGGAGGAGGAAGGTGAAGGGCGGAGGGAGAGGGAAGGCGAGAGGGATACTCTCATTGCGAAGATTTTGCAGCAGGATCAACTCGAAGAGAGCGGCCGCGTTCGACGAGCCCTTGCTTCGAGGTTTGTTTCATTTTTTAGCTCAATTTGGTATGTTGAAGTAAATATGCATAACTGAGCTCAAATTGGGGGTTTAGGGTTGTATTTATCGAATGCGTGAAATGTGGCATGTGATCGTTATTGATGTTTTACTGTATTGGTGTTTGAATTAGGATTGGTTTGTGTATTGTTTTTAGGGTTCAGAAGCCCGAGGCGAGTGAAGGATTTCGATTTTTAGTAAAGCATCGGCAACCCGTCACTTGTGTGGCTCTATCTGAGGATGACTCTAGAGGATTTTCGTCTTCCAAGGATGGTGCCATTGTTCACTGGGATGTTGAGACTGGGAAAGCCGAAAAGTACCTCTGGCCTTCTGATGAAGTTTTGAAGGCTCATGGTCTGAAGGACCCGCAAGGTCGTGCTAAGAAGCAAAGTAAACAGGTTCTGGCATTGGCTGTTAGCTCTGATGGTCGGTATCTAGCTAGTGGAGGCCTTGATCGGCATGTTCATCTGTGGGATGTTCGCACACGCCAGCATCTTCAGGTGTGATTCAATTACATTTGCAAAATGCTCTTGCTATAATCATACTGACTTTGTTTATTAAAATTTGAATCTTTTTTGATGTTTATTGGGGATTTCTATATTCATTAATTCATTTGGTGATGCATATACTTAGATATGGAGCATACAACGATTCAAGCTTGCACTGAAGCTTTTAATATATTTGCTTAACACCGCAATTTGCATCAATGTTATATGCAGGCTTTTCCGGGACATAAAGGACCTGTTTCTTGCTTAACATTTAGGCAAGGTACTGCAGAGCTCTTCTCTGGCTCATTTGATCGTTCTATCAAGATTTGGAATGCAGAAGATAGAACTTACATAAGCACACTATTTGGTCACCAGAGTGAAGTTTTAACCATTGACAGCTTGAGAAAAGAACGTGTATTGACTGTTGGACGTGACCGTACCATGCATTTGTGGAAGGTAATTTTAACCTTTTGAAGTGGTTGCAGCAGCCGCTACTGAGGATATATATATCCCACTGCAGCTAGCCTTACTTCCCTGCTTGCATTGTTTCTCTCATGTGTGATATCTGGCTAACTGAGATGCATCAGTACATTGGGAACCGTGAAAAGTAAATTAACATTCTTATCGTCTTTCTGCAAAATCTGACTTAAATCCAGTTGTCACAAATGAAATGCATTCGCCCAAGCATAAGAATTGAGCTGCTTTCAAGCTTTAATATTGTGGGGTTCGTTTGGGAATTTTGTTCCATGGTGTCCATGTTTCTATCTCATACCCATGTTAACTGGATATATTATTCACTCTTCAACTTTGTTAGATTGTGCAGTTGATAGTTTTACTCCTCATGCCATCATTTGACTATTGTATTTGTTACATATGCAAGAATAGGTACCGGAAGAATCACAATTAGTATTTCGAGCTCCGGCATCTTCACTAGAGTGCTGTTGCTTTATTAATAATGATGATTTCTTCTCGGGTTCTGATGATGGAAATGTTGAGCTCTGGAATGCTCTACGCAAGAAGCCTGTCCATATTGTAAAGAATGCACACGTCTCATGTAGTGAAAACAAGTCTGATCAGAATAATTTGGAAGGGATCTCAAATGGCCATAAAGGTTACTAAATGCAACACTGTCTTAATCAATAACAATAGCCTATTTGCTCTCTTAAGTCATGGACCTCTGTTCATGCTATTCGTAATTCATAGTTCATCTTTTACAGAAAATGAGGCCCAAAATTCATCAAGAAATGGTTCAGCTGCTCTTTCCTGGGTCAGCTCGGTGGCTGTCTGTAGAAGCAGTGATCTTGCTGCTTCAGGAGCTGGAAATGGATTAGTGCGCCTTTGGGCTATTGAAAATGAGTCTAAAGGCCTTCGTCCCTTATTTGAACTCCACTTGGTAAGCGTGTACTTTCTATTTCTTCCAGACTGTTGAACAAGCTTTCTGGTATTAGTTTGATGACATAATCAGTGCAAATCTCCCGGGCCTTCACTTACGAATAAGTACTACTACATTCAGGCTCTTAAAAGATACATTGACCTCAAACAAATTACTATCTCACCTGTGTGGATATCACTTAGAACTACCTCAATGCTCATTTTAATTTTATTGATTCAAATTTGTATTATAATTCTGTACTTTATGTCTTACATTGTTATTCTGATGGTCTAAACACAGGACGGATTTGTAAATTCTTTGGCATTTGCGAAATCTGGAAAGTTCTTAATTGCTGGGGTTGCACAGGTGAAGCTTCTTTTATCTTTACATATATATTTAGATCTTCCCGACATCTGAAGCTTGTGTTATAATGTGAGAATTGGTGAAACTTCTCTTATTTGAGTTCTAGCACTGGAGTTGGAAAAAGTATCTTGTTACTCTTATTTGGCATCGTTCTTATGTCTTACATGGTCGATGCTGGCCTTCCTCTACACTAATAAACTTTTTCGAATGGCATCTTCATGCAAGTAAATAAGAGAAGCCTCCTCAATTGCACATTAGAAGAAATCGGTAGCATGTTAAATTCGAAACTTCCTGCCTAATAAAGCTAGGAGAAATCGGTAGCATTTGGCTTGTAAAAATTAATATAACTAACTCCTAGTCCTTCATGCTAAGCACGCGGATTATTATTTATCATCACCTGAATCAAGAAGGGTTAAGCACAAATGTTGGATCATATAGGATTGTTTAACTCTTCATCTACTGCAGTGTAAATGTTCCTCAAAGATATGCACTGATTGCATAATTCATAAAAGATGTTAACGGAGCTTAGCTTAGATGCAATGTGGAGTTTGAGCACATCTATTAGTAGGCAATCTAACATATTATCTCTTGGCAGGAGCCTCGATTGGGAAGGTGGGAACGTGCTGCTTCTGCTAAAAACGGAGTTGCATTACATCCTTTGAAGCTGTCATGACCCTATATTCCACATTCAGTCTTCTCAACAATGAGATTATAAAGCAAAGTTTGAGAGCCTGCTCTCTGATTCTCTGACTCTGACTGATATCTCAATCTTGAACTCCGAAAAGAAAAAAAAGATCTTCCAAAAATGTTCGTGGCTCGAGACATAAGGATGCTAATCTGTGTTATGTACCTACCGGGAAACTAAGGTAACTTTCTTAGATATTGGTGAGTGTGAAGTGTATCAAGAACCTCGTTTCCCGGAGGTCGACCGGCTTAAAGCTTAAAGAAATCTTTTCCTTGCGTTCCCTTTGTCTTGACTGTAGAAGGCCTCACATTTTGCTGATAAATTTTGTATTTGATGGAACCTTTCTTCAACTTGGTCAGTTTTGGATTTTGTTAGATAGTGTATCATTAAATTTTGTGGGGAAAACAATCATTGGATATATTTGTTTCCCTTTTATTTATGTGTGGAAAATGTGCTGGAATTATTCCATAAATGGTTCCTTTTCACTATTTTATGTAAATCCCTTCTAACATGTCATACTTTTTGCTCATACATATATGTCGCCGGAATAAAATATTTTATAAACCACTTCGTCGCCGAATAAATACCATCCCCAACCTCTAGTGATTTCTACAAGATTATTGGGTACAATTTTGTAAAAAGTAATGGGGTGAAAAAATAGTGTAACAAGAGTTTGCTCCTTTGGTTGAAGTTGAACACAAATTTGAATATACAATTGGTAAACTAAAAAAGAGATAAAAAAAGTAATTAAAGTATTATTAGTGAAGAAATTATCTCACCTCAACAAAGAGGAAATAGTTCCCATAATTAAAAAGTGAATATTCTTATTGGACAATTTAATAATATCGTACCATTGTAGCATTTTTTATTTTAATTTTTCTACTTTCTAAAAATAAAGAGAAAGAGAGTAAAATGAGATTTGACATAAAGTGAATAAAAAAGTGAAGTGAAAATATTATTTTAGGCACTCAAATTACAAAAAAATATCAAACCTCGGAAATGGAGAAATTATCATACTCAGTACCCAGGTATCCCATTTTATGAATGGACAAAATTGCCTTCTATCTATAAAATTACTTTGGCTGGTATTTTCGTCCAAATCACCATGAAAAGTGAAAAATACCTCCGACGTGATTATAGCAAAATCCAAAGATCATGAGTGATATATTTAAAATCAAGGAACTATTGGTATAATAAACTAATAGTTCAAAAACCATTTGTATAGTTCACTCTAAACATATACATAGGTAAGACTCATATTCTACAATTTTTTTTCACCCACAGTTTCTTAAAATTCATGTAAAAAAATGAGACTTATAATGACGCACAAAATGAGTATTTTATTTTTATAAAATAATAAAGATGCAGTGTATGTCAAATGAAAAGGTAAAACTTTTTATGATTAAAAATAAATGTCGCAAAATAATCATTGTTCATAATAAGGTTACTATCCTAATGTACTACAAGAATTATTATTCACAAAATGGATTTAAGACAAGAAGTATCGGATCCGGTCTGACCGCGAACTCTATACTATGATCAAGTCAACAATCTTCCAAAATTAATTCTATCACATTCCAACATTATACACACAATTATCACTATCATCTAAAAGAAATAAGCTAAATTACAAATTAAATATCGAATTAATGAATAATGAATAATTCTTTTTTGTTTGACTGATTAATACGAAGATTTGCAGTTGGGAAATCTGAGATCATCTGAAGATAAAGCTTAGTTGAATTAGTACTTGTTGATTTGAGGTAATTGAAGGCGACATATTATTGCATTTTTCAAAATTGGCTTCAATTTATTCTTGATTCTTTCGCACACCCACAAAATGCCCAAATCAGGCTTTGGTTCGATCGCACATACAAATCAAAATCATCTCTTTCTGGCTCCAATTCATTTCTTTCTTCTCCGCCTACAAGAACAGAGAGAGAGGTAGTCGAAGTCCCTCTCAACCCCATAAAGTAATAGATAGGAAAAATTCGTTAAAAACTTGTTTTGATGGTAAGTTTTGTGGGGATATACATTACTGCATTATATCACATTTTTGTTTTCCCTTGCAAGTGATAGAGCCATTAGCCGCCGTTCCTGATTGAAGCAGATGGGGAATTGACATCTGTTTTTTCTTGGTGAGAGAGATTCTTTATCGCATTTGGGGATTTTATGAGTCTGTTGATATTGTTAGAAAAATTGATTCTTTTTCCCTTTTTTGGGAGCTAGTGTTGGATCTGAGCTGGACATTACTGTTGAATAATCAAGATTCTGAATTTTCACCATGTTTTGGCATATGACCGGTCTCTCAACTGCATCGCCAGTAAGTGCCATGAATCCAATCTTAAAAAAAAAGTAATCTTGTGAATGCTATGTGCCATTTCTTGGATTCATATTGCTTGTTCGTTTCTTGTTATTGGATATGGTGATTAACATTTCTTGGAGTGTGCGATTTCGATGAGTGATTGAGAAATTGGGTATAGTGTTGTTGATAGCTAGAAGAGTGGACCTTGTATGATTGTTTGCCGATGCTTTTTTATTCTGGTGTGTAAGGCTTTCTATTGGAAGCGGATTTGATAATTGTCTACATTTTGCTGGTTGCACTGAAAACAGTGTGCCCACGATCACGACACGTGGTAGGTGGTGTGTGGGTCGGTGATTGATATGGCGAGGCATTTGTGTCATCGCTGGTTGTTGGACTCCTCAAAGCAATTCCAGTTTTAATTTTTAATTTGAACGTTTGCTATTTATAACAGGACAAATCTATGGTTCCGTATAAACTAAATGTTGTTCTGATTTTTCGAAAATAGAGTGAATATGGACGAGGTGGAATAATAGGCCTTGACAAACTGGTTAGGGATGCGATCTACAATTCGAAATGATTCTTTCTCCCGCATTGTTCTCCTTTACATAAACTTTCTCGCGTGTTTCCCTGCCTTAATTACCACACTTATCTTTTGGTTATGGCGTATGACTGATACTAATGAGTATGTTAACTGCGATTGGTATTTCAGTATTTTTCTATTTTATCAAATGGACATATTGCTATTATGAGAAGTGGTCAACTATTCCTCTCTTAGTGTAGGGATTTTGGCCTCAAAAAGCTTATAGTGTTTTGCATTCACTTCTTTTTCAGAATCCTTTTGTTGGTGCATAGTTAGTGTTCTCAAGTGGAATATTTTTCATACTCCCTTCTATTCTTGTTTATGGAGATTTTATAATATCCTCTTCAACTGCTCCTGCATAACATTACGACGTGCTATAATGTGTGTATATGAGTGATTAATTTTAGTTCTTCTGCTGATTATTGTTAGGTGGAGACCATTTTAGACAAGGATAACTTTACTTTGGATGAGCTCTTGGATGAGGATGAAATAATTCAAGAGTGCAAAGCTCTTAATGGACGACTTATCAGCTAGTAATCTCCGATTCACTTAAAGAAAAATCTTTTGCGAATAGTTACTTATAATCCTTCGTATTGCACTTTCCATGTTACTAAGTCCTTTGTTGCTTTCTGACAATTACGTCATGCTGAAAGTGGTTCAAAGCTGGTTCATCCGTAGTTGAACCAAATGTTTTTCCATTCTGGGATGTTCTCCGGTTTTTAAATTGCTTACTTTTGGCTGTGAATTATGTGCAATTATTTTGGCACTTAATATGAATACTTTACATTTAACGGCTTCGTTGACTGAATCAAACTTGGATATTTGCTAAAATATCACTATTACCTTTTTCAACTACCAAGGTAGTCTTTACAAGTCTATGAATATCCTTATGCAGCCATGGAAGAAAATATCAGTTTACATTATACTTTCCTTCTTTGTTCAAGAACTTATTTGATTCCATATTAATAGGAAACACTTATTGTTTGTTCAAGTTCATTTTTTTGTTCCAATTTTCAGTATGATTGGCCTTCCACACACTAAGTTCATACCAAATGTTCTTTCACAGCTTGCGGGAGATATCTCAAGTTAAACAACTTCTTCAGTACATAGTGCAAGAAGCTCCCGAGGGGGCTAGTAAAGAACGTATATTGAAGTACGCTTGAGCTAAAGAGTTCTTTAGACTGGGTGTCTGCTAATGTTGCCAGACATTACATGCCAAGTCCGTTTTACTATAGTTGATAATGCATTTCTGACACAGCCCTTTGACATATCTTCCTTCTTTTTCTGTGTAGGTTCCCATTTATCGCTTGCGAAATTTTTACGTGTGAGGTCGATATAATACTGAAGGCTTTGGTAGATGATGAAGAGGTCTTGAAAATGCACAACTTTGCTCTTGTTCTTTGTCTTTTTATGCCGGAGTTTATTAATTTCCTACTTACTTTTGGTTTGCAGTTGATGGACTTACTGTTCTCTTTTCTGGATCCTGAGCGCTCTCATAGTTCTCAGTTGGCTGGTTATTTTAGCAAGGTATGATATGCTCGATTTGGTGGTTCATAGGAACGGTTCATACACCGTTATGCTGTTATAAGCATATTAGACCAAAAAGGTTCATTAAATTGGTTGATCATAGTTGTTTTTGTCTAATAATATGATATGGTTGTATTATCCAAAGTTCTAGTATGGTGCAGAGCATAGTATCTATCCCCTTTCAAATGATATTACATTGGAAATATAGAACATTTCAAATGCTCAAGGCATTTCTCATTGCCTTACTGGCTATAATTATGATTACGAATCATATAATCAAAGTTGCAGCCAAGTTTGACCTAGAAAATTAATATTACACTAAGATATGCCCTATGATCTTCTGTTCTTTCACTGCCTATAAGTTCTTGTCATATTTTGATTTAGAATTTCATTACCTTAATCCTGATCTTTATGTGACAGGTTGTTGTATGCCTCTTGCTGCGGAAGACAACCCCTCTAATGAATTATATCCAAGTGAGTTGAGTTCAGTATATCTTCATAATCAAATTCTCATTTGATTCAGGCGGTCCGTTTATGACATGTGAGCAGGATTTTGTGTTCCTATTGAGCCTCATTGAATTTTCATCTAACATTTGTCCAGGGCCATCAGGATATCATTAAAAAGCTAGTTGACCTAATTGGAATTACGTCTATAATGGAGGTTTGTTGTTCAGACCCTCCCCGTCTCTCTTTTACTTATGGTTGAATTATAATAGTTTCTTGCACCAACAGGTGTTAATTCGTTTAATTGGGGCTGACGTACATATTTATGGCAATAGTGGTGACAGCATGCAATGGTTGGAAGAGATGGATATCCTGGATATGATTGTGGATAAATTCAGTTCATCTGTAAGTTACACTTGTAGGGAACGAGGAATTTTTACGTAGATGCTATTCTCTTCTCCTCAAGCTGGCGGTGGCTCTTGAGCCCTTTTGTCTTTCATGTGATTCTATATGATGCTTTTTAATTTTTAGGTTGTGATATTTTATAGAATTATATGCTTGTAAAGGGAATACTGGAAAATCTTTTGCCAATAAATTTGAGTAGCTAAAATATGTATTTGCAGGACGGCCCTGAAGTGCATGCTAATGCTGCAGGAACTCTTTGCACCATTACTCGATGGGCTCCCCCGACATTAGCTGCAAAAATCTCCAGCCCAAGGTTGCACCTTTTCTAAATACTACCTTTTTGTTTCTCTATATCCCCTTTTTCTTATACTCGCTGGAAACTGGCTGCTGTCAGTTTTATCGCAAGGTTATTTCGTCACGCTTTGGAGGAGTCGAGACCAAAGACTGTTCTGGTCAACCTGTTACTAGTTTGTATATCGTTGTTAGACCCCAAGAGGCTGACATCTGGTATATATTACATGTATAATCGTCAAACTTCTAATGGACCTGGAACCACAGCTAATCCCGAGACCGTTAAAAGCATGCTGGATAGCCTAGGTAACATTGGATACTTTTTTCATGATTACTTCGGCTCTGGCAATAAATTCCGAGTATAATTCAACTATGCAAATGAGGAATATATGTGCTTTTCTGTATATATGTCCGAAATGTTCGCTTTTCATAAATTGTATCATAATCCTGAAATGATGAGACAAGACTAAACTGGTTTATCGGGCAGGTGATCTGCTCAAGCTTTTGAACGTTTCATCTGAGGAACACACCCTGCTCACTTCGTACGGGAAATTGCAACCTCCTCTTGGAAAACGTCGGCTGAAGGTATCTTCTGCATTTTACCTAAGGAGCCCTTGGATTTCTCTATTGCTTAAAATTATACAGTTTTATATTGACTGCAGCATTGTTAAGTGAAATCGCTTCTTTCCAAAGTACTTTGATTATATATTTTCATTTGTTTATTTTACAAAAATAGTGCTTCTCGTTTAACGAATATCAAAGTGTATATCAAACATTTTGCTCACTTTCATTTCGATTTTTTTTCTGCAATTTAATGCTGTTGGCCTCTCCTTTCTCTCAGATCATAGAGTTCGTTTCGGTCCTAGTTGCTGTTAGTAATGAAGCTGCCGAAAAGGCGCTGATTCGCCTGGGCGCTTTGGAACGTATTCTTGAATTGTTTTTCCAGTAAGTGCACCTTTCAAGTACTTGCAATTTCGTGAATTTTTATTTTTTAATTTTCACAATTGGTAACTGGTCTGTTTACCTCTCTTATGACCGTAGGTATCCTTATAATAATTTGTTACACAAACACGTGGAACACATCATAATATCTTGCCTGGAGAGCAAAAATCATCAGTTTGTCGACCACCTTCTCCATAAGTGTAATCTCGTCGCGAAGATTCTTGATTCTGAGAAGAACTTCACTTTGTCTGCCAATGAGAACAAGGTATATTTGTGTTTTGTTTTTTTCTTCTCCCTTATTTTCGGTAACTTTGCTGGTGGGTTGCTGAAGATATTTGATCACTAAGAACTACCGTTTTCTGGGAGTGCTCGCAGCCAACGGTCGCTGCTGAGGGAAAGTTCCCACACAGGATCGGAAATATCGGTTATTTAACCCGTATAGCTAACAAACTTATTCAATTGGGGAATAGTGATTGTGAGGTTCAGAAATTCTTGCAGGTTTGCTCAGTGCTCACTCAGTCATTCTATTTTAATCTTCCCGACATTTTTCGTCACCCTGTTGACTAGTTTTTGTCTTTTTGAAATTTTTTTGAGTGAATACCGAGTCTTCCCATTGGCAGGAAAACAGCGACTGGGTCGATTGGCAGACGAATGTTCTGCTTAAGCGCAACGCTTTGGAAAATGTCTCCCAATGGGCATGCGGGTAAGTGATTTTAAGTTGGAATAAGGAAAATCAATTACCAAATAGTGACAATAAACGAATCCTTTGTGGTTGAGGCGAGAGAAGTAAGATTAGTTTACTTTCGATTTTATGTGTAAAGTTCGTATATTTAGTTACTGGTTGGTTAAGGTCTTGACTGTGGATTGCTCTGTAGGAGACCCACCACGCTACAAGATCGAACAAGAGATAGTGACGATGATGACTACCAAGACAGGGATTATGATGTTGCAGCTTTGGCGAATAACTTGAGCCAGGCCTTTAAATATGGGATCTACAGTAATGATGCTATCGCCGAGGTCTGTTATTCGGCCTATTTGGTCCTTTGACCTGTTTCTTAATACATTATGGTTGGAAAAGATATTCGTAAGTGTGTTTCTCGTGATAATTTTGCATACTGAGTAACGGAATTTTATTTGTTCGTTGATGTGCTTTTGCGCAGGGAGATTCCTCACTCGAACGAGATGATGAGGTATGTATTCGAAAAATTATATAGTTGCAACGATAGATTGCACTTTGAGTATGGGTTTGGATTCGGATATTGGACTCGTTGCCCTGGTTTTCGTCGTCTCCATTTCTTTCGATTTATTTATCGATTCGTTTTGCATTTTACATCACTTTTCCATGAATTTTGACTAGTGTTTCTCTGTTACCGTAACGGGCTTACCTTCCGTAAATTCCACAGGACGTCTACTTCGATGACGAATCTGCTGAAGTCGTCATTTCTTCCCTCCGCTTGGGCGATAATCAGGACAGGTAAGCAGACACATTTCATCTTTCGAGAAGTCTTCCTGGATCGTGTATGGGAGCCAACCGTATTCTCTGTTTCCGTCTCGTGTTTCCAGTGGAGGAGGATCGCTCTTCACGAACTCCAACTGGTTTGAGTTCGAAGACGAGAGTATCGACAACGCATCTTCGTCGCCCGTTGCCGAGGAGTACATGGACGTCGACAGAAGAACCAACGATGATGTCGAGAAAGACGAGGCAGATGGTGCCGTATCCAAGCTGGGATCGGAATCCAATAAAACACCGGAGTGGGTCGAGTGGAGAGAAAGCTCCGACTCACTTGAACCTCCCCCCGTCTTTGTAGACGCATTCCAAACAGCTCCATCATCGCCTATACACAACAGTGAGTTCTTCGAATACGAAGCCAAGTCAGATGACTTCGAACCAGATTCAGCTGGGACCACAAATGTCGATGAGGGAAGACGTTGAACTGGAGAGGGCGGAGAAGACTCCTCGCAGGGGTAAATGTCTATTCTTTTCCAAAAAGAGGAGTCACGGGGAACCTGACACACGAGGTGTATCGATGGAGTCGGAGTCGGAGTCGGAGGCTAGTGGAATTTTTTTCTAGCAAGACATTTTCTTTACCTTAGTTGGAGCCGAAGAGCTATTGAACTTGTACATCTGTTATTTTTTATTTCCTGCATTTTGGAAGTATATAAATACTGTTAGGTAAAACAGAAATTGGGAGGATTCTGCTATTCATATTGTAGTTATATATTCAATCTTGCTTTTCATGAATACAAAGTAGACAATTTTGATGTGTTGTGAAAGCCCAAATTTTTATCAGTACACATGAACTATTTTAGAAATTAATTAATCAGTTTGCATCAACAATTTAACTCACATAATTATGAAAATGCCCAGTTGTCAATCCTTGGAGCTTGTTTACCAATGAAATGCAATAAATTCTGGATGAGAAATTTAGATTCGAGTTACAAAAGTAGACGCCTTCAACGGTTCTAACTGTTTGACAAAATTAAGAAGCATCATCAATAGAAATAAAATAAAATAAAATAAAATAAAATAAAGGGATATTGGCCCTAAAATAACATGGAATTTTCAAAAAGTTGGATTTTCCCACGAACTTTAAACTTAGCAAAAAATATCACGAACTTTACCCGAGTTTGTTATTTCCCACCGGCGAAGAAATTATGGCAAATAATATTATGATACGGATTTTTTTCTAATTTCTCGACAACAATTTCGAGAGCTTCAAGTTCTTCAATCTTTGAGGATAGTTTTTCTTGAAGTACACACTTCAAAATTTTTCTTCAATCCATTAATATAGCTGAAATTTTTTCATTTGTAGGAAATAACGAACTCGAGTAAAGTTCATGATATTATTTTCCAAATTAAAAGTTCGTGGACAAAATCCAACTTTTTGAAAGTTCCATGATATTAGGGGCCAATATCCCTAAAAATAAAATAAATTATGAATATTTAATTGTGATTTAGACATGCAACTTTCTATAAGTACCTTCACTGGTTGGTTCTCATTGTAAGGGTTTCTAAAAGGTTTGGTCAACGGATGCAATCACACACCACCGTTAGAAAATAATGGAGTAAAGTCTATTTTTAGTCCTAAACATATGACCATTTTACAATTTTGATTTTATTACTTGAATGCCGAACAAATAAAAATGGTCCCAAAATATCATTTTTTACGACTCCGTCACAAAACTAACACTCAACGCTAATTAAGTCATCTTGACATGGAGTAGTAGTACTTGTTTGTATTTTCTAAAGGGTGGTTTACTCAGTATCAATATTTAGTAAAATACTTTAGATCTGATAACATTTTTATAAATTAAAAACGCAAAAGATTAAATAATCAAGAAAGACCGAGTTGTATTCGACAAGACATTCTTGGATCATATCTGAAATTAGATTGGGCTTTGCATGGTGATTCAAATTCCACATAGACAATATCATAGTCATAGTAATAAATACTAGTAATACAAATTTAAATTAAGATGTGTTTGGAATTTCACTGTGACCAAGTTGTCTTCGATAAGAAATTGTTGAACCAAAGGGCAGAAATCTTAGGATATCTTCTTAACAATTCATCTCTGTAGTCCACGTAATATAGTCCAAATCGAACTGAAAATCCACCAGCCCACTCAAAATTATCTACCAATGACCATACAAAATATCCCTTCACATTTGCATCATCTTTTCTGAAATATTAAAAATTCAGACCTAATTAAATAACAATTGCAAAAATTGGGCGATTATTGAAGCTAATTTAAAGAAAATAAGTGTTAGAAGGGAAAAGAGACTAACTCAATTGCTTCATTCAGACAGCACAAATGATGATGAATGTAGTCTTTCATCATGTTGTCTTGTAAGGCCAGGGATAGTTCTAAAGTGTCATTTCTTGCCTCATCAAGCCCTGAAATCAAGTTACCTTATTTAGGAATTTTGATAGCAGAAACACAAATAATGTTAAAGACATAAGTATACCATTTTCAGTGATGTAAATTAGTGGATTGTTGTATTTTTGTTTTATTAATTTGAGCATTTGTCGAAGTCCCTTTGGATAAATGTAGAGTTTGCTCGAATCCCTTCCTTGCTCGCCAATTGGCTTTCCATTCTTGGTCCCTACCAAGAATACAAGATATGATAAACGTACTGATAAAATAATGTTAGGATCGTCAACTGGACATTAGTTTGATATTGTCTACTTTGGGTCAAGCCTGTACGGATTTTTTTAGGTCACTCCGAAGAGACTTAAAACTGATTAGAGTTGGACTGTAAATTATATACAGTTTCCAACTTCCCTCCATTATCCGATATGGAATGGGTTTGCACCCAACAAATAAAGCATGTCATATATGGCTAAAACGAATATTCAATTTGTGACATAATGAATTCACCTGTGATCACCATCTCAGAGTCAGTGGTGTAGCTATAGCTAGTCGAGTTTGGTTTGTCGAGGGCATATATTGCACCATAGTAGTTGAACCCTATGAAGTCAAAAGACCCCTTAACCATCTTAACCTCATTTTCATCAAATTTAGGTAATCTTTCCTTAACTCGAATCTTCATACTTTCTGGATAACTTCCATGTGTCAATGGTTCCATATACCTAAAAGGTCGCAACAATTTTGTAACTAATACTATAAATTTATTTAAACTATTGACTTGAAAATTGAGGGGTACTGTGTGGAACAATATTATCAGTTGAAAACTATCTTAAATTAATAAGTAATAACTATGTCAACAACCTACGTTATGAATGCCAACACGAAGACATTTGTATGTCAACTAAATGTAATTGACATACATATATCTTCTGTTGACATCTATTTACATGTTAACATAAGACGTACGTATATCAACTACATTTAGTTGACATACAAATGTCTTCGTGTTGATATCCATAATGTAGGTTGTTGACATATTTATTAGTTACTACTGTTAATTTAATATAGTTGTCAATCTAACATGACCCACCCTTATAATATACTTCAATTCAAGAAACTCACCAACCAAGCATGAAGTCCATGGCTCGATCCTTAGCCTTCTTATTCTCATTCGTCTCATCGAACGGTTCAAACCAATACGCTGCAAAAACTATCCCAATTTTCCCCTTTTGCGAATCTTGATACTTTTCTCTATACAAATTTACAACGACAGAATGACCTAGAAGAAGGTTGTGTCCCACGATATAGGGCTCCGTGGCAGAGTCTCCACCCGTGCAGTTGAGACCCTGCCACTCCGAGCATCGTGCGGGTGCAAAAACACCATAGGCGTAACCATACACGCTAAACGTCCACGGTTCATTTATAGTGACCCAGTACTTGACACGATCACCGAATTGCTCGAAGACGAGGTTTGCAAAGTCAAGAAAATCACCTCTATATATATCGTATAGGATTTAGGAGAAGCTCAAGAAATGAATACTACTACTATAAATTGGAGATCTTTAAAGGCTTACACAATTTGAGAAGATAGGTATCCACCATATGCATCTTGTAGAGCTTGTGGAATGTCAAGATGGTGCAGTGTCACAAAAGGCTCTATACCTATATATATACATTGCCATTCATTTAATGAAAATTCTAATTTTAAACTGATTGTACTTTCATGCTTGGTATTTGCGGCAATTTTAATTTCTTCAAGCTAATTAATTACTAGTACTATATTGTAATTACAATTGAACATTTGAACTCTAACTCCAAAAAAAAAGTGCTACTAACCATTAGCAAGGAGTTCGTTAATGAGATTGTTGTAATAATCAATCCCATCCTGATTAACACCTGCCTCAATCTTTCCACCTGTATCACATCCAAATCAAACCTTATGAAAACACACTCACTCACATATTTTTCCTTTATATCAAGAAAATGGTAAATTCATATTCATCACTGTATGAAAAATGATGCACCTAACGAATTTATGTTAAAAGATATGTAAAATGAGAACGATAACATTGTTTTCCTGCAAAATTAATTCTGAAATAAATTACTCCTCCCCCTATTTGATTTTGAAAATAAGGCAAGGTTTCAAGCATTACAACCCACCCAATCAGGAGATAGAAAAAAAGTGGCTATTATGGTGTGTTGGTGTATGGATTAGAGGATAGTGTCTTTTTTCTCCAATTCAAATGATTGATAAATTAAATGACATAGAAGGATGACAAAGAGTGGATCGAATGCAAAGAGGAGGACGTGCACTTTAAGATCAAGGTCACCAGTATGTTTCTTGATTCTCTTTTGTTCGTGTTTTATTATAGCTTGCTTTTTGTTTTTGTTTTTTGGATCTGGTTTCATGCCTGTGTTGTGTTAGGGTTCACTATATTTTATTTTATCTTTTTATTATATTGAAGATTTTACTCATATAAATCTTGCTCACCTCTTTTAAATTTAAGCATTTGGTACTCATAAAAAACTTAGCTCACTTATTGAAACTATCAATGTTGTATGATTTCCGACACAAATTAACATCACCTGGCAAGACCCTTGACCATGATATCGAAATCCGATAGGCGTCAAGACCCAAACCTCTTGCAATTTTTACATCTTCCTATAAAGAATGAACAATTTTAAAAAATTCGGATTTAATTTTAACAAATTATAAATCATATTTACCTTGTACATATGATAGGAATCGATGGCCACGTCTCCATTACTATGATCCTTAATCTTTTCTGAAAATAGCAATAATACTAGTATTATAAGTAATCAAGAATTAGTAACAAAAATCCCATTTCAAATGTGGCATCGGACAAAACCTGGATAAGAATGCGTGAAATTGTCCCACAAACTCTGGCCTTTTCCATTTTCCTTTACCGCGCCCTCGTACTACACAAACGAGAATTAACTACTTTACCACTAGGTCTAGGGTTGGGGAAACATATCAAAATACCGAAATACCGGCCTTATCATATCAAAAAAATATAACAAATACCGAATTTTTGGTATACCGTGATTTTCGATACGGTATGATACCTTACCGAAAGATTTCGGTAAGGTAACGGTATGAATTTTCATATACGGCGGTATACCGCTTTATACCGAAATTCGGTATATACAGTAAATTAAGGTATATACCATAAAATATAAATATAATTATATATAAAATATATTTTATATATTTTTAAATAATAAAGTTTATTGTGAAATATAAATATAATTATGAATAAAATATATTTAATATATATATATATATATATAATTATAAAATATAAATAATATTCTAAAAACTCAAATTATTTATTTTCATTGATGTTGAAAGTATGGTATACCGCAAACGTACGGTATACCAAACTTTAGTACGGTATATCGAAAATGAGGTACGACATCAGTATGGAAATTGGTCATACCGGAAATAAGGTATTGATATAAATCCATGGGTTCCATCCTAAAACCAATTGGTGATAGGAGGAGGGGCCCATGAGACTTATATACTAGTTTCAGTTTTTTCTTGACACTGATGTGGGACAGTTATATGTTATATTTTTAGTTTCAATTGTCAACACCCTCCCTCAAACCCTTCAAGGTGAATCTTGGAGGGGTTGGACTTTTTTATGATCGATTGGACAATCGGTCCAGAATCTTGGAGGGGTTGGACTTTTTTATGATCGATTGGACAATCGGTCCAATTTTTTTTTCAATCAGCCCAATTTTTTTTTCGATCTGTTAGACCGCTGGCCCAAATTTTCAGCCCAGTTATACTGCTGGGCCAGTCATTTTTTTTCGGTTTCAGCCCAGATATACTGCTGGGTCAGTTAAATATGACCCACAGTCGGCGACCCGCTCTGATACCATGATAGAAATCCATGAGTTCCATCCTAAAACCAATTGGTGATAGGAGGAGGGGTCCATGAGACTTATATACTAGTTTCAGTTTTCTCTTGACACCGATGTGGGACAGTTATATGTTATATTTTTAGTTTCAATTGCCAACAGGTATACCGAAATTTGGTATACCAGAAATTTTGATAAGGTAAAGGTATGATTTTTTCAGATACCGAATTTACGGTAAGGTATACGGTATGGTGGTTTTAGTAAGGTACACCGTACCTACCCACCCCTAACAGGTCAACATACGGACGGACAGGTTCAAATCTTTAATTAATCACCTGATATGCTGAGGATGCTGCCCCGAACACAAAGCCTTCTGGAAAGTTCCCGCGTACAACCGGGGATGTCGTGTCGCAACGACACGTAGTCGATGTTGTTGTGGGATTTGCAGAGCTTAGGGAATTAGCTATGAATGAGAGAAGACAGAGGAGCGAGTAGTGAGTTAGACTTGCCATTTGACTCATTTCTAACTTCTTTTCATTGCCACCTTATACCAATTTGTCCACTTTTTTATATTAATAAAATATCCTTTCTTTCTTATCTATAGTATCTATTAATAGGGTTAATTAGTCGAGATATTATATAAAATGATGCTAAAGCAACGGTTGTGGTGAGTTTTTGATTTGATAAGTTTGCAATAATTAATCCTTGACTATTGATCACTAATTAACAATCTCTTCTTTTAGAGTAATGGCTTTTTGGAAGACCGTTAGAGTAATTAACATAAAGTAGTCCTTTTTTTATGATTCCGTAAAAAAACTAACAGTCAACGCTAATTGCACAGTGGAATGACCGTTAGTTTTTTTGACGAAACTGTAAAAAAAAGGACCACTCCGACAATAATTTCATTTGTTATGAACCTGTTTTTCAGAAAATGAATGTTTTGAACCAAACTCATATTTTGGTCATATATTTACTGTTAGGAGGAGGACCAACTAAATTCTACTTGCCATTCACGAATTTTTTTTATAGGTTCAGAATATGAGACCAAAAAAATCAATTTGAAATTGGACAGATGTTGTGGCCATTAAAATGAGAGAACCAAATAAAAAAATAAATGAAATGATTGCCTTATTACACGGCTTCTACTGAAAAGGAAAAAAAAAAGGAATTAAATGTTACCGATGCTATTGAAAAGTGGTCACCAAAATAATGCTGGAGAGCATATTGATTTTCAAATAATATAGCATTAATATATATTAGACACTAGAATCATCAAAAACAAAATTATCAGATGTCTACTAGCTCAACTTTAATTATATAATAACGTTATCTTTCATCTATAAAGTTCTTTTCATATATAAATAATATTCTCTCCATACTATTAAAAATAAAACGTTTTCCTTTTTGGGTTGTCTCAATACAAATAAAATATTTTCTAAAATAGAAATAACATTATCTCTACTTTTTCTTCTCTCTTACTTTACTCTGTCTTCTTTAACTCATAAAACAATACTACATAAAATTCCATACAGAAAAGCAAACGTTTCATATTTATTGGGACGGAGGGAGTACAATGCATGGAAAAAGTGAAGGCCAAAGTAGACACTACTATTCCCCTCTAAATTGACATTAAAATAAGTAGTTGATTCACTCTCGAACACTCACTGTGCTAATACTCGTACTCCTACTCTTACAACATCTTCAATGGCGACGAGCGGACAGGCTAGCAGATTAAGAGTGCTGGCCGGTCCGCTCGCCGAACCATTGGAACCGGCGAGCGCCATTTCGGCGAAAAAAATCGGCGACACGACGCTGATTTTCAGGCGCTGGCCGATCCGCTTGCCGGTCAGCTGGCCTCCATTGCAGGCTCCCGATCGGCGAGCGATCGGCCAGCTCAATTTTTTTTAAAATTTTTCGAAACACTCTATATACACGATTTGCACGTCATTTTCATTCGCACCACTTGTTTAAACGAGTTTTCTCTCCATCTTAATTTCTGTACAAGTGCAACAACGTGAAAATGAGTAACGCGGGTGGTAGTAGTGGTGGAGGACTGCACGTCGTTAGATTTTTTTTTTAATTAATGTAATTTTTTTAATTAATGTACTTTTTAAAATTTTACTATTATTATTGAATTTTCCCGTATTTGTGTCGTAAATTTAATTTCGTATTTTGTGTGATTGTTAATTATTTATTTTTTATAATTTTGTTTATTGTGACTAGCCTATTGCTTGTCTAGTTGCTTGTCCTGATGACGTGGCAGAAGGAGTTTTTAGTATTGATGACGTGGCAGGAGGAGTTTGTGGTTAGCTTATGGCTGACCTATTACCATTGGAAGTGCTCTTATAAATGTTATCCAATTTTGCCATTTCAATAATCTTGAAATATTGTACACTTTATTTTTTTTTTCATTTTTATAAATGGACTCCACTTTCCACTAACTCATTACACTCACATTCTATTATAAAAGCAATATATAAATATGAAACCTACATTTCACTAACTTTTTCCACTAACTTTTTTTCACATTTTACATTTCTTAAAACTCGTGTCGAGTCAAACATGAATAACATTTCGCAGATAATTAATGTTTGGGCCACCATTTCATTAGGCCTTCGTTTTTATAGATTTATAGTATAAAAAATAACTACTACACAATTCAGAACCGCAAAAATAGTGAGCATATATTCATGTCAAATAGTGCTAAGTAGTAGACGAGTAGTCGAAAATAGATGGTCAGAGTGAGTTACTACACTACCTTGACTAGAAAAGCCAAAACACTAGTCCATTTTATTAGGGTATTTATAAAATGTGGCAACACAACTTAAGAGATAGAAGTATCGATCAATCTCGAAACATGACAACACCACATGAAATGTCATCTTTGGAGCCTCTTGAAAGTGCCTGATTGGTCAACTCTTTTGCAGCCTCTCACCACCATCCTTCATTCCTCTTATGCAATCCACAGCATCTTCATTCGACTTTACGTGCCACACTCCATCGCTCGCTAATAGGATGAACTCCGTGCAGTGGCGGATCTAGGGGGGGGCAGGAGGGGGCGGTCGCCCCCTCCGTGCGATTATTTTCCCCTTATCGGGACGTAAAATTACCATGTTCGCCCCCTCCGTTTGCCTCCGGCGTCACCCCGAACAACGAAAAGAATAGCCATGTCCGCACTAAATCAAGCTAATACTATATATTCCGCCCCCTCCGATTCCGGATCCTGGATCCGCCACTGACTCCGTGTGTTCATCAATCTTCTCTATACCAATATCCGGTCTCGATGTAATGTGAGCCTTGAGCCGCCCGTCTCCAAACGCCCTCGTCATCGCAAGCTGCCCGTCCACCCTCGGAATATTCCCTGCAATCGCTAATTTATTCAATCCAATTTCACATTTTCAAACAACACAAATACAGTTTCTTTAATTTAATCCATCTGTCCTATAAAACTAGACCATTTTTGCAATTTTGATCAGTACGTACACCTAAGGAACAACTTTTAATTTAGGAAACCATTATTAATATTCCACTCACTTATTTAATCAATTAACTTTTAATTTACGAAACCACAGTTCCTACCACTATTCCGAGTTCATTAATTAAACATTAAAATCTGTGTCACTTCAAAACTATGAGTTAACATTAAAATCTGCATCACTTCAAAACGGTCAGTTAATATTAAAATCGGTATCACTTCAAAATTGTCAGTTAACATTAAAATCTATGTCACCTCAAAACTGTCTAACATTAAAATCAACAGTTAACATTAAAATCAATTAAACTTCAAAACGGTTAGTTAACATTAAAATCAATTAAACATTAAAATTTGTGACACTTCAAAACTGTCAATGTCATTTAACATTAACATAAATTAAACATTAAAATCTGTGTCATTTCAAAACTGTCAGTTAACATTAAAATCTGTATCACTTCAGAACTGTCAATTAACATTAAAATCAATTAAACATTAAAATCTGTGCCACTTCATGACGGTCTCAAATACGTGTGACTTTAAAAGTGTGAGTTAACATACAGTACAATGGACTAAGTATTAAAATTGATACCCGGTTTATGGGACACGAACCCGCCCTTGCTCTCAACCATTTTCTTCTCCTTCAACTCCTCATGGTCCACCGACACCTGCTTCGCCTCCCCATTTCTACATGAATCGCCAACGTTCGCCACAACCACCTTCTCCCCGTCGATCACTATCGCCGTCACCGCAGTCGAACCGCCTCGAGAACCCACCACATTTTCCAAGATATCGTTGTCCGTCTCCTCATAAGTCCTCGTAAAAATCGGCCTGTTCATAAATACTTTCTTCACAAAATATAGAAATAATAGTATTCTCTAATTAACTGTGTCTTAAAAATAATAAAGCAATGACCTGATTTAGTATATTATGAAATAGGTGATTTTGTAGATATTGGGCGACATCGCGGCAGGAATGGCCGTCGAATTATTAATTTAACAAAGTCGAACAAATACCTCATCCGTCTAATCTTAAGTGATTTATTGGTTCTGGACATGTCTTTTGAAAAAATATAATAAATAGTTAAAGTAAAGAGGAGGGATTAGATGCTATGCACAAGTACCTGAATTTTGATGACGTCAGCCTCACTATTCGAAACCGATCTTTCCCTCTGAAATCCAAGTATGGAATTTAGTGCTGCACACTATCTAACACAGTAAATGCTCTTCTAGCTCCTTGTAAAAAAGGAGTAGGAAATTTTCTGTTACATTTTTTACAAGACAAGAACAGAAGACAGCAGCATCAAATATGTTGGGAGTGGAATTTTGTCGGAAATTCAAAATCACACCTTAATCGTGACGACATCTGGGCCGTCCATTTTCGCGGATTTTGATTGGACTATTTGGTCGGACTATAGAATGCTGCGTTATTTATTGCGGTGGATTAACTGACACGTGGCGGAGCGTGAGAAGGCGGCGGAGTTGGTGTCTTCCGTCGTTTGATATCCAGTTTACAGCTTGCCAGAAATTTGATCTGAATTGCAACTCTTGCTGCCATGGCCGAATTGTTTTTATTTGCTCTGTTTTTTCAGAATGAAAATAGGTGGAGAATACCACAAGCCCACCCCATTTTACACTTTGTGTTTTATTCGAATATGAAAAATATATTTGTAATGTTGGACTGAGAATTTTAGTGTATGATTATTTAAAGAGCACCGTCTCTTAAAAAATACTAGTTTCTATTGTCATTTTAATATATCTCATAAAATTAATCAATTTTGTAGTGCCTTCATTCAATATAAATATGTCCATTTTCTATTTCCATCCATCCTATAAAAATATAAATATTTCTATTTATAAAAAATTCTCCCAACTCATCACTTATATCCATCAATTTATTTACAAATTATACGAATATGGCTTACCATTATAACTCATTAAACACTAATAATAATTTGGATCCCACTATCACTAACACTCCTTTAACTACCCTTCTCCTTCGATTTCTTATTTTACTAATTGCGTATTAATTTTCATTACATTTTAAATACACATATTTTAGTAAGCGGAGAGTGTATTTATTACAACATTTGTAAACACATAGTATTATATTATTAATGATTTAAATTTTATTATCCACTAAGAGCATCCACATCCGTGCTCTTGCCAACGAGCATGGATGTGGGCCCGAACCCACTTTTACTCCCTGCTCTTAGGCAAGAGCACAACACCCACATCAGTGCTCTTCCGCAAGGACATGCTCAAGGGTCCCACCATTTTATTATTCAATTTAAAAAAAAACATTTCCACAATATTAAAATGCATTAAAATAACCGGAATAATATTACAAATGACAAAAAAACTAAAAATTACATAATTTAAATCCTAAAAATTAAAAATTACATAATTAAATTCATAAAATTAAAAAAACCCACTACTCGTGGCCGAATTTCGCCCAAATGGATGATGAATGTGTGTATTTGTAGATGTTTTTGGGATTAAATTTTTTATTAAAAATTTCAAAAAAAATTTCAAAAAAATGGTAATAAAATCTGTATATTTTTGGGTCCAATTTTTTTTTTTAATTTTTGGTATTATTTTCAATTTTTTTTAAAAAAGAAAAAAACGCCAACTGCCAATAGAAACGCGCTACGTCACCCTGCTTGCTGGCACGGACGTGCTCTTAGCTAAGAGCAGCGCCGTGCCAGCGGCAAGAGCGCAGCGGCGGACAACGATGTCGTGGCGCTGGTACGGACGGACGGACAGCGGTGTGCTCTCCACTGTGGAAGCTCTAATATTATTTATACTATTTTTCTTTATTTTTATATTTTATTAATTTTATATTTAAATTGGTGTTACTCCTAAAGTCCCTAATTGTAAGAGACGGATTCGATGACCAATTGTTGTGTTGTTTGAGAGCTTAAGTAGAACGGGTGTGGTATTATAAATTGTTGGGTTATAAACTCATCTCATATCGTATGAGTGAAGGAGTAAGCAGTATATAAGTGTTGTCCAATCTAATTAGTTTGATGTCTTTTAAAAGTGATCCTAAAATAAATTCGTGCACGCTTGATCTAAAGTGCATAATATCAAACTAGTGTGCAGTCGAGTCGACTATGATAGTACAGATGAACCCTGAATTTATATCGGAGTAAATTTGAAAAATTTGAATATTTTGGTCGAAATTAGAAAAAGCTAAAGACAGATAGATTTGAGATTCCATGCATATGCCTCAATTTTAAATAGAATTCCTCGAGTAAATTGCTATTGTATAGGACTATATGTTTTCTTGAGCTCTTTACTATTTGAGAAACTATTAATATACCAACAATACAAAATAAAAAGTGGAAAATATGTCAAAAATTGAAGATTACCATTATATGTAAAAATTATCAAGACTATAATAGCCTAGAATTTGGACATGATCGAATCAACTGTCTTAGTATCAACTTGGAAAGCCTTGGCAAGAAGATCATTAGGAATCTTAGGGTTGGATCCAAATACCGAATTCGCAACGGTAATAACACCGGGGCTCTGGCTACTCAGCCCTGCAATGGCGACAGCGTTACCGGTCCCCTTGTTGCGTTGGAAATGGACAAGTCCCTCTGGAAAAACAAAAACGTCGCCTTCATTTAGTACTTTGGTCATAAGATGATTTTCAGGATTGGAGGTCACAAACCCGACCTCAAATGTGCCTTGAATAACTGTGAAAATTTCCGTTGCACGAGGGTGGGTGTGGGGCGGGTTGACCCCACCCGGCAAAAAGTCCAAACGGGCTATATACTGAGATTCCAAGGGTGTTTAGCCCCGGAATCTGGAGGACCGTCACGGGGGTGACTTTTGATCCCAAGGGATTCGAGGCGTTTCCCGATACATGGAGCCCACTAAAGGAAAAGTCTTTAGCTTGAACCGAACTAGGGTTTTTGCAGGGGAAACCATTCATCAACACAGGCCTTGATAAATTGGAGAAGAGTCAAATTAAATCATAATTGTATAGGAGTACAAATTAAGCAATCAATTAACTCAATCTTTCTTTAGAACATATATATATACCCCACACAAATAAAAATAATTCATGATTGAGATATAGTAATAATTACCACGGCTAGTATCGGCAACACATAAATCTTGGAGAGGACTTGGATCAGATGCCAAGGCAACAAAATTACACCTTGCAATAAGCAGTCCTAGCAACACAAAATAAGATGACATTATAAACTTGTATGAATTGAGAGCATTAGCAATGGCGCGCCCTAAGGCGTGCCCTATGCACCGCCATGTCATCATTTTTATCCTCCTACCCTCTCACCTGCAGTGGGGCGCCCTAAGGGACGCCCTAAGGCGCGCCCTATATGTTTTACTATTATTTAGTTAATTAATTTAAATGTTTTCAAATATATAATGCAAACTAATTAAAAAACACAACGAGTAGCTAAAAACCGGCGAAGACTGCATTGATTAACAAAAGTTACATGATTCAAGTTGGCTAATCTACGCAATTCTCAACTCCCGGCGCAGCTCATCGATCAACCCCTGGAAGTATTCGGCTTTGGCGGGGTCCATACACTTCTCGAGGGCCTTGTGAGTCTGCAACAACGTCCGCGCCATCGAGGCTCTTGCCAACCCCACATACGCGGCGACCGTCGGGCTCGGGGTCGGGGTCGGGATCGGGAGCGGCGATGGGGTGGCGGCGGTCGAGGATGATGTCGCCGTCGCCTTCCCCTTGTTCTTCGCAGCCTTGACGCCTATGGGACGCCGGGAGGACATCGGTGTGCCGGAACTCTCCTCCTCTGTGTACGTCCGGTTGAGGTCCACCGGACAAGTTCCGCTTTCGCTGCTCGTGTAACCACCAGCGGTGGTGGTCTTCGTCCTCTTTGTCGCACCGGTGTGCAGAATCCTGCCTTGGAACTTCTGCTTGTCCCTCAAGAGCGCCCAGATGCCCAAATGCTTGAAGTCGCCGTACATGGACTGGTACGGCAACAACGCTCTATCGCGCACGTCGCTCAAGCTCTCGCCGCTCCCCTGATCCCTCGCGCACTTCTCGTACTCCGACTCGAACAGGTTGACTTGCTTCTTCACCTGATCCCAGTGCTTGCGGAGCTGCTCCTGTTGGCGCTTGTACGCGCTCGGCGGCTTCGCCTCATTGTAGCGCTCGACAATGCGCTCCCAGTACACGAGCTGCTTCTGGTTGTTGGCGAATATCGGGTCCTCCGATATATCCACCCAACACCTCGCCAAGACGAGGGTTTTATCCGGATGGTAGTTCGTACGGCCGAGGGCGTACTCTTCATTCATTGCCGGAGATGGCAACTTGTTCGCGCGGTGCCGGATCCGCTTCTTTTTGGCGGGGGCTGCAGCGGCGGATGGGGTGGCGGTGGTGGCACCGGCGGCGCTGCGGGAGGGGGCAGCGGGTCGGTTTGGAGACGACTCCATGTCAGACAAACCATACGAATCCGTACTGAATTCGGGATCGTACTGCGTGTTGGCGTCGAACGGCCGATATTCGTCGGGTTCTGTACCCGGCCAACTCGCATCACAACTAAATATCGGACTATTGGGACTTGAATCCTTTTCGTAGTAAATGTGAGTTTCGAGAGTGGAATCGTGAAATGAAATGTTACAAATGAAGCCGGAATAGAGGGTATTTATACAAATTTTTCGAATTTAGCATTTAAAAAAAATAAAAAACGCGTGCCATCGTCTGCGGCCATCGTCCGCGGAGCCCACAATGGTGTTCGATGGTGCGGACGATGGTGCTGACGATAGGCCATCGTCCGCGCCCGAAGCTTAGGGCGTGGGCGTAGGGCGTGCCATCGGGCGCGCCCGAGGACGATGGCACGCATCGGGGTGCCATCGGGCGCCCCATCGTGGGTGCTCTGACTGTGTAAAGTTAAATAACTCGTATCAATTACAGGACATGTAAGAGAATTATTGGACAGTGTTTTAAGATTTTACGGTTGATTTTATAGGGCTGGAGAGTGTAAAAATATTTAAAAGTTAATACTAATATTGTGCCGTTCTTACAAGACCAAGGAGCAGTATTTGTCATATTTATTTGTCGTTGCCAGATAAATTCAAAACTCTGTTATACAACTTGTGATGTAATCATCGATATCTTGTATGTTTAGTTGTTTTTTTTATAGTTCTTGTTTTTACTGAGGACTGCACATGTTACAAGTGATTGACGCCCAACTATAGATATTTTGTGAGGGATTTTAACTACTAGAGTGTCCAAAGATAGACTTACAAGGCACAAATATTACTCCCACCGTCCTATAATAATTGTCACATTTCATTTTTACCATAAATAGTAAGTAGGTCTCACATTCCACTAACTCACGTCACTCACATTTTATTATAAAATTAATATAAAAAAGTGGACCCACATTCCAATAACTTTTCCAACTAACTTTTTTTTACATTTCTTAAATCCTGTGCCTATAATAAGAATGACAATTATTGTGTGATATAGGGAGTACTAAAGATCTTATTCATAAAAAATGAATTGGCACGCCTAATTTTTAGCTATGGAACTATTGAGAAAATTATTCAAGTCATTATATAATCGCTTATTTTTGAAAACTGCATAATTGACCTTAATCAAACTTGATGCTATAAATTTTTTTTTTGCAATTTGTCCATTACTATTTTATCATAAAAAAGGTTGAAGCTTTGCATCAATATTACACATTGTTTTATTTTAGGATAGCGGTAGATTTAGCTTAATTAAAAGAGGAGTTCATAGCCTCCAACCATGATAATAACCATTTATTAGATACAAACATCACATTAACTCAAATCACACAATAGAAAAAATACAACAACAACCATTAACATTTAACACACACCATGAGATTGATCCACACAAAAATCTTCATGCCCCGTCGTCCTCGTCCTCGTCCCCGTCCTCGTCCTCCTCATAGCCCTCCTCGGCTGCCGCGTCCTGGTACTGCTGGTACTCGGCCACGAGGTCGTTCATGTTGCTCTCGGCCTCGGTGAACTCCATCTCATCCATCCCCTCGCCCGTGTACCAATGCAAGAAAGCCTTGCGCCGGAACATGGCCGTGAACTGCTCGCTCACGCGCCTGAACATCTCCTGGATCGACGTCGAGTTCCCTATGAACGTAGACGACATGTTCAGGCCCTTGGGCGGGATGTCGCACACGCTCGACTTCACGTTGTTCGGGATCCACTCCACGAAGTAGGACGAGTTCTTGTTCTGCACGTTGATCATCTGCTCATCCACCTCTTTCGTGCTCATCTTGCCCCGGAACATGGCCGAGGCCGTCAGGTAGCGCCCATGGCGCGGGTCCGCCGCGCACATCATGTTCTTGGCGTCCCACATCTGCTGAGTCAGCTCTGGGACGGAGAGGGCCCGGTACTGCTGGGACCCCCTCGAGGTCAAGGGTGCAAACCCCACCATGAAGAAATGGAGGCGCGGGAATGGGATGAGGTTCACCGCGAGCTTCCTGAGGTCGGAGTTGAGCTGTCCCGGGAAACGGAGACAGCACGTGATGCCACTCATTGTCGCGGAGATCAAGTGGTTCAGATCACCAACTGAAAACATATCACAAGAATCAATAGTGTTGGTGGCATAAAAGTAATTATGTAGGATTTCAGTTCTTTTTTTATACTGAAATATTGTTGGCATTTAGTATTTTTGTTTCATTTGCCAATATTTATGGCCTATTTGGGAGATGGAGGGTACTTGCATGTAGGGGTGGAGAGCTTGAGCGTGCGGAAGCAGATGTCGTAGAGAGCCTCGTTGTCAAGTACCATACACTCGTCGGCGTTCTCAACGAGTTGGTGCACGGAGAGAGTGGCGTTGTAGGGCTCAACGACGGTGTCGGAGACCTTAGGAGAAGGGAAGACCGAAAATGTGAGCATCATACGGTCTGGATACTCCTCCCCGATCTTGGAAATCAGAAGGGTGCCCATGCCGGACCCGGTGCCTCCGCCCAGAGAATGGCACACTTGAAATCCTATATCATTCAAGATTTAAAAAACAACACATAATCCACTAGTACTAAATCGCGGTCTAGATATTTTCCCACTTAAACAAATGTGCTCAGCTCAGACCCACTTCATTTCACTGATGGGCCTGGGCCTGAGCTGCTCTGGGCTGGGTCACCGACCCAGCCCAGTTTACAACTTCACAAATCTAATAAAAAAATCCGAAACAAGTCAAAGTAAAGAAAAATATGAACCGAAAACCAAACCTTGCAAACAATCACAATTCTCAGCTTCCTTACGAACAACATCAAGCACGGAATCGATCAACTCCGCGCCCTCCGTGTAATGCCCCTTGGCCCAGTTATTCCCGGCCCCGGACTGGCCAAACACAAAGTTATCCGGGCGGAAAAGCTGGCCAAAGGGGCCGGACCTGACCGAGTCCATGGTTCCCGGCTCGAGGTCCATGAGCACGGAGCGTGGGACGTACCTCCCGCCACTGGCCTCGTTGAAATAAACGTTGATCCTCTCAAGCTGGAGATCGGAGTCGCCGCTGTATTTCCCAATGCCGTCGATGGCATGCTCGCCGCATATCACCTCCCAGAATTTGGAGCCGATTTGGTTGCCACATTGGCCCCCTTGAATGTGCAAAATTTCTCTCATTTATTTTTTCAAAATTTGTGTGATAAATTTTAATAGGATCATAGGAAGTAGATTGAGTTTAAATAGCTGATTTATCTAACCACTTTGATATATGGCGATTTTAATTAAGTTAACATGCAAGTTCCACTAGCCATTAGGAATAGTAATGTTTAATTAGACTCCATGTTGTATAATTAACATATTTATTACTTGGTTAATAACAATTTAAATCCATAGCATAACGATCGAACCACCTGAGTTAATTAGTTGGTATGTAGTTGTTAGCAGAATTCAGTGTTCACCAATTTTTTATTAATGGAGATTAACGATGGGAAGGGAGGAATGATGAGATAGAACGTTAGATTTCAATTTTCATATTAATAAGAAATTAGTGTGTTCATATCTATTTTGAGTGGATATTTTGGGGGGGTAAATAGCAATTACGACGAAACAATAAGAACCAAAAGTAACACAACACGACTAAGATTTACCATGAAAAACTCTAATTAACTGGAGTATAATATGTAAAGCTATATCTTATGGGGTTTTGGTTTACAAGATTGTATTCAGGATTAAATTTGTAGTGTGTTTGGTTCATGAGATTCAATCCCACAACTCAATCTTAGATGAATAATCATGAGATAATTAGTCATAACTAACCCTCTATGATTAAAATAATCTCACAACTCAATCCTAGATTATATCTGGAAAACCGAACACCACCTAAGTGAACGGTGTACAATTGTAATACGTAAATTAATGATCAAGTGTATCCTATCTTGAAAAAGTTGTAGAAATGTTTTTAATGAAAAATGAGACCAATATTATTAAAGATTTTTTTATTATAAATAGGAAAATAATAATTTTGGTAGACTATGCAAAGTAGAAAATAAGATTATTTTTCAAGGACGAAGAACAATTCCATAGCATAAATTATTTTTCTTTGGACTATACATATAACTCAACTTTTGTATGTTTACGGTTTACCTCTCGTATCCATTAATTGCAGCAATATTGAAGACGAAATTGTGTAACACTAGCAACATGTTTATAGTTTGTATTTATATATCCAGTTTCAAATTTTAGAGTAAAATATTGTTGGCTAATGGATTGAAGTTTGAATTTATGAAAAAAATTATATGAATGATTAACTAATTCATGTTTAGCCCAATGTCAGATTCACAAAGGAGCCCATCACCACACAGACCCGTGCCTGAATTGGATATAATAAACCATAATCCTTAATTAAGTATTCTGGTTTGATTTCTAAGTTCATATCTCATGATTAAATATATATTCATGAAACCGAATTTCACAAATTAATACTAGATTAATAATCATATAATAATAATTACTCATATAGTCACCGTCTCTAACTAAAATAATTTCAAATTTTAATCTTATATAAATAATGATATGATAATGAGTCATACCAACCGAACAACAACAACTATGATAAACTAAAATGCAACAAATTGTAAGTTGAGCAAAATATAAAAATCATTATCGGAACATGAGTTAGACATGACGTTGAATAGCAGAATAGAGAATCACAGAAAAACTATTTCATTTAATTAGCACTATAAACCTATAAAACTAAAACAAAGAGAAATTGAAAACACAAGTTACACAACCATTTTCTTGCCTAACTACTTTTCTATGATGACAAAATTGGAATACTTTGTTGATGCCTAAAAAAATTGTGAGGATCAGCTAACATTTTCACTCTCACCAATCTCTCAAAATTCCCCTTGAAATATTTCCTCCCCCACACAATACCTCGCGAGTAGCTCGACTCCACCCCCTCCCCAAACCCTAAATCGAGATCCCTATAGTTCAAGTAAGCCCCGCGAGGCGACGAGGACACGTGTCCCTCCATAAAGTCGTACACCTCATCGATCCAGCCCACGTGCCTCGCCCCCTCGCCACCATTCCACTTCACCAAATACTGTATGTTCAACAAATTCCTGGACTCCACGTGCCTCGTTTTCCCCAATTTCATCCATTTTCCCGCCAAAAGGATCCATGATTGCGAACGCGATATCCTCCCGCGCAAGCCTCTCGATAATACCGGACAAGGCGGATTCCGGCAAGGGCTTTTGCACGAAATCCGACTTCGCCTTGAACCAGCTCTTATACCTCACAACTCTGTCCAGCAAAACCTCCGGCGAAGTAGATCGCCGATTCGATCCAGCTCATCTCGATGTAGTCTAATTCCTTCACCCCTAATTCTGGAAATCTCATCTTCATCAATTGCTGCAATTCCTCTGTATTTCCCAAAAACTGAGCATTGAAGATTGCTTCGCCGGTCCCGGCGAGGATTGAAGAACAACTCTGATGAAGAGATTTTCCGGTAGTCGGCTCGCGAAGCGTTGCCATTTTCCGATCAATTCAACCGCTTCTCCGTCTAATTTCCGCTTCACGGAGAAAACAGTGACTGTTTCTGGGACTCGGACGAGCTTGATCCTCCACGCGAGGATGATCCCGAAGCTCGCCCCTCCCCCGCCTCTGATAGCCCAGAACAGATCCTCGCCCATGGATTCTCTATCGAGAATCTCGCCGTCAGCTTTCATTAAATACGTGTCAATCACGTAGTCGGCCGCCAGGCCATATTTCCGGACCACTGTGCCTAATCCGCTGCCGCTGATGTGGCCGCCCACGCCTACGCTGGGGCACAGCCCAGCGGGGAAGGCGTGGACTTTGCTCTTTTGAGCTATATTATAATATAGTTCGCCAAGTGTAGCACCGGTCTGCTCCCAAGTCGTCTCGTCCTCGAGATGGATGCTGATCGAGCGGAGGTTGACTAGGTCAACGAGCACGTGCAAAGTTTTGCATGTGTAGGATAGGCCCTCGTAGTCGTGGCCCCCGCTCTTTATCCTGAGTTGGAACCTGTGCTTCTTGGAACATGTTATGGCGGTACAAATCTCATCAACGTTATACGGGGTGATGATGAGCTCTGGTCCTAAGGTTGTCGTGTTGATCCATCTCAGATTCTGATCTGCAGACTGCAAGAGACTACGATACGATAGAGAATTTCGAGAGTGGATGAAATCGAATATTTTGATGTATCCTAAAGAAGGATTACTCGACATGCATTGGATAAAACTATCTTGATTTGCATAGCAAAACCTTAGGAAAATTTGTGAGAGCACTAGTATACGAACTAGTATGTGAGATTCCATTTGCTACCTCTATCAAACAAGTTATGAAAATATTATGGACTATATATAACGGTGGCTTTCCGTTGCTGACTCATTATGATTATCCATCCAGGATTAAGTTGTAGGATTATTTTAGTTGATAGGTAGATGGTTTTGACTAATTATTTTATGATTATCGATCTAAGATTAAGTCATGAAATACAATTTCATGAACCAAACATAACACATATTCAATCGTGAAATATAATCTTGCAAATTGAACGATGCCAAAGTATATATCTTTGTTTAAAAATTAAAATATTTAATGATAGAAATTGGTGACATCAATGTTTGTAGTGATTAACTTTTATAATTAATGTCTATATATAAACATGCACAAACCGAACCGGACCGCCGGTTCACAAACCGAAATTGGAACCGGCGACAGCGGTTCGAACCGGATGGCGGTTCGGCGGTTCAAGCGGGGCGGTTCAGGTTCAAAAAAATCATGAACCGTAACCGGCGGTTCAAAACCGCCGGTTCACCGGTTTGAACCGGCGGTTCAGCGTCAGAAACCGGCGGTTTACGGCTAGGGCTTAGGTTTTCAGGCTAGGTGTGCAGAAAAATCGGCGGTTTTCGGCAAAAACTGCTTGTTTTCGTCAGAAACCACCTGTTTCCGACGGTTCAGGACCTTTTTCAGGTGGCAGCGTATAGGTGGCAGTGTGCAGGCCTGAAAACCGGTCAGAAACCGCTGGTTTCCGTCAGAAACCGTGGACTGAACCGCCAGTTCAGGCGGTAAACCGGCCGAAATTTGAAATTTGAACCTTTTTTTTATTTCTTTCAATTTTACTCCTATAAATACCCCACTTCCCCATCATTTTTACTCACCTCATTCTTGTGTTAACAAGGATTTCATTCTCAATCTCAATTTCTCTATTCTCTATCCTCATTCTCTCTAATTGCTCAAGTTGTTTACTACTATATTTGTTGTTGTGTTCGTAATTTACAATTTATTCAATACTCCATATTTCTTACTACTTTCATTTTGCATTATGTCTTCTTCTCGTGGTGGACCGGGACGTGGTGATCAGGGCAAAGGAATTTCTACTATAAGGCTAAATCCGGGAAACTTTTGACAATTCTACTATAATTGTTGATTGTTAGACTAAACTCAATATTTAAGGTTGAATTGCTAAAGGTGTCCTTAAGTTAGTTATGTAGAAACATCTCCTTCACCGACTAAGATTATATATACTTATAAATTTATTGTTCAGAACTTCAAGTCTTTTTTGTAATTTGTAATTAGCTTCGTTGTAGACTAGTAGTCTCGTTGTATTTAAATTTTTTGTTTAAGACTTCAAGACTTCAAGTTTTTTTGTGATTTGTAATTGTTGTAACTTGTAATCTCAATAAAATTGCAATTTTCATCGTGATTTTTTGAATTTTATTTACGCACATTTCATAGATAAATAAATAAGAAAATGCAAAAAATAAAAAACAAAAAAATTACGAACCGGCCCGGAACCGGCGGTTCTGAACCGCCCTCCGAACCGGCTGTTTTTTGAACCGGAACCGTAACCGCTGGAACCCTTGGCGGGCCGGTTCAGGTTCATGGAAATGGTGAACCGTGAACCGCCGGTTTCGAACCTGAACCGGTGGTTTATGAACCGTGTGCATGCCTATATATATATAACATTATTCGACAGCAAGGAATATAGTAATATGAACTGTTGTGTGGATTTAATAGGCAATAATATTCGTTTCTAGATTCTGTTAAGTGCTTATCTAGTTATTTGTATTTTCAATCAAATTAAAATACTACAGTAACAACAAGAAATTAATAAAATAAAAAAATCATTATCATTCCATATGAATTCTAGTCCAGCCGTCTTGGCATTATGAGCAGAAACCATATTTAATACACTAAATGTGTTTTGCCATCTTGTACTTAATTTTCCAACCTATTAATATTTCTTTTTGTAGCATTTCGTGGTAGCACTTTCTCTAAATCATATTAAATTCAATTTTTTGTGGATTGTTTTCCCTATTCAATTTCTTTGAAGCTAATGAAAAAACATGAAATTTAAAATCAACCAAAATAATCACTTAATCAACACACAACTGATTTTCAGCCTGCAACACTGAGATCACAACCAAAACACAAAGCATTAAAAATTAAAATCCCAACAATTTACAACACAAAACAACATGATACTTGAAAACACCAAACATCAATGGATCATAGTCTCCTCTGTTCCATCTGCATCCATCATTGCCAGAGTAGGAATGCTCTGTTCATGCCTGAAGAAATTATCCGGGTCAACCTTCGTCTTCACCCTCACCAGCCTCCCGAAGTTCCCCTTGAAATACCTCATGCCCCACGAGCTCGCCTCAACGAAGCTCGACCCGTTTCGGTTCTCTCCCAAGTCGAGATCCCTGTAGTTCACGTAGGCTTCTCGAGGAAGCATTGATGCATACGCGGCCATGTAGTCGTAGAGCTCCCTTATCCATGCCACGTGCTTCGCCTCGCTTTCTGGCTTATCGTCGTTCCAGAGGGTTAGGTATTGGATCTTGTAGATCACCCCTTTCCTGTGTGGAAACGGGATCTCGGACTCTGGAATCTTCCCCATCATTCCACCGTAGGGATTTAGTATCATCAGTGGCGAATCCTCTGCCTTCAGGCGGTTCCAGAGTCCTGCTAGGCCAGACTCTGGAATCGGCCTCCTGACAAAGTCCGACTTTGCCTTGAAGTAGTTCTTGAACAGGGACTTCCCCTGAAGCAGGACTTCAGGGGGAGTTTTGGCGGGATAGCCTGCAATGTAGAGCACAGATTCAATCCAGTTCATTTCTATGCAGTCTTTCCGCGTCAGTCCAAGTTCAGGAAAGCTCGTTTCGACAAGATTGATCAGTCTATCGGCCCTGCCAAGAAACAAGGCATTGTATAGGGTTTGCACCGTTCTCTGGCCCTTCTGGGGGCCGTCTGCCGCCTGTATGATCACCCTAATGAAGAGATCCTCGTCGAGTTTGTCAGCAATCTGCTGCCACTTGACGAGGATCTTTGTCGCGTCCTGTACCAGGGTTTTTGGAACAGTGAATACTGTGACAATCCCTGGAACTGGGACTAGCCTCACTTTCCAGGACAGGATAATCCCAAAACTACCCCCGCCACCGCCTCTGATTGCCCAGAACAAGTCCTCCCCCATCGATTCCCTATCAAGAATCCTACCACTGGCATCGACAATCCTAGCATCGATCACATTGTCTGCACCAAGGCCGTACTTCCTCATCATCGGACCATAGGCCCCGCCAGTTATATGCCCACCAATTCCCAGGCTGGGACAGAGTCCTGCAGGGAATCCGTGGGTTTTGCTGTTCTGGGATATCCTGTAGGATAGTTCCCCGACAGTAGCGCCTGCTTGGGCCCAGGCGCTATTGTCGGGGATATCCACGGTGATGGACCGTAGTTTGGACAAGTCGAGTATGATGAACGGTTGGTCGGCTTGGGAGATGTAAGAAAGGCCCTCGTAGTCATGGCCGCCACTCCTGACTCTGAGCTGAGTCCCGAGCTCCTTGGCGCAGATCACGGCTGCCTGGACGTGGGATTCGACCAACGGTGTGAAGATGAGTTTAGGCTTTGGCATGGATGATACTAGGCATCTTAGGTTTTGTGCAGAAGACTGGAGGATTGAGTTGAAAGAGGCGTTGGCCGGAGTCGAAAATGCGGTCGAGAAAGGGATGGAAAGCTCGGAGTTGAGGTTGATGCATTGATAGAAGGATTCATGAATAGGTTGGGAGGCACAAGAAGATATTAGGATTATTGCTGCTACAAGTGTGTGTAGTGTGAGAAAAGAAGAGGTATGATATCTCATGATGAATTGGGATTAGAAAGATCAGCTATGGAGAGGACATGTATTTATTGGTGTTGATGATAATGCAAAAGCTTTTAGTTAAAGATTGTAGTAGAATATTTAAATTAAGGCCTTGGAATGATTAAGGTTAGAAAATGGGATAATTTGCTTTTAGGAAGTTGAAAGATTGAGGTTGCACTTTTGACTGAGGTTTGGATTACAGCATTTTCTATTTCTTTATCAATTATCATGGATAAGTAATGTTTTTGTGAATTGAGTTTAATCCTTCCTAAGTACTCATTAGTAAACTTGTAATAGGCGATTGATAGTGTTACTTCAAAGGCTCTTCTCAATCTTAAGTAGCGAAAATAGCACGTTTGTTCTTAAGCTCAAGTGCACTCAACTATTTATTAAGATCTAGGGATAGAGAGAGTTCACCTTAAACAAAATTGAAATACATCTATTAGCAAAAACTTTGTAAAGAACATGAAAAAAGAAGAAAACAACAAATCCCAACTATTAACAAATTTTCAGTCATTTACTATGCTATACTGCTATCGACGATCTCCACCATTAATAATCAAACCGCAAAATTAATATAGTTGGCGTGGTGGTTCAACACCTCGTCCCTTAAGCATAAGGTCAAAGGTTCGATATTTTCTGATCAGATGTGAATGAAGTAAACTATTAGGTCGTTTAGTACCTTGACTGCCGACAATGTTTTAAAAATTAAAAACAATATATAAACCACAAGAAACTGATTATTAGACAGTTTATTAAAGAATTGAAAAGGTGATTATAAAAGTAAAAGTTATGTTTCTTCCAAGTAAAAAGTAAGAATTCTGTAATTACTTTCCGATAATTGGGGCGCTTACTATGTAAACTCATCTTTATGGTCAAATTAAAAGATTTTCAGTTTTGACTTTCACTAATTAGTTTTTGAGATACATGCAGTCAATTACGAATTATTGTCACTAAGTTACTTTATATATCAATAATTACGAATTGTTGTAATTAGCTTATTTTAAGATATACTAGTGATCGATCATATCAATTGCTAACATTAAAAATATTTTAAATTTAAAATAAACACACGCACAATAACATCATTATATGCTAAGGAAAACGTTGTTTAGTGGCAACTTTGTGAAATTACTGCATGCATCGATAAAATTAGACATTAATTAGTTGGGACCAAAATCTCAATAAAAAGAAATTGGCATGTAAAGCAGCAAATTATTATATTATCCAAAAGAGTTGGTAAAAAAGTATTTACACTCGATTGATATGCGTCAGATGCGCATATATATACTTTCATCAACAAATTTACGTTTTTTAATAATATAAATGAAAATCAATGATGCTATCGCCTCAGTTTTGTACTACCACGTAGTATCAAATTAATTATGATTCATAATGATTAATAGAAAAGAAAATAAAAGGTTGATTGTGTATGTTTTTATGTAGAATAGTATAATAATTTAATAATTAATAAAATCTCATTATGTACGTTTATATTATGGTATCTAACTAATAATTGCGTAGGATCAACATGAATTTGTTAAATTTCTTCTTTGTAACGATGATTATTCTGTTTTGAGCTTATGTGACATTAAGAAAAGTTCATTGATGATGTTTTGAGCTTATGTGACATTAACACAAAAAGGAAAAAATAAACGTACATAAATTCAACATATATAATGCCCTTAATTTTTTAGTTAGACCAAACCGGTTTTATTTAAACCGATTTATTATTAATTATAATATTTATTTACTAAATTACCCTTTATTATATTTTAGATCTTAAATTAAATCTTAACAGAAAATTTAAACTTATTTATCAAATCTAATTTAATCTCCTCCATATCTATTATCTTACCCCATCCATATCTATTATCGTACAGCACGTTGGATTATGAGATTATCTTATTTATTTTAAAAGTAAAACGTCTTCTTATTTCATTAGCAAGTTTTGTTTCAATAATTGTATATAATGTTAATTTTTAGTTTTGGTATAGAAATACCAGGCCGGGTTTATATCTTGATTTTTAATATAAAAACATTAACTAAGTAATAGAGTTTTTTTGCAGCTCTCTTCTAAAACATAGTAATCTATAAAATATTGTTTCAACTTTTTTCCTATTAAATTCACATAAACTTTCTAATTTTCAAAAATTAAGGTCATATAAAATTTTAAAAATTTAGAATGTAAAGAATTAAAATTAATATTAGAAAATTCTTAATAAACATACACAGTACAATAAATTGATATTAATATATCATATAACAAATTTTAACTAGTTACATAATATAGAGAATATTTAATAATAGAAAATGTTAATTATATCAATTTTAAATATTAAATAGATGAGTTAATAACATATGATTATTTTTTTTAATGAGATTTGACGTAACGTTCCAAAAATTAAAGATTTTTTTTTTTCCGAATAAAGATATTTTATATGTGACCTAGTGAATTAAGCTAATCACTCTAATATTTTATAAGTAAACTCGGAAAATATTAATTATATAGTAGCTTTAAGATATTAAATAAGAGTTAAGAACATATATGTGTATATATTTTTTACTAGGTTCGACTATAACATTCCAAGAATTAAAAATTTAAAGAAATAAAAATTTGGAAAATAGTGAAAAAAATTAGAAAAATCTTAATATCAACCGTAAACTCAATTAGTAGTAATATACTACTCATCATATATCAAATTTTAATTTGTTGCATGTTATGGGAAATTGAGCTAAGAATTCTAATGTTTTATAAATAAACAAAGAAAATAGGAGTAAAATATAGCTTTAAAATTAAAATATAAAATAAATGAGTTAAGAACATGTGATTATTTTTGGGATCGAGGTTTGATATAACACATACTACAAAAAAATCAAAGAAATTATAATTTTGGAAATAAATAAATAAAATAAATATTATGAACTTCTAAAAAATCAAAACCGTAGACTCAAATAGTTCTAATTTATAATACAATGAATTTTAATTTGTAGCATGTCATAGTGAATTGAGATATGAACTCTAATATCTTAGAATGAAAAAGAGAACATATTAGTTTTATAGCTTTAATGTACAAAATAGATGAGTTTAAAACATACGATTATTTTTTAAATCAAGGTTCGATGTAATATTCCAAAAACTAAGAATTTAAAGAAATAAAAATATTAGAAAGTGAAGAATCAAATTCAAGACAGTAAACTCAATTAGTGTTAATATATCATATAATAATATATTTTAGTATTATTGCATGGTATAATGGACTAAGTTAAGAATTCTAATATTTTGTAAATAACAGAGAAAATATTAAATTTATAACCTTAAATACTAAATTTATTTAGGTCAACTGTATAGTTCCAAAATTTAAGAATTTATAAAAATTAATATTTGGAAAGAAAAATTTAAATCAAAATTATAAAGTTCTTAAAATCAAAAGTGTAAACTCAATTAGTATTAAATGTCATATAAAAAATTTAACATGCTGCATGTTATAGTAAATTGACCTAATCTAATATTTTAGAAAGAAAAAAAGAAAGTATTAACTTTATAACTTCAAAATATTAAATAGACGAGTTAAAAATATACTATTTATTTTTTAAGTGATATTATACATCCGAAAATTAATCAATAAATTAGGAGAGAGAAAAAAAGAATTGAAAATCATAACAACAACATCAATATATATATAGGTTAGTGATCAAGATATAACTAATATTAAATGTATAACTAGAGAACAAATCTCAGCCACACATCTTAATGGAACAAATATTATTTATTTTAATAATATAAAATAGGCCAAGGGTATTTTTGGAAATTATAATAGTAATACATGTCATGATCTGATCCCCAATTTCTCCGGAGCTAAGAGATTCGCGCCTGCGGTTCAAATTAGGTCCGTGATTCCGGTGTGTGCGGCTCCACCGGTCAGGCTCAGATCCGACCAGTCGTTGCCACTGAAATAAGAAGTTCCGGCTCCGCCGCCGCTGCCATTGTTGAAACAAGAAGTTCCTACTCCGCCATTGAAACAAGCAGCTCCAGCTCCACCGCCGCCATCGTCGGAGTTAGTATTAGCTTCATCTTTGAGTAATCTAGAGTTGTGAAAGGATAGAAAAAAATACTAGTATGATGAATTTTCAAATCAAGTCTTGTAAGTTGAAGTGATTAAAACTTTAATCCCCCTCCTCTTTTTCGGGTTAATCAAGTAGATCGAGTGCTATTATAGAAAACTTGGGAATTATCCAATTTTTGCAATCATGAAAAATACATAAAAATGCGGCATCCGATTAGAAATGCTATGGCCATACCCATATGCGAAATAATCACCAAATAATATTATTTATTTTAATAATATAATATTAAGTATTTGGACCGTATTTTGGTATTTAGGGAGGTATGATGATAGAAAAGCCAAAAGGCCGTTTGTTTGGGATTTTTGTGAACAAAATTAGTTTCCTTTTATAGGCTCTCTTCGCATACAACAAGCAAGGGCTCTTACTTCACTATTGTTTATAAAACACATCACTCTTAACATGATTTTACTTTACTCTTGTTTACAAAACACATCACTCTTAGCATGATTTTACTTCACTCTTGTTTACAAAACACATCACTCTTAGCATGATTTTACTTCACTCTTAGCATGATTTTACTTCACTCTTGTTTACAAAACACTTCACTCTTGTTTACAAAACACATCACTCTTATTGTGATTTTACTTCACTCTTATTTACAAAACACATCACTCTTATTCTGATTTTACTTCACTCTTGTTTACAAAACACATCACTCTTATTTACAAAACACATCACTCTTATTCTGATTTTACTTCACTCTTGTTTACAAAACACATCACTCTTATTCTGATTTTACTTCACTCTTGTTTACAAAACACATCACTCTTATTCTGATTTTACTTCACTCTTGTTTACAAAACACATCAGTCTTTTACTTCACTCTTGTTTACAAAACACATCAGTCTTATTGTGATTTTACTTCACTCTTGTTTACAGAACACATCAGTCTTATTGTGATTTTACTTCACTCTTGTTTACAAAACACATCACTCTTATTGAGATTTTACTTCACTCTTATTTACAAAACACATCACTCTTATTGTGATTTTACTTCACTCTTGTTTACAAAACACATCACTCTTATTCTGATTTTATTTCACTCTTATTTACAAAACACATCACTCTTATTCTGATTTTACTTCACTCTTGTTTACAAAACACATCAGTCTTATTGTGATTTTACTTCACTCTTGTTTACAAAACACATCACTCTTATTCTGATTTTACTTCACTCTTGTTTACAAAACACATCACTCTTATTCTGATTTTACTTCACTTTTGTTTACAAAACACATCACTCTTAGCATGATTTTACTTCACTCTTGTATACAAAACACATCACTCTTAGCATGATTTTACTTCACTCTTGTTTACAAAACACATCACTCTTAGCATGATTTTACTTCACTCTTGTTTACAAAACACATCACTCTTAACATGATTTTACTTCACTCTTGCTTACAAAATACATCACTTTTAGCATCAGTCAAGATGTCGATTTGCCTTCTCATCCTTGTCAGTTCAATTAATTCTTACATTACATATTTGGTGGCAAAAACCGTATCAGATGACAACTACAAGTGATATGTTTTTATAGTAAACTTAAATGAAACAATGAAAACAAACCCATAGCTCGAAAAAACAACAACAGACTAAAACTACATAACACTTGAACATTTTCTATAATGAGAACTTCTCAAAATAACTTTGAAATATAAATTCGAATCCACTAACAACAAATATGTTAGTACTAACAGAATCCAACAACAACAATGATTATTGGTTGATGTGTCATTCGCTCGCTTTATCCACTCATAGAGAGGATACTGATTCATTCCGCAATGTTAGTAGAAATATGGTTGACTCAAAAATCAAAATCTTCCATTTCGTGATTCTCGTCGCCTTCTTTAATCCGTCGCTATTGTCGGCTGCAGCAGAATCAGTCGGATATGGCTACCGTCTCCGATCAGTAAAGGTTGATTCGTCGCAAAAATCTATTGACACACTTCTTTAGCTTATCAATCCCTCCACCGTTTATGGCGCTGATATTCCAGAACAGAGAATAGGAGAAGAATAAGACGTAACCTAATTTTGGCTATGCAGTGACCATTATACCCCCGCCTTGTTATTGTGGAGTAAATTTGTGATTGAGGGAACTAATTTCTCCTTAAATTAGAAAATTACATGTATTAATACTAGCCCTTGATTTTCTTGATCTTGTGGCTATGATTTGTTCTCTAGTTATAGGTTTAAGGGGCTCTTGCCCTAGATCACTACTCTATATATATATATATTCAGAAAATTTATGGACAATCATAATACTGAAATTGTACTTATAAAATAAATATACTTAACTATAAAAAAATAAGTTTTTGTGAAACAGAATTAAAAAAAATTGATGAATGAAACTAAAACAAAAAATCTGTCTAGTTTTAAAGTTTATTTATAGGTTCTAAAATTGAAGCGGAATCAATTTTTAAAAACATCTTTTAGTTCTTAACAAGATAAAATTAATACTTCTATAATATTTATTTATAATAAAATATGATTTTTACTATTTTATTATGTTTATAAATTTTCAAAAGGCCCAAAGGTGATATTTTAATGAAACTAGTAATAGGCTGATAGTACGACATAATTTAGTAATTCCTGCGAACGACGTGTTATCTTTCACCATATAAATGATAGGGTTATTTGTATGTAAATGCACGAACTTTCAATATTTTCTGGTTTCTCCCTTGAACTTTTATTTTTATATGTAAATACATAAACTTTGAATTTTTCTTTTTTTCCCCCACAAAAAATTTCAGCCAAATTAAAGTTGATGTTGAGTACACTTAGCATATATATTACCATCTATGTGGCAAAAGGTGGCAAATTTATATAACATGTTATTAGCATGTAAATACAAGAAATTTTGACATTTTTTAATTTTCCCATAAACCTTTTTTTTAATAATTTAAATATATGAACAATGAGATTTTCTATTTTTTTTCCAATGAACAATTTCAATCAATATAATAGATTTTATAATATTACCATTTTTCTAAATAGTAAATCTTAGTTATTTTAGAAAATAATTTTTTTTAATTATATTGAACTGTCTAATGTCTTGAAATTTAATAAATTGTTGTGAATTAAGATATTTGTGTTTTAAATTGCATTTGATTAGAATGATGCCATTTTTCATCTGCAAATTACATAAACTCAAATTCAGTAATTTACTCTTCAATTACAATTGCTTGGTAAGGGTTAAATGTAATTTTTTCAAATTTTGAAAGAAGAAAAAAAAGGAAAAAAACTTCGGGTACCCCTAAGTGGCGGACGCAGGAATAAAGTTTGGCATGGGCTTCACTAAAATTTTTCATACTCCCTTTCGTCCACGAAAAATAGACTGATTTTGCCATTTTGGGGTATCCACTAGTTCCATTTGTGAAAATGGAAAGTTTCTTTCTCATATTTTTATCCACTTTTCTTTTTATATCTTTTACTATACCTATTTTTTCTCTTTCTCTCTTACTTTATTAATATCTCATTAAAACCCGTGTTGTCTACAAATGATACTATTTTTTTGTGCCGTCATCTCTCATACTCTACTCTCTTCATCTATCTTACTTTATTCTCTCTGTTACTTTACCCCAACTACCTTGAGACAGATAGAATAAAAATTATAAAAATGCATAAATATCTAATATATAAAATTAATCCTAACACAAGTTTAACAAAAAGAATAATACAATTCATGTTTTAGTTGTATTTATTTTGCTAAAGCAATAAATATCTAATACTCCATAAAAATGCATAATTATCTAATACACTGTTATTTTGTAAACTACGACATTCATTTTCTAAAAATAGAAATTCTTTCTTTTCAATTTCTTTTATAAAAATAGAAACTCCCTATTTAGAAAATGGACATCACAACCTTTTAATATTAATTTTTTTATTTTTCTTTTTCTCTTTTTTACTAGACTAATTTTACATTAAAATTAGTATTATTTCTAAAAAATTTATTTTAAGAAATGAAGAGAATTACAAAAGAAAAGAAAAAAATGACCTCACCTCACCGATTACAAGTTGTAATTCTCGTTTGAATAAAAACGTTAGTGTCAAATTTAGGAACAATTTAAAAAGTGTTATATTAGTCTATACATATATAAAGTTCCAGTTTTTTGGATTGCCATCTGGCACTGTTTTGGGCGGGAAACTGAAGTTAAATTTTTTTTGCCTTATTTCATTCATATTTGTTACTACTTTCTCACTGCTTCCAATGTTTGTAATTTTTTGTTTTTTCATTTTTTTATGTATAGGTTTCATTGGTGTGTGTACTTAAACCTATTTTATTACAAATAAATAGGTATTATAGAGAATTACATGTATACATATTTGAATAGGATTTGAGATACAAAAATACTCCAAGTTCCAATGCAACTCACTGAACAAACATAAAAAATAGATTAGTTTTCATACATTTGTAACATAAACAATAGGATAAAATTATATAATTATGTTTATACAGCTAAAATATGAGGTGGAAATTAAATAATTGCATTTTTACAACCAAAATATGAACTGGAAATATGAACTCTATGTACATTTGTATATTGAAAGTCATCTAGAGATATAGCCTATCTGAAATGCATAATTAAAGGTCATACATGAATTCTATTCAAGTTTGATAATCATTAATAGGGCTGTCAGTTGACACAATTAATGAGATATGTATTTAATACACAATGCATAGAAATTCACATTATTTATATTCCTATATCAGTTTTAATAAATAACCTATTTCAGAATTTAAGCATTATTTTTTTATTCGGTTTTGCATATTTTTTAGTTAATTGTTTGTTATTATCTCAAATTTTTTATTATTTGTTATTTGAAAGGTCCTACCAATGATTATGTTTGTTTTCCAAAGCTGATTTCTTTTTATTCTGCTGTCTTATGCAAATGAACTCTTATAAATATCATCTTCTACTTCTTCTTTACTCACCCTGCAACATACTTCATACCATCATAACCTTCCATTCTTTTTTTGGTATCTTACTCTTTCATCTAAGTCCATTCTCTCTGATTTGTGTGAATAATTATCTTTCATCTTTCCATACCATCATAAATGCAGTTAGTTTTAGCTAAGATATTATTGGGGTAATTATAGTTTGTTTTTAAGTTCATTTATTTACTATCTTTTGGTTCATTTAGTTTGTTATATAGTTTGTTTCAACACTTTAATTTACTATCTTTTGGTTCATTTATTTAGTTTTTAATTTGCTAGATATTATTGGGGTAATTACTGCCCCTGAAAGAGATTTGAAGCAAAATAGATATAGGTTGATTGAGGTTGAAATAAGTGATGAGCAGTAAATGTCACTGCCCCTGCATTTCATTTTTTATATTTGATTCTATTTTTTTTACTAACTCTATTTCATTTATACAGCCATAATAAGATATTGTGTACAATTTGGGATTCCAATGGGGATTCTTATTTGTCTCAATTGAAGAAGGCTGAAGGGACTGTTCCTATAATCATAGTGAAGTTTTGTAAGCCTAATGTTTTCAGAGGTTGTATTTCCATCCTATTTATACACTGTCTTTGATATATTGAAACTTAATTTATAATGTTTGTTTGTATTTTTTAGGTGAGATTGGTGTATCCACTCATTATCAAGCATCCAAGATTTTAATCAATGCTGATGTGGCTAATGTTAAGGAGTTTGGGAAAATGTAGTATCTTTTTCAAAGTTTATATTACTGTCTATTTATATGAATAATATACACTTTTGTAGTTTTTATGCATGTATTCATTCTAACTTTTCAATTATTGATCATAATGTGGTCCGCCACTGCCCTCCCCACTCTCTAATGCGTGTATTCATTCTGACTTTTCAATTATTGATCATAATGTGGAAGAGAGCAATAGATGAGATATGAGAGATGAAATAATGTGGATGAGAGGGAACAAAACAGAAGTTCATATCGATTTGGAAGGCATTGATAGAGAGAGAGAGAGGAGAGAGTGATGAGGAAACAGTCGTTGCATATCATATTTATTCTCAATAGGGGTGACCAAAAAAATCAAAAACTGAATATCCGAATCGAACCAAATCGAAATTTGGTTCGGTTCGGACGAAATTTTTTTTCGAAAAACTGAATTATATTTTAAATGTAATATTATATATATTTATTCTATTAATTTAATATATTATATCATATATATAATATATATTCATGTAATATATTTTATATAATATGTATTATACTATATTCTATTAATTTTATACTCCATTATATATATTTATATCCTATTAGTACATATAATATAAATATTATATATATATATATATATATATTAATATATACTCCATATTTTTTTCAATTTTTTTCTTCGTCACAGCCAAGTCTGCTTCGCATCTTTTTAAAATCCCAAACACCAAGTCCTTTACTGCAATTTCACATTTTTTGCATTCATGAATAGTGAAAACGCAAATAGAGTTGACAAGTGGGCCGGTGCAGCCCAGCCCTGCCCTGCCCAGGCCCATCTAAATTGAGGCCCAGTCCGCAGTTATCCAATAAATTGGGCGATATAAAGAAGATTAATGCACGAAATAGACATATAAATAGAGAAATATACATTTATTAGTAGTTGATTACCTAATTACATTAATTATATAATTTAATCTGGGCCTTTGATGGGGCTGAGTTTACAAAATTGCCCAAATAGAGCTCATTGGCCATTTCAACTAATGAGCCCAGCCCAGGCCCGCTTCGTGTCACTGATGGGTTGGGCCTTGGTGGCTCGTACAGGGCAAAGTCAGCCCGTTCAGTTGACAACTCTAAATGCAAATTATATTTGCACTATTGAAAAATGCCAAATTGTATTTTGTGGTTGTTATGATAACCGGATGATTTGAGCCTGTTTGCTTCAAAATATGATTTGGTGATTTATTGGAGACAGATACGTATTTAACTTTTATCTTAGTGGTACTACTATTTACTACTCTCTCCGGCCCACAGCAAGGGTTCTCTTACTTGGCACTGATGTAGTATCATACAATGACCATTTTTGTAATTCGCAATAGATAATTTAATCAGTCAAATGTATGCTCGTTCACACCATTTAAGATCATGTATGTCGTCCCTCTAAATACACTAAACGGAAGATTTAATTTCTATCAAATCATATTGTTCTTTCACTTGCAATTAATAAAATTTAATTTATACTAGCAAATTTGTATCGTATATCTATTGCACCTTGAGTGAACAACATGTGGCACACCTACAGTTGTCAAGTGGTCCGGACTTTTTCTAATTTTGCTAAGCCCAACCCAGGCCCACTAGCCATGTGGGCCCGGGCTAGGCTGAGCTTTGTTTAAATTTTTTGTTTTTGTATGTTAAAGATGTGAGGTGATAATTGCTAACTAATTGACAATCCAAAATTAAGACCAATTTTTAACCTTTAGATTAGGAGATCCAGTGGTTGATATAATGCCAAGTGGACTATATTTTAAAATTAAATAATTATTAAATAAAATTAAAGGGTATTAATGTCAATTCTCTCTTATTAAAATTTTCTAAAACTTTAAATTTACGTAACTTTCTCAATTTAAATTATTTTTTCGCAAAAAAATATATCAAATTAAATATAATTTTATAATGATTCTAACGAGATCTCAATTGCATATGTTCCGACGACGTTCGGATGATGAAATTTGATGATTTTTATTTCAGTTTTCGTATATATTGATAAGCAGATTTTTTATCAACAAATACATCAAAAAATCTCAATATAAGACATATAAAATCTCAATATAATACATGTAAAATCTCAATATAATATATGTGAAATGTCAATAAAACTGTGTTGATATTTTCGTGTACTTGTGTTGAAATACTCATGTCATTGTGTTGATATTTGTAATACACTATGTTGATATAAAAAATGAAAATTACGATATGATAATAAAATGACGATCTTACCATTTTGTTGATATTTTGTCTACTATTTATTGAGATTCGTAAGATTTAATCTCATCCGCTCATTTTAAAATCTAAGGGTGGAGATTTGGTCTTGATTTTAGATTATGATGCTATAAGCAATATAAGAGGACCTTGTTAAAGATATGCTAAATGTATTATATGGAAAAATAAAACATATAACTTGTATTTATATCGCATTAACTAAATCTAAATTTAAATAATATATTTAAGTTCATTTATTGACTTGGTTGGTATTAACAATATTTTTCATATTCTTTATTCTATTTAAAAGTAAGTGTATAACTAAGGCCATCCACAATAGGAATAGCCCAGCAATAGCCCAGCCATAGCCTAGCCACTGCCACATCATCAGCACTAAAAATCCTCCTGCCACATCATAAATAGCCCAGCCATAGCCTAGCCACATCATAAACAGCCCAGCCACATCAATAGCCACATCACTAATAACAATTATATAAAATGACATAATTAACAATCACACAATATACGGAATTTAATTTACGAGACATATACGTGAAACATTAATAATACTATTAAAAATTTAAAAAGTACAATAATTTAAAAATATTACAATAATTAAAAAAAAGTACAATAATTAAAAAAAAAGTACAATAATTCACTCCTCGTCGCCGTCGTCGTCTCCTCCGTCGCTGTCGCCACCATCGCCTCCGCCTCCGTCGCCGTCGCCTCTACTCCCGGCAGCTTCCCTCCGTGCCGCCTCCAAATCCTCCTGCATGCTCAGGAGCAATGTTTGAAGCAAACTCTTCTCCACGGGGTCCACCGCCGCCCGCCATTCGGCCATCGTCTTGACCATCTGAGCACGCGTTTGTTGACGCGCGAAGAATTTGAGATCCGCTGTGGATTGGCCAAGGGGGGATGCCGACTGGACCTCCTGTGAACCCCCGGCGACCCCCATCGCCTCCCGTTGAGCCCGCCTGTGCCCAACCGGGCGAGTACGGCGAGCAAACGAACGAGGGGTCGGGACCTCCTGGGCCGTCTCAGGGAGGTCGTGGGACCTCCTGAAATCACCGGAATAGTTCAGCCGTTGCTTCATGCGGAGGGCGTTGGTGTACAAGCCCAAAAATCGGGAGACCGCAACCCTGATTCGGTCCCACGCCTTCCGGCAACCCTCCCATTGCGTGGCCTCCCCTCCGGGCAAAACCTCTGGTAGGCTGCTCCTATCTTGCCCCACAAGTTGACGATCCTCTGGTTGTTCGAAACGAGAGGATCGTCGCAAACACTCACCCACGCCTTGGACAGCGCGACGTTCTCCGCGTCCGTCCACCTACTCCGTACCGCGTTGTCGTCCTCACCCGGCTGCGAGGACTCGTCGACCCTTTTCCCCTTGCCTTTCTTCTTTGGGGCGCCCCGACCCTGCCCTGCGCCCCCCGTTTGAACGGGAGCATCCAGAATACTGGAAAGATCTATCCCCAAGTCATCGAAGGAGAAAGTGTCAAACTGGGCCGGAGGCGCAGCCTCCTTTGGCGTCGATGTGTGACGAACCAGTCGAAAAATCAACACTGGGGCGATAGACGTCCCCCGGCGTCCCCTGTGTCGCCGGTACCCCGCCGGGCATCATCTGCATTCCGGGTGCCCACCCCGGCATCTGGACACTGGGTGCCCACCCCGACATCGCCGGAAACGCCCCCGACGGACTCCCCCCCGCTGGTATCCCGGGCATCATCTGCTGCCACGGGTACATGTTGTAGTATGGGTGCATCTGACTCGGGTGCATCTGACTCCATCCACCTCCCACGGGGATCGGGGGAGTTTGAGATCCGCTACTCCCTGAAGTAGGCTCGTTGTTGAGATCCATTTACTGTTGTTGATCTTGTACAGAAATTTAGATAGAGAGAGTATTCGTTAATACAAGTGGTGCGAATGAAAATGACAGGCAAGTCGCGTATATATAGTGTTTCGGAATAAAAAAAAATTAAAAATTCGCGCTAGGCGATCCGGACGCTGGAATAGCGCCTAGCGGATCGTCTAGCGCACCGCTTAGCGCCGCGGAACCGCCGAGCGCTAGGCGGTTTTTTTCTGCGAAATCGGCTAGGCGGCTGCAATAGTTCGCATATCGCACCGCCTAGCGCCGGCGCTCGGCTAGGCGGTGCGCTAGGCGCTATTGTGGATGCTCTAAAGGAATAACCAATATTGTTAATTTTGTTAGTAAATGATGACATATGAGTTGATGTTGTATTTAAAACTACAAGTATATGAACTAACTAACAAGTTAAAGAATTATATAATTATTCATCAAATAATAAGGTTTGAATATGTAATATTCTTAAAGTTAAAGTTCAGAACCATCTTTTCTACATCTTGGATAAAAAAAAATATAAGAAAAATATTGGATGTAGTCAAGATTAGAGCATCCACAGCGGCGAGCACACGGTCGTCCGTCCGTCCGTGCCAGCGGCGCGGCACCACTATCCGCCACTGCGCTCTTGCCGCTGGCACGGCACTGCTCGATGCATCGAGCACGTCCGTGCCAGCGAGCAGCATATGTGGTAGCTTCCTATTGGCCAACGGCATGGCCGTTGGCAATTTAATTTATTTTTTTTAAAAAAATCGGATTTTAATTAAAAATTTGATTAAAAATAAAAAAAATATTTTCCGGCTCCGGCGATCACCCATCCGGCTCCCACGGTTGGAACCTCGATTGGTTCGGTTCACAACCGTTTCCTAGTCCGGAAACGAAATATTCGGCCCCTCCTCAAACCCAAGGTTCGCAAGTTTCGGGTGGCTACCGGCCTTACCCGATCGACGACCAAGATGCCCCCAAAGGGCAGTACAGGTGGACACCCGAGCCATCCGTGCCTAGAGCGGGAGGGAGCGCCCCCTCTCAAACTCCTCCTCTTCCTACTCGCGGTGTCCGCACCCCGTACACTCCAGGGGAGATGGTGCAATTGTTCAAAGCGTTCTTGTCAATCTCCGAAGATCTGGAGGTTGGCACAAACCAATCCGGTGACCATTATTGGTGGCGCATCTGTCGCCGGTACAATCAAAACCGCCCGGCTGGAACAATCGAGCGCAACAAGAGTATGGTGCGCAATGCCATTTACAGATCCAACGAAGAAATCCAAAAGTTCTGGGGGTATTACCTCCAGGAAGAGCGGTCGGCGGGGAGCGGCCGGAACGAGCTTGACATCATCAGTTCCGCATTGGCGACCTACTAATCCATGAACTACAAGCCGTTCAAGTACCTCAACATTTGGCAGGAGACGCGGTCGCATCCGAAGTATAGGGGAGGCGTAACATCCTTCTCTAGCTCCTCCTCCAAACGGTCGAGGTCGGTATCCCTATCCGACGCCGGCTCCGAAGATTTAGCTAGCCAACTTGCCGGAGCTAACTTGGGTATCCCCGACGCCGGCCCGAGTGGTTCCCAACGCCGGCTGCAAGGAAGGAAGAAGGCAACGGCCAACCGCTGTCGCGCCGCGACTCCATCCGCCCCCGCTCCCACTCCCTATGTGCCACCTCAACCCCCCACCAACTCGTTGTGGGGGATTTTAGCCCAACTCAATTTGGCCGATAGGTCAAATATGACCCCCGAGCAACTTCAATTGCATGTGGCGATGATACGAGGTCTCCAAAGAACATTGGGGGTAGAGCCGAATGAATAGTCATCCACGGGGTAATTTTTATTTTTTAGGTGTTTAATTATGTAATTTTTAATTTTTAGAATTTTAATTATGTAATTTTTAATTTTTAGTATTTTAATTATGTAATTTTTAATTTTTTTGTAATTTGTAATATTATTCTGGGTATTTTTAATGCATTTTAATTTTGTGGAAATGTTTTTATTTAAATTGAATAATAAAATGGTAGGACCCTTGAGCTTGTCCTTGCGGAAGAGCACGAATGTGGGTGTTGTGCTCTTGCCTAAGAGCAGGGAGTAAAAGTGGGACCGGGCCCACATTCGTGCTCGTTGGCAAGAGCACGGATGTGGATGCTCTTAAATGTTGCATTCATGATTTAGTTAGAAACTTATGTTGATATTAAACTATTACCGATTGTGTCCATTCAAAGACATCCAAAAAATTGGAATGATATAAGACAAAATTAACATGTATCGTGCACAAGATTGTACCAGGTGCTGAGTTCGAGCCCTCTTGAGATCAGTTGTAATTTCTTCATTCATATAGGAGTTTATTTTTAAAATAAAATAAAAATAAAGAAATATACTATTATTACCTAACTACATTAAAAAAATTAATTATAGAATGTGGCCTCAGATGGGCCCGGGCCTGGGCTGATCTTGGGCCTGGGTTTACAAAATTACCCAATTGGAGCTCATCTCAACTAATGAGCCCATACCGGGCCTGAGCCGAGCTGGGCCGAACCAGCCCAGCCCAGTTGACAACCCACACACACCATTGAATTCATGATTCCAAAATGTTCATATTAATTTCTTGCATAATTATAAATGAACTCGTATTACATCGCTATATGTCACTCATCATATGAAATGTTATAGCACTAGAAGCCAATATATAAACGATCTTAATTAACATTATTGATTGAACATGAGAAACCTAAACACAACCGAAATTTTATCCTAAAACTCCTTTCTTGTTTGGATTCTCTTATTTTGCAGAAGTGGAATGCTCTGCTCATGGCTAAAGAAATTAGTGGGATCAACCACACTCTTAATTCTCACCAATCTATCAAAATTATCCCCAAAATATTTCTCCCCATAAATCTTAGCCTCATTATAAGCTTCCACGCCATTTCCCTCCGATTTACTACCAATCTCAATATCTCTATAGGTCAAAAATGCCCTCCTCGGATTCTTGGACACAAACGGCTCCATGTAATCATACAAATCCCTCACTATCTGTAAATGTTTATCCACCACACCCGGGCCCACTTCATTCCAAAAATGGTAGTATTGAATCTTGAAAATGTTCCCCTCCCTATGCGTAAAAGCCGTCGCCGTCGCCGGAATCTCACTCACTCGGCCGCCGTACGGATTGAATTGCACAATAAAACTGTAGGAAAACGTATGGAAATTGGAAAAGGCAAGGCCTTTGGCCCTTCACTTTGAGTAACCCCCACATTCTTTTATGTAGTGTCTTAATGCATGGATCTTTCATGTCTCCATCTCTAGCCTATATAAGGCATAGAGTTGTAGAGAGGAAGTACACACCAACAAAACATTCTATCTTCTCTCTAGCTCTCAAGCATTCTAGTTTGCTTTTTAGGAGCATTGTCTAGCTCGGTTCTCGGAACTCCATCAAGTTCGCCGGTGCCTAGCGAGTTTGAGGTGCTTCTACACGCTAGGAGGAAGTCGTTTTATCTTTGGGGGCAATACGCCATTCCGTGAGCACTAGCCGGGGCGTAATTTGTCTTGCGGAAAGAGGGCTTTCCTCGACTCGACTTATAAATTTGGTTTGCTTTATTTTCGTTGTAATTTTCATTCCTCTATTTGTTGCAAGTTTCCTTTCGATTGTAATAGTTAGAGTACCGCCTGTACACGGCTTGAGAATTTCTTCCCATTATTTCTAACAATCGCAAGACAAATTAGTGTACTCTTCTAAGACAGGATTATACCAATTGAAGTTGGAGGAAACGAACAGTACCAATGTTCATGGGCTACGAAATGGTTAATTCCTTGAGATCTACTCTCTTGAGAATTGTGTTTATCGTTTGTCATTTGACAAGCAAGACCAATTTAGACTTAGTAGTAGTAATTGGGATGCATGGGTTGTTGAATATACCAATGCACATATGGTTCAATATAATTGTGTACTTATTGGTGGAGACAATATTGTGCAAATTATTTGAACGTGTTGTTATAAACTACAAAGATCACGAGGTGGTCGCAATGGTCTCCGACGTGAACCATGGTAACAATCCAAATGAATGGTTTGTTGATACGGGTGCCACATGTCATGTGTGCTCCGAGAGAAGCGTTTTTTTACCTACAAATCTGTTGGAGGTAGAAAAGTAAGTATGGGAAACCAAGCCTCTTCTAAGGTGGTTGGTGTGGATAATGTGTTCCTAAAATTAGGATCTGGAAAAGTTCTTACCCTTAAGGATGTACTGCATGTCCCAGACATCCGAAATAATTTGGTGTCAGGCTCACTTCTAGTAAATCATGGATTTTCACTAGAATTTGAGTGTGAAAAGGTTTTATTGACCAAGTATGGAAAGTTCATAGGTGAAGGCCACCTAGTGAATGGACTTTTTGAGCTGAACGTTACGGTCATTCACCGTGGAAAAGGAATAAGCAATAAGGAAGATAACACATCCTCTTATTTGCTTGAAAGCTCTGATTTATGGCATAATAGACTGGGACATGTAAATCTAAATGCTATAAAAAGATTAGTAAATCTTAATTTACTAAAAGTAGATAAGTTTAACTCACAAGAAAGATGTGAAGTGTGTGTTGAAGCCAAAATGGCTAAACTGCCGTTCCATTAGGTAGAGCGAAACACAAAACCTCTTGAATTGATCCATACAGATGTATGTGATTTGAAATTTGTGCAAACAAGAGGTGGTAAAAAGTACTTCATCACATTTATAGATGATTGCACAAGGTATTGTTACCTTTACTTATTAAGAAGTAAAGATGAGGCAATTGAAGCGTTTAAAGCCTTAAAAAATGAAGCTGAAAATCAACTTAATTGTCGAATTAAGTGTGTTCGAAGTGATAGAGGTGGTGAGTATGTAGCTCCGTTTGCAGAATTATGTCATGCAAGTGGTATAATTCACCAAACCACAACTCCATATTCTCCTCAATCAAATGGTGTTGCTGAACGCAAAAATAGAACACTAAAAGAGATGATGAATGCTTTGTTGATTAATTCAGGATTACCCCAGAACATGTGGGGGGAGGCTGTGTTAACAGCGAATCATATCCTGAATAAAATTCCACTAAAAAATAGGGATGTGACTCCTTATGAGTTGTGGAAAGGGAAGAAACCTTCATATTCATACCTCAAAGTGTGGGGGTGTTTAGCGAAGGTAGAAGTGCCACCTCCGAAACAAGTTGCAATAGGCCCTAAAACAGTCGATTGCATCTTTATTGGCCATGCACTTAATAGTAGTGCCTATCGTTTCCTAGTCCATAGATCAGCTGTGCCTGGTGTGGCTGAAGGAACAGCGATTGAGTCAAGGAATGCTATATTCTTTAAGAATGTTTACCCTTGCAAGAGGCAAGAGGATCGTTCTAGTGAAAGAATGATGGATGAATCCACTAGTTCTAATCCTCCAAAAAGGACGAGGTCAAGTCCTGAGGATGTTGAACCAAGACGTGGTAAAAGAGTTAAAGTTGCTAAAACGTTTGGTCCCGACTTCATAACTTTTATGTTGGATGACGAACCAGAGTCATTGGCGGAAGCTCTGTCTGGCCCAGACGCAGCGTGGTGGCAAGAAGCTATCAATAGTGAAATTGAATCCATCATGAGAAATAACACTTGTGTGTTAGTAGACTTGCCTGAAGGCTGTAAGGCTTTAGGGTGCAAGTGGATTCTGAAAAGGAAATATAAGCCCGATGGTACTATAGATAAGTACAAAGCTCGCCTAGTTGTCCAAGGCTTTAAGCAGAAAGAAGGGTATGACTTTTTTGATACCTATTCACCTGTTACGAGAATCACTTCCATTCGGGTGCTTCTTGCGATTGCTGCTTTGCACAATCTCGATATTCACCAAATGGATGTGAAAACTGCGTTTCTGAATGGTGATCTGGAAGAAGAAATATATATGAAACAACCCGAAGGGTTTGTTGTGCCTGGGCAAGAGCGTAAAGTATGCAAACTGGTAAAGTCATTATATGGGTTGAAGCAAGCACCATTACAATGACATTTAAAATTTGACAACGTGATGTTGGCAAATGGATTCACTATCAATGAGTGCGATAAGTGTGTTTACATTAAGAACACAGATAACAGTTGTTGGAAATATAGTGGCCTTTACACTGGCAACCCTTGCTATTACAAAGAACACAAAAAGCTGGAAGGTAAATAAAACAAAGTAGATACAATAAAAAGAACAAGTTGTAAACTATTGTCTTCTTCAAGTCGAGTCGAGGTGACCCTCTCTCCGCAAGACGAAATACGCCCCGGCTAGTGCTCACGGATTGGCGTAATGTCCCCAAAGATGAAACGACTTTCCTCCTATCGAGTTGAAGCACCTCAAACTCGTAGGCTCCGGCGAACTTGCATTGAAGGCGAGAACCGAGCAATGCAATGCTCCTAAGATGCGAACTAGAGTGCTTGAGCTATGAGAGAAGAGAGAATGATTGTAGATTGTGTTGTGTGTCTTCCATCTCTCAAAACAAGCCTATTTATAGGCTAGGAGTGGCCACACGAGAGGTCTCGGGTTTAAGGCACCTCATAAACACATGGACGTTGAAAAGCCAAAAGACTTAGGAAATGAAAGGTTTTGAGACCTTTCTAATTTCCCACATGTTACATGTTTTTCCTACAATCCCCCACATTGGTTAGAGCGCTGCAAGCTCAAACCAACACCAGACACAAATGCATGTATGCAGACTCTTTGCTCAGTTCTCGAGAAACAATACTGTATTTGGAGAGGTAACTTGTGGTTTTGAACCTTCCATAGTCAATACTATTGGACGTACCGGCGGGCTAGTGGACGCGATGCCTTGGACTATTCCTCCTTAGTGTATGCCTAGTCAATAGTATCAACACAATATAGTCTCAACTCCATCAGTTCTCACGTTTGTGTCCGTTTCGGCCGTGGAACACCTCTTTGGAATTCATAAGTGACTTACTCTCACGAAGCGGCCTCACTTCTCACTTATATAGGTGATTCTTTCATGAGTATCCTGCCATGCTGCATCTCCTTGAGATTTCAAGAATCATTAAAAGTCAAAAGACTTAGCCTCTTACCACGTGCAGGTTACAACACTCAATGCTTTCTAAAGAATGGGCGAAGATTAAAATCTTCTGAGTGTTACAGCTAGATTTGTATAGCTTCGTTTTCCCATTGAACCAATCCCATAGGATCTCCAATCGTATGGTTGGGTTACCACTATACTCATCTTTTAAGATGTGGTTTTCAGTCCCATTCCTTTTAGCAATTTTTGCATTTGATCACGGTTTAAACCTTTTGTTAACGAATCCGCTAAGTTATCCACTGACTTTACATAGTCAACTGAGATAATGCCACTTGTGATCAACTGTCTTACGGTATTATGTCGTCGACGAATATGTCGAGACTTACCATTATAAAAGCCACTTTGTGCTTTACCTATAGCTGCTTTGCTATCACAGTGTATCAATACTGCAGGCACTGGCTTCTTCCAACATGGAATATCTTCTAGGAAGTTTCTAAGCCACTCGGCTTCTTCCCCTACTTTATCCAAAGCGATAAACTCAGATTCCATGGTGGAACGAGCAATACACGTCTGTTTCGTTGATTTCCACGAGACAACACCACCCCCCACAGTGAACACATACCCACTTGTAGAAAATGAGTCTTTTGAATCAGAGATCCAATTTGCATCACAGTACCCTTCAAGTACTTGGGGATATCTTGTGTAATGTAATCCAAAGTTAAGAGTATACTTCAAGTATCTCAAAACTCTACACAGAGCTTTCCAATGTTCCTTACTTGGGTTGCTCGTAAATCGGCTCAACTTGTTTACAGGACAAGCAAGATCAGGTCGAGTACAGTTTGTGATAAACATCAAACTTCCTATGACCTTTGCATACTCTTCTTGAGCAACAGAATCACCCATATTCTTGCTCAGATGGGCATTGAGCTCCAAAGGAGTCTTTGCTGGCTTACAATCAAACGAGTTGAATTTCTTAAGCATTTTCTCAACATAATGAGATTGCGTTAAGGCAATTCCCTCATTAGTCCTCAATATTTTGATTCCAAGAATCACATCAGCTAGACCCATATCTTTCATATCGAAATTTCTTTTCAACATGTTTTTTGTCTCGTTAATAATGGCACTATTGCTGCCCATTATCAACATATCATCAACATACAGACACACAATAACAAAACCGTTATCTGTGTTCTTAATGTAAACACACTTATCGCACTCATTGATAGTGAATCCATTTGCCAACATCACGTTGTCAAATTTCAAATGCCATTGTAATGGTGCTTGCTTCAACCCATATAATGACTTTACCAGTTTGCATACTTTACGCTCTTGCCCAGGCACAACAAACCCTTCGGGTTGTTCCATATATATTTCTTCTTCCAGATCACCATTCAGAAACGCAGTTTTCACATCCATTTGGTGAATCTCAAGATTGTGCAAAGCAGCAATCGTAAGAAGCACCCGAATGGAAGTGATTCTCGTAACAGGTGAATAGGTATCAAAAAAGTCATGCCCTTCTTTCTGCTTAAAGCCTTGGACAACTAGGCGAGCTTTGTACTTATCTATAGTACCATCGGGCTTATATTTCCTTTTCAGAATCCACTTGCACCCTAAAGGCTTACAGCCTTCAGGCAAGTCTACTAACACCCAAGTGTTATTTCTCATGATGGATTCAATTTCACTGTTGATAGCTTCTTGCCACCACGCCGCGTCTGGGCCAGACAGAGCTTCCGCCAATGACTTTGGTTCGTCATCCAACATAAAAGTTATGAAGTCAGGACCAAATGTTTTAGCAACTTTAATTCTTTTACCACGTCTTGGTTCAACATCCTCAGGACTTGACCTCGTCCTTTTTGGAGGATCAGAACTAGTGGATTCATCCATCATTCTTTCACTAGAACAATCCTCTTGCCTCTTGCAAGGGTATACATTCTCAAAGAATATAGCATTCCTTGACTCAATCGTTGTTCCTTCAGCCACGCCAGGCACAGCTGACCTATGGACTAGGAAACGATAGGCACTACTATTAAGTGCATGGCCAATAAAGATGCAATCGACTGTTTTAGGGCCTATTGCAACTTGTTTCGGAGGTGACACTTCTACCTTCGCTAAACACCCCCACACTTTGAGGTATGAATATGAAGGTTTCTTCCCTTTCCACAACTCATAAGGAGTCACATCCCTATTTTTTAGTGGAATTTTATTCAGGATATGATTCGCTGTTAACACAGCCTCCCCCCACATGTTCTGGGATAAACCAGAATTAATCAACAGAGCATTCATCATCTCTTTAAGTGTTCGATTTTTGCGTTCAGCAACACCATTTGATTGAGGAGAATATGGAGTTGTGGTTTGGTGAATTATACCACTTGCATGACATAATTCTGCAAACGGAGCTACATACTCACCACCTCTATCACTTCGAACACACTTAATTCGACAATTAAGTTGATTTTCAGCTTCATTTTTTAAGTCTTTAAACGCTTCAATTGCCTCATCTTTACTTCTCAATAAGTAAAGGTAACAATACCTTGTGCAATCATCTATAAATGTGATGAAGTACTTTTTACCACCTCTAGTTTGCACAAATTTTAAATCACATACGTCTGTATGGATTAACTCTAGAGGTTTTGTGCTCCGTTCTACCGAGCGAAACGGTAGCTTGGTCATTTTTGCTTCAACACAGACTTCACATTTTTCTTGTGAGTTAAACTTATCTACTTTTAGTAAATTAAGATTTACTAATCTTTTTATGGCATTTAGATTTACATGTCCCAATCTTTTATGCCATAAATCAGAGCACTCAAGCAAATAGGAGGATGTATCATCTTCCTTATTTCTTAATCCTTTTCCACGGTGAATGACCGTAACATTCAGCTCAAAAAGCCCATTCACTAGGTGACCTTCACCTATGAACTTTTCATACTTGGTCAATATAACCTTTTCACACTCAAATTCTAGTGAAAATCCATGATTTACGAGAAGTGAGCCTGACACCAAATTATTTCGGATGTCTGGGACATGCAGCACATCCTTGAGGGTAAGAACCTTTCCGGATCCTAATTTTAGGAACACATTACCCACACCAACCACCTCGGAAGAGGCTTGGTTTCCCATACGTACTTTTCTACCTCCAACAGATTTGTAAGTAGAAAAAACGCTTCTCTCGGAGCACACATGACATGTGGCACCCGTATCAACAAACCATTCATTTGGATTAATACCATGGTCCACGTCGGAGACCACTGCGATCACCTCGTGATCTTTGTTGTTTATAACAACACGTTCAAATAATTTGTACAATATTGTTTCCAACAATAAGTACACAATTATATTGAACCAAATGTGCATTGGCATATTCATCAACCCATGCATCCCAATTACTGCTACCAAATCTAAATTGGTCTTGCTTGTCAAAAGACAAATGATAAACATCATTCTCAAGAGAATAGATCTCAAGGAATTAACCACTCCATAGCGCATCGACATTGCGGCCGTTCGTTGCTTTATTCCAGCTTTGAATTTCATGTTTCCTCCGGCATCGGTCGACATGATTTCAACAAGAGTACAATATTTCGTCTTGCGATTGTTGGAAATATTGTAGCCTTTACACTGGAAAACTCTTGCTATTACTAAAGAACAAAACTGGAAGGTAAATATAATAATATAAATTACAACGAAAGTAAAGAGATGCAAACTATAGTATTCTTCAAGTCGAGTCGAGGTGACCCTCTCTCCGCAAGACGAAATACGCCCCGGCTAGTGCTCACGGATTGGCGTAATGTGCCCAAAGATGAAACGACTTTCCTCCTATCGAGTTGAAGCACCTCAAACTCGTAGGCTCCGGCGAACTTGAATTGAAGGCGAGAACCGAGCAATGCAATGCTCCTAAGATGCGAACTAGAGTGCTTGAGCTATGAGAGAAGAGAGAATGATTGTAGATTGTGTTGTGTGTATTCCATCTCTCAAAACAAGCCTATTTATAGGCTAGGAGTGGCCACACGAGAGGTCTCGGGTTTAAGGCACCTCATAAACACATGGACGTTGAAAAGCTAAAAGACTTAGGAAATGAAAGGTTTTGAGACCTTTCTAATTTCCCACATGTTACATGTTTTTCCTACAACAGTTTTGTTATTGTGTGTCTTTATGTAGATGATATGTTGATTACGGGCAGCAATAGTGCCATTATCAACGAAACCAAAAACATGTTGAAGAGAAATTTCGACATGAAAGATATGGGTTTAGCTGATGTGATTCTCGGAATCAAAATTAAAAGGAATCATGAGGGAATTGCTCTGACACAATCTCATTATATTGAGAAAGTGCTAAAGAAATTTCACTCGTTCGATTGTGAGCCAGCTAAGACTCCATTGGAACCCAACGTGCATTTGAGTAAGCACACGGGTGAGCCTGTAGCTCAAGAAAAATATGCAAGGATCATAGGGAGTTTGATGTTTATCACAAACTGCACCCGACCAGATCTTGCGTGTACGGTGAATAAGCTGAGCCGATTTACGAGCAACCCAAGCAAGGAACATTGGAAAGCTCTGCGTAGGGTTTTGAGATACTTGAAGTATACTCTTAACTTAGAGCTGCAGTACACAAGATATCCCCAAGTACTTGAAGGGTACTGTGATGCAAATTGGATCTCTGATTCAAAAGACTCATTTTCGACAAGTGGGTATGTGTTCACTGTGGGGGGTGGTGCTGTCTCTTGGAAATCAACGAAACAGACGTGTATTGCTCGTTCCACCATGGAATCTGAGTTTATCGCATTAGATAAAGCAGGGGAAGAAGCCGAGTGGCTCAGAAATTTCCTAGAATGTATTCCATGTTGGAAGAAGCCAGTGCCGACAGTAGTGATATACTGTGATAGCCAAGCAGCTATAGGGAGAGCACATAGTGGCTTATACAATGGTAAGTCTCGACATATTCGTCGGCGACATAATACCGTCAGACAATTGATCACAAGTGGTGTTATCACAGTTGACTATGTAAGGTCAGTGGATAACTTAGCGGATCCGTTAACAAAAGGTTTAAACCGTGATCAAATGCATAAATTGCTAAAAGGAATGAGACTGAAAACCACATCTTAAAAGATGATTATAGTGGTAACCCAACCATACGATTGAAGATCCCATTGGCTTGGTTCAATGGGAAAACGAAGCTATATGAATCTAGTTGTAACACTCGGAAGATTTTTAATCTTCGCCCATTCTTTAGAAAGCATTGAGTGTTGTAACCTGCTTGTGGTAAGAGGCTAAGTTTTAACTTTTAATGATTCTTAGAAACCTCGAGGAGGTGGGTATTGCAGGATACCTGGAAAAGAATCAACTATGTAAGTGAAGAAGTGTGTTCCATGGCCAGTAAAGGACACAAACGTGAGAACTGATGAGTTTGTAATATTGTGTCAATATTATTGTCTCGGTATACACCAAGGAGGAATGGTTCAAGGCATCACGTCCACCAGGCCGCCGGTATGCCCGATAGTGTTGACTATGGAAAGTTCAAAGCCCCAAGCTACTATTCCAAATGCAATATTTTTTCTCGAGAATTGAGCAAAGAGTCTGCATACATGCATACATGTCTAGTCTTGGTTTGAGCTTGCAGCGCTCTAACCAATGTGGGGGATTGTAGGAAAACGTGTGGAAATTGGAAAAGGCAAGGCCTTTGGCCCTTCACTTTGAGTTTTCCCCACATTCTTTTATGTAGTGTCTTAATGCATGGATCTTTCATGTCTCCATCTCTAGCCTATATAAGGCATAGAGTTGTAGAGAGGAAGTACACACAAACAAAACATTCTATCTTCTCTCTAGCTCTCAAGCATTCTAGTTTGCTTTTTAGGAGCATTGTCTAGCTCGGTTCTCGGAACTCCATCAAGTTCGCCGGTGCCTAGCGGGTTTGAGGTGCTTCTACATGCTAGGAGGAAGTCGTTTTATCTTTGGGGGCAATACGCCATTCTGTGAGCACTAGCCGGGGCGTAATTTGTCTTGCGGAAAGAGGGCTTTCCTCGACTCGACTTATAAATTTGGTTTGCTTTATTTTCATTGTAATTTTCATTCCTCTATTTGTTGCAAGTTTCCTTTCGATTGTAATAGTTAGAGTACCGCCTATACACGACTTGGGAATTTCTTCCCATTATTTCTAACAAAAACTACCTCCAGCGGCTGTGATCCGCTGGAGCAATCTCACTCACTCGGGCTTGTTACATAGTCCGATTTGATTTTGAACGTGCTGGGGCCCGGGTTTCGGTCTAGCAAGGCCGTTTCTGGGGCGTCGTTGGGAAACTCAGCCCACAGCATGGCGGCTTTGATCCAACTCATTTCCTTGCAATGATGTTTCTCTAACCCTAGCTCGGGAAACTGCGCTGCGGAAATTCGGACGAGGTCGTCTGAATTTCCGAGGTACATTGCTATAAAGGTAACGGTTGCTGTCTTGACATGATTTGTGCCCTAACGAATAAGTTGTTGTCGAATTTGTCGGTGACAATTTGCTAGCGGTGGAGGATTTCCTTCGCATTTTCGTCTTGGGTTTTCGTGACCTCGAAAACTGTCACTGGATTAGGTATAGTGACTAGTTTGACTTTGAACGCCAGAACCACCGCGAAACTGGCGGCGCCGCCGCCTCTGATTGCCTAGAAAAGGTCTTCGCCCATCATCTCCCGGTCGAGGATTCTCCTGCTAGCATCAACTACTCTTGCATCGACCACGTTGTCGATGGACGAGCAGTATTTCCGGAGGAGATTTCCGTAGCCACCGCGACTGATGTGGCCGCCGATTCCCAAGGTAGGGCAGACACCTGCGGGGAAAGCTAGGGTTTTGCTTGTTTCCCAAATTTTGTAGTATAGCTCACTCAGTGTAGCACCAGATTGCACCCAAGCAGTGGGTGCAGTTTGGTCTGTCAGGTCTATCTGGATAGACCTGAGGTTGAACATATCAAGGATGGCCAATGGGGTTTTGGATGTGTAGAGAGGCCTTCATAGTCATGGCCACCGCTCCGAATTCTGAGATGCAGAGTGACCCCCTTCGCTCACATCACGATCGACCTCTTCCACTTGGGATTCGTCGGTCGGGGTTAAGATTAGGGTTTGTTTTAGGGTTTGGGAAGTTTTGAAACGGTCATTTCGGATGTATTCTTGGAGAACTGAGGTGTAGTTTTGCTATGTGTTGTGTAAATTATGGATAGTGGGACATTTCTTGTTGTTAGACATGAAATGAAGGAGCATGTAGAAGCGTAAGAAGAAGAATTCAAATAACAAAACAAGAGGAAAAGAGTATAGAGCGGAAAGTGACTCATAATTGTATGTTGTGTTGTTTTGTTATTGTTGTATTTGCTCAATGTGGAATATGTATAGTTGGTGGAACCAAGTATTAGAATTGATTATCTTGATTTTCCTTTTCTATATATTGTAACATTGTTATAATTTCATATCCCTTTATTAATGTCAAATTTTCCATTTTTGTTTTGTGACAAAAGATGACACATTTAAACTTTTTGAAAAATGTAAACTATCATTAACACGTCCAATTAACCACTTTATATGGGTATATCTTTTTGTCTCTTTATTTACACATTCAACTATTTTTAAGATAGACGAAATACAATATTTATTATTAAAAAAACAATATATTGTTTAATACACTATAGAAACAGAAAACTTCGATTAATTTTCATAATCTGTTATCTACTATAAAGTGTATTTGACTGGTCAAGTTTATAAAATCTTGAATGTAGGAGTACATTTTTTAATCGCGGTAATATTTTACAATTATTACTGCATATGTAAGGTTATATTGCCTTTTATTCAGTTAAGTTTAATTATAGTTATATTCTAGACTTTGTAGTTCTTCTCTATTAGTCCCTGGTCAATAAGAATGTTAGTATTTCTTGTTGTTCATTAATTATGAAATGTGAACCACACCAATTAGTTACACCGTCATTTTATAGAAAATAAATAGTGTCAAGCATCCTATTTTATGCTTTCTCTCGTTAATTCCCATGCAATAATGAAAAACAAAATGTGTAAACATACCAAATAACCATGTTAAGTATCAATACAAATTTTTAATAAAAATTAATACTATCATTATAAATAACTATTTTAATAAAATAACATAACTTCTATATCAATATACATATAATATGTTGTATAAGCACATGTGTTGCTAATAAAGGACTAATCATATTTCTAATTAAGAAGTTGATCCTGCCCATTAGCTCATTTAATTTCCATCGTCTTCTTCACTTCACACAAACCAGTAGGTTCTGCAAAACTAAATTACTGAAAGCTGCATCTAAGCTTATCTCTCAGCTTGAACAATTAATAGTGCTATCAGAAACAAAAGCAAACATCAAAAGTGGGGCTAATTAGAAGAAAAAATCAAAAGTGAAGCTAATTAGTGTAGAAACCGTGTATGAGATTTTCTATTTGTTGAGGAACTGAACAGAAAATAAAAGTATATTTTACATAAATATAAACGTCAGAAGAACGATCCGCTATTTTATGTACTCTCTCTACAGTATAACACTAATTAACACTACTAGAAAAATTGCTTCTCACTACACTTTTTTTTATCACACTTTATAAAAAGTGCCAGCATAGATGTACTATCTACACACTAGTTTTTCACTGCACTTTATAATATATTGTTACTGCGCTTCAACATAAAAAGTGCCATCATAGATGTACTATCTACACACTACCTCTTACTACAGGTACCCGGTGCTGCACTTCATCAAGTGCCATTATAGATGAAGTGTCAGCACAGTAATTTTCTAGTGACAATTTTAAGTGCCATTACAAGCCAATTTTCTAGTAGTGTAATATGCAAAGGTAGAATCCACGTTCATTAACTTTTTTCATATACTTTGTTTTACATTTTTTAAAACTCGGGGTCCTGAGGTAAAACACTTGAGAAACAAATGGAGTAGTAGTATTAAATAATGCATGATGGGTCTAGTTATTTCAACAAGTATTCATTTCGTCCCATTAAAGATGACTCACGTTTTTAATGTTTCAATTTTCTCTTGTAGTCGTGAATAGAAGAAAGCTGAGCCCGATTAATTCTTTCTCTAACGAGAAATAAATGAATTACTTTGTAATCGTACTTCTATTTCAGGTAATGTAACTTATAGGAGTATTCATCAATCGTATATTTCAAGCTAGAATTTGGCAAGTCGATTTTGCTTTCCTAAATAGAATTCTTAATCACGTGCTAAATTTAAAGGTTTTCATGAAATGTACCAAAACTCGTAACTTCAATCCACTTTCTACTAAAAAAAAAGCAATCATACATTTTGGTTTTCACTACTTCAACTAAAAGAATATCATAAACATAGATTCAAAAAACTACACTTTATTTCAAATCGTCTAAAAAGTGTAAAACTTATGTCTTATAACAACTCATCATATCATCATAGGAGGAATGCTTTGCTCACTCCTAAAAAAATTACTCGGATCCACCACACTCTTAACTCTCACCAATCTCTCAAAATTTTCCCCAAAATACTTAACCCCATAAACCCTAGCCTCTTCACTCCCATTCCCAACCCTACCAATATCAATATTTCTATAATTCAAATAAGCCCTTCTTCGATTTTTTGTAACAAACGGTTCCATATATTCATACATTTCCCTTATTTTACCAAGGTGGTAAGCTTCCGCGGCCCGGCCCGTTTCATTCCACACTATTACATATTGAATCTTGTAAATAATCCCCGCCCTATGTGGGAATGCCGCCCCCGTAGCCGGAATCTCGCTCATCCGACCACCGTACGGATTGAATTTCACGTAAAATTTTCCTCGCTCGGCCCGAACACGTTGGAGCAGCCCGTCAAGCCCAATTAGTGGAATCGGGCTTGTGATAGTCCGATTTCATCTTGAACGGGCTCGGGCCCGCGTTCCGGGCCAGCAAAGCCGTCTCGGGCGCCTCCTTCGAAAACCAGCAGCCCTAATCCAGCTCATTTCCTTACAATCATGTTTTTGCAATCCTAGCTCCGGAAACTGAGCTGCCATGATTTCAACAAGTTTGTCGCAATTTCCGAGGTACATTGTAAGAAAAATAGCCCTAGCTGTCTCTTTCAAGGATGCTAGGCTAACCCTAATGAAAAGCTCCTTGTCCATTTTGTAGGCTACCTTCTGCCACTTGTGAAGTATACCGCTTGCATTTTCTGCTACTGTTTTGATAATGTCAAAAACTGTGACAGTTTTCGGGATTGTCACGAGATTGATTTTGTACGACAGGACGACGCCGAAGCTGGCGCCCCCGCCTCCTCGAATGGCCCAGAAAAGGTCTTCCCCCATCGATTTTCTATCCCGGGTTCTCCCGTCAGCGTCGACTATTCTTGCATCGGCCAAGTTCTCGACAGTGAGGCCATGCTTCATCATCATGTTGCCGTAGCCTCCGCCAAAGATGTGGCCGCCGAGGCCAACGGTCGAGCAGACACTGGCGGGAAAGCTAGGGTTTCGCTTTTTTCGAGATTTCGTAGCATAGGTCACCAAGTGTTGTGCCAGACTGCACCCACACAATGGGTGCAGTCTGGTTTGTCAGGTCTATCTGGATAGACCCAGATAGACCTGAGGCTGGACAAGTCGAGGATGGCGAATGGGACTCCGGAGGTGTAGGAGAGGCCCTTGGAGTCATGGCTGTAGGAATATAGGAAATATATTGGAGGATTAATTTGGGTTGGAGGAAATATTTGAGAGGATAATTTTGGTGGAATATATGAGATATATGATTATGTGGGGAATACTCTCTTTTATACACACTACACACTTTCTTGACTTTCTTGTTGTGTACACTCGCTTTAATACCACACTCTTATTTTTGTTGTACACAATACAAAATGCCATAATGCCTATTTATAGATGCTAAAGTCGGCCATCTTCACCGACATAGTGCACCTAGTTCATTCTAGTAGCTGACTAAATTATTAATACACCATGTAATACTAGTCATATCTAGAAACTTCAACTAACTTAGCTAATAAACTAATTTTTCTCAACTTCTCCAGATGATTCATTAAGTCGGTCGAGTCTTGATTTTAAAATCAAGTTTATTTTTCAACACCCCCTTAAACTTGATTTGTCATTTCGAGCAACGTCCTGATCTTGATAAAGTCTTCGAATTTGAGGGGCTTTGTGAAAATATCAGCAACTTGGTCTTGTGATTTCACATACTCAACTTTATCTCCTGATCCGCAACAAATTCGATGTCGGTGTGCTTGCTCCGGTTGTGAAATACTGGATTTTTGGATAGCGTAATCGCCGACTTATTGTCAACGAAAATAGTTGTTGGCTCATTTTGTGACCATCCGAGCTCCGTCAATAAACTTCTAAGCCAAACCGCATGACAGACACTGAAGGTGGCGGCCATATATTCGGCTTCGCATGTTGATAGTGTGACAATTGGTTGTTTCTTAGACATCCAAGTGAAGGCAGTGTCTCCCATGTACAACACATATCTGCTTGTACTCTTTCGGTAATCATTGTCTCCAGCCCAATCACTATCGCTATAGCCAACAAACTTGTAATCATTAGTGTGTGAATAAAATAGGCCATAGTCGATCGTACCTCTGAGATAGCGGAGTATCCTCTTTGCTGCCTTGAAGTGGGAAGTAGTTGGATTTTCCATGTAGCGACTTACGAGCCAAGTAGCGTACAATATATCTGGCCTTGTGTTAGTTAAGTACCGTAGGCTTCTAACCAAGCTCTTGTATAGTGCCGGATCCACCTTTTCTCCTTTTTCGTTCTTAGATAGATTGACTCCGCACTCCATCGGCGTGTTGATTGGCTTGCAATCCTCCATTTTGAATTTCTTCAAAATCTCCTTTGCATAGTGTTCTTGTGTGATGAATACTCCATCTTCAAGTTGCTTCACTTCCACACCGAGGTAGTATACCATCAGCTCAATGTCCGTCATCTTGAATTCGTCAGTCATGGCCTTCTTGAATTCCTCGAACATGCTTGGATTGTTTCCTGTGAAAATGAGATCATCCACATACAAGCACACTATTAAGACATCATTTCCTTTACTTTTCACATAGAGCGCATGTTCATGTGGGCATTTGGTGAAGCCGTTATCTTCAAGATACTTGTCGATCCTGCTATTCCATGCCCTTGGTGCTTGCTTTAGCCCGTACAAGGCTTTCTTCAACTTCAAAACTTTGTCTTTTTGGCCATTCACCACGTAACCATCAGGTTGTTTGATGTAGACTTCTTTATCAAGAAATCCATTCAAGAAAGCCGACTTTACATCCATTTGATAAATCTTCCATCTATTTTAGGCTGCAAGAGAGAGTATTAGTCTAATAGTTTCCAAGCGGGCGACAGGAGCAAATACCTCATCATAGTCGATTCCGGTTCTTTGACTATATCCTTTTGCGACGAGTCTTGCTTTATATCTTTCAACTTCACCATTGAAATTCTTCTTAATTTTATACACCAACTTAACTCCAATGGCCTTGTGTCCCTTTGGTACTGTCACCAACTCCCACGTATCATTCTTCTCTATAGCCTTAATCTCTTCATCCATTACGACTAGCCAATTTTCACTTTCCGCAGCTTCTTCATAGTTGACTGGTTCACAATCAGCAAATAAGTCGAATAAGGTAAGATCTTCTAACCTTTCAGTGTCGTCATACACTTCAGCCAAATTTCGTGCGCGTTGTGTGGCTCTTTCGCTCAAGAAAGATGGCGGCGATTCTCCAACAGATGTAGCAGAAGATGCAGGTGGAGTTGTTTGTTCTTGTTGCTCCCCTCTTATTTGCTTGTCTATTCTTGGATCTCCAAATGGAGGTATGGAAGTGGTGTCATTGTCCGAGCCGAAATCCCATACTCCTTCTTCATCGAACTCCACGTCTCGGCTAATCATTGTTTTCTGCGAAGTTGGATCATATAGCTTATAGCCTTTAGTGTTAGAGTCGTACCCGATGAAGATGAATGGCTTGCTTTTGTCATCGAGTTTACTCCTTGTTTGATCCGATACATGTGCATAGGCTTTGCTCCCGAACACTCTCAAGTGTGCGATCCCTGGTTATCTTCCGCTCCAAGCTTCTTGAGGAGTCATCCCCACACACTTCTGGTTGGAGACCGATTAGATAGGTATACAGCGCACACCACTGCTTCTTCCCATAGCTCCTTGGGCAAATTCTACGTCTTTAGCATACTCCGAGTCATCTCAACGATAGTCTTGTTCTTTAATTCGGCCACTCCATTCTGTTGGGGGGATCTTAGAACCTTTAATTGCCGCCGAAGTCCTCTTTCTTTGCAAAATTCTTGAAACTCCCCGGATGTGAATTCTCCACCTCGGTCGGTCCTCATTACTTTGATCTCTAGACCGTTTTCCTTTTCTACGGCAGCCTTGAACCTCTTGAAAGCATCAAATGCTTCTGATTTATGCTTCAACAAAATATACCCACGTTTTTCTTGAAAAATCATCGATAAATAGTAGGAAATAATTATTTTTACCGAGGGAGCTTGGCTTGATTGGTCCACACACGTCTGCAAGGATTAACTCCAATGGTTTCTGAGCTCTCGAACTCGACTCCTTTGGGAATGGCTTTCTGAAGTGCTTCCCAAGTAAGCATCCTTCACAGAGTTGATCGGGATGCTTGATGGGCGGTAATCCTTGTACAATTTCTTTATTTGATAGAAATTTTAAGCTACCAAAATTCAGGTGCCCAAATTGAATATGCCACAACCAAGACTTATCTCCATCTCTTATTGAAAGGCTATAATCTTTCATATGAATATTATAACCTTTCTCTAAGAGTTGTCCAAGACTCAAAATATTATTTTTCATATTGGGCATGTAATATACGTTAGAAATAAATCACGAGCTCCATTCTTCAAACAAATTAGTATCTTGCCTTTCCCTTTAACTGGAATTTTAGATTCATCACCAAAGAAGACGTTACCACGTACTGATTCATCAAGCTCCACGAACATGCTTCTGTTCCCGCACATATGATTGCTCGCTCCTATGTCGAGGTACCACGTATCATCTTTTCTCCCAGCTTCTCCTTTATAAGCTAGAAGGACACAACCATTTTCTTCATTCGTAATCTCCACGTAATTAGCCTTCTCTTCAACTTTTGATTTTGCATCTCTGCACTCGGAAGCATAGTGCCCATTGTTAGGGTTTTGTATACTAGAAATCACCTTTCGAGTGATTGCATACTGTAAAACTCTAATGGTTATTTTTCAATAAATGCAACAGATTATTTTTGTCATAATGTTGTTATGTTTTACATTTAATGGTTGTTTATTGCATATTTAAATGTATGAGCAAACGTAACAAAGTCTAAGTCTTTGTTTTAGTAGACCGGTTGTGGGCGTCGTCCAATTTAAGGTAACACGGTCAGTTCTAAACAAAGAAAAATAAGAATTTCACAACCTAGATAGACCTAGACTACCTATCGCGAAAGGTTGCAATGTCAGTCCGATTATTTCTAAACCTTATTGAAATAAGATGACGTTGGTGTGGTATAGCACTGAATGGATCTAACAGCAAGACGGGTCTTTATGCTATCTACTGAAAGACGAGGTCTTGATAATTAATTTCTTAATCAATGTACGTTAGCATTGAGCATACGATATTGAGTATCCACTACTTTGACTTACCAAAGGTGTGGGTTTTTCGTAACCTAACGATCCAGGTATATTGGGTAGCGGTGATCATTATCTAGAGGTGCTAGGATTGCTATTATGTTGAAACGTGCGCGAGGAGAGCCTCGTTTGATAACATCCACAAGAGGAGCTCGAAACGAGGTTTTATTAATCGGAACCTAGCTAGTTGGAGTTTGATTACTCTATGAATAATAAATAAGAGTTTCTTGCTAAGTCCACTCTTGGAATTCGAAATATGTTAATTAATTAAGTCTATAGCAGACATTAATTAATTAATGGATGTTTCCATCTTAAGCGCGGGAAATAAATCAAATACAATTAAAGGAAACCCGGAATACTTGTAATTTCGGATTTGGAAGACAGTGCAATATTACTTCTGTAGTGGCTACTCGTAATATTCCAATATAAGCTTATATTAAATTGTGGGTTCAATTTAATTAGTAAAAAGCTAATTGGGTGAGGCCTGTTCCAGATTCTTCGTTAGATCCCTGACTGGGCCCAATATGTGACTTATATAAATAGGAGAATAAAGGAGACAGAAAACACAACAATTTATTCATAAAATTTTCGTCCCCCTCCTATAAGAGAATTTTCGAAAATTGTGCTCTCCTCCGTGAGCTGAGTTCTGTCTTCCATTATTCGAGTCCTAGTACGTTGGTGAGATTTGCCCACACAAATATCAGCGTATAGTCCGGGACACCAGTCAGAAGATCCGAGGTCTTGTATTGAAGATCTTCACGTGGAGACGGAGCAAGCCATCATCGATTCTTGATTGAATCAACGAGGTAAATTGGCTAATTCCGTAGTAAGCATGTTTTAGGAATTTAATGTGCTAAAGCATGTTTTAATTCAAGTTATGAGCATGATACATGTGATAATTACGCGAATAGATTTTGTCTAAATAATCTGCTAAATAGATCAAATTCATGTGATCCGTTTTGTTACGCACGCTTCCGCTGCCAGCCCTTTCAGTGGTATCAGAGCCAGTCTTTGGCTCTGATTATTTGGATTTAAATTTCGCGAAATTCATGTATGCATGTATTATTTGATTGCGAAGCATGTTCTTGGTGTTTTGTTTAGTTTATTATGCATGGTGAACTCAAGAACTATCGAATCAAGAACTTGAATTACTCGATTGTACGAGACGTGCGATCGTGATAGGGATGTCGAGACAGTGGGAGCCGGGGAGCCGGGATCACGGGGTGACGCGCAGGCGAGCAAGGGCTCGCGCGCGCCGCCGGCCGAGACTGCTGGCCCCAGACGCACCTGCTTCGAGAGCGACATGGTGGCTGGCGTGGTGTGGTGGCTCGTAACTGAACCACCGAGACACTGGGCGCCGGGAGCCGCAACCCTAGGCGGAAGGCCGAGAGCGGGCGCACATCCGTGTGCGTCGCTGGCCGAGAAGCTCGCGCCGCCGGATGGCTTGGTTGTCCGAGACGGGCGCCGAGACACTGGCCGAGAGCGGGCGCGCCACCGTGCGCGCCGCTGGCCGAGAGATGTCGGCACCCGACGGGCCGAAAAGCCGCGACAGATGCTCGCCGCTGGCCGAGAGGAGCTGCGCCTCAGCACAAGTCCTGGCCGAGACGCTGGCGAACCGCGACGACCCGCTGGCCGAGACGATGGCGCGCCACCTGCGCGCCTGTGGCCGAGACGCCATGTGCGTCGTGATCCAACGACGAACTCGTCGGATTTTCGTCGTTCATCGTTCGTGCGAACCTCGTACGATGAGATAACGATGAAGAATTATTTTAATGATTATTTAATTATTTTATTAAAAGATATCATTAAAATATTATTATTTAATGGAAATAAAATCTTTTTGGAAGATTTATCTAGATTTTAGGAATATTTTGATTATTATCTATATCTATGGAATTAAATAATATTATTTTATTCCTAGAAGATATGGATGAGAATAATTTAATAGTTTCCTAATATTTTATATAGATTTAAGGAATATCTTATTATTTTCTATATCTATGGAAATAAATAATATTATTTTGATTCCTAGATAATATAGATAAGAATAATATAATAGTTTCCTAATGTTTATATATCTAAGATCCTAATAAGGATAGATATGTATCAATACGTTAAATAATATAATATCTCTTCCTAATCTTGAACATGGAAATAATTTGAATTTAATTTTTCATGTCTTATTAAGAATTAAGTAATTTAATTATTTTAGATATATCTTATAGTAGACATGAATAAGAATTAAATTCTAGAACAATAATTCCTAATGGAAGATACCAATTAATAAAAGATTTAATTTCCGGTAGATTAAATACCAACAGAATTTAATTAAGCCTTCAACTGCCTCAAGGCTAAGGATAATTAAAGAAAAACCATAACCCAAATATCTAAGCTATAATTATGAACTCAACGTTTGTATATGGTCTCCATCAATTGGTCTGCAATTCATGAAGCCTTTTTCTAATATTATCGCCACCTGCTCTGTGGGGACAATAATCCTAAGAAAATAGCAAGTTCATGAGGGCGGACTTCTCAAATATAAATAGTATGAACTAGAATGTAGTTTCGAATATTATCGCCACCTGCTCTGTGGGGACAATAATCCTAAGAAACTGCGAGATTCAGAAGTTCACACAGAATTTATGAGATAACTTGATCTTGTTAGCAGCACATAAGCATTGTTATGGGAGTGTGTTGTAGAAATGAGACTCTGTAATGCTAAAGAGATGGTCTTGCTTAGGCAACATTAGGCGGCCATGCCACTCTGTGGTCTCTGGACTATTCGTCGGTGTTGTGACCAGTAAAATTGTAAGATTTTAATGCGTATTAACTTCCTCTGGAGGGTACAAAATTTTAATTTTATAGTTGTAAGATTTTGAAAAGTTTTATGGTTAATCTAATCAAACTTCTTACATAAGTTTATGACAATAGTAAAATACTCTGTTTTGCAGTGCAAATCAAATCGTCAATATGTCATTCAATCCTCTTTCCGCAATTCTCAAAGAAAATAAACTCGAGGGCCAAAATTACATAGAATGGAAACAAAATTTGGACATCGTTCTCACAGCCGATGAGTACATCTTTGTGCTCACCACCCCGCGACCTCCAGTGCCGGCGGCTACCGCTGCGGCAGGAGTCAGAGATGCACATAGACGGTGGCATAAGGCGAATGAGATGGCTAAGTGCTACATGTTGGCATCTATGTCTTCAGTACTCAAGCATCAGCATTCAACCATGGAAACAGCCGCCGAGATCATGCAGAATCTCAAAAAATCTTTTTGGTACTCAGAATCGAACGGCTAAGTCTCAAGCCTTTCGGAGTATCATGTCGAAGACAATGAAGGAAGGCTCGTCTGTGAGGGACCATGTCCTCGAGATGATGGGCCACCTCAACCAAATTGAGGTCTTGGGAGGGACAATCGATCCCGAGTCCCAGGTAACTATCATCCATCAAAGTCTTCCCCCTAGCTTCCAACAGTTCAAGCTCAACTTTGAGATGAACAAAAGGAATTACACCTTGGCAGAGCTGTTGACTGAACTTCAGTCGGCAGAGGACCTTATGGTCCAGGCTAAGGCGGCCATGATGATTTCGGCGCCTCGTTCCTCTGGCTTGAAGCCTAGCAAAGGAAAAAGGCAGGCACAGAACTCAGGACCGGCCAAGATATCTAAGGGAAAGAAGAAAAAGAGGGCTAACAAGAAGCCCACGGGGAAGTGTTTCAAGTGTGGAGAAAAGGGGCATTGGAAGCCAGACTGTCCTAAACGGGGCAAGGCTACAGGTATGCACCAGGCTCTAGTTGTCGAGTCTTGTTTGACTTCGACATCAATTTGCACTTGGGTTATTGACACAGGAGCCACTGATCATATTTGTTTTGATCCTGACTTATTGCAGGTGACAAGACGGCTACATGATCGTGAGATCGAAGTCCAGCTGGGCGGCGCTACCAAAGTGGCGGCTGTTGCAGTGGGAGACATTTATTTGCGTTTTAGTAGTGATAGATTTTTGATCTTGAAGAATGTTTTGTTGATACCTTCTTTTAGAAGAAATTTAATTTTGGTTTCTAAATTGGTTTATGATGGATATTCGATTTCTTTTAATGACAACTGCGTTATTAAGAAAGATGGTTCTTATATCTGTCGTGGTATCATGGAAAACAATCTGTACACAATCACTTCTACACAGTTTAATAATCGCAAATCAGAACTCAATAAAACATCGAAAATTTCAAAGAAACGAAAAGAACCTTCAAGTTCAATGAACGAAACGTACTTGTGGCACCTTAGACTTGGTCATGCCAATGAAAGGAGGATCCATTCTCTTGTTCAACAAGATCTTATCAAAGGTCTAGAGGAGGAACCTTTTCATAAGTGTGAGTCATGCTTAGAAGGCAAGATGACCAAGAGGCCTTTTAAGGCTAAGGGCAATAGGTCCAAGGAAGTACTTGAGCTCGTTCATTCTGATGTATGTGGACCAATGTCAACTGAGGCAAGAGGTGGTTTTCGATACTTCATCACATTTATTGATGACTTCTCGAAAATTGGATATGTCTACTTGATGCGTCACAAGTCAGAGTCTTTTGACAAGTTTAAAGACTTTAAGACTCTTGTGGAAAAGTATCATGGGAAGAATATCAAATGCCTACGATCTGATCGTGGAGGCGAATACCTCAGTGCCGAATTCTTGGACTACTTATCGGAAGTGGGAATTCAATCCCAACTGACTGCGCCGGGCACGCCCCAGCAGAACGGCGTGGCTGAAAGAAGGAACAGGACCTTATTAAACATGGTTCGATCGATGATGAGTTATGCACGTCTGCCTATTTCGTTTTGGGGACATGCCTTGCTTTCCGCAAGTCACATTTTAGACAATTTACCATCAAAATTCATACCTAAAACTCTATATGAGTTGTGGACTGGGCGTAAGCCCAATCTAGCACATCTCAAGGTTTGGGGTTGCCCGGCTCATGTATTGGAAAAGGATCCAACTAAGCTAGGATCTAGGACGGAGGTATATTTGTTTATAGGATACCCCAAAGGAACGAAAGGTTATGAATTCTTTAGTCTCCGAGATAAGAAAGTCATTGTGAGCACTCACGCGACATTCTTAGAGGAAGACTATGTAATGAATCATAAACCCAGCAGTGAAGTGGCTCTTGATGAGCTAACTTCAGTCACAAGTTCCATTAACCAAGAACAAGTACCAAGTGTACAAACAATTCCCGAAACTTCAACTTCTACTCAAAATATTGTAGTGCCGCGCCGCAGTGGGAGGGTCTCACATGAGCCCGACAGATACATTGGTTTGGGAGAATCTATGGATCACTCCTCAGACAGCAATGTATTAGATCCCTGAAACTTTGCGGAGGCGCAGGCAGATATCGATCATTGCGAATGGGTAAAAGCAATGGATTCGGAACTACAATCTATGATAGACAAAGACGTCTACGATTTGTCCGTCCTACCCGAAGGTTGTACTGCCATTGGTAGCAAGTGGATATATAAACGTAAACGTGGACCCGATGGACGAGTTAAAGTCTTCAAAGCAAGACTAGTGGCCAAGGGGTATACCCAAAAGGAAGGCATCGATTATGATGAGACCTTCTCCCCAGTGGCCATGCTCAAATCGATCCGGATACTGTTGTCTATTGCAGCTTATATGGATTGGGATGTATGGCAGATGTACGATAAGACTGCATTTCTAAACCGCAGTCTTGAGGAGACCATCTACATGGAACAACCCGAAGGATATGCCATAAAGGGCAAAGAACACATGGTTTGGAAGCTTAAGAAGGTCATATATGGCCTCAAGTAAGCATCTAGATCGTGGAACCAATGCTTCGATCAAACTGTTTGCAAGTTTGGATTCGAAAAGTGCCCAAGTGAAAGCTGCGTGTATAAGAAACTTGACAAGGGGAATGTGGTGTTCTTAGTTTTATATGTAGATGACATTCTTCTAATTGGAAACAATAAAAAGATGTTGTCATCAGTTCGAACATGGTTGTCAAACCAGTTCGAGATGAAGGATATGGGAGACGCGGGACACATCCTCGGGATCAAGGTTCTTCGGAATCGAGATAAGAAGATGTTGTGCTTATCTCAAGAATCTTACATCGAAACAGTACTTAGTCGTTTTAGCATGCAGGACGCCAAGAAAGGTTTCTTACCTTTTAGACATGGCATCCATTTATCTCAAGAGATGTGCCCTAAAACGCCGTCTGAGATACAAGCAATGAGAAGGATTCCATATGCTTTGGCAGTTGGAAGTCTCATGTATGCTATGCTTTGTACTAGACCAGATATTTGTTTTGCTGTTGGCATGGTGGCAAGATATCAGTCGAATCCGGGCCAAGGACATTGGACTACCGTAAAGAACATACTCAAGTACCTTAAACGGACTAAGGACTATGCTCTAGTTTACAATGCAGTCGAGCTCTGTCCTTTGGAATATACTGACTCAGACTTTCAAGCTGATCAGGACTCGAGAAAATCTACTTCAGGATATGTGTTCACCTTAGGAGGTGGAGCCGTAATTTGGAAGAGTGTGAAGCAGAAATGCATCGCGGACTCGACCATGGAAGCCGAGTATGTGGCCGCTTCGGAGGCTGCAAAAGAGGCTGTATGGCTCAAGAACTTCCTTATAGATTTAGGTGTGGTTTCGAATCTGCCCAAGAGCATCACCATTTATTGTGACAATTCTGGTGCTGTGGCAAACTCGAAGGAACCAAGAGCTCACAAAGCGAGCAAACACATAGAGCGGAAGTATCATATCATTAGAGATATAATGCAGAGAGGAGACATAAAAGTGGTCAAGATTGCGTCAGAGAACAACCTGGCAGATCCTTTTACAAAGACTTTGGCGGTAAAACCGTTCGAGTGCCACGTAGAAGGGATGGGAGTTCGACTCATTCAAGACCTCAACTCGCTTTTAGTATAAGTGGGAGATATTTAAGACGTGTGCACTACCATTTTGTATACTCGAAAGCTGTTTTGAGTATAAGTGGGAGATTGTTAGGGTTTTGTATACTAGAAATCACCTTTCGAGTGATTGCATACTGTAAAACTCTAATGGTTATTTTCCAATAAATGCAACTGATTATTTTTGTCATAATGTTGTTATGTTTTACATTTAATGGTTGTTTATTGCATATTTAAATGTATGAGCAAACGTAACAAAGTCTAAGTCTTTGTTTTAGTAGACCGGTTGTGGGCGTCGTCCAATTTAAGGTAACACGGTCAGTTCTAAACAAAGAAAAATAAGAATTTCACAACCTAGATAGGTCTAGACTACCTATCACGAAAGGTTGCAATGTCAGTCCGATTATTTCTAAACCTTATTGAAATAAGATGACGTTGGTGTGGTATAGCACTGAATGGATCTAACAGCAAGACGAGTCTTTATGCTATCTACTGAAAGACGAGGTCTTGATAATTAATTTCTTAATCAATGTACGTTAGCATTGAGCATACGATATTGAGTATCCACTACTTTGACTTACCAAAGGTGCGGGTTTTTCGTAACCCAACGATCCAGGTATATTGGGTAGTGGTGATCATTATCTAGAGGTGCTAGTATTGCTATTATGTTGAAACGTGCGCGAGGAGAGTCTCGTTTGATAACATCCACAAGAGGAGCTCGAAGCGAGGTTTTATTATTCGGAACCTAGCTAGTTGGAGTTTGATTACTCTATGAATAATAAATAAGAGTTTCTTGCTAAGTCCACTCTTGGAATTCGAAATATGTTAATTAATTAAGTCTATAGCAGACATTAATTAATTAATGGTTGTTTCCATCTTAAGCGCGGAAATAAATCAAATACAATTAAAGGAAACCCGGAATACTTGTAATTTCGGATTTGGAAGACAGTGCAATATTACTTCTGTAGTGGCTGCTCGTAATATTCCAATATAAGCTTATATTAAATTGTGGGTTCAATTTAATTAGTAAAAAGCTAATTGGGTGAGGCCTGTTCCAGATTCTTCGTTTGATCCCTGACTGGGCCCAATATGTGACTTATATAAATAGGAGAATAAAGGAGACAGAAAACACAACAATTTATTCATAAAATTTTCGTCCCCCTCCTTTAAGAGAATTTTCGAAAATTGTGCTCTCCTCCGTGAGCTGAGTTCTGTCTTCCATTATTCGAGTCCTAGTACGTTGGTGAGATTTGCCCACACAAATATCAGCGTATAGTCCGGGACACCAGTCAGAAGATCCGAGGTCTTGTATTGAAGATCTTCACGTGGAGACGGAGCAAGCCATCATCGATTCTTGATTGAATCAACGAGGTAAATTGGCTAATTCCGTAGTAAGCATGTTTTAGGAATTTAATGTGCTAAAGCATGTTTTAATTCAAGTTATGAGCATGATACATGTGATAATTACGCGAATAGATTTTGTCTAAATAATCTGCTAAATATATCAAATTCATGTGATCCGTTTTGTTATGCACGCTTCCGCTGCCAGCCCCTTCACCCATATCTATGACAATTGTAACACTTTATTGAAGATTTATCGTACCTCGACTGTGGGGAACTCATTCCTCGTCCCTTATTTGGGAACTCATTTCTTTCTTCATTGTTCGGAAAATATCCTCGTCCACGTCCACGAGCATATCCTCGGCCACGACCACGATCTTGTCTATGTCCGCGACCTCTTCCTTGTCGACCACCACCATTGCCCGAACTTTCTTCTTTCTCTTTTGAGCTCACTTGCAACTTTAAAAGTTGCTCCACAATTTCTTGTTTCTTCTTTTGTTTCTCTTCATATGCTTGCAGCGATCCCAATAAGTGATCGATACTCATTTCCTCTAAATCTTTTGTTTCTTCAATTGTAACTACTATATGCTCAAAATTAGGAGTTAGAGAATACAATATTTTTTCCATAATTCTAACATCCTCCAATTTTTCACCATTTCTTTTCATTTGATTTGATACCACCAAGACTCTTGAAAAATAATCTGAAATTGACTCAGACTCTTTCATATGCAAAGATTCAAATTCCCCTCTTAAAGTTTGGAGACGTACCTTCTTTACTCTCTCTGCTCCAGTACATGAGATTTGGAGCTTTCCCCAGGCTTCTTTGGCAGTGCTTGCACTCGAAATCTTCTCAAAATCATCGTCCCCTAGAGCTTGATAGATGAGATAGAGAGCCTTCTTGTCTCTCTTTCTCGCATCTCGCAATCTATCCCTTTGTTGTTGGGATAGAGCGGTCTCATCTTGCGGCTCCTCATAGCCACTCTCCACGATCTCCCAAACGTCATGGGCTCCCAATAACGCTTTCATCTTAATGCTCCAATTATCGAAACTGCTCTTATTGAGCATGGGGACTTGAAACGACGGCAATTTAGCCATGCTATAGGTAGGAACTTGCGGCTCTAATACCACTTTGTTGGAATATAGGAAATATATTGGAGGATTAATTTGGTTTGGAGGAAATATTTGAGAGGATAATTTTAGTGGAATATATGAGAAATATGATTATGTGGGGAATACTCTCTTTTATACATACTACACACTTTCTTGTTGTGTACACTTGCTTTAATACCACACACTCTTATTTTTGTTGTACACAATACAAAATGCCATAATGTCTATTTATAGATGCTAAAGTTGGTGAAACTCTGGTCGCGAGGCGATGTGTGTGCGATGTGCGTTCTAATGTTCTAGGTCGAGCTACTAACTCCAATGAATCCACTAGATCACTAGGTCTAGGAACTCAAGGGAATATATAAGACTCAGTCGTTGGACACACAAAGCTCGTGTTTCAAAGATCCCTCAACCCGTTATACTATAGACTAGTATAGAGAAGCATGGGTCGATCCCACGAAGATGGACTCGTAAGAAAGCATCTAAAGACTTTGGTTTAGAAAGCGGCTGCTGCCACACAAATTGGGTTGAGGTTAACTACTATTAGACCTAGGCACAAAATCAAACACTAGACCTAGGAACTGTAAACATCACGCTGGCAACGAACATCAAAATAACCAACTAACTTCCTAGACTGAGCAAACAACTTCCTAATATAACCAAACAGAAAGCGAGTAACAGTGGGGACCAAATTCCAGAAATAACAAGTACGGAAGAAAAAGCTGCAACTTACTGACTAAAGTTTTAACTAACAGTAACATGCATCTCATCGACTGAATCAAATACGAATATGAAGAAAACAGAGCACATACCTAGATTCAAACAAAATGTAAAAATTCGGACGTCGGAAACTTGCGACTAGCCATAAATAAAATAGTTCTACATAAACTAGACGGAATGAAATGAAAACACGAAAGCTAGGCATCAACTCCGATCACCCTATTTCAGATCCAACCGCTGGATGCTTAATCCACTCCGATCACGAAAGCTAAGCATCAACTCCATAACTTTTGATTCGAACGATCTGCTCCAATCAACACAAAAATCAAACATCCAATTCCGCAGCATCATCAAACTCAAAATAAATGGCATCCATGATCGAAATCAATCAACAACTCAAATACGGAAACATAAATTTCATAAACAACGGAAATGCAACAGCAAACAGGGTCGAGCTTCGAACGGCGAAGCTCGGTGAAATTCACGACAGTAAAGTAAAATGAAAGCGATTAAATTGTTTGTTCGCCCTCTGTAAGGACGGTGTTACCCAACTACTAACTAGCAAAATAAACCCGAGAATACCCCACAATTTCCCGATAAAACCCAAAAGTATGTAAAAGTGAGTGAGCTAGAGCTACAATCTGGTCATAAGGCCTCCACCGAGAAGGTCCCCTCTGATTGCATGTTTTCTTCTTTATATAGGTGCGGACATAATCTTCTAGAAGCCTTCGTAGAAATCTCCATTCTACCCTTCAGCTCCTTGATTTCCTCCGTCTTGTAATTTTTCTTCAAATTGCTCACTTATTCGCCAGTTTCCTTGGACCATGCAATTGCCCTTTTCTTTTCCTGGATCTGGCAAAAATCTTCCACACACCTGGCTTAAAACATGTGTTAGACCCCGCAAATACAAGAATTTTACCCTATAACCTATGCATGAAATTAGCCTTATCAGTCGGTCATCTTCACCGACATAGTGCGCCTAGTTCATTCTAGAAGCTGACTAAATTATTAATACAACATATAATACTAGACATATCTAGAAACTTCAACTAACTTAGCTAATAAACTAATTTTTCTCAACTTCTCCGGATGATTCATTAAGTCGGTGGAGTCTTGATTTTAAAATCAAGTTTATTTTTCAACAATGGCCGCCGTTCCGGATCCTGAAATGCTGAGAGGCCGCCTTGGCGCATTGCACCATCTCTCCCACCTGGGATTCGTCGGTGGGAGTCAAGATTAGGGTTGGTTTTCGGGTATCGGAGGTGTTGAAGCGGCTGTTTCGGATGTAATCTTGCAAGATGGAGGTGTAGTTTTGGCTCTTTGCAGTGTGTATTTTCGAGTCCTCCAACTCATTGGTTAATATGCATGAGTGGAAGGAAGGTAGTGAAGCATGAGAAAGTGAATTGAGACAGCAAAATAGGATGGAAAGAAATTGGATAGTTGAGAATGAAGAGTGATTCCCCATTGTAAGTTTGTTGTTCTAAACGTTGTTATTCACATTGATATATAAATGGTATTGAGAATAGATTTGGTAGTTAAGGTAGTACTATTGATTTTGTTGCAATAATGTGATAGGATTTTAATGCGTAGCTATATTGAGAGAGTGAGAGGAAATCAAGTTCCATGTGTTATAATTTGTAGATGAATGTTATTTATAGAAACGTTAATTTTGGATATCCGCTTAGAATAAAAGTTCTTGTCAATAAAAGTTTTCAATCAACTTTTTATTGCTAAAATCATAAATTTTGATAGATTGTGTCAATTTCCCAATCTGACCAGACCAAATCCGTTTTTATTGGTGTATTATCAAATGTTGTAGGAAATGTAGCAGGTGATCCGCTTCGGTCCGGTATATTCATGTAGATTAATTAATTAATCAATCGATCAAAAAGAATATCCATGTTAATGTATCAAAAAGATATTATTTTAATTACTTTTTCTTTCTATCTCTCTTACTTTACCATTTTGTATTTAAACTTATGTCCAACTAAAAATGCTTATAGTGGAAAAAGCAAACAATTGCAACTCGACCGGCACTTAGCTAAAGTAGAAATGGATAATGAGAGATAACATTCAAGAATAATAAGTTAAAGACACGTTTAATGATAGTGTAGGTACTAAAATATGTGGAGATAATATATTTTTGAAAATGAAAATATAATTTTAAAATTAAAGTTATTGTTATTCTACTCCCTCCGTCCCAACTAAGTTGAGTCATATTTCTTTTTGAGATATCCCAACTAAGTTGAGTCATTTCCTTTTATGACGAAAAATAAAATATTCAATCAATCTTACTTTATTGCATTACCTACTTTACTCTCTCTTTATTTCTCCTATTTATTCCTTCTCTCATACTTTTCAAAATAATTTCTTAATCTCCGTGCTAAAAGTTTTGTATGAACTTAGTTGGGACGGAGGGAGTATTATATAAGCATATCTAGGGGCTAAAACTACTATTTTAATTTTTAGATTCTAAAAAACATTCCTTTGTGATCTAACTATAACATTATTTACCTAAATAGGAAAATAAACATAAAAATCATGAAAAAAGTGATTTGATTAATAAACAATTTAATTAATCTTGGGTTCGCTCCTGAGTGCGTACTCTTTTATTTTTTTAGTTTGACCACAGGTATACCGAACCCGCCTATAGCAGAATCCGACTAATCCTGCTCGACCGGATTTGTGGATTAAGGCCGAAAGTCTCCCAGCAGGTGGTGGGGTTTAAACCCATGACCTCAAGGTCACCACAGCTCCGCGCTGCCAACTGCACTACGACCCGTTGGTGGAGTGTATACTCTTTAGTATCCATTGAGTCTTGAGTGAACATGTGGCATACAACTGAATTCAATATTCCAAAATGCTACTGTATAGTACCATTTCTTGCATAAATTACGAACTCGTATTATAATACTATTATGTCAATCATCATATGAAATGTTATAGTACTAGGAGCCCATACACGATCTTAATTGATGGAACATGAGAAACCCAACACAAAAATTTTATTAAAAAAATTTTATTCAAAAATGTTTCGTACTTATTCCTGCAGAAGTGGAATGCTCTGCTCATGGCTAAAGAAATTAGTGGGATCAACCACACTCTTAATCCTCACCAATCTATCAAAATTATCCACAAAATATTTCTCCCCATAAATCTTAGCCTCATTATAAGCTTCCACACCATTTCCCTCCGATTTGCTACCAATCTCAATATCTCTATAGTTCAAATAAGCCTTCCTCGGATTCTTGGACACAAACGGCTCCATGTAATCATACAAATCCCTCACTATCTGCAAACGGTTTTCTTCCACACCCGGGCCCACTTCACCCCAGAAATAGAAATATTGAATCTTGAAAATATTCCCCTCCCTATGTGGAAACGCCGTCGCCGCCGCCGGAATCTCACTCATCCGCCCGCCGTACGGATTGAATTTCACAAACAACCCATTTCCCACGGCGGCGATCCGCCGCAGCAATCCGTCGAGCCCGGTCAGCGAAATCGGGCTTGTCACGTAGTCCGATTTTATTTTGAACGTGGACGGGCCCGGGTTTCGGGCTAGCAAGGCCGTTTCCGGGGCGTCGTCCGGAAATTCGGCCCACAGCATGGCGGCCTTGATCCAGCTCATTTCCTTGCAATGCTGTTTCTCTAACCCTAGCTCGGGAAACTGCGCCGCGGAAATTCGTACGAGGTCGTCCGAATTTCCGAGGTACATTGCAAGGAAAGTAACGGAAGCTGTCGCGTTCCCACTTGCGAAGAGATTAGCCCTAACGAATAACTCGTTGTCGAATTTGTCGGCCACGAATTGCCAGCGGTGGAGAATTTCCGTCGCGTTTTCGTCTTGGGTTTTCGTGACCTTGAAAATCGTGACCGGATTGGGTATAGTGACTAGATTGATTTTGTACGACAGCACCACCGCGAAACTGGCGGCGCCGCCGCCGTTGATTGCCCAGAAAAGGTCTTCGCCCATCGCCTCGCGGTCGAGGATTCTCCCACTGGCATCGACTACCTTTGCGTCGGCCACGTTGTCGATGGAGAGGCCGTATTTCCGGAGGAGGTTTCCGTAGCCGGCGCCGCTGATGTGGCCGCCGATGCCCAAGGTGGGGCAGACACCAGCAGGGAAAGCGAGGTTTTCGCTTGTTTCCCATATTTTGTAGTATAGCTCACCCAGTGTAGCGCCAGACTGCACCCAAGCAGTGGGTGCAGTTTGGTTTGTCAGGTCTATCTTGATAGACCTGAGGTTGAACATGTCGAGGATGGCGAATGGGGTTTTGGATGTGTAGGAGAGGCCTTCATAGTCGTGGCCACCGCTCCGGATTCTGAGATCTAGAGAGGCCTCCTTCGCGCATATCACGACCTCTCCGACTTGGGATTCGTCGGTCGGGGTTAAGATTAGGGTTGGTTTTGGGGTTTGGGATGTGTTGAAACGGCCATTTCGGATGTATTCTTGAAGGACTGAGGTGTAGTTTTGGTTAAGTGTTGTGTAGATTATGGATTGTGCAACATTCCTTGTTGATAGACATGAAATGAACGAGTCTGTAGAAGCGTAAGAAGAAGAATTCAGACAACAAAACAAGAGGAAAATAGTATAAAACGAAAAGTGGCTCATTGTATATGACAACTTTGTGATAATATGAAGGATTGGAAGCTAGTTTATATACTTTACAGTATGGTGGAATCAAGTATTGGAATTGATTATCTTCATTTTCCTTTTTATATATTGTAATATTGTTATAATTAGGTATTGTATCCCTTCATCAATGTAAAGTTTCGATTTTTTCCCAATAAAGATATCACGTTTCATTTTTTCTTGAAAAAAGTAAACTACACATCTTTTTTATAGCCTCAATTGCCTTTTTTTCTCTTTTCATTTACACATTTAACTATTTTTACCTCTTTCTATATAACATTTCTTAAATAATCCATAATCTAGTTATATGTATTATAAACTGTACTCCCTTCATCCATAAAAATAGTCTCATTTGTGAACAAGACATGTTTTAATGAAAAATTGGTAAAATAAGAGAGAAAGAGAAAAAACAGGTAAAGTGAGAGAGATATAGAGAAAAAGTAAGTCAAGTATGGGAGAGAGGACAAAAAAATGGGTAAAGCATAAGAAAGAAACTTTCCAATTTTAGAAATATATATGAATATTTTTTGTCGACATCCCAAAATAGTAAAATGAGACTATTATCGTGAACGGACGGAGTATTTGATTGATCGAGCGTATAAAATCTTGAATGTAGGAGTATATTTTTGAATCGACGTTATATTTTATAATTATTACTACTACATATGTTAGTTATGTTACTTTTTATTCGTTTAAGTTTATAGTTATACTCTATCTTCTTCTCTATTGGTCATGGTCAAAATAAGAATGTTAGTATTGTTTTTATAAGTGAGCCACACCAATTTGTTATACCGTCATTTCTATAGAAAATAAATGGGGTGTCAAAAATCTTATTTTATGCTTTCCCTAGTTTGATTTCCCATGCAACAATGAAGAACAAAATGTGTAACTTCATATAGTATATAAGGAGGAAATTACAATTAAATTACAACTAATATCAAGAGGACTCGAACTCGGCACCTCATACAATAATGTCTAAGCTTTTTGCCGCTAGGACAAAGGCTCTAGATGGATATATAGACATGGTGTGAATATTAACAAAATGCCCTATACTGTGTAATGACCATGTGGATTTCGGTTTGGATTTGTAATTCAAACCAATTCATAAATTCGAATTTTAAATAAAATATTCCAAGCGAACCAAGCTATCTGAAAAATCCAAAATATAAACAACGAAATTCAATCAAAACAAAAAAAAATCCAAAATTAGATTAAAATGTAGAAAAAATCCAATAAATTCAAAACTCTTAAACTCATAATCTCCTATTCCTAAATTTACATTACTTATTCCAAATACATAACAATAATAATAATAATCATAATAATCATAATAATAATAATTATAATTATTATACTAAATTAATAAATTTATTTGTTGTATATAATGAATTCATTTATTCCAATCAATAATCTCCCCATTAATCATAAGTAACTTCCAACAATCACCAATTTTTATGCATGGAATATTCATTAATTAAAGAATTAATGAAATAATATATGAAATTTTGGAAAACCATTAATCATAAGTAACTTCCAACAATCACCAATTTTTATGCATGGAATATTCATTAATTAAAGAATTAATGAAATAATATATGAAATTTTGGAAAATTCATAGTACATTTTTGTGGATCATATGGAAATATATGGAAAATTCTTATTAATCAATTTTCATGTATGAAAATATGGAAAATTATGCAGGGAAATATGGAATTATATGGAATATTTATTAATTAATAATCGTGCAGGGAAATATGGAAATATATAGAAAATTCCCATTAATTAGTTTTCATGCATGGAATTATGGAAATATATGAAATTTTCCATTAATCAATTTTATGCATGGAAATATATGGAAAAATCGTGCAAGGAAATATGAAAAATAAGGAAATATATGGAAAAAATATATGGAAAATTAGCATTAATCAATTTTCATGCATGGAAAATATGGAAATATATGAAAAAATGCCATTAATAATTTTCATGCATGGAAATATGAAATTACCTTAAAGAATTCGGCCATTTTTTTATTTAAAAAGGAAAATTTCTCCCCACCCCCTTCCCATCGCGTCGCTGGACTTCACAACGGGCATCGCCGGAGCATCTACACCGCACCTGTGATGCTCGCGTCTCCCCTCCCTCGACAGCCCCCCTCGCTCCCCCCCCCCCCATCTCCTTTCTCCCCCAACGCGTCGCGCCCACCGCCCTGACACTCTTCTGTCGCAGCAAATCCCCTCCTCTTTTCTCATATTTTACCAATTTTTGCATTATAACTCGTGTCATATCTTGTTTTTAAAGGATGGAGGCCATATAATTTATAACAAATCATTTAATATCAACAAATAAAGAATAAGGATTTCAATCGGGCCAACATATTCTGGATCTTGGGTTTTTTTGTTAGAGACCATTCGGATGATAACTTTTCGAGTCATAAATCTTCAGCCATAATTCTAAACCTTCAAATTTTGGCAAATCCATCGGGCCAATCTAGCTCGAAAAATTTTATGATTATTTAGACTCATTTTATCGATAGTTTTATACTCTCTCCGTTTCACTCAAAATGTCCACATTCTTTAGTGCTAGAGAATTTTATAAAGAGTTGTTAGGTGGAGTAAGTAGAGAGAAAAAAAGTAGTTGAATATTTTAATTATAAGAAAGGAGAGAGATGTTTATTACCAAATACTATAAAAAGTGGACATCTTGAGTGAGACAAACTAAGAACGAAAGGTGGACATCTTGAATGAGACGAAGGTTGTATGTATAATAGGTGAATACATGCATTGATGCACTTTTTATTAGCACTAAATTATTGCAAGTATATTGTGTAGATCTAGTATAGCTAAAAGTCAGTACTTGATATTAAACTCAGGGAAGTTTCACACACAAATACTCAGCTTCATATACTATTTAGACAAACGTGGTTCAGAATGAGAACACTACTAAACTAATAAGCAATTAAACAAAGCAATTTAATAAACTAAGCAATTGAAAGCGGAGATTGATTTGATTGAAAAACATATGAAACAAAGGGAATTCTAAGAATAGAATACTAATAATGTTCAATATAATGCTACACCGACGGTACTCTCTCTGTCCACGATTTCAAGAATTACTTTGCCATTTTGAGATGTCCACAATTTGAAGAACCATTACTTTATTTCACTATTTGGTATGTGAATCATACATTCCACTAAATCTTTTTCACTCACAATCCATTATAAAAATAATATTAAAAATGAAACTCATAGTACACTAACTTTTTTCATTCACTTTTCTTTATAAAGTCAAACAATTTCATAAAACACGTGCCTAGTCAAAATGACTTATTGAGAGTATTACTTTAAAAAAAGTCGACTATGTGAAAGAGTTAAATGGGTATGTAATTTAGGCATACATTAAGTTTCATATCAGTCTAAAAAAATTATTTCCATACTCCAAGTTGAGTACAACAAATTCAAAATGGGAAAAAACTTTGTAATACTATTATACTCACTCCAGTATAAAATACTCTACGATATTAGTAAAATAGAGATGTTCATGTTAGAATGGAAATATTGCACAAAATCAATTAGGACGATTTAGAGGAATCAATTTAGGAGATTGATAGCATATTTCAATTAGAATATGAACCTTCCTTGTATACTTTGTAACAGCCTCTATAAGAGGAGATTTGTACAATGAATGAAACAACATAGAAAAGGTAATTCTCCTTATGTCCTTAACCTTTGTACCGATTGACATGGTACCAGAGCGGGATTTTCTCCTGTGACTCAGAGAAATCTCATCATCGTCTATACCTTTCCCGACCAATTGTAACCAAAACCTGTGAAAAAAAAACTAGTAAAAGGATGTCAGAATCCGATGAAACCAAAGAAATCGTTACCGACAGCAAGGAAACAGAAGAGTTTGCAAGGATGTTTGCAAACTTCATGCGCAATAGTTTTGCCATGACAAACACAGATGCGGCTAACAAGTCACACAACCCACCACCGGAGATCGTGGTGGATACCAAGTCACTGGATATCGGCTACAAACTAAACAACGAGAACTACTCGTTGTGGGCAGTATTGATGGAGAGAGCCATCAGTGGCAGGGGAATGATCTCCCACCTCACCGGGCATCCTTCTCCTCCAACAAAGACGGATCCGGCCTTTGCACGGTGGCAACAGGCGGACCACTGTGTCTTCACGTGGTTGGTTCAAACCATTGAACAGAAACTAGTCAGCCGAATATCCAAACACGCAACAACCAAAGAAGTATGGAGGAGCCTGGCCGTAACCTACTCCAGTGGCGGAGATAGGATACAAGTCTACGACCTCCGTCGCCGTGCGACCACCCTGAAATAGAAAGGTGAAACATTAGAGGAGATCTGGTCTCAATTGCAAGAAATATGGCTAGCCATCGACCAAAAGTCACCAAATCCAATGAAGTATCAGGAAGATGTCGATATCTACGACAACCGTACCCAAGAAGATAGGGTGTATCAATTACTCACTGCCCTAGACTACAAGTATGAAAGCACGAAGAGAGAAATTCTCAAGATGAAGTCGTTTCCCTCACTGGATGAAGCATACGCAACAATAAGGAGGGAGGATACAAAAATGAGCATTTTACAACATGCCCGTAATGAAGATAAGAACGCACTGCAGGGAGTAGTTGCCGGCCTAGCGGTGCGAAGTAGACCGCCTCAACCACAGAGGAGCGGCGGCAGTGGAGGTGGAAACAGCTGGAATCGACGAATGGATGAAGACCGATCCAAAATGGTGTGCTCGGTATGTGGCCGGAAAAAACATACCAAGGAGACTTGCTTCGAGGTGGTGGGGTTCCCAGAGTGGTGGGAAGCCAAATATGGTCGGCCACCGCCACCAAGCTCCAGCAGGGGAGGTCAACCGGCACCAGGCAGAGGCGGTGGGCGTGCAACCATATCAGTGGCTGGTGATGGAACGCCCGCCACCGTCAGGGGTGAGTGACGAGGCGGCGGTGCATACACAAGGTAATTTAGGGCTTGATGCAATTTTGCAATCAAGCCCCTTCATTTTCCAGAAACCATACATTGCACCCCACTGTTTGCCTCCAGATCCCCCAACTATGCAAAACTTGCAAAATGACCCCAATAATTCCGAAAATATAAGTCAACCCCCTAATTGTCAAAAGTTGGACATTGTGGAACTTATTCCGTGTAAAAACCATTTTGAAATACTCGAAAATTTATCAACTGCGTGTGCAGTATCTTCTTGTGAGAAAAAAAAATGACAGGTGGATCTTTGATTGTGGGGCTACGGATACTATGACCTATGATGCCTCTGACATCATTGAACCCACAAAACCGGAGAAACCGTACGTACAGACAGCTAGTGGAGAGGTGTCGACTGTTGAAGGAGCCGGGACAGTAAATATATCATCAACATTAAAATTGTCAAATTGTCTCTATGTCCCGTCTCTATCACATAAACTATTGTCGATCAGCCATGTCACCCGAGAACTAAATTGCTCCTTACTAATGCAGCCAACTTTTGCCTACTGCAGGATATCAGGACGAAGGAGATTATTGGACGTGGCACTGAGAAGGACGGGTTGTCCTACGTCGACGAGATAGCTCCAAAAGGAACCGCGTTGCTAACTCAGGGATATGCGAATCGAGAAGCTTGGTTGTGGCATCGTCGTCAAGGTCATCCTTCTGCAAGTCATTTAAATTTGTTATTTCCCAAGTTTTTTGCTTTTTGTGGATGATTGCACCAGTATGGTATGGGTTTATTTTATGAAGCATAAGTCTGAGGTTGTGTCTCATTTTATACACTTTTGTAAACTTGTGCAAAACAAGTACCAGAAAAATATCCAAACCCTTCGATCTGACAATGGGGAGGGGGGAATTTGTTAACTCGGGTATGCAAACCTTCTGTAAAGATAATGGAATCCTTCATCAAACCACTTGTCCCCACACACCAGAACAAAATGGTGTAGCCGAAAGAAAAAACCGTATCCTCTTAGAAATGACTAGAGCAATGCTTCTTGAATCCCAAACACCGAAACGTTTCTGGCCTAAAGCTCTAGCTACTGCAGCCTACTTAGTGAACCATTTTCCCACCCGAACCTTGAAGTTCAGAACCCTACTCGAAGTTCTCTCAACTCAAGCTAAAATTCCACAAGCCTTGACCCTCCGGCCTAGAGTCTTCGGGAGCTCAGTCTTTGTCCATATCCCGAAACATGAACGAACCAAACTCTCGCCGTGTGTTGTGAAATGTGTCTTTGTGGGGTATGGGATAAATCAAAAGGGGCATCGTTGCTATGACCCTAAAACCAAACGAATCCATGTCACAATGAACTGTAATTTCTTGGAGTCAGAATATTTTTTCCACCATCTTAGTGGTCAGGGAGAGAGTGAGAACGATAGGAGAGATGGAGAGTCTAGAAATAGTGACCCACTAAGTTGGTTGCCATTGCCAAGCTATCTCAATGCGGATCCACCCGAGAAGGTTGTCGGAACCACCGAGCAGGTCTCATCAGAACAACCTAACCAACTCAGTGCCCCGGATCAAGATCCTCCTCTGATATCCAATGTAAGTATTCTCCTTGATTCCGACACTGTTGATTCTAATAAATCACCTTGAACTGGTAGTAATGAGGCAGGGGGAGATGAGTCGCAAGGGGTGATCGAAAACAACATCTCCAGGGCAGGGGAGGTCGCAGTGGATGAGGATACCGGGCGATACGTGTTGCCCAACCGATCGAATAGGGGAGTTCCGCCGAAAAGGTATTCCTCATAACGAATTGGCAAGAACACACGCTATGCAATAGCGAATAGTGCCGTCAGTCGTTTGTCCGAGATGGCACGAGCATCTGAAGCAGCACTGTGTGAGGAGGAAGAGATACCATACTTAGCAGAGGAAGCGATGAAGCACAAACACTGGAGGGAAGCCATGCAGAAGGAAATGGATGCCCTAGCTTGAAATCAGACGTGGGATAAGAGCAAGCTACCGGAGGGAGTAAGGCCAATTGGGTGCAGATTGGTGTTCGCGATTAAGAGGAGACCAGACGGGTCCATTGAAAGGTATAAAGCACGGCTGGTAGCGAAGGGATATACTCAGACATATGGCGTGGACTATGCAGAAACCTTTTCTCCAGTCGCGAAAATGAACACAATAAGAGTTCTTCTGTCAATTGCAGCTAATCAGGATTGGCCGTTTTACCAGTTTGATGTCACGAACGCCTTCCTGCATGGAGAATTGAAAAAAAGGGTATATATGGAGGCACCGCCGGGTTTTACACAGGGGTTTGAAAAAGGAGAAGTCTGCCACTTGAAGAAGACATTGTATGGGTTAAAACAGTTGCCGAGAGTATGGTTTGGGAGGTTCACTGATGCTATGACTCTGTATGGATTCCACCAGATTCACTCGGATCATACATTGTTATAAAGAGGCAAGAAGGGAAGGTAACATGTTTGATCATTTATGTAGACGATATGATTATTACTGGTGATGATGCAGAAGAAATCAAGAAGCTAAGAGATAGTTTGTTTAAGGAGTTCGAGATGAAAGATCTGGGCGACCTCAAATATTTCTTAGGGATTGAAGTGTTGAGATCCAAAGGGGGAATATTCTTGAGGCAGAAGAAGTACATTCTCGACATCCTTGCTGAAACTGGACTACTAGAGTGCAATTCTCCTGACACACCAATTGCGGTGAATCATGGGTTGAAGATCGTGGAAGGTGTTGAACTGGCAGATCATGGTAGGTATCAGCGTTTAGTTGGGAAACTCATTTATCTCTCCCATACTAGACCAGATATCACCTACGCAGTGGGAATTGTGAGCCAGTTCATGCATTTGCCACAAGTTGATCATATGGAAGTTGTGGTGAGAATTGTAAAGTACTTGAAAGGAACTGTTGGTCATGGAGTGCTATTTAAAAAGGTGGGACATTTAGAGATAAATGGGTATACGGGTGTAGACTGGGCCGGCAATCCAGTAGATAGACGGTCCACCTCCGGTTACTTCACCTTTGTTGAAGGAAACTTGGTGACTTGGAAGAGCAAAAAATAGAAGTGGTGGCATTGTCTAGTGCGGAGGCAGAGTTCAGAGGAATTAAAGCGGGTTGACGGATTTACTCTGGCTAAGAAGGTTGATGATAGAAATTGGCTTTCAACCCCAGAAAAGCCAAATGTATTGTGACAATAAGGCAGCAATAAGCATTGTCGAAAATCCGGTGCAACATGACAGAACCAAACACGTGGAAGTCGATAGACACTTCATCAAGGAGAAAATTGAGAAAGGAATCGTGGAATTCTCATTTGTGAGGTCAGAAGATCAACTGGCGGATATTCTCACCAAAGCCGTCAGTTCTAGAAATTTTTGAAGAGGTGTTGAGCAAGCTAAGTATTGGTGACCCCACTACTAAGCTTGAAGGGGAGTGTTAGAATGGAAAGATTGCACAAAATCAATTAGGACGATTTGGATGAATCAATTTAGGAGATTGATAGCATATTTCAATTAGAATAGGAACCTTCCTTGTATACATTGTAACAGCCTCTATAAGAGGAGATTTGTACAATGAATGAAACAACACAGAAAATGTAATTCTCCATATGTCCTTAACCTTTGTACCGATTGACGGTTCATAAATAATTATTAAAGTAATATTAGTAGAAAATGAAATCTATATCATTAGAGAAAGAAACTAATCTAAAAAAATGGAAACTAAATTCGATGGACGAGCTAAAATAAAAAAATATAATCGTTTCCATTACTCCATAGTTTTAATTAAAGTTAATTAAAATATGACGCTAGTTAATTAATGTTCTTTTTTCCTCAAATACTTATCATTAGTCATTACTGTTAGTATCCTTAAATCAGACTCAAGAGTATGAAATTACAATATGACATGCTATTCCAAGTTGAACTCAACAGAACATAAATTGCATCTAGAACCCGAACATATGTAAATTTTATTAATTAATTTTCAAATTGTTAGTGTAGTAGTATTATTTTCCTGCTTGTTTACCAGTGTCATAGTGTAAACCATATCAAACTAATTTAAAATAGGCCGAAAAAAATAATTGTGGCTAATAATCTTGGACGTGTAGAGCTTATTGGGAAACTTAGATCACTACTACTCCATTAGTTTTTCTAATTTTGAATTTTTTATTCTCCAAAATTTGCTGCATTAATTAAATCAATCATTAAAAAATCAAAGTTTCCCATGCAATTAAGGCCAAACCTCATAAAACACCCTCTAAATATTGTACAGAATTATCAAAGGAACCATTTCAGGATTTCCCGGGCAAATCCTCCACCGCCTCCGCCGTGGTGCTGATTTATAGAACTAAAACGGATCCAAATCAGTATGACTATTGCCATCATCACGTGGTGGAAACCCTTGTCCGAATAAACTCAATGGATCATCTCCGATTTCCCCCAAATCGGCAAAGAAACTGTCTTGATCGTGGCTCGCCGTCGCCGGCTTGTATGATTCGTCGAATTCAGCTTCAACCTCTTCTTTGACGGCTCCGTAGTTGTCTAAGGAGGTTTCTTTGTTGTCGTGATTTTTGGGGTTTGTGTCTTTTTCTGAGTCCTTGGTGGTCTTGGGTGGTTGAGATCGGGTGGAGCCGGCGAGGGCGTTGCGCTGCGTCGGCCACGGATGGTTGTGCTCCGAGGTGTAGGTAATCACGAGCATATTCGGCTCGGTTCGGCTCCGCTCCACTTGTTTCCTAGCCGAGCACCCCTTCGAGCTACTGCCTCTGTAATAGACCCTGCAGATGTAGTGGTTTTGTAAAAACTTAGAATCTTGGCTTCAAACACAATCTAACACATTATCTAGAAATATGAATATATGAGGTTATAATGAATCTATATATGATTTCATTCTATAAGGTCATCTACAACGCTGTTCCTATACCGTTCCTAAACCGTTCCTTAAACTACTATTTGCGGGCCCCACTGTACTTTTTTACTCCATTCCTTAACTAAGGAACGGAACCTGCAACCCTCCGTTCCTTAACCGTTCCTTAACCGTTCCTTAAATTACTATTCATTCAATTTCATTTTTTATTTTTATTTCCAACTCAATTCAATTAAAACAAACACACTTTAATAAAAAACAAACACACTTTATTAAAAAACACACAACATTAAAACAAAGTTACAACTTAAACTTAAAAAAATAAAAAGCACACAATTAAAATCCTAAAAAAATAAAAGTACACAATTTTATTTTGTTCGTACGTACGGGAGCGTCGTTGGGGCGGCGCGGCTTCTTCCGCCTCCCGTCGTCGATCTTGTTCAAGTGATTGTTCCAATATTTGACGTATTTGTTCAAAAGGATCCATTAGTTTGATTAAATTTGGGAGAAGAAAAACAGAGTTGATTTGAGATGAAAATTGGGGTGGAAATAGAGAGGATTTGAGAGGAATAGATGTGTGTTTGTGAGTGAAATGAGTATGAAATAGGAGTATTTATAGAGTAAATAAATTTAAAAAAAAATAAATAAATAACGGCAAAAAAAAACGGTAACAATACCGTTGCAAAAAATTTTTTTATTAAATTCGAATTTAAAAAAAAAACGAATTATTGCGTCACCGTGACGACGCCCACTCGCGGGGCAGCGAGTGGGCGTCACGCGTCGAATGGGAGGCCGCCACGTCGCCTCGGCGCGTGGCGGCACAGACCGTGCCGCGTCTCGTGCCGACGGCACCCGGGACGGCATGGGAACGGAACCGCGACGAAACGCAGCGCCGTAACGCGTTCCGCTACGGTTTCGTTCCGAAGGAACGAAACGCGGAATGCCCGCGGCCCGCGTTGCGGGTGCTCTAAACACATTGCAGAAGAATTGGCTTTGAGAATTAGGTAAACTACACACATTCTCATAACTTTAAGTACTACTCTAGATATAAAAAAATATGAATGAAGAGATTTTGCAAGCCTTTGAATAGTTATCCTTCATTATCTTCCATTTTGTGCGGTTCTAGTTTTGTGTGTTAAGTGGAGACCGTACAAAATATGAGAGAGAATAAAGTATAGATAAACTGTTTTCATTTTTTGAAATGAATAATCTTTATTTGGAAAGCCCAAAAAGGTGTATATTATGTCTGAACAATACCTCGGAAAAGGCGAACCCTTGATTGGCTTCTGTCCGTACTTCCGCCAAGCCCAAAGATCCGATGGAACAACTTCTCCAGTAGCTCTGCTGTTCGCTGGTGCTGCTGCTGGAATACAAACTACTTTCTTCGCCTGACTTTTCCTACATTTAAATATTGCGTCGAAATCAGTTTTTCTTTTTGCTCAACTCAATTCATTTCAATTGCAGTTTCTGCACTGCCTTTTGTAATGAAAAAAGAAATAAAAACAGGCCAAAATGGCGGAGAATATGATTTCAAGAAATAGTGATCCTTAAGGGCTCGTTTTGTAGCGTGGATTGGATATAGCATGATAATTAACTTGGGATTAAATTTTCAGGCTGAAAGATGGATAACATCTTGATAAGGTTTTTGTGAATTTGTTTTGTAGAATAGATATTGCTTAGGATTATTTCATAGATAAAACATGAAATGACAAATATACCCTCATTGCATATATAAATAAACAATTAGATGTGCAATTCACCTTACCGGTTCAATTATTTGCAACTCTACTTGCAAGTTTTAATTCTAATAATTATTCATCCATCTCTAATTAGAAGTTTAATTATAATAATTATTCATCCATCTCTAATTACAAGTTTAATTATAACAATGAATTTATAGATCTTAGAAGAGCTCATCACTGCCTCCAATTTGTGTAAAATTGTGCGGCAACAATGAATTTATAGAACACAAAGCTCAAGTCCAAAACAAATCATCTATCAATATCAGTGGAGTAAATGATGATTGAACAAATCTATTGAAACAATTTATAGAAAATCAAGGCTCGGATTTGGATTACCAACATCATCACCTCCTCAGATTTGCAAAAATTGAAGGAGATGACAGATGTAAGTGTGTCGGCGGCCGTGGAGAAAGGCGGCCACGCGCCAGCAACCACTACCACCGGAAACCTGCACTACAGTCGCCGGCCATTTTCGGCACAAAGGAGAGAGACGCATCGAATCTATGGAGAGAGAGAGAGGGAGGTAAGTGTATAGGCGGCGTGGAGAGGGCGGTCGTGCGCCGGCGACCACTACCACTGAACACTTGCACAACCATCGCGGGCCAAAGTATCGTGTTGAGAGAGTGGACTTCGTTGAGGGGGTAACAGAAAAGGAGAGAGAGGAGGAGGTAAAAGAAAGGGCATGGAGGGGAAATCTTGTTGAAACAGTGCATAAACCCACAAATTTTTTGGGATTAATTAACCAAGCCCAATAGTGAAAAATAGAACTATTCATGAGGGCCTGGCGGGCCGCCGCCTTTTTTTTCGGGCCTTGAGTTGTATTTATCCAAGCTACAAAACAGACGATTAACAATGATAATAAACCTTTTCCATGTTTATCCCATCTATAAAACAGGCCCTAAAAGAATAGTAGCATGAAAGCTAAGTCTAATTAATTTAACACCCCTCACAATACTGTCGGACTGGGATGTGGGGGGCTCTTACGGTTGGGGTTTCAACTAGGGATGTCAATCGGGCCAACCCGTTCAGGTTGTCGGCCATTCGGGTACAAGCTATTCGGATTATATTTTTTCGGGTTATAAAAGTTCGACCCTAACCCTAACCCTTCGGGTTTCGGGCTAACCCACCGGGTTATTCGGGCCAATGCGTATTTTTAATTCTTTTAATATTTTCAAAAAAATAATATGTATTTTAAATTTTCTTTCATTATATACATATTTTTAATTAATCATGCAACAATGAAATACGTATGTTTAATTTTCTTTAATATTTTTAAAAAAGATTAAGTTATTTAAATTTAAATAACTTATTCATTACATAATTATATACAAAATATCTATCAATAGTATGTTTATGTTTATGTATTTAAAACATAAATCAACACTTTGTTTCAAAATTCAAACATAAATCAATTCGTAGAAAATTGAATAAAATTTTCATAACGTGAGAGGTGCATCGTAGATGTAACAAAAATATTTTGAATTGTTAAAGAGTGAATTATCAAGATGCTAGCTAATTGGAGTAACTCAAAGTTTTCTTGAATTATGATTGGTCAAATTTAATTTATTCCAACTGTAAATAAGTCAAATAATAATTTATCTTTGTTTTAAGAATCATCAAAGTACGCATAATTCAATGACGAAGAGGCGCCAAAACACTTTGCACTATTATATTGAAAATATACTAAAATAAAGCTTTTATGTACGAGTATTTATGAATCCATGAACTACATAGTGATTTTTTTCTTGATCTTATATAGTCGGTTGACGTATTTGGATTTTGCATGGTTTTAGAGGGTTGTCTTGGTTGATTTTGATTATATTTCTATATTTTTGTATGTTTACATGTTTGTTAAGAAATGATAGAAAATGGATTAGAAAATGTACACAAAATATGTGGATGTGCAGCAGCCTTGTTTGAGTCAATATTTCTTGCGATTTTGAAGTCTGATAAACCCCTAATGCATATCATTCTCTTCGTCTTTGAAAGAGCTTCGCGTGGATATATTGCACGCCTCAATCGGAGCTTTGTAGAGAAAGTTATGACGTTATAAAAACTGCTCGCTGTGCACCAGCCTTCAACCCGAACGGGTCAGCTCGAATGGCCCGATTTTAAATTCGGGCTGCGTAATTAAAACCCTAACCCTGTATTTTTATCGGGTTATTCGGGTCGATCCGCGGGTTCCGGGTTACATTAACATCTCTAGTTTCAACCTTTTGTATGAATGAAAGCAAAGTCTAATTAATTTTGAAGGGTTTTGATCAATTATTAATTTCAATTAGGAAAAAAATGAAGTATATAGTCAACCAAAACCCTATTTCGGGGTCATTGCCTCATTAACTAGGGCATGTGATTTCCCTTAGAACTTCCATAGTTAATTAATGCAAGATGCAATATTTAAAATTCTACTACTATTGTTTTGTATCTTCATTTGCTAACAATAATTCAAAATAAAAATAAAAAATAAAAAAAAGTCCCACCTTTTGACGGCCGTATTTCGCGGAGACGAGATCTGCAAGCCAGAGACTAAAATAGGAGGATTCTTCACCTCCCTTTGCGGCGGCGGCGGCGATGGAAGTTCACATGGCATCCTGGAGAAAATGTTTGAGGGTGTGTTCATCTCATTGTAGAAGAGGTGAGAAGTAGTTGGAGGGGTTTGGATGAGAGGAATATCGGTGATGTAAGTGAATGGATTTCCCAAATATTCCGGAGGGTAGTTGATTGAGTTTCTTGAAAATCTCCGGTCGGCACCAGGCTGTTGTGACGGTGTTGCGCAGCCATCTGCGGTGGCGCCTTGGTTGTTCTTCTCCATCATCTCTTAGTTAAACAAGTGGAAATGAAATCAGCTAGCTCCTCATTTGAATTATTGACCATGCACTCCTTGATCTTAAGGTTTCTGAAGTTTGTTTGAAGATAACTGAGATTGATTCTTTTACAGAGAGAGATGGAGATGTTGGGGAAGAAGAAAGAGACGCTGACTTCGGATATGAAAGAGCTCTTTCACATTTTATTAAATTAATAAGTAAAGTCCATGAAAAAAGAAGTAACCGACATGAGTTTTAAGAGTGTCCACATGACACTCCAATAGCTCCGCCCTAAAATTTGTCCATAGCCCCAAGTTTTTTGTCCACGGTCCCAAAATTTTGTTTCCGCCACTATAGTGGATACTTCCAATAGCCCCCAAATTTTATAATAATTTTAATTTTAACATTGTTTTTTATTTCAATCAAGTATAATTAAAATCACCGCAGTGTAAATAATTAGAAACCGAGATAATTGGGACCGAATACTCGTTGTATTAAAAAGGGTAAAATTGTACAATGAATATTTAAAATACAATACAACGAGAAGGATAGCCGCCATATCCCGACGGCTGAGTAGGATAGCCGCCATATCCCTGTGAAGGATTGCCGCCATAGCCCGATTCCTGCGAGTCGGGTGATTCATCGTCTACTCTATGCATTTTTAGAGAGTGAAAGTGTAGATAGTGAATGAAGGGAGAGTGTGTGAAAATGGTGAAAAATGGGAGGTGGAGGAGTGGTATTTATAGAGTGAATTTTGAAAAAAAAAAAGAAAAATTCGAGGACCGCTGGCGCGCCTATCGCCGGCGCACTATGGCCGGCGCGCCTATAGGCGGAGCGAAAGGCCGCCCGGCGCGTCCTCGCCCCGGTTTCGCCGAATGCCGGTCTGCCCCAAAATTCTCGTCCGCCCTAGGGCGGACGTCGCCTACACTATGGTTCGCCCCACGCTCGCCCCAACCCGCGGCTATCCATAGTGGATACCCTAATACCTCCTCTGTTTCGAGATGGTTGAGTCGTATTCCTTTTTAGATTGTTCCAAAATAGTTAAATCATTTGTATTTTATAGAAAAACTTTATCATCTTTTATACATCACCATCTATTACTTTATTATTTCTTATTTTACTCTCTTTATTTTAACTTTTAAAAAATCAGTTTCTTAAATTCACTAATCAAAAGAAATATCTAAACTAGCTTGAGGAAGAGGGAATATAAAATTAAAAAATTTATAACGAAAATATGATGGAAATATTATAGTAAGTGAAAAACAACACCGCTATAGGCAATATCATGTCAGAATGTATTAACGGATTGTTGGACAAAACTTTAATTTACCAAATCAAATCGCAAAAAGGTTTGGCTAAGTGAAATTTCAAATTCAAAATTCAGAAAAACAACTTTAATTTCCACTTAGAAAATTTTACGCTGTTAATTATGTCTATGGTGTCGGTGTAAATGTAATTAGGCTAACGTAAGTATCTATTGTCCAATCCTACAAAGTATATTCAAGCGGGAGTTAAACTAAATCTAATAATCCTCAATCCCATGGAAATTGGTCATTTAATTTATCACGAATTTTAATGGGTAATTGATAATGTACGAAAGAATAAGAAAAAATAGTTGAAATTATGTAATTGATGGTGGGGCCCATAAATGATAAAATAAAAGAAACGGAGAAAAAAAATCAATCATAAATGTATATAAACTATTTACATTGGACGGATGAAAAAGTAAATATGACATATTTCTATAAGAAGGAGTAAGTAATATTAAAGCAAGAAAATTATCATTTTGTTTATAGAGAATATGTTGTGTATGTCAGCATTAATTCAAATATTACTATAATTATGTAGGTATTATACGTAGTTGTGTTGGCACTAAAATAAACTCAATTTATAAAACTTAAATATTTGCACTGGAAATTTTGAAAATTAATCAAAATTCCCTTATGTTGAGAACATAATGGTTGACTTTACCTTGATATTTTCTTATGGGACGACACTTTTGTTTGTATCCTTTAATTTTAGTTACAACACCTAAAGATATTTTTAAATTTTAGACATTGTTAAAAATATAAATTATCATTCTTAATTAATTAGAAAAAAAATCCTTAAACATTCTTATATGGACACCTATGATTTAGTAATTCCTTCATCTTAATAAGTAGGTTAACTACTTACTCCCTATAAAGGTAGAACCTAGATACTTGAGATCCACATTAATTTAAGGGCATATCCAGTGGCTTTCGCCCTGCAATAGCCCAGCCACAGCCTCCTCCCGCCACATCATCAGCACTAAAAATCCTCATGTCATATCATCAGGACAAGCAAATAGCCCAGCAATAGCCTAGCCACATCACCCCTAATTATATAAAACAAATAATTGACAATCACACAAAATACGGAATTAAATTTACGACACAGATACGGGAAAATCCAATTATTTTATTTAAATTTTAAAAAAGTACATTTTAAAAAATTACATAATTAAAAAAAAACTAACGACGTGCAATCCTCCGCGCCCACAACTCTTCAATTAAATCCTTTTGGAGTCGAATATGAGCATCCGTTTGGCACATGTCGGCATGTGCTTGGAGGAGGCCGGCTTCATCGTGCGGGACCCCATTTCGTACGTTGGGGGCGGCTATGCCATGGCTTGGACCGGCTTCATTATCGTCGTTGACCCAACTAGTCAGTTGTACACCTTCATCTTCGACAATCATGTTGTGCATGATAATACAGGCGTACATTATATCAGCAATGCAGTCGATATGCCACAAATGCGTTGGACCCCTAATTGTCGCCCATCGAGACTGGAGCACACCAAATGCGCGCTCCACGTCCTTGCGCGCCGACTCCTGGCGTTCCGCAAAGTAGGCCTTCCTCTCATCCGATGCGCATCTGATCGTCTTCACAAAGACGGGCCACCTAGGGTATATCCCATCCGCCAAGTAGTAGCCCATATCATGCTGGGTCCCGTTGGCGACAAAACTGATGGCCGGACCGATGCCCTGGCACTGCTCGTTGAAAAGGGGCGACGAGTTGAGGACGTTGAGGTCGTTGTTCGACCCGGCTATCCCAAAATACGCATGCCAAATCCATAGCCGGTAGTCAGCAACGGCCTCCAGGATCATCGTGGGATTCTTTCCCTTGTAGTCGGTCGTGTAGAACCCCTTCCAGACAGCGGGACAGTTCTTCCACTCCCAATGCATACAATCTATCCTGCCTAACATACCCGGGAACCCATGCTTCTCCCCGTGCATCTGCATCAGATACTGGCAGTCTTCGCGAGTAGGGCTTCGAAGGTACTGATCACGGAAAATTTCAATCACGCCCTGACAGAAATACTTCATACATTCAAGGGCAGTCGACTCACCGATGTGGAGGTACTCGTCCCACATGTCTCTCGGGCCTCTGTAGGCCAACTGCCTGATTGTCGCAGTGCACTTTTGAATAGGTGTGTGGCCGGGTATGCCAGCCGCATCGTGCCTGAAGCGGAAATACAGATATCGCTGCTCTAAGGCAATAACAATACGCATAAACAGGGCTCTGCTCATCCTAAAACGGCTCCTGAAATAGTTTTCGTTGAACCGCGGCTCCTGTGCGAAGTAGTTTGCGTATAGGCGCTGATGTGCAGCTACGTGATCACATTCAATCACTGTTCGGCGGTGGACAACTGGTCGTAATGTGAATCTTAGAGATTCAAGACACATATGTTTGTCCCGGACTTGCTCTTGTAAATATTTCAATAACCCAAACAAACCCAACAAGAAATGAAACAATAAAAATGGTGGAAAAGGGAGAAGGTGAAGGTGTTATGATTTAGATGGATGCTTGGAACCTATGGACCTTCTACAAAACAATGAAGACAACCCAAGGAAACTTTCACCAAAGCAAGAATCTAATGGCTCCACAAAACTAGCAACACAAGAACTAGAATTGCATACCTTAACATTCAATCTAAGCCCGGCAATAGATTAAAATGCAACCACAAGGGATTTTGATAAATCTTCAAAGATGAAGAGGAATGTTCACAAATCCAAGCCTCCTAGCTCAACTGGTTGAGAAGGGAGGCAAGGATACCGCGTCATCCTAGAGGTCGCGTGTTCGACCCCTGGGAGGCGCATCTTGGGGATTAATTTCCCGGGGCCTAGTAGATTCACTGGCCTAGTAGATTAAGTTTGTACCCGTGCCTAGACCCAGGAGCTGGGGGAGGTAAAAAATCCTGGACCCGTTCCTGCGGGGCTGGTGGACCCATTGGGTCCCACCTTGACAACGAAGCGCAGCTTGGTAAGACGCTTCACCTCCGACCGTTAGGCCGGGGGTCCGAGTCACTTCGGGGGTAGGTGGGGAACCACCGTCGATCCTCCTTTTAAAAAAAAAAAAAAAAAAAAGAGGAATGCTCACAATGGAATCTTTGGTAGGTTTACAAAATGTTCAAAGCTGCTCAAGAAAAAACCCTAGCATGTCTATTTATACTAGAAGTGAAAAGGAACAAAATAAAACAATTCTTGGTAAAAAAGACACATCCTGGACAAAACGCCCGACCAGGCGTTTCCCTAGGTTCATTTCGCCCGCCCGAGCGAATTTTCTGGACAAAAACTGATCTCTCGACAAAAACGCCCGACCGGGCATTTTGCATGAGGAAAAACGCCCGCCTGCGCGTTTTGTTCTACATTGCGCGGCTTTCTTAAAACGACCGTAGCTTCCTCATCCGGGATCCGATTGAGGCGTGCAAGATACTCACGCGAAGCTATTTCGACAATGAAGACAATTGTAGTCTTAGGAGAGGATTTGGACTTTATCTTAATAGTGAAAATCTAGTTTGAATCAGACCTCTAAATCCGGCTTGGCTCCTTGTCATATCTCCACCCTCTTCTCAGACCCCAATCAACCCATGGCCATCGATGTCGTTGTATCCTATGATTGTGAATACCCGGATTCACATCAGGTCGTGGTCGTGGTCGAGGTACCGCCGGCTGCAAGGCCCTCTGCAGCAGCCGATCAATCTCACGGTTCGTATAGGCCTCTAACGCTTCGTTCATTCGACGATCGTACTCCTCATCATCCCCACCACTACCACCACTACTACCACCAACGTTGCTCATTTCTCGTTGTTGATCTTGTACAGAAATTAAGATAGAGAGAGTACTCGTTAAAACAAGTGGTGTGAATGAAAATGACGTGCAAATCGCGTATATTTAGTGTTTCGAAAATTTAAAAAAAAATAAATTCGCTCGCCGGTCCTGAGCCTGCAATGGCGGTGAGCGGACCGGCGAGCGCTCACGAATCGGCCAGCGCTAGCTGATTTTTTCGCCGAAATGGCGCTCGCCGGTTCCAATGGTTCGGCGAGCGGACTGACGAGCGCTGGAAATCGGCTAGCCGGCCCGCTCGCCGCCATTGGAGATGCTCTAAGTACTGCAGAATCATTTTAATATTACTTCCTTTCCTCACTTTCTATAAATATAAAGTCTATTTCTACAAGTTAAAATAAAAAGAACTAGGGTGGGATATTTTAACAATTAACGGCTAGATATTTATTAATATTGTAAATTTCCTAATAAATACACGTAAAAGGTTACTAATTAATTCATTGATAGATAAACAGTGTTGATCGATGTACAGGTTGAATAAATATATATGGGATATATATCGATCGATCAACATTGAGTCATATCCGAAACATCATTCTATGTGATCTACAAAATTAATAATTAAGTCCCAATTTGAATTCTTAATCAACCCAAAATAATTTATTAAGCCACATAACGACAATCACGCATCGATCATTAAGACAGATAATAGTAATATACTAAATTAATTAGTTAATTAAAGTAATTAATTAGGATAAGAGTCATGTTCATATATCAGCACGCGTGAGATACGGCTGCCACCGCCTGATGTCAGCCGTCGAGCTACCGGCCACCTCACCCACCACGTGTGATCTCGACTGTTGATGCAGCCTACGTGGACGGCTGTGATTCAACGCTGCCAGTCTTTTTATACTCCCTCCGTCCCGGACTACTCGCACATTTCCTTTTCGGCACGGAGATTAAGGAATGAGTGTATAGCAAAGTCAACAATTGCGGCTGTAGGTGATAATTTTTACTAAAAATGGAAAGAGTGCAAATAACTTGGGACGCCCAGAAAGGAAATAAGTGCAAGTAGTCCGGGACGGATGGAGTATTTATTTTATTATTTTTTGGCTGTCAATCAAGGATACTTCACTTATACTAATTACTTAATAAATGTATCACACGGATAAACAAGTCAAAAGTGGGGGTCCATGATCTATGTGTGATTAAGCGTTTGCCAAATTGATTCAAAAAATTAGGTTTGGAATTAAATGTTGGGAAAGATCCTTTTTTTCACTTAGATTAAAAGAAAATACAAGTGCATCATCGTCCATACTAGGAATCTCAATTGAATTTTGCGGGAATTTTTAAAAATTACTTTCTCCGTCCGCGCGAATATAGTCATGTTTTTCCATTTTAGTCCTTTAAAGAATAGAAGTCCTAGTTTACTTTTACCATTAATAATAATATGGTCTAACATTCCAATGACCCATTCCACTCACATTTCATTTAAAACTAATATATATAAGTGAGACTCATATTCCATTAACTTTTTTCCACTCACTTTTATTAACATTTCTTAAAATCTGTGCCGCCAGGAAAATGAGACTCCTAATGATGAACAAATGGAGTATAAAGTAAAACTGATTGACTAAAATTGTAGAATATGAGTTTTATTTTTATATATTACTCCCTTCGTCCAGGCTAAGATGACACATTTCTTAGTTCACATTTAAATTTAATTTATTTAATTTAAGAAAGGCATGGAATATATTTTTCAAGTTCACATTTAAATTTAATTTATTTAATTTAAGAAAGGCATTTGTCAAACTGTATAAATGAGTCGTGCTTTTCATTATCAACGTCTCTCTGATTACAATTTCACGCAATCCACCAAGTCAAACGGCCACAACTTGTGTTGAGATGGACTATTCCTCTCCAATTTATATGATTTGTTATTACACGATCTACTTAAGAGTCAAGAAAAAAACATAGGACGGTTAGAATATATTGTATAAGTCATCAAAACAATAAATATATCCTAAAACAAATGTTTAATGTATTAATCCTTCATAGAATTCAGTGTTTAATTTATTGAGATCGTGTAACTTAAGTGTATAAATCATAGTGGCATAAATTTGAGACCGGAAAATAACATACAAAAAAATAATGCACTAAAGTTCGCTTGTGAAAATAATCTTATCAAATAGTAAAGGATAGTATAACATATCAGCGTAGAATAATCCTAGAATTCTGTGGTAGATTGATTGGTCCAATTTCATGTGAGAAATGAAGACTTTACTTCCAATTGCAAAAACTAAAATCCCATTTTATTTATCATAATTTTAGCAGCATCGATTCGAGATCTCGTGCTCACTCTGAGTGCAATTTGATTTAAGTTTTTCTTTTCCAGAAAACCAAAGTCATAAAAATCTCTGTGTTGTTCATATCTAATTAAGTGTTTCCCTTTCTGATTAATTCAAGGTTGTCACGTTGGGGAACATCATTAAACGTTGTGAAATTGTAAAGACAGCCGGGCATACGTCCTTGATTTCTGTCTACCAACTTGTTTCTATTTTATTTCATTCTTAGAACATCCAAGAGCACGGATGTGGATCTAAACCCACTTTTATTACTCTTTTACTTACTGCTCTTCTCCAAGAGCACAACACTCACATTCATGCTCTTCCGTAAGAACAAGCTCAAGGATCTCATCATTCCCTTATTTAATTAAATACTTCAATTACTAAAAATACATTAAAATATAAAATTTATGTAATTAAATCCTAAAAAATAAAAATTACAAACTTAAAATCCTAAAAAATAAAAATACATAATTAAAATCCTAAAAAATAAAAAATACATAATTAAAGGCTAAAAAATACCCCGTGGAAGACTAGTTCTCTGGCCCTGTCCCTAATGTTTGTCGGAGACCCCGTATCATTGCCAAATGTGAATCAAGTTGCTCGGAAGTCATATTTGACCTATCGGCCAAATTGAGTTGAGCCAAAAGGGTCCACAGCGAGTTGGTGGGGGTTTGAGGTGGCACAAAGGGAGCGGGAGCGAGGGCGGATGGAGTCGCGGCGCGACGGCGGTTGGCCGTCGCCCTCTTCCTTCCTTGCGGCCGGCGTTGGAAACTGCTTGGGCCGGCGTCGGGGCTATCCAAGTTAGCTCCAGCAAGCTGGCTAGCCACCTCATCCTCGCCAGCGTCGGATAGGGATACCGACCTCGACCGTGTGCTAGAGGAGGAAGATACGCCTCCCTTATACTTCGGATGCACACGCACCTCCTGCCAAGCGCTGAGGTACTTGAATGGTTTGTAATGTTGGGATTGGTAGGTCGCCAAGGCGGCACTGATGATGTCGAGCTCGCTCCTGCCGCTCCCCGCCGACCGCTCTTATTGGAGGTAATACCCCTGGAACTTTTGGATTTCTTCGTTGGCTCTGAAGATGGCATTGCGCACCATACTCTCATTGCGCTCGATGGTTCCAGCCGGGTGGTTTTCATTGTACCGGCGAGAGATGCGCCACGAAAACATATCCCCGCTTTGGTTCGTGCCTATCTCCGGATCTTCAAAGATAATCAAATAGGCTTTGAATAACTGATCCATCTCCGCCGGAGTGTACGGGGTGCGGACACCACGATGAGTATGAGTAGGAGTAGGAGTAGGAGTAGGAAGGGGAGGAGTTTGAGAGCCGCCGCTCCCTCCCGATCTGGGTTCGGGTGCCCACCCGTATCGCCCATCGGGGGCATCTTGGTCGTCCACCGGTAAGGCCGGTAGACACCCAGAACTTGAGAACCTTTGGTTTGAGGAGGGGCCAAGAATTGCGTTTCCGGACTAGGGAATAGTTGTGAGCCGAACCATTCGTAGTTCCAACCGCAAGAGTCGGAGGAGTGATCGCCGGAGCCGGACTTTTTTTTTGTAAGAGTGAAAGATTGGGAATTGATAAGAGAAGATGAGAGAATTTAGACGAGAATTGTGTGGTTTGATGTGAAATTTTGTGTGTGGAAGTGAGGGTATTTATAGATGAAAATGTGAATTTTGAAGAAAAAAATTGAAAAATAAATTAAAAGTGGGGAGAAAACGGATAATTTATTAGGAAGTGGGAAAATATTTTTGTATTTAAAAAAGATTATTAAATTAAATTCGATTTTTTTTAAAAAAATAAAAATAAAAATCGAAAAAGCCAACGGCTTTGCTGTTGGCCAATCCCGTGCCGCCACGTCAGCCTGCTCAGCGGCACGGACATGCTCGATGCATCGAGCAGCGCCGTGCCAGCGTTAAGAGCACAGCGGTGGACAGCACACCGCCGCGCAACGGCACGGACGCCGTCCTTCCGGGAGAGCAGCGCTGCGGATGCTCTTATCATTGCCTATAACATGCTAAGATGTCACATTATATAGAGATGACAGTGGGGCATCTAGAAAATATTAGTATTTGTATCTTGATGGGGTTACCCCTAAACCATTTGTTGATCATTGGTATATCAATTCATATCAAATAATTATAAGTATTATGAAAGCAGAAAAATTAATCATAGCCACAACAGTCCAGTTTTCATCTGGTACTTAGTACCCTCTATGCTTGTTTTTTTAGCCAGCTTAGCTTCCGATGCACCTTATGTTGTGATGCCAACGACGACATTGGTCACCTGTGGAAGAACAGATTTGATCATTTTACGTGAAATAGTACCACAATATGGAATGTGAAACGAAAGGTTGAAAGAAGAACGGACCAAGTTGCCGCTTTCATCGAGGGTCATGGGGTTCTGCACCACTACCGTTTGATTATGAGAATCGGCTGTTGTCACCTGCAGCAAGAAAATGAATTCAGTTTCCAACTAATTTGTGCAAAAGAAGGTTTCGCTTTCGTGCCAGTTTGGGAGATGATGAACTTACTGTAGAGGTAGAGTGTGCTGGTGCAGAATTGGAATTCCCTGCAGGTATATTTACAGGAACGGGAACACTCGTGTCGCCCATCTGCAAAAAATATGCAGTAGACTGGAGTTGGAGCATAATATCCAATGAAATTTGAAATTGTTTCCCAGTATTGAACTAATGTTATGGTGGAATAGGACTTGCGAATTCAAGACTTGTGTTAGGCAGGCATATCTCTCTTACCGCTTAACAAATATATCGAAGACCAAATTTGTATCCATTTAACGAAAAGAAAATCTCTATTAAATAAAAAGAGTAAAAGCGAGAATAAAGCGTGATACTAACATTAACAGTGGTGATGAAGTGACAAATAGCACATTTTACTGATGGTGCTCCAGCATGATACATCAGCATTGTATGGCAATTTCCACAGTTCACATGAGCAACATTACTAGGAGGTGAGACAGCTGCACATCGTCATTGAAAAATAATTAGGCAATGATTGAAAATCTTTTAAAAGAACACCATAACTTGCACAAATGCCATGAAATTAGATCTTTGGAGTACTGTGGTGACAGATATGATCTTTGGGGGTTAACGTTATAAAAAAAAAGTACTAAGACCTAGCATTAGTATGTAAATATCATTGTCGGGTCTATACCTGGCACAAGATTTACAGTGTGACAGCAGGAACACCTAACACTGGTTGCTCCACGAGCATGCATAAGCAAGGTGCGGCAACCTCCACATATCAGCTGAGCCATTTCCATCCCTGCATAGAATACCAAAAACCACATAAACATGAAATTCGATCAATTACACACTTTCTTGTTGTCACTGCTAGTTATAAAGATAATTCACTAACAACACCTTGTCTGTGCAGTCAGTTCTCAATTATACATTGCCAAGGCGACAAGCCATCATTTATTTTCAAATACTCATAAGACAAGATGCTAGAGAATATGCAGTAGGAGTATGATCCAGCCACCAGGAAATTAAACAAGGCTAAGTAGTAGGTACTTATAAAGTATAGATGTAAAACAGAAATTGCTCTAATGCATGAAGGGAATTACTCAATAAAACCCGATGGGAAGGGAAGGAGAGAGAGATGGCTGCTACCGAAGTGGCAACGGAAACTTAGGCATGATGAACTAAACTAACACAGCATGCACCAAAAACACTAACATGTGTCCTATTCTTTCCTATCGACTTCAGTCGATTAATAATATCTTGGCAGGGGTATTCTTTATTATTACCAGGTGGTGGCACAGAATTGACCACATTGCAAATCGCACAGCAAACGTTTGTAGCTCCGCTAGGGTAAAGAAGGAAGGTTCTACACCCACTACACACCACTTGGCTCTGCATATCTGCCCATCCAAAATCCACAATCAAGAGCAAATATTGAAAGCAACACAACCAAAAACTCATTAGCTTTTCGAGATTTTACAGAAATCTAAGAAACTACACAAAACTTACATAGTTTAAAACCAATTATGCCAGCACAATTGTAAAACATAAATGTGAACTCTTCTAAGTATCCATGCATTAAAGGCAACGAAACAGAGTCCTAACAAATAAACTCCTTTATTTCTCCAGATAATACAGAAATTTGAAAATTACATGAATTTTCGTTTAAAGCTCAATTGTCAAAGATAAAAGTGCATTCATCTAATAATTCATTATCCATACATTAAAAGCAATAAAACAAAGTGCTAACCATAAATGCCGCTCATTGAACCTCTCTAAATTCCCCAATTATCACTGATTCACACAATTGAACAGAAATCAACAAAACTCAAAAATTGCAGCTCAATTGAACAGAGAATTACAAGCAGAGACGAAGATTTTGTCAGACCTGCAGAACTGGCGGATTGCAGTGCGAGAAACTCTGTAATTCCTAAAACAGAGAAATCTCACGAGCAGATTAGTGCAACAAGCAACCAATGCTGAAAAAAAAATTGAAATAGAAAAAGAACGAGGCAGTTAGATCTGGCGCGATTGCAATTAGATTAGATTGAATTTTGTTGTTTTCTTCTCCGTTGATTCTAAGATTCTATTGAAGATTATGGAGGTCAACAGAGAAGACTAAATATAAAAAATTAAACATATCATTTCAATTCTTGGCCTTTATATAATCTGAATTCTTTTATGCATGTGTGGTTACGTTCGCTCTGTCTGAATAGAGCTCTAGAAGCTTCCATAAAATAATTTAAGGGTTTTTTGCCTTAAAACCACGAACTTTCCTCAAATTCCGATTTTCTCCACTAACTTCGAATTTGTTTTTAAAACCATCAACTTTCAGTCCGTCTGCAATTTGCCACGGCGGGTCAGCGGTGAAACCCGACTTGTATACATGTCATATTTAATCCTATTTGGATTGCCAAGGGTTAGCTGCTAACTCTAAATTAAACTAAATAACATCTTAAACTAAATAATCTGAATTGTCATTCTTTATCTTCCCATCCTTCATCTGATTCATTTTTAACCTATTGATCAGACTCTCCAGATCATCGACGAGGTTCCACGTGTCATCGAACACAATGCCGCGGTTAGGGAAGGCAGCCCACGCAGCAGTGCGCTGTCTCTTGTGAGGCTCCATTACGACGGAGGAAGACGACGCCGCCTCTTCCTCCGACGCATTCAGCTCGAGACTGAGGGCGTCGAAATCTCTGTCGACGTCGCCGGCTCCGTCGTCGTAGGTGCGGAGGAGCCCGTCGAATGTGAGGCCTTTCTCGCCGTCGATGAATTCGCTGTACGTGTGGAAAACCTCGGCGAGAATCGCGCTAATCTATTCGTCGCTGAACTTAACCCTAGGATTTACGACCACCACAAGCTCCGTCATCTCCTCCCGGTCTAAGTCCCCGTCTCTGTCCACGTCGAATTGCTGGAATATTCGCTTCATTTTCTCCGATCTGCTCCCTCGAGTCGTCATGGCTCGATCTCGCCACCAATTTCTAGATATTCAATTGGGAATGCCGGTGGAAAAGTGAGCTCAAATTGAGAGCGAAGGGTGCCTAAATTAGGGATTGAATTGAGCTAGGAACAGAATATTTGGGGAAATTATAGCTCTTAAATCAATCAGCTCGGTCCAATAAACCCTGAATTGAAGAACAGACCTACCTAGAGTTGAAATCCCCAAGAAAATGCTCCAAATGAGGTGTCGGTGGGCTTAAATTGGGTGGTTGGAGCATGATATGTTTTTTAAATATTAGGTTGGTGCACGAAACGACGTTGTTGCATAGTCATTTCGTTCACGTTGGACAATTTAATGCTGGAATTTTAGTGGAAATTGCGTATTCGGGTCGGGTTGGGAAATTGCAGACGGACCAAATGTTAGTAGTTTTAAAAGCAAATTTTGAAGTTCGTGGGAAAAATCGGACATCGGGGAGAGTTTGTGGTGTTTAACGCCAAAAACCCATAATTTAATTAGGCAAGTCTAAAATGAATACTCCCGCCATCTGTCATCATGAGTCTCATTTCTTAGCTGCACGTGTTTTAAAAAATGTTAATAAAAGTAGATGGAGAAAAATTAGTGAAATATGAGACTCACTTCTATATACTACATCCGTCCCACAATAAGAGTCACATTTCATTTTTATCATAAATGGTAAGTAGGATCCACATTCCACTAACTCGCTTCACCACATTTTATTATAAAGCCAATATAAAAAAGTGGGGCTCATATTCCACTAACTTTTCCAACTCACTATTCTTTAAATTTTCTTAAAACCCGTGTCCACACCAAATGTGACTCCTATTATGGGACGGGGGTAGTAGTATTTTCTAAATGAAATGTGAGTAGAATGAGTTAGTGGAATATGAGACCTTATTACCATTTATAGCAAAAATGAATCAGGACTCTTATTCGCAGACGGGCTAAAATTGAAAAACGGAACTCTATTTACAGAAGTATTTAGGAAACTATAGTTGCATATTTGTTGTACCTCATAAAAATAAATTATTATTCCCTCCGTCCCGGCTAAGATGACACGTTTCTTAGTCAGCACGTGATTTTAGGAATTGTTGGTTAATATGTTTAACTGAAGAATAAAAGGTGTGTGTAAGTATTAAATGGAGAGATAAAAGAGAATTTAATATTTTAATTACAGTGAGAAAAAGTGATTGTGTATATTAATTTCAGAGAGAATGTTACCTAAAATAGAAATATGTCATCATATTTGGAATAAATCAAAAAGGAAAGTGTGTCATCTTAGCTAAGATGAAGGGAGTAGTACCAAAGATCTCTTGACAAAGACTTTTTCATTCGTGGTATTTTTCAATTTTTTGCACCATTTCATTTTTATTCTACTTCTTTTAGCATCAAAGGTCTCAATGTTGCCAAAAGTAGTTGCGACATTAAAAGTAGAATAATTATATTGGTAATGAAAGAAACCATCACTCCCTTCATCTATAATTAGGAGTCTCATTTCTTAGCGGCATGAGTTTTAAGAAATATTAATAAAAGTGGATGAGAAAAAATTAGTGCAATAATGCAATGTGCATGGAATAAGTTAGTGGAAAGTGAGACCCTATTATCATTTATAGTAAAAATAAATCGGAACTCCTATTTGCGGACGGACTAAAATAGAAAAACGGGACTTCTATTAGTGGACAGAGAGGGTATATGATAAGTTAGTGAAAGAAATGCAGCAGTTTTACTTTGATGATAAAGGTGAGCGACATCTTTCAAAAAGTTTAGAGTAAAGGCCAAAGTAGTCCTAAACATATAACGATTTACGATTTTGATCCATAACATTATCTTTTGAATTATTTTATCCATCACAATTGAAAACCGACTAGATTTAATCTTTTATGGACGACGCCGTTTAAAAAACACCGCCAACCGGAGTTTAGGCTATTTTTTACAAGAATAGGTTACTGATTAAGTTTTATTAACACCTAGAATATCACCTAATTTTATTAGAAAAAATTGTAAATGAGAATGAAAATACTTCTTAAAAAAAAGAAGATACAAAACTGAATTTTTTCTCTCACTTCTTTCATTCTGAATCGTCACTCTCTCTCATATACTGAATCATCACTCTCTCTCACCCTTGCACATCGAACAAAATCCAATCGAACCCTAGTTTTCCCCAGCGGACGAATGAACGACAGTTCTCCTCGACAAACCCTAGTACGCGTCGGCGAAGCCCAGCTGTCAAAGCAAACCCTAGTTCTCCCCGACCATCCTGAACCCTAGACGAAACCCAACCCGCGATTTAGCTAAAATTGAACTGACAAACGAACGAACCCTAATTCTCCATGAGTTGGCTAGTGTATAACCATTATTATCGTTGTCTCAACAATCCTCGCGACAACCATTACATGTATAAGAGGAGGATGATGTTGAAACACAGCAGTCCAGCTCCTCCAATCGGACGCTCCATAGGTGACGAAGTTGGGTTACTGCCGAGACTTATGGTTCTTGCAAGAACTAGTGAACTTCATGTGGGGTGAGCAAACCATACCCCACATCTGAAAATGGGTAAAAGATGCAAGTATATACTCCCTCCGTCCACTATTAGGAGTCTCATTTCTTGGCGGCACGGGTTTTAAGAAATGTTAAGAAAAGTGGTGGAAAAAAGTTAGTGGAATATGAGTCCCACTTGTATATATTAGTATTAAATGAAATGTGAGTGGAATGTGGGACCCTATTACCATTTATGGTAAAAGTGAACCGAGACTCCTATTGGCGGACGGACTAAAAAGGAAAAACGGGACTCCTATTCGTGGACGGAGGGAGTATATGGGCTATCCCAACTCCCTTAGCATGATGCCTTTTGGTGAGTACCCCGAGAGCAAAACCGTGAGGGCTTTGTTCAAAGCGGATAATATCATATTAATGTGAAGTTGGGTGTGTGTCGTCGAACCCTAACAAATGTATCAGAGCCCTAGTTCAGGGGCGGACCTGTGTGGCTCGAGGTTCGGTGAATTGTGCTTGCAAGCATATATATGGGCTACTCTAACTCCATTAGTACGAGGCCTTTTGGGTAGTATCCCAAGAGCAAAACCGTGAGGGCTTTGCCAAAAGCAGACAATATCATACTAATGTGGAGTTGGGCGTATGCTGCCGAACCCTAACATTTTAGAATGAATGAACCGAGGAAGAAGATGAATATAAAAAATGGTTATAAAATAAGGAAGATAAAAGAATAAATCTAGCCCGTTTTCAATTGTGAGGGATAGAATAATTCAAAAGATAATGAGATGCTTAAGGTGAGCTTAAGGTTAGCTTTATAACCTTAAATCAGATCTCATGAATAGTTGTTAAACCAACCATGTGAGCAAGAACACTTTGAGTGAGTGAGGGTGGAGCCATGAGACTAGAAATTGGTCTTGTTTCCTCCATAAAAGGAACTCAGGATTTACTTTCTTTTGTGTTATTCCTTCAATAGAAATAAGCCTAGGATGAGGAGTTTCTTTTCCAGACAAGAAAAGCACAAGATCTAGGACTCGAACGGTGGACATAAGATGTTGCTTCCATACTAAATTGATTTTTTGTGAGCTATGTGGCTATAGGATGTGTTCGAGTTAAAACCCAGGGTATGTTTATATAGTGTGTGTTGTGTGTGGTGTATTGTGGGTAGTGTATTGTTTATACAAAATGTGTTATTGAATGTGTTATTGTGTGTGCTCCTATTATATAGGCACCAATTTGGAATTGAATTAAAATTCATTCAATGCAATTTCATAAAATTCTAATCATGGTTTCAATTTTCTATACTAAATGTACCCATGCCCTGACCTAACCCTCCTTATTGTTTAATGCTTGCTTACTAAGACTAAAAAATTTAAAATGTAGTGGAAAAATACTTTAATGGTACTGCAAAACCAATTCTACTCTTATTTTTCTAGCAAAATTTACTTATCTTTGGATTTACACTAAAATCATTCCAAATAACTTTCCAGATTATGATTTATTGCATTCAAGTGTAAATCGTTCTATATTTATCGAAATAGAAAAAGGAAAGAAAGAGAAATAAAAATACAAGAAGAAAAAACATGGAAAAAACTTACAGAGAAACAACGCAGACGACGATAGAAGGTTATTGAAAGAACGCAGACGGCGATAGAAGGACGAAGAGGATAATATATAATATAACCTAATTCATCTATATATATATATATATTAGGTTAGTTATTGATTAGTGGGCTAGCCCATATTAGATGTTTTTTTATTTAACATAGTAACTTTCACAATTTTCGGTTATTGGGTTATTTGCCTATAAATACATGAACTAGAAAACTATTATGATTTTTAAATTATTTAAATTACAATTACAATTATTTAAATTATTTAAGTCAAAATTACAATTGCCACATAAACTTTAAATTGCCACCTCAGTTTTGATTTCAATTTGGGGAAAAAATAGAAAACTCCAAAGTTTATATATTTATATTCAAAGGATATAATTTGGGGAAATAACATAAAATTGTGAAAGTTCATGTATTTATATACAAATAACCCTTTTCTATTTAACATGTTAATTTAAGTAAATTATGGAGTAATTAATTATAATTCGTTATATAACTGGAGTAAGTTAACAAGTTATTAACACGTTTAAATATAATTCATTATACAGCAAGTTATAGTAAACTAAAATTAATTATATAATGTACTTAACAAGTTATATATATAAATCCAAAATTACGTTTGAATAATTGATTAATTAATAAAATAAAATATTAAATATGCTATAAATATAACGAAGAAATAGCTAAACTAACAATATCAAATAAAATAGTACACACAGTATTAAATTAACATTAATATTATTTTTTTATTTAAATTATTGATTAAGTGTTGTGGGGTTAGTGTGTAATTTAGATAAATATAGGTATAACTGAAAAGTATAAAAAGTGAGTATGAAATATTATTTTGCATTGAAATTTGGTGTAAACGGTGAGAGTGAAATTACTATTTAATGTGATATTTACACCAAAATGGATATGAGTTTGGTCTAAATAATTAGAAATGTTGTGAATATTACTCCAAAATCTAAAATGGAGTAAGAAAATAGTTCTAATAGCACCTTAAAACTCATCCCATTTTGGAATTTTGACAAATACATATTTTTTTGGTTTACAAGTATACTAAAATCACTTTTTGAAATTTTGTGAGTATAAAAACAGGATGGAAAGAGTTTAAGTTTAGGGACGGGTAAACAGTTCTCGGTTAATCGAAGAACCGAGAACCGAACCGAAACCGATCGGTTTTTCAGTTAACCGTAACCAAAATTCACAGTGTTCGGGTCGGTACCGGTTTGCATTTTTTCTCGAAGTCGGTTATCGGTTACAACTGATCGGTTAGCAGTTATAACCGATAACCGAAATTAAATTCAATTTTAATGAAATTATATTTTTAATGAACATACTTCTATAATATTTTTATACTTTTAAATTTTCATATCTATATTACATTGAAATAACCGAAATTAAATTCAATGTTAATTCAATTATATTTTTAATGAATAAACTTCTATAATATTTTTATACTTTTAAAATTTCATATCTATATTACATTGAATAACCGAAATTCAATTTAATTTTAATGCAGTTATATTTTTAATGAATAAACTTCTATAATATTTTTATACTTTTAAAATTTCATATCTATATTACATTGATTCCGCACTTCTTTATGTGGCGTCACAATAGAAGAAAATGTAATTTACTTCTAAATTTTATCAAAAGTCTATTTTAATTTATGTCACTATCATTTATATTATCTCAAAGTCATTAAAGTGCCTAAATATTGTTTTAATAATAGGATATCCCTTCACTTAATTGTCGTAGAAAAGTTTTTAGATTATTTAAAGTTTAAACTTTTGAAGTGCCTAATAAATTTATGTATTACTAGGAAATAGGAATAATAATAATAATAATAACAACAACAATAATAATAAAGTAGATTAAAAGTGAAAATTTAAAAGTTGAAGTATTGGACTTTGAATCATTCGGTTATTTCGGTTATAACCGATAACCGACCGGTTCTAACCGAGTCGGTTAGTTACGTAACCAAATTAGATATCATGTTGGTTCCGGAGTTTTTAGACCAATTTTTATGGTCGATTAACTGACAAGTCGGTTCTGTCTTTAACCGAACCGACTGCTTACCCACCTCTATTTAAGTTTGAATTTGATATCAGAGTAAAACCATTATTTAATCTTATATGTATACTAAAATAAGTTTGAAGTTTAGTGAGTTGATACGACTTACATGTACATATGCTAAAAGTGACATTTGAAAAACTATAAAGAAATTAGATATCAAAACCAACACAGCTTTATCATCACAACTCTGTGTGTGCGTGCAAATTATGGTAGAAACTAGAAACAGGCAAGTATTTTCATCTCTAAATTTAAAAGAAAATGGTGCAAATTAAACATGATCTCAACTCATCACAATTCTCGAAAAGCACTAATACAAGGAAAGGCACCAAAGTATAAAGAGTAAAAATTCTTTAATCCTGCTCAAGTTTTTGATATAATAGTGATTTATTTATACATATATTTTTTGGCAGAACTATATAACCTATGGATCATTATACATCACTTATATTCGTCGAAGCGATGCCAGCCTTTTCTCGAGGTCCTCGACATCAGTCGACACAGAAGCACTGCGAGTCAAAGAAGACAAGATCATCAACACAATATCTAGAAAGAGTAAAATGGTGGTCTAGAAAAGCAATGGGACGTACCTAGGGGCAGCGTTCTCGACTTTCTTTGATGCAATTCGCCCCTTTGGAGCTGAAGATAGCTGTTTAGAAAGAATTAAATCAGTCAGAGACATTTCTTTCTCCATGTATAGCCAATATAAGAAGAGGGGTTAGATTAGAATAGATTAGATTCAGCTAGAGAATCAAAGAAGCGAACCTGTGAAGCAATGTCAACACCGATCTCATCAAGGACCTATATGCAGGAAAATAGATTCGGGCGTGATGTAAGAAAGTTGGGCATTCAGAAAAAATAGGAGGATTAGGTGGTTGAAAAGCAGTGATAACGCTACCTGGTTAGTAAGTTCTTCAGTTTCTTCTTCAGCCTCATCTTTGTCTAGTGTCTCGTCAATTGCATCAGACATCATTTCAATCTGAATATGGAAGAATATTAGCCTTTCTGTGGTTTACTCAGTAATCATTCTAGCTACAACAGATAAATTAAACACATATTCTTCCGAAATAATTGAACCCTTTTGAGGATGATCAGAAGTAGAATAAGTTGAACAGAAAACATACCGTCATGTCCAGCTGCGCTGCCTGCTGCTGGAATTCTCTGATCATTTTAGTTTGTTTTACAGGTTGCATTTGCTGAAATCAAAAGCAAACAAATTCAATGACCGATCGCATACAGGAAAACTCGTCTTTAGTTTGTTAGACAAACTAAATATTGTGCATTAAACTGTAATCACTCGTGATAAGGTATTGTATTAACCAAAAATGACATATATTGACAAGCGCAGGATAAACAAATTAAACCTCAACAAAAATGAGCAAATATACCCAACTAAAATAATCACGAGTACCAACATGAAGCATAGGAATTGAAATGAACTTAAAGAAAGAAAACCGGGTTCCCTATCAATCATATCATTTCAAACACTTACGTTGTTCATAGCAGACATAGCTTTGGTTGCTCCTTTCATGCCAGTAGAAATTGAAGTACTAGCATACAAAGCCTGTAAGGAAAAAACAAAGTCAGATAACTTACCAAGTATGTAAAGAACAGATGAGTTCCAGGCGTATTATGTTATTCTATTCCTAGTCAATCACCTGTGTATGAGTTGCCACGCCTCTAATCTGGGCACGGCTCCCCTGCAAGTTTGTGATTTGCTGCCGAAGGCGAACTAATTGGCGAGCTAAGATTTTAGTTGCAGCCTAGTCGGACATGACAGTCACATGCAAAAAACTTGTGATAAGTTTCAAGTGAATTTTAAAATCAATGACAAGTGAAACAGAAAGATCGATAAAGCAGCTAACTCAAAAGACCTAAAGAACGAAAACATCATCACTAACGAAAACATCATAGATAAAGCAACAAGAAAAATCATCATATTCGGAATGATGCTTCAATATAAACTCCAGCTGTGTGATGGTATTAATAATATCATTGGGTATTTTAGTTTTAAGTCAAGATCTTCCTAATTTTTTGAACTTCCGTCGATGTAAAGAACACTACTATCATGAACAAAAGATATCGAGAGTAATGTCTAGAGCTATATCAGGGTGGTATAGTAGTTTAAAAAAGCCTTCACAGAAGTCACGATTGTTGCACCCAAAACTGAAAGAAACCCAAAACAGGAAACATCAAAACTTGCCTCATTTCCTGTTTTGGCAGTTTTCTTGATCTCTGCCACTAATCTCCTCTCCTAAAAATTGCAGATAGCAGCAATCAGCTTTTCATTAGAACACAATAACAAAGTAATGTTGATAGAAAGTCTTTACAATACCTCCATTTGTAAAGACGCGATTTCACGTTCAATGCCTGTGGCAGGAGAAAATCAATAGAGAGAAAATAATTACGCAATTAAAATACAGCTGGCGCACATTGTACAAGTAAATTATTAGAAATCAATAGATGGAAGAAGATAATGTAGGTAAAATACGACATGCGCACATTATACAAGTAAATTATCAAACACATACCCCCAACTTCAAATCCAAAGATTCATAGGCCAATAGACAAACAAGCACGACGATGAAAGATTTCACATCATTTGGCACTCTTTTATTTCAAAAGTTATAGTTTTGAACACGTAATCTTGTGCCGATACTTGTATTGTTTCATTTGATAAGTGAAGCTCCCTATGATAAGCTAGTTCCACTGTCGAGACAGCCAGGGAAATTTTGGCTCGGAACAGACAAACCAGCATATAAGACATTAAGGCCCTTCTTGGTACGATGGAATGGAATTTGATTCCAACTTCCGTCCTATTCATTTGCTTGGTACGACAGAATGAAAATGCAAAATAATTATCATTTCATTTCATTCCACATCCATTCCATTCCATCATATCAAGAACGGCCTAAGGATTTCAAACAATTGCCGTTCCAGCGTTTCACGAGACATCACTTTATAATGCTCGATAAACTAGAACATGATGTGACCATAATTTTACTCGGCAAAACAGCATCTAGCTACATTTTATGAATTATAATCCAATAACTATTAACATTGACAATCAAAACAGTAAGAAATACATTACCTCTTGTGGCAACCGCCATTTCTCTTTTACTTGTTCGAAGCGCATCTGCAAATACACCAAAATTTCATCGATCAAATTCACAAACCCAACAGCTTCAATTACAGCAAATGAGCTAAAAATAGGGCTAGATCAAACAAAATAAAACGAGCAGTGATGCTTTCACATAAAAAGGCTAAAACTTTAAGCAAGAAAGAAAGCGAGCAACATTCAATTAAAGAGTAATGAGAAGAAAAGGTTACCTTTAGGCGAAGTTTTCTTCTTGAAGATGTTGAGATTCATATTTTGGGCGACAAATGCTGCAGGGATCTTCTTTTCTGTAGGCGAGCAAATAAAACCCTAGGATTTGGGAGGAGCTGAAAATGGGGAAGATCTAGAAACTCAGCAGATAGTGTTTGAGAAATTGATTTTGCTTCAATTCTCACTATCAAAAGTGCTGCCTCGACGAGCGTGTTAGTGTATTGCGTATCCAACGGCTACGATGAGCTTAGTAGCCGTTGTAATTTATTGACGAAAGTACCCTTGTGATCGCAATTTGGTCTTTTATCGTCACACCTCTTTTTTTCAATAAAATATAATTTTAATGAATTTTGTATTTTAATTATTGCATATTTAATTTAATTAGAATGTTAATTAAATAAAATAAAATTTGAAATCAAATATGGGATCTATAAATAGCTAAGGGAATGGATTTTGGGTTGTGTGTGTCATTTCTTAAATGACTTATAGCAAGAAAAATACATCAATTGTAGGTCAATTCAAGTATCTACCACCAACTTTAAATGTGGTGAAAATTTATATGAACGCTTAGCATGTGCTACCTTTGTCCCTCTATATTAGGGGCGTATCTTTTCAGCACAAGTTTAAAAAATTATGTTTAGTGAGTAAGTAAATGGATAATAAAGTAGGAATGGAAAAAGTAGAAAGATAAAGAGAGAATAAAGTAACATAAAAGTAAAGGTTGTTGTTTTTTGCTAAAAAAAATGACTCAGTCATAGTGGAATAACTCAAAAAGAATACGAGTTAGCTACAAAGGGATGGAGTTAATTTTCCACTAAATCAAATTTCAACCAAATTGAATCCAAGGTGACCAAAACAATATACTTCCTTCGTTCCAATTAAGTTAAGTCAAAACTTTAGGGCGCGGGACTTTTGGGTGCGAAAATTAAGAAATTGTGTTGAAAAGCAGGAAAGAGAAATAAAGTAGGAAAGAAAAGTTTTGTGATGGAATAAAGTAAGAGTGATTAGAAGTTTTGTTTTTTTGTCAAAAAAGGTGACTCAACTTAGTTGGACATCCAAAAAATGAATACGACTCAACTTAGTTGTGACGGAGGGAGTATAATATATTAAAATCCCCAATATATATTCAAATCTTAATTCTAAATAAATCTCCAATTATTTCTAAAATTGAATCCAAGGATTTGAAAACCCTAATTCAATTTTAGAAAGCGAAGTCACGGGACTAGGCATTGCGACGCGCTGTTGCCCGACGTGTATGTTGTGCAAGGTTTTAGTAGAATGGAACCACGTGACAAGAAGAAGAATGATGTGTATCAAAATTGTGAAAGAAGAATGACGTGCAGCAAAATTGTGATAAGAGGAATGATGTGCGTCTTTCTAAAACCGAAAGGAAGGCAACCTCATTGCATAGGTTCTACTGCAATAACTACAGTTGCGGCTACTGGAACCATTTTAATGCAATGTCATTGCAATCCAAAATGCAACACCATTGGGAAAAGGAACATAAATACAACAAAGATGATGATTTCTGCAAGTTTTGCGGGAATGGGTGTGTGAGTGACCTTTCATGTGCCAGCTTTGGGGACCGATGCCCCAGGGCTCGTGACAAGGACACTGGCAAAAAGACGACTGTGGTAGACTTCTGCGAGTGGTTGTACGAAACTCATCACAAGGAGCTAGCCGGAGGAGCCGGGTCAGGAGAAGGGTTAAGCTGGCAAACTAGTATTTTGGCAGTGAATGTGTCTAAGCGTAGTATTTGACAGACTAGTACTCCCTCCTTCCCCAAACAATATGTACTTTGAGTTCGGCACGATTTTTAATGTAAAATTGGTAAAATAAGAGAGAGGCTGAGAGAAAAAGTGATTAAAGTAATGTTAGTGGGGAATGAGTCCCACCTCATTAGAGAGAAAATAGTTTCCAAAATTAGAAAGTGCATATTCTTGTGGGACATACTAAAAAGGAAAGAGTGCACATTCTTGTGGGACGGATGAAGTATTTGACAAAGTAGTATTTGACCTGTTATGCTACACACTATTTTACGTGAAAACTCCATAACAACTCGGCCAATGATGTACCGTGGCTTGAATCAGAAGAAAAAGTATACAATGCAGAAATAGTATAGCTAAAGGTCAGTACCGAGATATCGAACTCAGCTAATATAATTGCAATTGGCTATCATATACTCCCTCCGTCCCAGAAAATTTGTCACATTTTATTTTCTGCACTCGTTTTGGAAAAATGATACTCCACCCGTCCTTAAAAATTTGTCACCTATTTCCTTTTTCGTCCGTCCCTAAAAATTTGTCACCTTTCACTTTTACCATTTTTTGTAGTGGACCCTACATTCCACTAACTCATTCACACTCACATTTTATTATAAAACTAATACTATATAAAAGTAGGACCCACATGCCACCAACTTTTTTAACCCACTTTCTATTACATTTCTTAAAACCCGTGTCGGGTCAAATGGTGACGAATTATGAGGGACAGAGGGAGTAATAAATAGTTAAAGTGGAGAAAGAGTAAATTCAGAGAGAGAATAATATAGAGAAGACTCTTATCTATATTATTTTCTATTTTTATTTTACTGTCTCTCCACTTTAACTATTTATTATCATTTTTAAAAAATAAGTGCTGAAAATAAAATGTGACAAATTTTGAAGGACGGAGGGAGTACTAAGCGTCGTATACTATCTAGGGGAACAAAGTTTTGAATTGAGATTTATGAAACTAGACAAAGAATAAAGAAACAAAACCACACCGATTTATGCCCTAATATCTCCCCATGGCGGTCATTTGCTGTAATTTTGACTTTTTTTGTCTGATTTTAACTTTTTAGTTGAATTTTGACTATAAGCCCAATAATTGAACCAGCCCAAATAACTCACCCACCCATTTTACAATTGAAATTAAAATGAGAATTTGAAACCCTAAATATCCTCTCATCCTCTCTCACGTTATTCACAATTTTCCCGCCTCCTATGTCGTAACCCATGCCACCTCCGCCCAGTCCCTCGTCGCCACCGCCTCCGCCCAGACCCTCTCTTCCTTTTCTGGCTTCTCCTAGCTTCATTTGGCTTCTCCTAGATATTATAATAAAAAAAAAGAACCCACCATATCTAGAAAAAGGAGATGCAAAGGGCTTGTAAATGAAGAATCAGAGATGAAGAATATGACGATAATGTATGCAGATGTCAAGAGGATGAAGCAATGGGTGCCGATGATATTGATGAGGATGAACTAAAAAACTATGTTGGGCTTGATGATTGATGACTATTGAGCATTGCTTATAATGACTTTATGTTTTGTTGAACCAAAGACTTTAATTATTAGACTTTTATATAATTGCTTTTGATATTATGTTTTAATAATTATTTTAAGAGTTTTAGATGTTATATTTTTATTATTTTCTAGTTTTTTAAATTAAGTATATAAATATATAAGTATTAGTTTATTTATTTAATTAATGATCGCCATATTCCGCCGTACCGATACGACATATCCCTGTGGTGGTTTTCAGGTGGACCGCCATAAGCCACCATACTGATTTGACAACATTGGTCCCATGAACCAAAGCTACCAAAAGAAAGGCTAAGGGGACGGATGTCTATGTGAGCTATAAGACTGGGCCAGCCCAAGCGGAGAACATGGATCCCAGCGTGAAGGAGATAATCGATGTGTCGATACGAAGACGTTGAATTGCACATTGGAGAGAGACCGAAGATGAGGAAGAGCGTCAAATTGGGATTTTTGACGTGTTATTTCTAGTTTTGGTCATATTTGATCGATGTATTTTTCATTTTTAATTTTATGTATAGTTTTTATTACTATGTTTATAATCTCTGTTATTTTATAATTTTATTTATTTTCTAACTCAAATTACAAGGAAAATATAAAAAAGATAAAATTGGTAAAAAAAAAGTTGTGGCGAGAAATAGCTGAAAATGAGATTACTAGGTGTTCTGGCTGAAATGAAAAATGTTGATGTGAAAGAGGAAAGCTGGATTGTAGCTGAAAATTGGACTAAATATCAAAGCATTAAGATGGATGCCCTTAGGCCACAATCCAAAATTTGGACTATGTGATATAAGTAATACACCGCTTTGAGGCGCTATTCTATATTATGCCAATTGTTGACTCCCCACACTTCGACTACCCAAGGTCCATACTACACCCGCACCCAATCTTCTTAAAACATCCTCACCAAAGCCCTTGACAACATCTAACTTTCTGATTAGAGCAGTGCATCATACACAATTGGAAGTGCAAGCGTAGCGCAACTCTAGTCAAATGGTCGAATTTTTGTAGTTTATGTCAATGCGAGTGGATATTAAATCATCGTCAATCATAAAAAAGGCACAAGTTATTTTCGGTGAGAATTTCTTAAATGTACAACTCGATACGCTCGGAAGGTGCACCGTCGCACATATATAAGATAATATAATCTCATTTTGAAGGAGTCAACCTCGAACTTCAGAACATTTGCATCTTCTACTACAACATGGAGAAATAATTTGAGTTGCGACTCAAGACACAAACAAATATTCTTCGATAGACGATGATCATTTGTCAAGAAGATAACAAACCTTTCAAGTGTGTCAAGATTTGAAAAAATGTTACTGCTTTTAAAAGTGGGTGGACAACAAAGAAGAGGCCAAACTGAAGCGCAAAAATCACTCATTTTATGGCATATAAACTCACAAACAGTGGGAAGGCGAGCTTCAAATCTTCTCCAATCTTTCTAAGCTACATATATTTTATGTCTATAAGTAAACGAGTACTCCCTCCGTCCCATTCAAGATGGTCAACTTTTTTTTTTGTCCCAATCAAGATAACCATTTTCCAATTTTGGAAATAACCTCCTCTCTCCTTATTAAAATATTCAACTACTTTTTCCTCTCTACTTTATTCTACCTAACAACACTTCCTAAAATCTCGCGCCACTCAAGAATGTGGCCATCTTGAATGGAACGGAGGGAGCATTGTATAATACCGAACGAATCTACAAATATAGACTTCACAAAATTCAGGGGCGAATAGTATGTTTTGTAGAAATTTTGGGGTAAGAAAGTAAATTAAAATATAAAAGATGCCTCGAATCATATTGCAAATTTCTGAGATATATGACTGGGTTGCTTAATGAAATGGCGGGTCCGGGTTTCGACCAAACCGGTCCACCCGATTCTCTCTCTCTCTCAGATCCACTTCTTTAACACACCACTGACAATTTTCACCATTGGTCCGATCTCCACTCTCCGGAATCAAGATCACAACCGCTTCTTCTCTCAGGATTCATCTCGGATTTTGCGAATCAGGTCCCAATTTTGCATGCCGCAATCCCTAGGATTTAAATTCGCACGCAGATCTTAGAATTTAAGTAATGGATTCATCGCCTTCCCAATCGCCGGGAAGGTCGACAGAATCGCCTCATGGAAGCTCTAGAAGAGCGTCTGGGTACGCCACGACCTCGTCATTGGCTAAATCAGTCTCCGATGCCGGCAGCCAGAGCTTCTCCTCCATCCTCAACAACCCTAACCCTTCCTCCTCCCTCATCGGCTGGTGGTCCTCCTCCACCGCCGTCCCCGTTCCGGAATTCGTTCCGTTGCCGCCCCCGCCGAAGCTCGGATCTGAGCTTACGCGATCGGATTTCCTGCCCTACATCAACGCCGTGTCGGAATCGCATTCTCACTTTGTGGAGATTCTCCGGCAGCACGATCGGGATCACGAGGGGCAGGGTGGTCTTTTTGGCGGGGGCTCGGCGGGGGAGGCGCTGGTGGCGTGCTTGAGGGAGGTTCCGGCGTTGTATTTCAAGGAGGATTTCCAATTGGAGGATGGAGCCACGTTTAGGGCTGCGTGCCCCTTCCGGACGATCTCGGAGAATGTGGCGTTGCAGGAGAGGTTGTCGCAGTATTTGGATGTGGTGGAGCTGCATTTGGTGAAGGAGATTTCAATGCGGTCAAGCTCGTTCTTTGAGGCTCAGGTGCAGTTGGAGGATTTGAATTCGAAGATTCTACAAGGGTGCGAGAGGGTCAGGGAGTTGAAAGAGACCATTAGGCTTTTGGATTCTGACTTGGTTGGCTCCGCTAGGAAGGTGCAGGAGCTGAGCGGTAAGCGAGGGGATATGATCGCTTTGCAGAGTAAGCTGAGACTCATGCTTTCAGTCAATCAGGCAGTCTCCACTCTTCAGTTGGTAAGTTTCCGAATGATGCTGGAAATTAGAAGTTTTGGAAATGTTTACTAGTTGCTTTTAAAGGATTGGTCAAAGTTATTGTTCTCTCAGTATCACATGGAATCAATGAAGCTAATAACTGTGTATAATATAGTTCAGAATATGTAAGGTTCCCTTTGCAATGTATAATTAGTTATGCCACTTGAAATACAGTGAGTGGAATTTCTAGATTCCTCCTGCATTTTCGATGCAAGTTACAGCTTCTAACAAAAATATGAGCAAGAGGTTTTTTTTTTCTTATTTTATTAACTCTCTTCTTTATTACTTGGGTGCTCTAGGTCTTAATTTTAACAACCAACAAGAATTGTGCTATGAACCTTTACCATGTCTTATCAAGGTGTGAATATCCTACGTTCTACCTCATGCTGTACCATTTTACATGGGGTTGTAAAATGTACTTAATCACCCTAAGATACTACATTTAAAATCATGTATGACACCGAATTCTGGAAGTGTCTAAGTTAACATTATTGACCTCGACAATCAAAATTAATTTCCCTGCAGTAAATCTAACAGTGGAGGTTAATTTTCTTACGTGCTGCTTTTAGCTACTTACGAAAACAAGCCTTTGTTGATTTACCATTTTTATCACCTATTATTTGCAGCTTGTTGCATCTGCAGATTGTCTTGGAGCTCTAGATATTATTGATGACCTGCAGCATATATTGGTATGTAGATATTTCTGTATTTATTTCTTCAACATCTTGGCGTGCTTACTATTTTCTTCCCCTGTATTTTGAATATATATTCCCATCTGATGACCGATCTGCACTTTAATAGGAAGGAGACGAGTTGATTGGTCTACATTGCTTTCGCCATCTTCGTGAACATGTAACAGCTTCAGTGGAGTCAGTTAACAGGTTTGTTTATTCTTGTTTCGAGATCAATGCGGACATGAGATTCCTTATTCTTTTCAATGATGTTGATGCCTAAGACATCAATATATTTATATGCCTGGATGAATCATACAATCCCATATTTCAAGCCAAGTCTTCAAGCACATTAATTCTGAGATACCTCTGTCGTCGTTCCCGCCTCTTTGCTAGTTTCGACTTCTGATGTCATTTGCTATTCTTACATGGCAAAATAAATGTGTTGAGGTGGTCTTGTAGGACCTGGCTGACTGGTTGATTCAATCTTATTCTTAAAGATGCGTCTTTTAACTGATCTTAGGATGTCTCTTACCTTCTTCATACGGGTTACTAGAGAGTAGAAATGATGGAAGTAACATTCAACTGCCCAATGTTCTAGTTAGTTGGTCATAGCTCAAGAGTTATACTCTCTCTATATATTGCTGGCTATGTTGGAAGTAACATTCAGCTGCCCAATGTTCTAGTGTTGTTTTGTGAGTTAATGAAGAGAGAGTAAAGTAAGAGATGAAAAAGTAGAGATGGTGTTGTTTCCATTTTAGGTAACGTTTCATTTTTAATGAGCCAACCTAAAAAGGAAAACATTTCATTTTTAATGGGACAGAGGGAGTATAATATTTTAATTTGGACTGTGGGTCAGTCACATGGTTTGTGTTATACTGTTTAGCCATTATAAATGAAAACACTAAGCAGATTAGGATTACTTAAAAAGATTGCTCTCAAGAAATAGCCAAAAAAGAAACGAGTCAAGATGATATGATTAGCTGGCATGAAGTCATGTGTACTTAAACTTATTATTTTATTTTTGTTATTGCTCCTGTGGAGATGTCTCTTTCAAAATAGAGTGGCTAAGCCCAAAACTAATGAGAAATTCTTGGCTAATTATATGATTGCAATATCTAGCTAACTTCAAAAACCCCCTTAAGTTCTGATTGATGTTAAACCACAATGCCAACTCGGGTTTTCAGAAACTTAATGCAATGCAGAATGGTTTCTATCAAATGGATTTTCTAAAAGGTGCAGACTTTAATGTTTATTTTATCTGGCTTCCATGAAGTCTGTTCATGATTTTGGTGTCCAACTTGTTTGATTATAAGTTCAATATGAAGTAGCTTGATATTTTGACTTATCATATTCATTCTTGTAGCATTCTTTCAGCAGAATTTATCCGTGCATCTATGCGTGGTGCTGATAGTATGGATGTATCAGTAGTGACTACCATAACCTCCACTGGAAAATATGAAGAAGTGAGTTTAATGTTGTATATCTTTTTTATATTTGAAGAACTAATTCTTTAAGGAATCAATTTTTACTTATGTTCTTTATTCAAGATTTTTTTTTTCTGTTTTTATACGTCAGTATTTTAAGCAAACCGTCATATTCGTAATCTGTTTCTACACCATCTGATGTCTAGTACATCAATTAACAAGAATTTTGCCTGCAAAGCTTACGGTTAAATCACAGTTGTTACTTGAGTTGTGCATGCTGCTCAAGTGACATCTTATAGGATGAGGCTTCAGATTTATGGGCGATATCTCAGTCGAGTTAGAGTATAATAATATCTAAATTTAGTCTCTGTGCAAATAAGATTAACTGTTAGTAACCAGTGAAAAATTGACCTGATTCCTCGCCATGTCTTCCTCATACACAGGACATTGCATCAAGCAGGTCTTCTTTTTGTTCAGAATTTACAAGCTAACTATTAAGCCTGTCCTCTAGTCTCGACAGATTATACCTATTGGGAAAATTGAGAACTCCCCCCCCCCCCTCTCTCTCTCACACACACACACTACTCATATAATGCTCATAAGAAATAGTATGTTTTTAAACTACATATTTTTGATTATTTTCTTTGTTTGCTGTGGCTGTTATTGACTCATTTTACAGTTTCTCATAGCAGATCTGACTACTTTTCTATGTAAAAATGCAGGTTAAATTGGAGGAAGATAGATCTTCACATTTTCAAGATCAGCTTCTCCCTCTTGTCATTGGATTACTTAGAACAGTGAGTCTGTGTTTCCTTATGTAGACGTTCCAGTGTCTCTTTGTTTGTAGAAGGAAAACTTTATATCATAGTTACTACTCCCTCCGTCCCATAAAAATATGGGCAATGGGTATGACACGGGAATTAAGACAGAATTGGTAAAGTAAGATAGAGGAGGAGAATGGTATGGTAAAGTAAGAGAGATGAGGAGAATGAGAGTTAAAGTAGTGTTAGTGGATAGTGGGACCTACATTATTAAATTGATATAACTTTCCAAAAATGGAATGCACATATTTTTGTGGGACGGACGAAAATGAAAAGTGCACATATTTTTATGGGACGGAGGGAGTATTTTTTTTGGTGGTTGGATGATCCCTTAATACCTTACTCTGATAACTGCTAATTTTTGAAGACGCAGAATTATGGAAAAATGATAGTGTATGAATAGTTCAATCTAAAGTTCAGTATCAAGATTGCAGATAATGGAGAGTAGCTTTTAATGAATATAGCATGGATGAATATGACTAGCTTGTAATTAGGTTCTTAATCTGGATTGATTATCACACTAGCATTATGCATGACCAAGGTTTTATCAAATTGGTGCATATTGCATGAGGACTTGTTATTTGCTTTTCCGTGTTGAAAACACCTATTGTGCTGCATTTGATTATAGTTATTTTTGTTGACCTGTTTCTGTCACAAAAATTGAGTTGATACTTAATCTAAAGGAAGGTGTTTTGTATTTTTTTCTTTTGTTATTTTGTTTGCTACTTCTCTTGTTTGTGGTTTCAATTTAGTCTCATGGCTGATTCTTCTTTTTCCAGGGCAAATTACCGGCCGTCTTGCGAATATACAGAGATACACTGGCTTCTGATATAAAGACTTCTGTCAAAGTGACAGTTTTGAATATGCATCTAGAGTCGGATTCCATCTCTGGAGAGGGGATTGGGGATAATGATGGTGGGTTCAATGCATCATTTCAGAATTATAGGTTCAGTGGACTTCATAAATATTTGCTTTCTGCTGAAAGACTTATTTCCTTTTAGTTGACTATCTGCACACATGATTCGATTTTCACTCTTGCATTCCGTTAATAATGAATATTCTTAATGGTCACTTCGTTCTGTCAAAATATATCTGGCTGACAAAATCTGCTAATTTTGTAATGTTGACTCAGGTGGGGGTTCATCACTAGGAAGTAAATTGAAAAGTCTGTCACCTGATAGCTTTGTGAAGCTCTTGCAGGAGATTTTCAAGATAGTGCAGGTAATGTATTCTTGGCAATTGATACTTGCCTGGAATCTGGAGTCTGCATATACGTGCGATATGGTTTTTTGGCATGGCGTAACTTGATTATTTTCTTTTAGTGAATGCAGACACACTTATTGCGGGCTTCTGAAGTCAAAAGAGCAATTGAATGGATCATGGGCAATCTCAATGGCCACTATGCTGCCGACTCAGTTGCTGCTGCTATTGCACATGGTGCATCGTCTCCAGAAACAGCTCAAGAAACTGATGGTCAGGCTATTTCCCTTTCACAACAATCTTCGCAAAATACCAGCAGAACCACATCCGCTCATGGGAGAGGTTATGAAGCGGGAAATCCTAATCTTTCGAGAAGTTTCCGGTGAGATGCTCTTTCCTTTTCTTGTATCCTTAGGGCATTTTTGAGGGGTGTGGAGGGTGGGGTCCTTGTGTACTTCTGAAATTGATTTAGACAGAAAATTAGTCTACTATTTTATTTATTTCCCTTAAAAGGTTTTGTTGCAAAGCTGCAGCAAGAATATGTTTCAATTATTTGTGGAGATCCACATTTAGAACCATATGAACCACCATATAAACCAGTTTTTGAAAATCTTTTTCCTTCATTTTGACAGAGCTGATATCTTGAGAGAGAATGCGGAGGCTCTATTTGCTGCTTGCGATGCTGCTCATGGAAGATGGGCGAAAATTGTTGGAATCCGCTCTCAAATTCATCCAAAACTTAAATTGCAAGAATTTCTTGGTGTTTATAATATCAGCCAGGAATTTATAAGTTCAACAGAGAAGGTAAGTGCTGCATCTTATAGTTATGTACATTCTATAAAAGAGAGTTGTGTAATCATGATTATGATATTATATTATGCTTACATAAACAGATTGGTGGAAGGTTGGGGTATAGCATTCGTGGAACACTTCAATCACAAGCTAAATCCTTCATTGAGTTCCAGCATGAATCTCGAGTTAGTTTTCATTCTTCCTAGCTACTCTACTTTTTTTGGGAGGGGAGGATAGGGGGGATCCCTCAAGCCTTGCTATGAGTTAGACTAACTTGTTTGCTGGTATTACTATTATAGATGTCTAAGATGAGGGCTCTCCTTGACCAAGAAAATTGGTCTGAGATAGATGTACCAGATGAGTTTCAGAGCATTGTCAATTCACTGTGTTCTTCAGAATCTGTGATTTCTGGAGAGAGTGGTGGTGCTTCTGATGATACTGCAGTTACCTCTAGTGAAGTGGTATCAAGCAGTGATGGTCCTTCCGAGTCAGATGTTGTTCCATTGAACTCATCCCAGAGCGTTGAGCGTCCAGATTCTAATGGCAAATATGTTGATAATAACTCAAATACTGATCCATTAAGGTCAAGTGTGCTAACTGAGAACAGCAGTGCTGATGTCAGTACTTCATCTAATGGAAACAATGCCAGCACCAAAGAACGGGTTAAATCTTCCATGCGGATGCTTTATTTTAAAGGTGTTGCATATCACATGGTGAATTGGTACGTAGCCACGACTACTAAGACTTTTGAGATTTATGCAATTTTATCTTCCTTTGTGGAATTATGTAGTAAATGCAAATAGTTTCTGGTAACTTTATCGGTTCTTGAGTTTGATTATATGTTAGAGATAAGACTTGTTTATCATTTTCATTGTTGCTTCAGTGGCCTGTATTTGGTGAAGATGATGTCAGAGTATGTAGATATGAATAGTTTTTTGCCCACATTATCTGCGGAAGTAGTTCATCGTGTTGCTGAGCTCTTGAAATTATTCAATTCAAGGACTGCTCATCTTGTTCTTGGCGCGAATGCCTTACAGGTATTATTTTTGTTAGTGCACTTCTAAAATTGAATTTCTATTTGAGTATTTAAGTTATGACTGTTTGAGACATATATGGATGTTTTGATCACTAGACAGTTCATCTTTTCAATACCTTTTTTTTACTTATTATGTATTTTATAATCGAACAAAAGGTCCAATTTGACCCTATGTATGCTGGACTTCCTAACTGTTTCTTTTATGTTCCTTGGTGACATAATTTGGCTACAGGTGTCTGGTTTGAGATCAATTACAGCTAGGCATCTGGCTATGGCAAGCCAGGTGATAAGTTTCACGTATGCCATCATACCTGGTAGGTGGTTGCAGAGTGCTGTTAAGTAAACATTATTAGCATTTGTATTATAAATTCCAGTAGTGTAAATTGAATTAGGACTGCTAGATGAATTTTGGGTGTCAATCTCAAATTTGAATTTGCATTTTCTTACTGAATTTGCTATAGGTTTTTATTGATTATTTGATGTTTTTCATGAATTTATCAAGAAATTAGGAGAATTCTCTTACTCAAAGTGCCAGAGACTTATAAAGTGTTATTGCAGTCAGAGATCGACCGAGTAGCAGCTGTAAGTGATTCATTGCAATATACTGTTCACAGAGGCTATTTTTAATTTTTTTCTACTCAGTCTTAAACGAATATTACTGGGGTTGGTTAAATTTCCTACATAAATATTATGTGAGCTTTATTATAACTTGTGTTTGCTTTCATGATAGGATTACAAAAATCACCGTGATGAAATTTATTCAAAGCTGGTTCAGATAATGAGAGAGAGATTGTTGTTTCATCTACGTAGCTTGCCACAAATTGTTGAGGGTTGGAATAGATCCGAGGGTACAGAGTTACAGCCTAGCCAATTTTCTCAGTCTCTTACCAAGGTAATGAACTACTAGTATTTTACTTGATTCATGATAGTGGTATTGAAAATAAAATTCTGTCCTTCTCTGTCACTGCTACTATAGAATGATGTACAGTGCAAGCAAAACTAGAGAGAGCCAAAAGAAATAAACTACCTTAAGAATAGGGACTGTGCCTCTGTCTCTCTCAAGCCTGAGTTTGATCCTTCTTTGAGTATTTAATGTTTTGATCAAGCCACTGGTTTGATTGCCATGAAATAAATGAGCACTCAGATTCTGTTCTTTCAGTTTGTGATTTTCTGTCACTCTTCCTATTCCTTCTCTTTAATACCTATCGTTCCACTTATTGTCACAGGAAGTTGCATATCTTCTACGTACATTAACTAAACACCTGCACGAAGAGGATGTCCAAGCTATTTTTGGGTAATGTTCTATACCAGAATCGACTTTCTTTCATTGTTTGAATGTTACAATGTAATAAGGGTAGCAAAGAAATAAACTTTTTTGATAAGGAGAGCCTGTGCTACTGTGTTTTTTCATGTTGGGACAGACCGACTATATTCACTTTGTAAGAACAGTTTATATTCTGCAATATGATTTCCTATTTTTCTTGCTATTGCAGGCAAGTGGTCACTATTCTGCACTCCCAAATTGCTGATGCATTTTCGAAGTTAGAGATAAGCACACCACAAGCAAAACGAAGGTACCGATTTATTTTGGAAAATTAATAATTACTAAGAGTGAGAAGCACTTTTGTTATCGAGATTTATTTTGTTACCTTTGCTTTCATGAATCTCCTCATCCGTGTTCCTCACACCGGCCCTTTATGCTATTTTCATTCTAATATTAGTTTTAATAAAAACACTACTTGGAAACCATTACTTTAGTGAGGGTTTTAGATTCTAAATTCAATAAACCCATGCTTTACAGGACACCGAAGCTACAAGAACGCCATAATTTAGTTCTAATTAGTCGTTTTATTCTTCTTGTGATGTCAGTCTTCGCTGCGAAATCGAGCATCTCCTTGGATGCATCAGGTCATTACCTTCTGATAATTTGAGTAAATCTACTCCGCCAAATTGGGGGCCACTTGATGAATTCCTGGCGCAACAAATTGGCTCGGAAGCTGGTGAATAGAGAGTTAGCTGTTGTAAGTGGGCGCAAACTGACCACACTCATTGTGTTTCAATATAGAAGCTCGTGGATCAAGTGGTGTCCCTCGATAGAGGTAAGAGATGAAACTATCAATACCATCATCCTTCACGTCACTCAGTAATCAAGAAACTAGGAAATCATACGATCGAGGAATGAATTCTATACAAACTACTATGACAAAAATAGAAAGATTATGACATTTGCTTGAACGAAAACTCTCCTAGTGATGAAATCCTACACACCTTTAGATTGGTTGATTTTTTAAATCTTGAAATCAATCTTGAATATGATTTTCACGTAAGTGTAGTGTGTGATTATGCAGGGATCAAGCTTGACAGAACAATTTTTGAGGATATTATTACGAGTAGTATGCAGTGTTTAAATGGCTCGTGGCAAATGCTTGTTTCTTATATACCAAAATAGCTTCGAATTACTATAATTTTTTTTGTACAAGGTTTGTGTTTCATTTTTTTTCTTTATGAAAGAATAAAAAGCAACTGCTTGTTATGTTTTTCCAACTTGTATGATTATTCGTTGCACATATTCAATTGGCACTATGTAAAACCTGATTTTGCCCTCTCTCTGTCTCTCGTTATTAATTGAATATCGATAGGTTTGTATTGGAGTATATGAGTTATGTATATAGGGATATACTAATATGCTAACTAATTTTAAAGCGCTAATGTACATCCAAGTACATCCAATCATGTGTTGCCACGTGATACGAAAAATGCACTATTGTATACAGAAAAAAAGTCATATACATTTGTAGAAGCTATAGATGAAACACGGTCGATCGCGACTAGGGGAGGGTTTAAAGAAGCAGTGAAGAAAGGGAAACATACGTCTTTGACCAAAATATTTAATTAACTGAAATAACTTGAAAAAAACGACATAGTATTATCTCAACGAAGTACCAACTCTAAGGAAATTAAAGACTAGACACTAAACAATTTTAAAAAGAGTTAGACTCTCAACGATAAGAAAGTTCTAATAATAAAAAAGACTATTTTGCGGAAGCATTCAAGACATGGATAATGCAGAATATGAAGACACGACATATCCAACAATACCAAACCAAACATAATTATCCATGAATTCTGCTCAACATCCTCCACGTCCGTCGCCGCTCAATCTACACATTAAGAAAAACAATATGCAGGACTGAGTACTTGATGCACTCAGTGGACACATGCCAAAATTCAGTTTGTCAAGCCATAACGAGTGATCTTGGGGGTTTTAATTGAAAAGAACCCAAATACACTAAAAAGCATTTCACATATTGCGCAACCATTTTCCATCCACATCCACCATCACCATATCTGAACATACATGACAAGGAACGTGACCACGAACCAAGTCACTAGACCAGCCAACTCCAAAGAGATAGCACACGATCTACGGGGTGTACATTAGTCCGAGCAGGGTTTGCGGCCCTACTGGGACCCGAATTGGATTTAACATACATGGCAAAACCACTTCAGATAGGTTCATTCAAATACAATACATGGCAAGACAAACACTTTCCATATCCTTTCACATAAAAAGTATTTAGGACATAGTCCTTATTTAAAAAGAAAGTCCACCTCAAACGCTTAACTCCTCAAACCACTTTCCGTTCCCACCGCAAACAACGTGCACAAGTTCACTCTTTTCCAAATAACATGGTATGCAAAATTAGACTTTGCAAAAAAAATTAAATTTGACAATGCATGCATCCTAAGTATATGCTTAAATTACTCTTCCATCCTTTCTTAGTCCACACAAATAAAGTCCTCGTATTTTAAGGCTCAAAACATCACTTAAGTCATCTGCCAACAATAATTAATCTGTCCCGTAACTAAGCAAAGTATATGTAAATTTTCAACTAGAGTATAATAATCACCATAACACTTGTTCTAACCCAACACTGTATCAATAAATCAGTCCATCAACAAACCTAAAAGTAATAACTAATTTAAGTAAAAATAATAGTACACATATACTCCCAACCCAAACACACGTATATACATACAAAAAAGGAAAAAAGAGAAGTAGTATTTAAAAGTATACTCCCACATCACTACACGTATATACTCCCTATCCTCATCCTCTTCAATTTAAAACAACAACTCCCTCTCTCTAGTTCTCCGTTTCTCTAAATCAGATTTCTTCCTTGCATAAAATAGAACTCCAAACTCACTCTCCATATCTCACTTATGCACAACCTAAATCAGCGCACAACCTCATCTCCCTCTCACCGTCTGCTATGTCTATTTACCAACTGCCGCTGCTGCCGTCCAGCCTCTCCGTCGCCGAGAAACACCAGGTAAGACCCATCCCCTTTTCCCATTCTAAACTTTTATTAACTTCTCTAATTATTCATAATTCAAATATTAATGGGCAGGCAGAAAAATCTTCCAGAATTAAGGTTAAAGAGAAAACAAAAACGCAACTTCTAATAGCATTAAAGGTCAAGGCTTTAACAAGAACAATCAGTCAATAATTTTTCAGGAGTTTTAATCGTGTGAGCTACTGTGAATAGGTGAAACTATGACATGGGATGAAATTGGGTATATACCTTCTGGAAGAAGCAAAACTTGCAGAAACAGACGGTAATCACAGCTCTCTCAGTTTCTCCTTCCCACTGTGATGTTGAGAGTTTTGGTTATGGAATCAACAAGTATGGAAATTTTTGAATTCAATGGAAGGAGAAAATACCTTGGCAGAAGAGAAGAAAAGCTGCACTGGGATTATGAAACGGCGCTGATAAAAGATGCGGTTGTGGGGAGAGATATATAATGTAGAGATTTGATCAGTTTGTTGGAGAGATTATTGGGGAATGGGGATTTTGATGAAGAAATCGTGTAAAATGAAATTAGGAGAAGGGAAACCGTGGGGATTTTGATTGGAAGAAATAATAATTATTTTGGGCTTCTCCAAATTATAGTCCCAACTAAAAGAAATATAAAGGCTAGAACAAGGCCCAAATATTTGATTTAGAGTATTGATTAAATTGTGGTGTTTTATTTTAGTACTTTGGTGTTATTCCAAGTACTTGTAAACGAACGCCCAATTTTTTCATCGACGAAAATCACATCAAACTTGTCGACTATTTCCACCACACAAATAACCAACAACAAATCAAGCATTTAATAGTTCCAAAAACAACCAATCAAAACAAATGCGGTGTTTAATTCAAGGTCTATCACTCGATCATTCTCAAAACAAAGTCTTAACATAAAAAGGTAAAAAATAAAAGCGGGTATTACATTCAGCAGATTTCATTTTTGTTATATGTAGATTGCATTTTTTTATTGTTGAGTTTTGCATTTTAGATATAAGCTGTGTATTTGCATTTTATATATAGAAGGATTGCATTTATATATAATTTATTTTGCATGGTAGACAATTTATGTTAACATGCAAAACTGAACAATATAAAATGCAATTTGCCTATAACTAAAATGCAATCTACGAAAATGCATTTACAACTTGACAAATTTATATTGCATTTTTCTGTATACAATATTGTATTTTTCGTGCCACGTGGCAGCACGTGATTGGATGTACATTAGCACTCTAATTAGAGCATCCGCAATGGGCGGACGATGGCATGTCCGATGGCGCGCATCGTCCGCACCCATTGCGGGTGCGCGCCATAGGGCGCGGACGATAGTCGCGCCCTATACTTCGGTCGCGAAGGAAAGCGCGGACGATGGCCATCGTCCGCCCCATTGTGGAGGTCGCGGACGATCGACCGCGGACGATGGCACGCGGTTTCGTTTTTTATAAATACCGTTCATTTGTAACATTTTATTTCACGCGATTTCATTTTCGAAACTTACATTTACATAATTACTACGAAATAGATTCAAGCCTCAATAGTCCTACGTTTAGCATAGGGGCGCATTGGCCGGGTACAGAACCCGGCGATTATCGTTCGTTCGACACCAACACCCATTACGATCCCGATTTCAGTACGGAATCGTATGGGTTGTCTGACATGGAGCCGTCTCCGCACCGCCCAACAGCAGCGGGCGGATCCCGACCCCGCCGCGACCGGTTCCGCCCCAGCCAGAAAGAAGCAGAACCGGCAGCGGGCGCAGAAGTTGCGCTTCCCGGTGATTGCGATGAGTACGCCCCCGGCCGTACGAACTACAACGACGACGAAATTCTCACTTTGGCCCGGTGTTGGGTAGATATATCGGAAGATCCGATATTCACGAACAACCAGCGACAGATCGCGTACTGGGAACGCATCGCGGACCTCTACAATTCGGTCAAGCCGCCGACCGCGTACAAGCGCAAGCGTGATCAACTCCGCAAGCACTGGGATCAAGTCAAGAAGCAAGTGAACTTATACGCGGCGGAGTTCGAGAAGTTCACGCGGTCACAGGTGAGCGGCGAGAGTGCGAGCGACGTGCGCACTAAAGCGATGTTGTCCCACCGGTCGATGTTTGGCGATTTCAAGCACGAGGCCATCTGGGCGCTCTTGAGGGAGAAGCAGAAGTTCCAAGGTGGAATTCTGCACACTGGTGCGCCGAAGAGGACGAAGGTCACCGAAGTTGGTGACTACACGAGCAGCGGCAGTCACCCGGTTGACCTCAACCGGACGTACGTGGATGAAGGGAGTTCCGGCACACCGGTGTCCTTCCAGCGTCCTCCCGGCGTCAAGGCTGCGAAGGCCAAGGGGAAGGCGACCGCGACCTCATCGTCGACCGCTGCAACCCAAGCTCCGGTCCCGGTAGAGCTCCCGACCCAGACGGCCACTGCGTTTGAGTCGTTAGTAACAGCGTCGATGGCAAGGACGATGTTGTAGACGCACAGGGCCCTCAAGAAGTGTACCGACCCCGACGAAGCCGAATATCTCCGGGCGTTACTCGATGAGCTGCGTCGGAAGTTGGGAATTGGTCCGACTTAGTTTTTTTTAATTAGTTCAATGATGTAACTTTTTTTTATTAAAACTTCGCCGTTTGTTATTTAGACCGTTTTTTATTTACTCGTTACTTGTTATTTGAAAACAGTTAAATTAATTAAACAAAATAATAAAATGATGATGTGGCGCGCCATAGGGCGCGCCTTAGGGCGCCCCATTGCTAATGCTCTTAAGGATGCGCCCTAATGCTCTCTCTCTTTATATATATATATAGGGTTGTGATCAATTGAGATTTTTTAGCCTAATTGAGAATTGAGATGCATTATTAGCCACTCATTTTTATTAAATGAGTGGTCCAGAATTTACCACATGGAAAATATTTTTACATTAATTAATTGTGAAATGGCAGAATGGTAATTTCATCATACATTTTATTTAATAAATATTTTTTTATTTTTTTAAAAAAAATTAATTTTTTTTCGATTTTTTATTTTTTTATTATTTTTATTTTTTTTGTCAACTACATATACAATTCATGTCAACTACACACATATAATGTCAACTACATATATAATTCATGTCAACTGCACATATATAATGTCAACTACATATATGATTCATATCACCTATACACATATAATGTCAACTATAAGCTGTTGACATTTGATGTGCAGGTTATTGACATTTGATGTGCAGGGCTATTGACATTTGATGTGCAGGCTACACATCGTAGTTGACATCGCGTGAAAATTAAAAAAATTAAAAAAAAATTAAAAAATTTTTTAAAAAATTTTTAAAAAAATAAAAAATAATTTTTTTTTAGTTGTTGACATTTTAATACGAGTTGTTGACATTTGATATTCTGGCTATTGAAATGAAATGACGATAATACCCTTAGTTGATATAATCTACTTGTAGTTGACATTTCAAAATGAGTGGCTGAAAATGCATCTCAATTCTCAATTAAGCTAAAAAATCTCAACCTAACAAGACCCTATATATATATATATATATATATATATATATATATATATATATATATATATATATATATATATAGTTGTGATCATATGATAACCCCTAAATATCGTAATAACCCTATAACCAAATCTGGACCACACAAACTTAGAACTTCATAAAAAAAGGCGCGGGGTAAATATGTCATATCCCTCATTTAATTTCTGAATTTCGCTCCATTCTTTCACTCCCACTGTTTAAAATGATAGTTTTGGCGGATAGAATCATACTCTGTGTTGATAGAATGATACTTTTACTTATTTGTAGGTATGTACATAAAATGATAGTTTTGGCAGATAGAATGATAGTTTTTGCGGATAGAATGATACTCTGAGTTGATACAATGATACTTTTACTTATTTGCAGGTATGTACATAAAATGATAGTTTTGACTAATAGAATGATAGTTTTGTTGAATAGAATGATACTCTGAGTTGATACAATGATACTTTTATTGATTTGGAGGTATGGAGAGAAAATGAAATCAAAATCACTCGTTTCAACTATTAGAGCAAATATAGTATATATAACCTGATCCAACCAAACGACAACAATAAGAAACTAGAAACTACAATAATCGACAAAATATCCTTTAATTTAAAAGTCAGAAAAGTTTTTGATGAAAACAGAGTTTCAAATTGCCACTGTAATAGTAACACAGTATTAAAATTATTGTAGAAAAAAAAAGATACATTAAAGATTGGCCAATAAAATTATAAGGAGAGAATGTAAATTAATAATATGCCTAACGGGACTCACTAAAAATAAGGGAAGTTGCTGACTTGGATTGTGGCGCTCACATAGCGCAGCGCCTAAATAAGTTATGCAGTAGATCTTCTCTCTTCTATGTATGTACATAAAATGATAGTTTTGGCGGATAGAATGATACTCTGAGTTGATACAATGATACTTTTACTTATTTGTAGGTATGTACATAAAATGATAGTTTTGGCGGATAGAATGATAGTTTTGGCGGATAGAATGATACACTGAGTTGATACAATGATACTTTTACTTATTTGTAGGTATGTAAATAAAATGATAGTTTTTGCGGATAGAATGATACTCTGAGTTGATAAAATGATACTTTTGACTGATAAAATGATAAAATGATATATGTTAGGTTTATTGCATAGAATGATAGTTTTGCCGGATAGAATGATATTCTGAGTTGATAAAATGATACGTTTGTCTGATAAAATGATATATGTTAGGTTTATTGCATAGAATGATAGTTTTGGCGGATAGAATGATACTCTGAGTTGATACAATGATAGTTTTGTAGGAATGGTTGGGCCATTAGTATTAGGCTCTCAGCGCAGAGTTATCCACTCTCTCGTGCTGTGCCTAAAACAGAGAGAGTGAGAGTGAGAGTGAGATTAGATCTGTTGTAAAAGAGATGTCACACCGCTGTGATCAAATGAGCCAAACTCTTTTTCTTTTCTTCAAAACCAAGCAGAACCAGAAACCCAATTAAAGAGAGATAGTTAGATAAGAAAAAACATTATAAATATTAAATACCATTACTATCAAAACAACGCAAAGATATGCTCAGGAATCATGAAATAGTCTTCTCATTGATTATAAATAATCTCTGAAGTCTGATATGTGAATTTAGTTATAGGGTTATCACATAAATATGGGTTATCATTATAACGCACCCCTCTTAAAACTCGTGTCATAACTAAATAGGACTCTTATTTCGGGACGGAGGGAATATTATTTTAATGGGTCATTTTGGTTGGTTGGGACAAACAAAAAAAGAAAGTGAGTCATTTTGAATGAGAAAAAAAGGAAGGTGGATAATCTTCAATGAGAGAGTATTATTTTAATTTTATAAATCTTCGTAATACAACACGTGAATAGATAAAATCTGAATTTTTTTTAAATGAAGCAAGAAACTCTGTAATTTATTTATTAAAAGGGGCTGTATTTATATGACAATTTTTACCCATTTTTCTTAGTTGACACATTTAAAATGCGACAACCTAAAAGTGAATTTGGTATATCAGTGGGATAGAGGGAGTTTAACTAAATTTAAATGCATGCTCTATTATTCAACATTGTCAGTGAAATTGCACTATGGCCGGCATAACTGTGAAACCAATCTTAAAACACAATTAATTAAATATTACAAATCCAATTAATTAAAACACTTAATCCCGCATTCCCGTGATAGAATAATTAGTTGAGTATACTGAATCCTAAACCCTAACTCCCAAATCTAGACTTGATACCTATTTGGTCTTTTTATATTTTAGGTCGTATTTAACAGATTAATTCACAATACTATCACGAGATTCTTGAAATTTGACAAGATCTTACGATGACCAAGGACTACATAAATAAGTGATACGATATGTATTTGCATATATATGATTCCATTGGATGTGTATAGACTTGGCCGACTATTAAATTAACACAAATCAGATAAATTAAATCACATTTTTTAATTTTTGGTTCGTGTAGGACAGTTCATAGATTCCAAACAAACCAAGTAACATATTAATTTTCACTTCATGTATTATTTATAATGCAAAAGCAATTTCCTTATTATATTCTTCTTCAATTATTGAGGCACACCACTACAACCCACGAGATAATATCCTACACATTTTATGACTTGTCTTAAAAATTAAATATTTTAAGACAATATCTATTGTCGATTGTTATTTGGTAAAATTAAACAAATAATCTATTTTTTTAGGATATGAAATAATGTACATTAAATATGTAATCCGTATGAAAAGAAGTCACGACTGGAATTTAAGGTGTTCGGACTAGTTGAATTCAATAGTTTCAGGTTGTTAGGACTTTGAAAAATAAAAGAATTTAAGATAAACCTTTCCACAAATGAACAGAAAAAATATTGGAATTTTTGTCAAATTAATTTGTCAGTTTTATATGACTACATGAGAAACTTCGAAAGAGTAAAAGTCTGAAACTACAGTATTTCTTGATTGCGTGAATTTTAAATTTTTATGTGAACAAAATGATGAATTAAGTAATTATTATTGTAATTGTTAAGGTCCAATTTATTTACAGTTTCTGGCATTCCATTGCTGACTTAAAAAATTATTGTAGACTAATTGAAGACACCTTTTTCTGACTTAGAGCTCCTTCTGAATTTCTCAAATCAGGTTGCATCTGTTTCATCTTAGAAATTGAGGGCTTTTCATAATTATATAGATCAATTTTCATCATGTCATTTTATGTAATCCATTTATATTGGTCGTAACTCATAAATGCATTTATTAATGTGTGCGTGTGAAAATGTATCATGGTCCAAAGACAATTTGGGTTAATTTGTGGTAGACCGAAAATGACTTGTTATATATATATATATATATATATATATATATATATATATATATAGGATATGATCATATCCTTTTCCCATTTTTTTTCTATTGTCCTTCTCAATTTCAGCCCTCTATTTTCAAGATCTGATGGCTGAAATTTAAGCTTGTTTTCATTATTTATATTATTAAATTAATTCGAAAAGGGCATTGTTGGGAGAGTTTTTTTGCAGCGGTTATTTCAATTCCATAATTATCTCCATTAAGTTTGGTAAGTATATTTTCTAATTTATTTTCCATATTTAATTCTTCTCTCCTCCATTTTCACGGTTTATATTGTTGCAAATCACAAAACTCAAATTCCATTCGTCTACCATAATTTTGAGAAGCTACTATTGATTTCCTTCATAAGTTTTGGTGTTTTCAATTAGGGAAGAAGGCATTTTAGTTTGTTTTTATTTCGTATTCCTTCGTAATTTCTTTTTCTTCTCTCACATACTTGACTCGATTTTCTACGTTGAACACGTATGGTGGAGTAGTTTCTCGCCTAAACCCGAATTCTAGAAGTATTCCTCGATTGGTTTTTAATTTTTTTAACAATAAGAAAGTAATTTAGTTAATTCTTCATTGTATTACAGCAAATAATGTACCAAAAGTAAAATAATGTACCAAAAGTATCTAATAATGTGCACGGATCATTGAATAATGCACAGATTGAAGATAATAATGTTGAAAGGAAATTGAATTCATGCCCTTTGGGTTTAGCAATATATGGGGCTAGGTTGTAGTACCCACTCACAAACGGAACCATCACAAAGGGAAGAGAGTTTGAATCATCCCCCTTGGGTTTAGCAACCCATAGGGCTAGGTTATAGCACCACAACATTAATTAAATTTCTTTTGTTAAAACTACTCATACTATCAGAACAAAAGCGTCTCATACACATATACATTATAGGACACAAATCGTCCATTACTGAGTAAATAAAATCCATTACACTGAAATATTTTCACATTAGGATTTGTTACAGCAAATAATGTACCAAATGTATCTAATAATGTGCACGGATCATTAAATAATGCACAGATTGAAGAGAATAATGTTGAAATGAAATTGAATTCATGCCATTTGGGTTTAGCAATCTATGGGGCTAGGTTGTAGTACCCACTCACAAACGGAACCATCACAAAGGGAAGAGAGTTTGAATCATTCCCCTTGGGTTTAGCAACCCATGTGGCTAGGTTATAGCACCACCACAAGAATTCAATTTTATTTTTTAATGTGTTTAAGATTTGGTACAACAAATAATGTACCAATAGTATCTAATAATGTGCTTGAATCAGTGAATAATGTACAGATTGGAGAGAATAATGTTGAAAGGAAATTGAATTCTTGCCCGTTGGGTTTAGCAATCCATGGGGCTAGGTTGTGGTACCCACTCACAAACGGAATCATCACAAAGGGCAGAGAGTTTGAATTATTCCCCTTAGATTTAGCAACCCATGGGGCTAGGTTATAGCACCACAACATGAATTAAATTTCATTTTTTAAAACTACTCATACAATCAGAACAAAAGCGTCTCATACACATATACATTATAGGACACAAATCGTCCATTACTGAGTAAATAAAATCCATTACACTGAAATATTTTCACATTAAGATTTGTTACAGCAAATAATGTACCAAAAGTATCTAATAATGTGTACGGATCATTGAATAATGCACAGATTGAAGAGAATAATGTTGAAAGGAAATTGAATTCATGCCCTTTGGGTTTAGCAATCTATGGGGCTAGGTTGTAGTACCCACTCACAAACGGAACCATCACAAAGGTAAGAGAGTTTGAATCATTCCCCTTGGGTATAGCAACCCATGGGGTTAGGTTATTGCACCACCACAAGAATTCAATTTTATTTTTAATGCGTTTAAGATTTGGTACAACAAATAATGTACCAATAGTATCTAATAATGTGACAAATCAGTGAATAATGTACAGATTGAAGAGAATAATGTTGAAATGAAATTGAATTCATGCCCTTTGGGCTTAGCAATCTATGGGGCTAGGTTGTAGTACCCACTCACAAACGGAACCATCACAAAGGGAAGAGAGTTTGAATCATTCCCCTTGGGTTTAGCAACCCATGGGGCTAGGTTATAGCACCACTACAAGAATTCAATTTTATTTTTTAATGCGTTTAAGATTTGGTACAACAAATAATGTACCAATAGTATCTAATAATGCGCACGAATCAGTGAATAATGTACAGATTGGAGAGAATAATGTTGAAAGGAAATTGAATTCTTGCCCTTTGGGTTTAGCAATCCATGGGGCTATGTTGTGGTACCCACTCACAAACGGAACCATCACAAAGGGCAGAGAGTTTGAATAATTCCCCTTGGGTTTAGCAACCCATGGGGCTAGGTTATAGCACCACAACATGAATTAAATTTCATTTTTTAAAACTACTCATTCAATCAGAACAAAAGCGTCTCATACACATATACATTAAAGGACACAAATCGTCCATTACTGAGTAAATAAAATCCATTACACCGAAATATTTTCACATTATGTTAATAAGTTAAAACTACTCATAAAATCAGAACAAAAACGTCTCTGAAACATATCCATTACAGGGCACATATCGTCCATTACTGGGTCAATAAAATACATTACACGGAAATATTTTTACATAATGTTTATTAGTTAAAACTACTCCCTAACGTTGATGATATCTAAACCCTAGAGGTATGACTGGAACTCGTGGACTGTGCCGACGGTTGTGTTACTTACTCCATAGTACACCCTAGCCCACGGGATTGCTAAACCCTTGGGGAGTAAGTTAAACTTGCTCCATACACCGCTTCGTCAATGTCCACCCTCGGCTGCTTCACTGCTGTCAAAAAATCAATAATGTATTGCATGTATATTATATAATGCACAATATTAACTGTATAATGTTTAAAAGTAAACAAATAATGCACCAATGAATATTACATTATCTCAACCATTGACGTTGTATAAAACCGATGCATATACAAAAAACATAATGTACACGACTCCCTACAATAATGTACATATGGCAGGAAATAATGCACAACTGAAAATTAAACAACAAAAATATTTGTACACAACTACCTATAATAATCTAGTAATGACATCAAATAATGCACAAATGAATAATGCACACTATTCCCTACAATAATGTACAATTTTAATCAAATAATGCACGAACTTGAATACAATGTTCAGTCATTTATAGTTTTTTTTCGAAACATAGTCATTTAACTTCCACCAAGAACCATAATGTACACCACTCCGTACAATAATGTATAAATAATCCAAAAAATATACAAGCAAACGCAAGTAATTGCTTACCTGCAGCCTGGGTTGGTTGGCTTTTGATAGGCATGCCTCTCTTCGTCATTGCAGATCTGTGAGACGAACCACAAATCAAAATCGGATACGATTTTCACTACCAAATCGCTCAATAGACAATAGTAAACCAGTCATTAACTACAAACTTTAATAATGTACATAACCCTAACAAAATAAAAAACGATTCTTAGATTTATGAAAATTCTCGAAAAAAACGAGTTTGAAAAACGTGATATTGTTTGGGAGAAAACATTGAATCGTCGATCCGGCGGTGAAAATCGTCGATTAACACTGTGTATTACGAAAAACTGAAGCATTGAAACCCTACCTTGTTGTCGATTTGAACTTGATGGTCGCGGGCGAAGGGAGTGTGGTTTCGTCTGTGATTCGCCGGCGGCTAGGGTTTGGAAAATGGGGGAATTGAGGGAGACGAAATTTTGATTCTGCGTTGAGGATTGTGACGGTTGGAGTGAGAGAGGGAGTGACTAGATGGAACGTCAATGAAAATCCCGCTGAAATCTCGCCCATTCCATTTTAATTCATTGTTGTTTTACAATTATACCCATATAATGCACAGAATGAGCCTAATAATGCAACACGGGATCATTAGTAAGCTTCTCATCCGGATCGTCCATCCCTCAAATCTAATGGTTCCAATTAAGAAGGAACTTAAATCTAAGGGAGGAAAAGGAGATTTACACTACCCTATATATATATATATTTTGATCATCTCCCTATATATATATATATCCAATGTATTAATTATTCGTCAAAATAATAATTTAGGTAACATATATTTATATATTCGAATATTAACCCAAACATCAGTTTATTGATTTAAGTGCACTCTTGATATTAGTAATTTGTAATTATATATAATTAACAGATCACTTCAAATTTACGATAAAATATTAAAATCGACATGTTTTACACATGCAATTTGAGATCAGAAAATAAAAATTAGGTTACACTACAACTAGTTGTTTTTAAAGTGGTGTTAGTAGTGCTTGGCCTGCAATTTCATTAAAATATAATTTGAAATCGGTGGGCGCACTCAAAGATTTGGACAGTATTCTATACATAAAATATAATTAGTTCATGGCCATTGACTAAATAAAAGTTTTTTCAAACTTTTTTTTTACAAAATTGTGGCATTTACTTAATCTCTACCTGTGCATTTCATGGGGCGTGCATAATGGGATATGCTCGATAATAGTGGAGTTTATAGATAGATGAACGCCTTATATTTAAAATTGTAAGATTAGGGGCAATTATATTATTCAATAGTATTTCATAATTGTTATATACTGGTACAAAAATTTTACAGTTTAATAAATAATTACAAAAGATTTCGTTCACTTTTCATTTTAATACATTTCGTTAATTGTATTTAGATATTATTAACTTTTTGTTTGCATGAGATACAAAATGTTTCAATTTTATACCGGTAAAAACCATCATTAGTTTATGTTTGTACAAAATGTTTCATTGTTATTTCATATTTTGTACATCATGTAAGTAAATACTCCCTCCGTGAAAAATAGGGCTATTCCATTTTTGTCTCTCGCTTTAGAAAAATGATAATAAATAGTTAAAGCGGAGAGAAAGAAAGTAAGAGAGAGAATAATATAGTCAAGAGAGAGAATAACATAGACAAGAGTCTTGTCTTGTCTATATTATTCTCTCTCTTACTTTTCTTTCTCTACACTTTAACTATTTATTATTATTTTTTCAAAACGAAAGACAAAAATGGAATAGCTCTATTTTTCGTTGACAGAATGAGTAGTTAATAGTGTTGAACCATATATGACGATATGTATTAAAATGAAATGCCAAAATGAGATATTGTTTATACAAACTTTAAACTTTAATATGATTACTAATGAATGATTACTAATGGTATAATTACACCCTCAAGATTACGACAAATTCAACTCCGCTATTAATTTCAAACATATATATAATTCATTTACACCCGGAAAACCTTATTATACTTTTAGTTATATGTTTTAGTATGTGAGTTAATTTTTTTTTGAAAAAGTACTATATTCCATTAACTCATTATTATTGCTACGGCAAGAGAAAGAGGACCATCTGGAGCATAGAGGACTGTGTCGCCCTGGCAAAGGCCTAGATCAGTGTAGTCGATGATCCCTATGTCGGGGCTAACCAACATATCGACAGAATGTGGTGGCGCATTAGCTGAAGCTACCTCCAATTCAAACCGCCAGGTGGGAAGCCTCATGATGGAGAGCAATGCCGGAAACAGAGGGAGCGGCTGAGGAGGCAGCTCAACCAATTTGCCTGCATCTACCAAAACAACCTCCGCACGGCAACCAGCGGCATGTCCGCCGATGATGTGAAGCTTCTGTCTCACCAGCAGTACCCCGACAGTGAATTAGGTTTCGGGGATTTCAAATATTGGTAGGTCTATCTTGTGGTGCAGACTTCCGCCAAGTTTAGTTCGGGTGTTGAAGCTGGCTGGCCGAAGCGGACGAAGATCAACCCCTCCGGGGAGTACAGCAGCAGTGCCGGTTCCCATGAACACCCTGAAGCCGAGGCAGAGTTCCCGACCCCTCAATCCCGTCGCCATCGTCCGGTTGGGCAAAAGTTCGGGATGCGGATGGCTAGGGGAAGCGCCAGCGAGTCCGGACCCGAGGTCCAATCGGCAGCTCCTTCCGCAGCTCCTTCCCAGATCGATCCCAAGCTCTCTGCACTTGCCCGCATACAACAGCATGATTTACTTTTAATCACCATGGAGAAGTGGCTTTCAACGACTGATCCCTTATACAAGATTATGCTGAAGGATGTCATCGACAGTATGCGGTGCGATTTGGAGATGCCACCCCTGCCCGAGAATTACGACGGGACTGGCGACGGGGACGACGAGGAGTGAGACAGGGATCGCATTTGTCGAAGCTGTAGGTTTTATTTTAACTATGTATTTTTTTTAATAATTATGTATGTTTTTTGTTTTAAATAAAGTGGTTGCATTTTCTCCGTATATATGTCAAAATTTTAATTCCGTAAATTGTTTAATTTGGTGAATTTGTGAATTTTTATTATTGTGGGAAGTCCGTCGGGATGTCCGCCATTGTGCAGTAAGATGTCCTTATGACGTGGCAGTGCAGTGGGATGTCCTTATGACGTGGCAGTGCAGTGGGATGTCCTTAGAGCATCAACAGTGGTGCGGAATTCTCAGCGGAATTCCCCGCGGAATTCCCAAAAACACTTCCTACCACGTCATACGGACTTCCCACTGCACTGCCACGTCATACGGAATTCCCACTGCATAGTGGCGGAATTCCCACAATAAAAAAAATTCACAAATTCACAAATTAAACAATTTCCGGAAGTAAGAAATTTACGGAATTAAATAGTCGACACAAATAGGTAAAAATATTCCATTAATAAAAAAAAGAAAAGTACATTTCACCAAATTAAAAAATACATTTCAATAATGCCCACCCCCTCATCAACGACGACCCCTCCACTGTCATACTTCTTCAATAATATCATTCTGGATTCGAACATAGGCTTGTTTTTGACGCATGTCGGCGAATGCACAGACTCGATCGACATCGTCGTGGGGTATCCCCATGCGGACATTGCCAGTGGCCACGCCGTGGCTTGGACCCGCAGCATCCGCGTCATCGTTGGTCCAATCAGTCAGTGCTGGACCTTCATCTTCGACAATCATGTTGTGCATGATAATACATGCTTACATGATGTCGGCGATGCTGTTAACATACCATAGTCGTGCGGGACCCTTCACTGCCGCCCATCGAGCTTGTAGCACCCCGAATGCTCGCTCTACATCCTTGCACGCTGCCTCCTGGCGACCCGCAAAATATATCTTCTTTTCATCTGCTGGGCACCTGATCGTCTTCACAAAGACGGGCCACATAGGGTATATCCCATCTGCCAAATAATAGCCCATGTTGTGTTGGTTGCCGTTGGTGTCGAAGTTGACGGCCGGACCAACGCCCATGCACTGGTCGTTGAAAAGGGGCGACGACTGGAGGACGTTGATGTCGTTGTTCGACCCAGCTATTCCAAAATAGGCATGCCAAATCCACAGCCGGTAGTCAGCTACCGCTTCAAGGATCATCATGAGATTCTTAGCCTTGAAACCAGTAGTGTACATCCCTTTCCAGGCAGCGGGGTAGTTCTTCCATTCCCAGTGCATACAATCTATGCTGCCTAACATCCCCGGAAACCCGTGCTGATTCCCGTGCATATCCAGCAGAGCCTGACAATCTTCGGGGGTAGGCTTCCGAAGATACCTATCCCTGAATATCTCTCTAACGCCCTGACAAAAATACTTCAGGCAGTCGCGCACAGTCGTCTCGCCGATGTGGAGGTACTCGTCGAACATGTCGGCCGAACCTCCGTATGCAAACTGCCTAATTGCGGCAGTGCACTTCTGATTACCAGCCGCATCCTCCCGCACCCTAAAATACCCGTATCGACGCTCCAAAGCGCCCACGATACGCATAAAGAGCGGCCGGTGCATCCTAAACCGTCGTCGGAATAGGTTCTCCCCAAACCGTGGCTCCGACACAAAGTAATCCTCGTACAACCGCCTGTGGGCAGCGAGGTGATCCCGGGGCACTATAGTGCGACGATGGATGGGTCGAGGCACCGCCTGCCCCGAGGCCGCTTGTTCCTCCCTCTCCGCGGCCTCCCGCACACGTGCGTGTATCATCCGCATCATGTGTTCATAATGTCCACCACCACCACTACCACTACCACCACCACCACTACCACCACCACTACCACTACCGACCATTACGGATATATAAAAGAAATTTAGAGAGAGAGAAACTTGTTAATACAAGTGGTGTGAATGAAATGAAGTTCAACGAGATGTATATATAGGAACCGAAAAAAAAACATTTAATGCATTAAACGGGAATTCCGCGCGGAATTCCGCATGCGTCAACGCAATGGCGGATGTCCGCACGGTATTCCCCGCGGAATTCCGTGGAACGCCATGGAACTGCGAATTCCTTCACGGAATTCCGTATCCGTGGAAGGGACGCACAATGGCGGACGTCCGCCACAGAATTCCCGCACGCCGGTGGGAATTTCGCGTGGACGTCCGCCATTGCTGATGCTCTTATGACGTGGTAGGAGGTGTTTTTAGGAAGTCCGTCGGGATGTCCGCCGGGACATCCGTCCCACTGTAGATGATCTAAGAGTATCTTAGCCGTAATTAATTTTGACTTAGTCACCACACCACTTTTTTCAGTTACTATAACAAGCACAACTCTAGTCCTTGTCATACCATTCCTTATTGTTCATTGTCTCACCTATTGTTCTTTTAATTTTTCTTATTTCGTAGTTACGTTTACTAATATATTTTAATTAAATTCATATATGAACAATAAAATTATATAATTAAAAGTACAAATTAAATGATTCAAATTACAAATAATAAACTATAACTAAACTTCAAATATTTTGAAAAAGATAGAAGAAATTGAGAATAATGGAAGAATTGTAAGGAAAAATGAAAAAAAATATTGAAGAAGAAGAAGAATATAGTGTGGATGAAGAGAGGAGTAGTTGACAATTTGTAGTAAGCTACTATATATCATATATTCCAAAAAATAATTAAAAACATAGTACATATTACCGTTTTATAATAGTACTACAAGTCAGGAAAAAATGAAATAGATGTTGAAACTTATGGCACTTCCAAAACAAACCTGAATCGAAAATTACGTGTTCATATTTTTTTACCTTTTTATATATGCAACAACCATATAGAAAATGCAACGTGTTGTCATAAATTCCTGGCGTCTAGATCTTCATCCAATGGTATACTCTTTCTTATTTATTTATTTTAATTCCAAAGGTATTAGACTCCCCAAACCGTATTTCAATTTAAAATAAAGCGCAAATTAAAGTTGAAATCTTATAATTTTAGATATATACTACTCCCATAAAAGGAAAAGAAATTGTGGTATAACTCTAAACGATCAGTTTCTTATTGTCTTTTCCTGTTGTTATAGTAAGTTTAATTACCATTTTATCCGTTTTAAAAAAATATGCCCTAATTTCCTTTTTAATCCATCTAATAAAAAATATGCATTTTTTAAATTTGAACACTTTTTTCTCTCTCTAATATTGTCAGATTCATTCTCTTTTACAATATTTTAATTACCTTTTCTTTCTACTTAATTTTACTTTATCAATTGCATATTAAAACTCATGCCAATCAAAAGACATATTCTTGTGGGACGGGAGAAGAGAACTCTCTACCTCCACGATTTGATGTCTTGGCTGAATTCAGCACTAGTTTTATAAGAAATATAGTGGAACATAAGTCTATTATTTATATATTTATTAGTTTTATAATAGTAGTACAAAATATATGAATTACAGTAAAAGTTACTAATTAATTATAGTAAAAATATTGGTAGAACGCCATAACAAATATGATTAATAAAACAAATGACAGAGTCAAGAAATAAAACATCTTCTTCCCCATGTTTCCGCACTGCACGCCGATCAAGTCCTCAAAAGTAAACGCTGAGGCTACTTTTCGTGGCTCACCACATTTGACCGCCATTCCTAATTAATTAATATTAATAATCCCAGAATTAATCATTAATCCTCACATCTCTCCAAACTCCACTCTTAAACTCATATATAAACACCTCTCCCCTTCCCCCAAATCCAAACCATTTCCTCTCCTCTCAAATTCAGATCTCAATCCATGGAGCTCTTAACCCTAGCCGCCTCAATTCTCCTCATCGCCCTCACTATTCTCCTCCTCCGCCGCAGCCCCGGCGACGCCACCCTACCACCTGGCAGCTTCGGCTGGCCAATCCTCGGCGAGAGCATCGAATTCCTCTTCGGCAAGCCGGAGAAATTCGTCGGCGATCGGATGCGAAAATACTCCCCGGACATCTTCAAAACCAAAATCCTCGGCGAGAAAACAGCCGTCATCTGCGGCCCCGCCGGCCACAAATTCCTCTTCTCCAACGAGCAGAAATTATTCACCGTTTTCCGCCCCCATCCAATGCAACACCTCTTCCGCTCCTACAAGCCTAAATCCGAGTCGTCGCCGGCGCCGCCTTCCAAAGCCACCGACGAGACGAAGGCGATTCGCCAGCCCGGATTCCTGAAGCCGGAAGCCCTAATGCGATATCTGGCGGGAATGGATCTGATCACGCAAAAGCAGCTGCACGTTCACTGCGACGGTAAAAAAGTGGTGGAGTTTTACCCGCTGTCAAAAACAATTACCCTGACCATCGCGTGCCAGTTTTTTTTGGGGATAAATAACCCGGAGCGGATCGCGCGGTTGGTTAAGAACTTTGATGACGTCACGGTGGGGATGCATTGCATCATGCTCAATTTGCCCGGGACTATTTTCTACCGCGGCAACAAGGCGGCGGCGGCGCTCCGGAAGGAGCTCATCGCGGTGATCAAGGAGAAGAAGGAGGCGATGGCCAAGGGCGGGACGCTCCACGACATCTTGTCGCACATGATCGTGGCATCTGACCCGAGCGGGAACTCCATGCCCGAGCCCGAGATTGCGGATAAGATGATGGGGCTTTTGACCGCCGGGTATAGCACTGTCGCGACGACTATGACTTTCTTGATGAAGTATTTGGGACTGAACCCCGATATGTATGAACGAGTTCGTGCAGGTGCTAAGTCTGATAATTTTAACGTTTCAATCACTTTATATTATGAAATTAGAATTGATTTTGAATGATTTTATAATTCAGAGCAATTGGCGATTGCGGCGGCTAAGAAGGAAGGAGTGCCATTGGATTGGGAAGATATGGCGAAGATGAAATATTCATGGAATGTGATAAGTGAGACAATGAGAATGGTTCCTCCATTGCAAGGGACTTTTAGGGAAGTAATCGAAGAATTTACTTATGCTGGCTACACTATCCCCAAGGGTTGGAAGGTAATTGATTATTAGGGTACATTCAGTTTATTTCACATGATACGTTTTATAATTATGTTTTGATCGAGATAAATATTTGATGAAATGTTTGATTTGTAGGTATATTGGACCGTGAGCACGACCAACATGAACCCACAATATTTCAAGGACCCAGAGAGGTTCAACCCTTCGAGGTACGACGAGGGAGAAGCGCCTCCTCCTTACACCTATGTGCCTTTCGGAGGAGGGATGAGAATGTGCCCTGGAAAAGAGTATGCTAGGATATCGATATTGGCTTTCGTTCACAACGTTGTGAAAAAGTACCGATGGGAAGTGGTCGACCCGAACGAGAAGGTCGAGGGAGATATGATGCCGGCGCCCCAAAAAGGGCTACCGGTGCGTCTTTACCAACATTGATGCAAAGGGACAAGCTGAAAATTGTTTGTTGTACAATCAAATTCAAATAAAGGAATTAAATCATCCATTTAATTTCTTTTATGGATACACGTTATTGAATGTCTAGTTTTAGTATTGGTTTTAATGATGTTCTAAAAATATGAAAGTTTTTGTTGGAATGATACCAACATATTTAAGTAGTTAGGTCTATGCCCCACTCCATTATTCGGTTTTAGTTGACTTTAATTTTCACTTTTTGTATCGGCTCATATACATTTTTTTTTCGATAATTATAGGTGGTTCAAAATTTTATGAATGCACCGTAGAATAAATCTTTTGAAGATAAAACAAAAGCTTTATTTAGGAAGAAGGGTATATATATAGCTAGATCTCAAAAATAGCAATCGATCACAAATGATGAATGATATATCAATTCATAGTAGTATTTGTTTGGATTATTATGGACAATGTAAAATTTTGTATTGGATTGGAGCTCAGTGTTACAAAGACCGGCACTTTATTTTTATCTTGAGAGAATGTAATGGTCATTAATGGAAAATTATTTTTTAATGTAAATTATTGTTTGAATATGTTTACACCAAATAAAATAAGAAAAGAATCTTATCATATCCTTCAAATAAACGATGCTAATCATCAAAATCATTAAATATCTCTATGTTAAAATATTAGCATCTAGTCATATGACATGACTAATCTCTAGATGTTTGAATTTGCTAATCTCTATGTTTAAAATATTAGCATGTGACATGACTAACAATTGGCTATACAATGTTGACTGGCCAGCTGAGTGGTAATTATGTCGTTTAGCCGTAATTTATAGTATTGTTTAAATTTGCAAATAATAATATATTATCTGCTAAACTAGTGGATTAAGTTATTTTTAAGTTTCAAGAATCAGTTAAATTTATTCTACATATATATAGCTGATACCGCGATAAAAATTCATAAGTTACATTCTAAGATTAATTGAGCATAAGAGAAGTGGCACATAAAATTTATATACCTAATTTCTTTATATCAATGTAGAATATTATTATAAATTCTTTTTCTAATTCATCTTCACACAATTCACGCCAATTTCCTTATCATTCTCAACCCAATTTCACGCTAGATGCTGCAAATCACCCAATATCGATTTTGATTTTCGATTCTGCAATATCTAGCTCCAAATTACACGCGACCTGTTCAACCTAGTTTCAATTCATCTCAATTCGAGCTATCAATCACACGATCGGTTCAATTAATCTCATTTTGAAATTGCTAGCGATTCTCTATAATCACACCATCTGTGCAATCACTTTTTGTGCTCTCTGCAATTCATTCCACAAATTCCTTCGAATATGGGTGAATCGATTATCAACTTTGATTTGGATGTTTTTCCAGAATGTGATCTTTGTCAAATTATCAATTCTCCATCGATTTTTCATGTGTTGTTACGATATAGATTATTTAGATTCAGTGATGGATTGTTGGCCAATTTTGTCAGATTGAAGAGTAGTTTGTGATTTTGATTGACGAGAAGTTTTTGATTGAGTATTGTTCTGTTTCTGTTTCTATTTCGTAGTTTGTACTAATTGATGTTTTAAGTATTACATCTTGCTGTTTATGTAATTATATATTGCAGTCAATACTATCTGAACTAATTCGACTTATGTTTTGTCATATGGTTGCGTAGTGTTCTATTTCATAAGGCGTATTGCAGAATATTGACCTATGATTTTATGGCAATGCTTCTGTATTTCGTATTTTGTATGCAATAATTGTTGATTTATGTACTACATGTTGATGTTCTACTTATTGTATATTGCAGGTAATTGTATCTGAACTAATTCAGCTCATGTTTTATGAGTTGATCCAGTTGTATGTGTGCCAGCATGCCCCGACGAACTCTGGCCATATGTTGGTAAGAAAGTCCTTACATATTGCAGTCTTATACATTGTATATTGCAGTATTAGTATCGCGATATTGCAGCCTTAATGTAACGATTTCCTACCACACTATTTGCTTCAATCTATTATTTCCAGAAGGATTAATTATTAGTTTTATACTATTGTTTCCAGGTTGCCTTCCATTTCAGTAATAAGTGTAACGTCAATCCTTTTTAATTACAAATTTTTACATTATCATATTGTTGTGTTGTTCAATGAATGTTGCAGTGTTACCACAACAATATTGCAGTTTACATATTATTGATGAGAACAACTTAGTTTGTGTTGACATTGCAGTACACACCTATATGAGTTGCAGTGCACCTAATAATAATATTCTGTATAATGTTGAGACATATTATTTACCTATATTTAATCTCAAGCATGCAAACATTTATAATTAACTAAAATCAAAACAACTACAGAAAAAAAAATCAATCAAATTAAGTCACCCACATTGTCTAAACCAAAATAAAGCTACAAAACTACATGTTTCAGTACTAAGTTCATTCATATAGCCAAAAGATTTCATTCATGTTCAAAAAAGCCAAGAGTTCATTCATTGTTTATGGTTTCTTGTACTCCGCAACCATCTTCTCCACATCTATCGGTCCTCTCTTTTTTGCCTCCTCGAACTGATGTGAGGCAATTCTCAACACACAGCCAAATGCCATATTCTTGTTGTTATACAGCATTGCTGTACAATATTTGGCACGAAGAAGCTACAAAGACTTTGATTGTATGTTTGTAAGATCACATTTCCAGTCAGTCCTTCGTTCCCATGTAAGTTAACATATGACACATTGCATAAAGGCCACAATATGTGGTGTCATCTTTTGTACTCCATTTCAGCTCTAGAACATTCACTTTTGCTTTTCGAGCGATTTGGCCGTAGCTAGAACATTCACCAAAACTACAAAAAAAGAGTATTTCCATCATGATAACCAATACTGCAATATTGTAAATGATGCACTGCAATATTTGGTGATAAACAATACTGCAATATTGTAAATGATGCACTGCAGTATTTGGTGATAAACAATACCGCAATATTGTAAATGATGCATTGCAATATATAATCAGCAATACTGCAATATTAGTATCACGTATATAACCAGCACAACTCAGTTGTTGTTTGGGCATGCAACTATACAAATTCGTAAAAGATAAAATATATGAAACTGGAATTCCTAGATGCACATCACAACCAACCAAAATCTCAGTTCCTCTAAGTTTTCCAAAACATCAACCAAAATCTCGCAAAAACCTCAGATCTAAACAATAAATTTAGCAAACAAACACCAATCACAATTAGAGCATCCACATCTGTGCTCTTGCCAGCGAGCACGGATGTGGGCTCGGCCCCACTTCTCTTAGGCAAGAGCACAACACCCACTTCCGTGCTCTTCCGCAAAGACGAGCACAAGAGTCCCACCATTCTATTATTCAATTTAAATAAAAACATTTTCACAAAATTAAAATTCATTAAAAATACCTGGAATAATATTACAAATTACAATAAAATTAAAAATTACATAATTAAATTCCTAAAAAAAATTACATAATTAAAATCCTAAAAAATAAAAATTACATAATTAAAATCCTAAAAAATGAAAATTTCATAATTAAACTACTAAAAAATAAAAATTACATAATTTAAGCGTAAAAATGCCCCCGGTGAAGACTAATCATCATCCAGCAATACCCCCAACATTCCTTAGAGACCCCGTATCATCGCCACATGCTATCAAAGTTGCTCGGGGGTCATATTTGACCTATCGGCAAAATTGAGTTGGGCCAAAAGTTTTAGGCCCAAAACCCCCCACAATGAGTTGATGGGGGATTGAGGTGGCACATAGGGAGCGGGAGCGAGTTCGGGATCGGGGGCGGATGGAGTTGCGGCGCGACGATGGTTAGCCGCCGCCTTCTTCCTTCCTTGCGGTCGGCGTTGGGAACCGCTCGGGCTGGCGTCGGGGCTACTCAAGTTAGCTCCGGCAAGTTGGCTAGCCACGTCTTCGGAGTCGGCGTCGGATAGGGATACCGACCTTGACCGTTTGGAGGAACCGCTAGAGGAGGATGTTATGCCGCCCCTATACTTCGGATGCGACCCCGTCTCCTGCCAAATGTTGAGGTACTTGAACGGCTTGTAGTTCATGGATTGGTAGATCGACAAGGTGGAGCTGATGATGTCGACCTCGCTCCGGCCGCTCCCCGCCGACCGCTCTTCCTAGAGGTAATACCCCTGAAACTTTTGGATTTCTTCATTGGCTCTATATATGGCATTGCGCACCATACTCTCGTTGCGCTCGATTGTTCCAGCAGGCCGGTTTTCATTGTACCGGCGACAGATGCGCCACCAATAATGATCGCCGGATTGGTTAGTGCCAATCTCCGGATCTTCGGAAATTGACAAGAACGCTTTGAATAATTGCTCCATCTCCGCCGAGTGTATGGTGTGCAGGCACCGCGAGTAGGAGGAGTCTGAGTTTGGGAAGGGCCGCTTGACCTCGCTCTAGGCTCGGGTGTCGACCCGTATTGCCCTTCGGGGGCATCTTGGTCGTCGATCGGGTAAGGCTGGTAACCACCCGGAACTTCCGAACCTTGAGTTTGAGGAGGGGCCGAATATTCTATTTCCGGACTAGGAAACAGTTGTGAACTGAACCAATCGGGGTTCCAACCGTGGGAGCCCGGGGGGTGATCGCCGTGGCCAGACATTGTTTTGTTGTAAGAGTAAGAGTGAATGAAAGATTGGATGAGAATTGCTAATGGAAATAAGAGAATTTGGATGATAATTGTGTAGTGTGGTGTGAATTTTTGGTGCGGAAAATGTGTATTTTTGGGGAAAAAAATTGAAAAATAAATTAAAAGTGGGTAGAAAACGGATATAATTTTTTGGGAAGTGGGAAAATATTTTTTTATTTTTAATCGGATTTTTTATTTAAAATTTGATTTAAAAAAAAAATAAATTGCCAACGGTTATGCCGTCGGCCAATCACACGCTGCCACGTCGCCTGCTCGCTGCACGGACGTGCTCGATGCATCGAGCAGCGTCGTGCCAGCGGCACGAGCGCAGCGGTGGACAGCGTCTCCATGCCGCTGGCACGGGCGGACGGACGTCGTCCTGCTCGCTGTTGTGGATGCTCTTAGATAAGGCATAAATTGAATGAATAATACTTAAATCTCCCAGCAACATCAAGGAAACATGAACAAAAATCGATAAACACCTACATAAATTTGCATACACAAACAAAATAACTTTCTCAAAACCTATTTCAATCAACACCAAACGGAATCTGATTAACATACCTTGTGGACTGGTTTCGCCGTTTAGTTGTTGTAGGCTTTCGGAATTCCTGAAATTAGCGGTAAATCTCATGATTCACGGTGTCGTGGTGGTTGGAAATCGAAGATTCACGGTGTACAAGTGGAGGCGGCGGGATTTAGTGAATTAGGGTTCTCTCAATTTGTGAATATCACTGTGTGGGAGAGAGAGGGGGGATGGATTTGGAGAGTGGCGCTATTTTTGGGGATATCCCCTATTTGATTCTATTTCAAATATATGAAATGACTAAAATGCCCACGACAACAATTCCTAATACACTAGACAACAATCTCTATTCTGTTCGCGAAATTTAATCTTGGGCGTTGGATTTCCGGATCTAATCATGTATATTGGTGTTATGTTGTTATTATATCTATAGTGGCATACATAGGGCATTTTTAGGTCATGGTTAGTTTATTTTTAGGTCATGCTAACAAAGCATGACCTAAAATGATCTTTACATGACATTAAACCAAAATCTTTTATATAAAACTGCTTAATTATGACCTTCCTTGTTTTTAGTTAATTATTGACCAATAGATCATCTAATCCTAGGGCCAAGATTTGGGCTGCATTTCTGGATTTAAATGCATTCTTGTTTTGATCATCTATATATATAGGGAGAGAAATGATCCAAACAAGAATCCATCTTAATAAAGAAATACAGACCAATTATAGGCCATTAGATTTGGCAATTTCATCATCTGATTATGTGATATAATGGCTCCATTAATTTGATTTTTTTTCTATTTTTAACTAGTGTAAATCACCTAAGGCTATAACTGGTATCTTGTTATGTCTCTTGTTATGGTAATCCCTATAATTATGCATTAGTCTTATTTCCATTAGGATTTCATTCTCTCCTTCCATATCAACGTCATTACTTTAACACCAGAGTTTAGTTCAACTTCATATCTTTCATCACTCAACCGATAAGTTTTCTAACTGATTCATCTCCAACCTAAATTCATCTCCAATCTAAATTCATCTCCTTCATCTTCAATCTAAACTCATTTAATTTCTGAAAACTTATTAGTGAACACAATACTCCATATAATCTTTTTTTTATTTTCTACACCAAATTGCCATTCGACTTCTTCTCTTTCATCACTCCATTGAAAATTTTTCAATTCATCTCCAATCTTGACTAGTGATATTTTAGAAAATATATTCATTTTTAAGAAGTATCACCATCACCATGGAAAATGATCAGAACAAAAATTGATCTCAATCCAAAATCCAGACCAAATCCTGACCATGAGATTTGACAATCTAATTGTCAATAATTAAATAAAAACACGGAGGGTTATTATAAAGCAGTTTTAGGTCATATTATAAAATTTGGGAGGTCATATTATAAAATTTAAGTTTGAGGTCATGTTAAGGTCATTTTAGGTCATTCTTATTATAATGACCTACAAATAGGCTAACAATGACCTAAAAATGACCTTCGCATACTTTGTTCTGCATTTTTGTATTAAGAATGAGTTTTACATAGACCAAAACCCCTATTACCATAGAAGCAAATACTCTTCATGTAACTGTTATGACTCATTCGTACTCTTATTATGCTCGATTATCTCTGAATTCCGATTCTCAAAACTCCATATATTGACACGATTGCCATTGTCCGGTGACATATTTTTCTTTATAGAATGACATATTATACTCGTCTTTCTGTCAAGTAAAATGGTCTTCTTGTATCCAAGATCTCTAATACCAAACCGAAAAAAATATCAGTAAATGGATAATAGATTTATTAAAAACAATGATCACGGTTGATACCTTCGATGTTCTTCAACAACTTTAGCCATGTTTCTATCATACTATGTAGTTGGTTGTTTTCTAGTGTCAGACGAGCGAATATCCACCATGGTCAGAGTATAGACGGTGGTGTGGTCATACAACATATTTCTAGTATTAATTTTAAGATTTTCTGGAATTGAGGGGGAGAAGGGTTTAGGAGAAAATAAGCAGTTATAGAAAAACAGATGATTGAAATGGGAAGTCTAATTTTGTATCTTTGAATTAATTTGTGGATCCCACGTTTTTCTCCATTAAATTTGTTGTTATTAATTGTAGATTATGTTACAAGTACTGGAAGCCCATAAAATCCGCCCACAAATGGTAGTTTGACGATTCCACTTTTTTCACTGCCGAAAATGCCCTCCATATGACCAAAACGTAGCTTGTCATGACATAAACATAAAAATCCACCAGCAAATCGTGGGCCTTAATTACTAAATCTGATGGTTGGTATTTAGGCTGTATTTCATTACTTAGAGGGTATTTTTTATAGATTAAAACCCTATCTTGGGATATATTAATACGCTAATTAATTTTAAAGTGGTAATGTACATCCAATCATGTGCTACCACGTGGCACGAAAAATGCAATATTGTATACAGAAAAATGTAATATACATTTGTAGAAGCTATAGATAAATTTCAGCAAATTGCATTTTTATTGTATGCAAATTGCATTTTTTATTGTTGAGTTTTGCATTTTAGATATTAACTGTTTAATTTGCATTTTATATATAGACATATTGCATTTATATATAGTATATTTTGCATTGTAGACAATTTATGTTAAAATGCAAAACTCAATAATATAAAATGCAATTTGCCTATAACTAAATGCAATCTGCGAAAATGAATGTACAACTTCACAAATGTGTATTGCATTTTTCTGTATACAATATTGCATTTTTCGTGCCACGTGGCAGCACCTGATTGGATGTACGTTAGCACTCTAATTAAGGATGCGCCATAAGGCTCCCCTATATATATGGTTGTGATCAATTGAGATTTTTTAGCTTAATTGAAAATTAAGATGCATTATCAGCCACTTATTTTTATTAAATGGGTGGTCCAGAATTTGCCACATAGAAAATATTTTTAGATTAATTAATTATGAAAGGGCAGAATGATAATTTCATGGTACATTTTATTCAATAAATATTTTTTTTTAATTTAAAATTTTTAAATTTTTTTTAAAATTTTTATTTAAATTTTAAATTTTTTTTGTCAACTACATATACAATTCATATTAACTACACACATATAATGTCAACTATGTGTACAATACATGTCAACTGCATATACAATTCATGTCAACAACACACATATAATGTCAATTACATATACAATTCATGTCAACTATACACCTATAATGTCAACTATAAGTTGACATTTGATGTGCAGGCTATTGACATTTGATGTTCAGGCTATTGAAGATAATACCCCCGAGTTGACATAATCTACTAGCTGTTAACATTTTGAAAATGTTGTGGATGAGTGGCTGAAAATGCATCTCAATTCTCAATTAAGCTAAAAAATCCCAATCTAACAGGACCATAGGGTTGTCATCAATTGAGCCTTTTGGGCCTAATTGAGAATTAAGATGCATTATCAGCCACTCATTTTTTCATAATGAGTGGTCTAGAAAATGCCACATAGATTTTATTTTTGAATTATTTTATTACAAAAGGGTAGAATGGTCCACTTGATCGCCACCAGATGCAGCAGGGTTCATCTCCAAAAACCCAAACTTGAAATCCTCAATTTTCACCCAGATGATCAATTTTCACACAGATGCTCATGGCCGGCGAGAGCGGCGTCACCCCCATAGACCGCTTCGACGCCTCAAAGTTCCCCACGCGGTTCGGCGGCCAAATCAGGGGTTTCCACGCAAAGGGCTACATCGACGACAAAAGCAACCGGATGCTAGACGATTGCTTGCGGTACTGCATTGTTGCCGGGAAGAAGGCGCTTGAGAGCGCGGATCTCGGCGGCAAGAGGCTCAACAAGGTAAATTGGCGATCTCTAGTGCTCGGTTCGGTTTCGGTTTTGGGGAATTGCGGTTTTAATTGGGCGTTTTCTGGTTCGATTTTGCTTGGTTTTGTTTCGAGTGGCTGTTAGATTCGTTCATGAGCAGTTGATTGGTTGAATTGGATGAAGCTGATCGAATTGCTTAGCATCATTGATTGAAATTTGAATTAGAAAGCGGAGACCGTAGAAATCCGATTCAAATGCAGCTCAAGGTGGAGGAGGAAGGCGACGGCGGCGGGGGCAGGGAAAAAGCGAGCGCCGAAGGATTGGGAATAGATGAGCCTGAGTGAGAAGGCGGTGGGGTTGTATGTCGACGAGAAAGGGTTGCTGTTTTGGCTCAACAAATTCACATACGCTTCCATCTTCATCGTGATTGGGGGATGGATTCTTTTCTGGTTTGTGGGTCCCGCTTTGAACTTGTAGATGAATTTGTGAAATATGTAGATGAATTTGCTGGAGAAGGTTTGGTCGATCCTCACTCAAATCGAAGATCTGTACCTGTTGATGGATCCGGATGATTTCTTGTGGCTGAAAAATCAGCTCGCGATCAAAGCGAGTTCTGATTCGGAACTCTTCTGCTTCAGATCTCGCGAACTCGTGGAGGTGACGAAATCGTCCAAGGATCTGAGGCACAGTGTGCCGGTGGTGTTGGAGGTGGAGGTGGATGTGGATCTGAGCGGTGGACGTGGATCTGAGCGGTGGACCTAGGATACAGAATGCGCCGATGGAGCTGTACAGGAGAAAGGAGGAATCCGCGAAAATCAATATCACAAGTTGTTGACAAGCTGTTGACATTTTGCTATAAGTTGTTGACATTTGATATGCAGGCTATTGACATGTGTTGTACCATGTAGTCAGAACTTGTGTCAAATAAAAAATTAAGATAAAATAGTTGTTATTTTTTAATTACAAGAATTATTTTTGAGTTGTTGACACTATATACAAGTTGTTGACAAGCTGTTGACATTTGATATACAAGTTGTTGACATTTTGCTATAAGTTGTTGACATTTGATATGCAGCCTATTGACATGTGTTGTATGATCATGATGCCAGAACTTGTGTCAAATAAAAAAATTAAGATAAAATAGTTGTCCAGAATTTGAAACATGAAAAATATTTTTAGATTAATTAATTATGAAAGGACAGAATGGTAAGAAGAGCAAAAGAGGAGAATCCTTCAACGGCGATCGGCATTCCAAGGGCGAAAACCACCGCGGCGGTCCGCCATCCGATCTACTAATCAGCTCTCTACTCTGCTCGAAGTAGTCTCTCAAAGTCGAGCGCCGCTCCTCCGTCCCCGCCTCCAGCGCTCCGCTACTCTGCTGCTTCTTCCCCACGACTCCATTGTCGGAAACGGAGAGAGTTGCCTGCTTCTCCGTCCGAACAGCTGATGCGGAAACGGAGAGCTTGGATTTGAAGATTGGGCTTATTTTCAGGGTGGCATCGCGGCGGGTGGTCACGGATAGATACCGGCGGCGAATGCTGCAGTGGCCATGGATTTGGCGATTTGGGCGATTTTTGTGAGATTTCTCTCGAATTTCAACGATTACTCAGCATTCACATGATTTTGTCTCTGATTCAAATCGAAATCTCTCCTATTTCTTCTCGGGTTTAGGTTTTTGTGAAATTTGGGATGAAATTCTTTACAGATTGTGAGAATCTGCGAGGATAGACCGTGGTGTAGTGAAGAAGAGGATAATTTTGGTTTAATTGGTATTTATGGTGTAGTGAAATCGGGAAGAACTTGCCGGCGACGACAGAGGAAGCAACCCGCCTGCTGTGGCGGATCAGTATTTTTCCTTCACAATAAGACCTTGACTTTTCTCACTTTCCCCATTTCCTCCGTCAAATTCTCTCTCCACCGCTGTGTCGCCGACGTGATTCTCCTACCCTCAATTGTTACCGTGTTTGAACTTTTTGCAAAACTTAATTATTGATTCGAGTATGGATTTGGAGGTATTAGGCTTTGCATTATCAATTGTGTTGGATGTGAACTGATTTGAGAGATTGATTTTCCAAATTTTGCTTTTGTTATAGGATTTGAACTTTTTGCAAGCTTAATTATTGATTCGTTTATGGAATTCGAAGTTTTAGGATTTGGATTATCAATTGTGTTGGATGTGAGCTGGATTGGGGAATCAAGCTTAATCATAATACACTCTAGGTGTTTGGTCATATTCCTCAGTTGGGAATTAGTTGCTAAGACTTAGATTCAAGATTTAGCTCTCTCCCTTTTTTAATGTCAACTACGCACATATAATGTCAATTACATATATAATCTATGTCAACTACACACATATAATGTCAACTACATATACAATTCATGTCAACTACACACATATAATGTCAACTATGTGTACAATCCACGTCAACTACATATACAATTCATGTCAACTACACACATATAATGTCAACTACATATACAATTCATGTCAACTGTACACATATAATGTCAACTATGTGTACAATCCATGTCAATTACATATATAATCCATGTCAACTAAATACATATAATGTCAACTACATATATCTATATATATTATATGTAAAATGTTGTTGCTGACATAAATAATATAGGTCGTTGGCATGAAAATATTTGTTGTTGACATTAATTATTTGTAAAATGTTGTTGTTGACATAATAGTTGACATAAATAACGTTTGTTGTTGTCATCGTAGTTGACATAATGTCTCTGTAGTTGACATCGCGCGAAAATGACAATTATCCCCCTAGTTACATAATGTCTATGTAGTTGACATCGCGCGAAAATTGTGAATAAATGACTGAAAATGCATCTTAGTTCTCAATTAGGCCCAAAAATCTCAACCTAACAGCACCCTATATATATATATCTTCATAGGCAAAAAAATATAAAGAGAATTGAATTGTTATTATTCGTTGACTGATTTATTTCCATGTTTGTCCACTAGAATAAAACTATAAATAATGGATTCGAATAAAATGTGTGCATACACAACACTCACAAATGCACACACTGTAGTTCGTTCTTCTAAACCAAATACCATTGCGTTAACACATCATTAACATTATAATAATATATTAATATATCCTTTAAAAATAAAACAAAGTTATATTGTTAGTCTTGATTCCATTAAGATATAAAAGGATTTTTATTATTTGAACACAACTAGCAAATATGATCTCATTCAGTCGAGTCATGTGTGGCTTTTCAAAATCATAAATAAAAGATTAAAAAGCTGGTGTCTGAGCAATTGAAGTTCTCTACACAATCTGAATGAATAGACGGAATGATACAACGCTATATCCATAAAGAATTTTATGACACAACACAATAACACACCACTGTTTGTAGACAACGAATGTGAGGGGTCCGTCTCGACTCTTAAGAACAACACGAGGCGCTGGCCGGCCTCTCAGCTGTTCGATCCACAAGGACCATGCCTCATGGGTTCGGCATCGGATTCCATGAATGTATGTAAAGAAAAGGAGAGATGCTTGCATCGGATTCCACTTTTTTATCTGATTTATTCCCGGCAAGAGCCATGACCATATTTGGGTTGCCTAATGCCACAAAGAAAAAGGGTGTGAAAGCAGGAATGGCGAGAAAGGTAAAAAGTACTCGAAGAAAAACAAACAGATGAATGTTTATTCTTACTTTCGAGCTACTACATAGTACATATAACTTAGTTCATCGTATTCAAAGGGCTAATCTGAGTTCAATATTTCATCTTATACTGTTCATGAAGCAAAATTGAGTAGTTTAAGGTCCACTTTATACAGATATCTCTCAAAACTTGGAGTATGCACTCCACATAACACAGCATTCATTAAACTTGATTCTTAACTTACTTGCTTAGTTACGTCATAAACAATAACAGCAGCCGCAGCTCCTCTGTAATACATTGGAGCGATCTGTACCGTAGAAATCAATTTACTTCACACAAAAACAATCACAATCACCAAAACCGGTATCATTTCTTGCCAGATTTATACCTCAGCCCAACTGGAACAAAAAATGGGCAATTGATGCAAACCCAATAACATTAACATTTTTTTTCCAGCACAATCGATATAAAGCTAAATTTTCGTTTTTATTTGAACTTTTGTTTTCAATCAAGATTAAGTTTAACTTTATAAGCTTGTAGTATAAAATATTTTTTTGGAAATTGGATCACTTGCCAAATTGGACTTTGGAGCAAACCTGATGTTTTTATTATATATACAAAAATGCTCCTTTTCTTAATCATATTTTAAATATATTTATGCATAATATTTTATATATGGAGTAGTATTTCTCACAAAAATTTCCTTTCTACATATCGAATTATTAACATTCTTCAGTTTCAAACTTTTTTCAAGAATTTTGAAATTGTTGGACAGAAATAAAATAATATTGTAATGGAAAAATAAAGTTAAGCAATGGAATGAGCTAGCTAGTCAATTATTGCACAACTAACTTTAGCGGTCCAAAGGAATAAAATTGAAGAAATCACACATGATATTATTTGGTCAAACATTCATATTGAAGTTTGGTCACCAAAACCTCCTTTAAAATTCAATGATCATCATATTAGAAGGTGAATATTTTTGGTGGGACTCAACTTATATTTATTATGATGTCTTTTGGAGTTAGGCAAGTCATCAATTTCCACAAACTGATTAAAATAAACCCATTGTCTCATCACCCTATTGTGAAATGTATTAAATGTATGTTCAATATAAGCATGTATTATTCTCTTGTTTATATAAAGACAACGAATAGAGTATATATAGATTGATATTGCCTAAAATATACTGATTTCAACATTGGCCATTTATTTACGTCCATGTGAGTATGTTATACCCACTTTTTAAGCTAGGTTTTTATTTCGTTTAGGTGTTGTTAGGTTTCATTTCATGTAGTTCTACTCCGATTTAAGTTTTATTATCGGTATTAAGCTATGATATCAAGCAAATGGTATCACAGTATTGCTAGTCATAAAAACATAGTACTCCCTCCGTCCGTGAATAGGAGTCCCATTTTTCCATTATAGTCTGTCCGCAAATAAAAGTCCTGATTCATTTTACTATAAGAGTGTCCACAATAGGGGCCGCGACGGCGCCGCAACTCCCTATAGGGGTGGAAATGGCGGGCAAGGCCGGGGGGAGGGGTTGGAAAGGCGTGGCTACTCGGCAGGGACGCGGCATTGACCTTGGCGGCCAGATTTTTATTTTTATTTTTTTATTTTTTTCAGATTTTTTTTATTTTTTTCGGATAAAATAATGTGATTTGTGGCTCTGGACAAGTCCACTATTGGGATGGACAAGTTTTTTGTGGATGTGTCTTGGGCTTGTCCACATTATTGTAGGGTCTCACATTCCACTAACTCATTCCACCTACATTTCAATTAAAACTAATATCTACATGTGGAACTCATATTTCACTAATTTTTTTCCATCCACTTTTCTTAAAATTCGTGCCGCCAAAAAATGAGACTCCTAATGACAGACGGAGGGAATATCATTCTTTTTCTCTATATATCGTAATCCTATTCCACTCTTGGAAGGGAAATTTCGAAGTACATATTAACCATTTTTCAATACATATTATATGGGTTGATTAGAAATAACCAAAATTATAATTTAAAATGTTTTTTTTTCTTTAAACTAACAATGTTCATGACACGAGGATTATCCTTTAAACTTATGTGTGACAATGTGAGTGGGCGACCATTATATATCATTTCAGTTTCTCTTTTCATGGTACATTCAATGTTTATACATACTATTCTGTCCAAAGAATATTCTACAAATATATGTGTTGATGACGTATATAATATAATCCACTTACTACACTAAAATATAAAAATTAATTATCACTTTTGTCCCAAAATTATAGCTCGTGTGCCTTTCACGTCGGCCCCAAAATTATAGTCCGGTTTCTTTGTATAACGAAATGTTAAATCATTTTTTTTCACAATAAAAATAAAATACTACTGTACCATAAAAATATATGCACTTTTTATTTTGTCTATTGTAAAAAATATGTGCATTTCATTTTTGAAAAGTTATCGATCCCAATTTATTACCCATATGCATCAATTTATTTAAAACCTATATCACTATTAAACACTACTAATAACGTGGGTCTCACACTACTTTAACTATCATTCTGCTCTTCTTTTTTATTTTAGTAATTTTGTCTTAATTCTCGTATTATATTAATTGTTTATATTTTTATGGAAAGGGGGGGAGGAAGTAGTTAAAAACATTGATTGAATATGAGACTAGACTAAATACATTAACCTCGACAATCTAACCATAGATGAATAGTTAAAATGTACTACAAAGGAATGAAGCATTTTGCTTGGATTGAATTAAAATTTTTATTGGGAGTAATAAATAATTAGTGGAATTGGAGAGCCCCACGAAGAAGTGAGTGTGTGTGAGGGGACAAAGTGTATAGGAAAGTTGATTGAGCCACGAGACATTGCCTTACTTTAAAAGGAGAGTAAACAACAAGTCTTTGTTGCCTTTCGCAATTTCGGATCTTTCAGCTTTGACTCAGATCCATTTTTCATTTTCTAATCAACATTAATTCTTATACTTATCTCATTTCTTATCCATTTTTCATTTTCTAATCAACATTAATTCTTATACTTATCTCATTTCTTCTCTCATGTTTGGCTATCACCAAATCTCGACTTCTAGATGGAAAAATGAATGGCTAGGATTGAAAGAGATAGATTAACCATATGTATACATTGAATTGGTAAAAATGTCATAATAAGTTCATTATAATAATTGATCTCAATACAAAACATAGGTTAATTCTGATTATGAGATTTGTCAATCTGATAATTAATAATTATTAAAAAATATACGAAAGAGCATTATTGACTAGTTTTAGATCATTTATAAAATTCGGATTTAAGGTCATTTTAAAATTATTTTAAATCATATTTACTCAAATGACCTAAAAATAAATTAATAATAACTTAAAAAATGACCTTAGTTAGTTCTGCATTTTATATATATTAAGATTGAATTTTGCATAAATCATAATCATCGTTCTAAGTTAAAGTTTATTATGCAAACATGAGGTAACTCAAATCCTTGGGTGTAATTAATGAGGTAACTCAAATTCTTGGGTGTAATTAATTATAGGATAAAGAGTCACATGTTGAGATTTTAAATTAAACAAAAATATATATTTTTATAAAATATTTAATCAGTTACTAGATCTATATATCATTGTTTTGGCTACTACTAGGCTTGAGGCAAAAAACCAACCTATACCATGATAAAATGCTTGATTTAATTAACACTCAAGATCCCATAGAGATTCAAATTTGTGCTTTCACTTACTTTAAAGCTTCAATTTTCCTGTTTGAAAGCTATTGTTGTTTGTTTAGATGCAGTGACATTTCGATAAAAATTATCCTAAATTAAAAAGAAACTGATTGATTCTTCATTTTCTTTTATCATCTCCTTTTCAATTTCGAGTGATAATGGATTTTGCACCAATTAATTAAGTTATTGGTTTTTATAATGCTATATCCAGTGTCGCATTCAATAATCACTACTTAAAAGATGCATGGATATATTCAAATTGACTACTAAATTAACTATTGTGAACTTTAGACTAATACGTCCAAGCTAATTTATAAAAAAAAAATTAAAGATCACTTATCAATCGATGACACACATCAATAATAATCTTTGAAGAAAAAGAGCCTTATTTCGAGACAATTTGTGTAACAATGTTGCATTGTTTCTCATCATCAATGGGTGACTTCGCAATTACCAATTTAACTATGCAAGAGTTATAAGTAACCTTTTTTGGTGTAATATCCCATCAATATTTATCATGGAATGAAATATCTCAATCCATGCCACAACTATACGACCTTATATATATATATATATGTTTGAAATTTGAAATATCAAGCATATATTATGTAGAATATGTGAGACGCACAAGTTCTAGCTAGATTCAAGCTTATATTTCAACATCGTTTGTTACTTTAATTGGTGGCATTAATATAAGTTTTAAATTTAAAATTTAACTAGTAAAACGCTCACACAAAAATTAAATTTGAGAAAAATACGTAGTGTTTTACTAGCGGAATCGAAATTATCTTCCCCACTATATACCCGCATATCTTATATGAGCACCATCCATGAACACCATGATAGTAGAATACACATTTAGCATCGTTTGTTTTATTTTAATAAACCAAAAGTTATTTTAAATACTTTAATTTTACAAATGTCATTAATATCAAAACTCGAATTATTTGTTTTCTCTATGACTTTAAATAAATAAATAAATAAATAAAATGACATATCAATCTTTGATTTTTATGAAATTTTTAAATATAAAAATACCAGTAATATTTTTAACTATATTGTAATAAAATTAAATCAGTAAAGTAAAACAAAGAAATGCTAAATATGTCAATTGAGTATGATTCTCACGGATAATAAGGTATATTCAAGATTATTTTGTAAATTATACCTCTTATATAAAACATTTTTCTCGTCCAATGAACTAGGGTCAATCTACACGTACAATTTCCCATCTTTAATGTAGTAGGAGTATTAGTAGTTTTAAATTTTTAAATTTAAATAAAAAGAGATTGCATTTATTTGTGAATCTGTAGCACGTGCGTCCCCAAAGTTAACACTAATCAAACAAAAAGAAAACATTACTATAAATAATGGTAGCATTACATTATTTAAAATTTTAATTAAACTATAATAGATGATGAGTTGGCAGCAAAGCATATTGATATTGGGAATGCAATCCAGTCAAAGCAAATGCAATAGGAATCCTGATAAGGCCGATTCATTCAAACCCAAATACTGTCACAGTCAAACGCTTCGCTGTCACTTTAATATACTTTTTTCTTATATAAAAAATATACTTGAATTAAAGTATTATGCTTGTTTCTTTATGTTTAATGGGTTCCACCATTATTTAGTCTTGTTTTTTAGAAATGAAAATCTTTCTATTCATTTCTAGATTACAAGGGAAATGTAGAAATTTTACCCATCATTATTGAAAGACTAGTTTAACCTCTTGGCATAAGAAGAAGTTGATGACGATTTTTTGAGTTATTTATATATATTCCCTCCGTTAAGAAATAAATATCACGCCTTGGGTGATGACTCAAGATTTTAGGATGTGTTAAATAAGGAGAGATCAAATATAAATTTTTATATTAATGTAAAGAATTATTTTTTTCTAAAAAAATATTATGGGATAAGTTAAAAAGGAAAGTGAAACATAAATAGGGGTTAGGGACACAAGGGGTATTAAGTAAGATACACTTTATGGTGTGGATAAAATTAGGTATCCTAATACCTAATGCGGAACCCAAAATCTCTAAAATATTCTACCTGATACCCGATCCGCATGTGAATTTAGGTATCATAATACCTTCTGCGGCATGCAGGTACTCAAATTTGACTAATCAGGTACCTGCAAACCCGGAATTATTATGTTTCAGATTTATTCTATTTTATAGTATAAATTATATAAATAAATTCCTTCTTTTGAATAAACCATCGCATAATACTTCTAAATTATACAACATTTCTTTTTCTTATCATAACACTAGCATATGAATTCATATACATGCATAATGTGTGAAACCAATAAAGATTAAAACATGGTCATTTACATGAGCTTAGGGGCATATATGTCATTAGCTAAAAAATTACTGCACGCAAATTCAATAAATTTACATGCCTCGCACGTGCGTGGCGCGCTGTTCCACTCGTGGATCCCTGCTACCAGATAAATTTTCTAACATCATAAATAAATTATTATTTCTATATTTTTAATAGGAAGAAAAATAAATCATGCATTATTGAATTTAGAAATTTCACCCATTCTATTTTATTTATTGGTGAGGCATTTAATTCTCATCCCGTTACAGCTATACGCCTACACACTTTTTCTCTTCTTATTTATCCATTTCTATTAGAAAACAATTCATTTCTTGACAAATATTCAATTAAATATATGACATCTTTTTCTCTTTAATTAAATTACAAATAATCAACAAATTATGAATTATAACTTACCTGTAGTTTTCAAAAGTGCCTCGGAATTAAATAAAGTTTGTAATGCTCTTCAAATTTGTGGATTTGAAAATTTGTAGTTACATCAACATAGATTTAAATTTAATGCATGGAATGAGCAAAGGGCTCGAGTCTTGAAAGCCTATAGTAATGTAATTTAATTAATCAAGAATTCATTATAATAATTGCTACTTTATGAAGGAAAAATGCTTTTTATGTAGCTAATTAATTAATATCATAACGTGGCGCAATTTGATTGGGTTGTGACGAAAAGCAGTCAAAACCACACGGGAGTACAGTCAAGGCAACACTGTCACGGTGGTCAAGTGTCCTTTGCATCATTCACTTTTCTATTTATTACTCTTAATTCAAAAACCTAAAAATTAATTATTATTTTATTTCTATTTTATGGGAATTTCATATCTGTATTAAAATACACTGTTGAAGTTCGCATTTTGGCTGTTTCAAGGCGATTTTTTTATATTTTAATTATTTTCTTTTTAGATTAAATTGAATATTTATGGGATTCATTCAGTCAAGACTGTGAGCAAAAACAAGTGGGACTGCCCCAAAAAAACAAAGGGGGAAAAAGAAAAAGGAAGTGAGGAGCCCTTTGGTGGAGATGCCCTTTCTCTCTCCTCTCATTTTCTCACTCTAATTGCCATCTCATCTGGGTAGCCTTTCAATCCTCATTTCTTCAGGTTTTTGTGATCTGGGTCTGAATTATTTTCCTCATTTCCTGCTGTTTTGCGGTAAAAATTGGATCTTTTTGTGTTTTCTGGATCTCTGTCTGCTTCTGTGGACGTTGTTGCTTACACACTTCATTATCTCTCTCAATCTTTTTTTTTCTGAGGCTTGAATGGGAAGAAAGAGGTAATTGATTTTTTTTTTCTGGGGAGAGAGTCTTGAATATGAATGGTGTATGATGTGTTGAGTGATGATGGTGATGAGTCTTTTGACCGGTGAAAGAGAAAATCACAAAAAGTGAAAAAGAAAGAGAGAGAGAGTGGGAGTAGAGAGAGAAGGAGGAGATACAAAAGATGCGCCCTTTGAAAGGTGCATTATTGCTTGTGAATGTCAATGAAAGTGAGATACTTTAAGGAAAATTTCCCCCAATTTCTTGTTTATCCCTTTTCTCACACACACACACACACTTGATGTGTACAAGTAGTTTCTTTTTTCACTTGGTGTAATGTGCTTCCTTCAAAGGCCTAATTGTGGAGATTCCTTGCTGTTTCATTTATTAATTGAGGGAAAGATTTGATTTTGCTAGAAATTGGAATAGGGTTTTGCCAAAATGCCTATGTTTCAGCCTTCTAGGAGAGATGGTGGTATTCTTGGCCTTGATGGTGGCGGTGATGGGCGTATTCTTGATGTGGAATCCGCTGTTAAGGATGGGGTTTTGGGGGGTGTGGCGGTGTACGGCGGTGTTGGTGGCGGTGGGGAGAAGTTGGATCTGAAAAAGATGATTGAAGAGCTGAATTTGTGTGAGGTTCCCTCAGTTTTCATTTGCCCCATTTCCCTTGAACCAATGCAAGATCCTGTGACACTCTGCACTGGCCAAACCTATGAGAGGTCCAACATCTTGAAATGGTTTAGTATGGGGCACTACACTTGCCCCACCACAATGCAGGAGCTTTGGGACGACACGGTCACCCCAAACACGACGTTGCATCACTTGACATACACGTGGTTCTCGCAGAAGTATGTGCAGATGAAGAAGAGGTCCGAGGACGCTGAGGGCAGGGCGTCCGAGCTCCTAGCTAATCTCAAGAGGGTTAAAGGCCAGGCGCGGATCCAGACCCTCAAGGAGCTGCAGAGAGTCGTGGCGAATCACTCCACTGCTAGGAAGACCGTGGTGGATGAGGGCGGTGTGGCCCTTGTCTCGTCCCTGCTCGGTCCTTTCACTTCCTACGCTGTAGGGTGTGAGGTCGTGGCGATTCTTGTCAACCTTAGCCTCACTTCCGAGGCGAAGACGAGCTTGATGCAGCCTGCGAAGGTCTCGTCAGTTGTGGATGTTTTGAATGAGGGCTCGATCGAGACTAAGATCAATTGTGTAAGGTTGATTGAGATGCTGATGGAGGAGAAGGATTTCAGAACGGAGCTCGTCTCGAGCCATAGCTTGTTGGTCGCGCTGATGAGGCTAGTGAGGAATAAGAAGCACCCGAACGGCCATTTGCCCGGCCTCACCCTTTTAAAGTCGATTTCCACGCTCAAAGAGGTCCGGAGTTTGATTGTGAGCATCGGAACCATACCTCAGTTGTTAGAGCTGATCCCGGTTTTGAATCCAGAGTGTGTCGAGCTAGCCCTCTTCGTGTTGGAAGTCCTCTCGTCCGTGCCACAAGGGCAGCAAGCGTTGATGGATTGTTCGAGCACGATCCCAACCATGGTGAAGCTGCTCATGAGGATCACAGAATGCTGCACGGATTACGCCCTGTCGATATTGTGCTCGGTCTGCAACCTCTCGCCTCAAGAATGCTCGCTGAGAGCTGTGGACGCGGGCCTTGCAGCAAAGCTCCTCCTCGTCATCCAGAGTGGCTGCAGTCCGGCCCTCAAGCAGCGCGCTGCCGAGCTTCTGAAGCTATGCAGCCTCAACTATTCGGACACGATGTTCATCTCCAAGTGCAAACTGACAAGAACGATCCAATGATAAATATATGGCGTGGACGAGGAGGAGGAGACGGTGGCCAAGTGGTTTACGAATAATGTCATTTGTAAAGATAGAAAAATATATGGCGAGGAAGCTTGTAGCCACTGATGTTGAAAATGGTGTTGTTGGTGGAGCTTGCAGCAGATTGCAACTGTAATTTCTTAGCCATTTGCTTTTGCTCCATTAAATCTTTTGCAATTCTCTCTCATGATTCAAGATCCTCCAAAATTTTCACATTCAACTTGTAGAAGTTTTGGTTTTTTTTTAAGTATTATTACAGGTTTTAGAATGCAGCAAAGGTATGATTTCCATGTGTACAATCAAAATCACAATTCTTCACTTTATTAATGGCCATTTCCATTTTTTCCCTTTACCTTTGATGTATTTCATGTTCTCTGTAATATACCATAAACAATCAAGATTTGTCTGTCAAGTATTTAAGTAGTACTATCATTTATATAAACCGAATGTCTAAAAGTGACCGGAACTCCTAAGAGCATCTACATCCGTGCTCTTGCCAACGAGTATGGATGTGGGCCCGGCTCCACTTTTTCTACCTGCTCTTAGACAAGAGCATAACACCCACATCCATGCTCTTCCGCAAGGACGAGCACAAGGGTTCCACCATTCCATTATTCAATTTAAATAAAAACATTTCCACAAAATTAAAATGCATTAAAAATACCCGGAATAATATTACAAAATACATTAAAAATTAAAAATTACATAATTAAAATCCTAAAAAATAAAAATTACATAATTAAAATCCTAAAAATTAAAAATTGCATAATTAAACTCCTAAAAATTAAAAATTACATAATTAAATTCATAAAATTAAAAAACCCACTACTTGTGACCGAATTTCGCCCACATGTGTTTGATTAGGTCTTTTTGTAGCTCAACGTGGATTCGGGTATCGCGCATTGTGTGCCTTGTTTCGATCCTCTCACCCACCGTCGTATGCACATCTCGGCGTGGGGGAGACCTCGCGCTTGAGCTTCCGGCTTCATCCTTGTCGTAAAAGCTAGCCGCCCTCGGTCCTTCGTCGGCTATAATCATGTTGTGTAAGATAATACACGTGTACATGACGTCGGCGATATTTTTCACGTACCACAGCCGAGACGGGGCCTTCATAATGTTGAATCGGGCTTGAAGGACCCCAAAGGCTCTTTCGACGTCTTTCCGCGAGGGACTCTTGACGCTGCGCAAAAAGAACCCGTCTTGGGTCTTGCGGGTTGCTGAGTGTCTTCACGAAAGTCGACCACCTTGGGTAGATACCATCGGCGATATAGTAACCCATGTGGTATACATTTCCGTTGACGGTGAAGTCGATCGCCGGTGCTACACCATTCAACACATCATTGAAGATGGGTGAAGAATAGAGTACGTTCAAGTCGTTGTTGGTTCAGGCAACACCGAAATATGCATGCCAAATCCATAGGCGATAGTCGGCGACCGCTTCAAGGATAGGTTTTGGGCCGCCGCCTTTGCGGCCGCTTAAGTGTTGCCCCCTCCAAGCAGTCGGACAATTCTTCCACCTCCAATGCATGCAGTCAATGCTGCCAAGCATACCGGGAAAGCAATGGATTGTTTCGTGAAGACGAAGCATCGAGCAGTGCCGTGCCAGCGGCAAGAGCGCAGCGGCGGACAGCGGTGCCGCGCCGCTGGCACGGACAGATGAACGAGCAATTGCTCGCCGCTGTGGATGCTCTAAAGTGGGACAGAGGGAGTAGGTAGTACATTACTACTACATAAAATTGATCTTTATATTGAGCAGAATTCCCAAGTTTTTTTCTTCATAAATTAATTGGACTAGTTTTTGCAAATAAAACTTAACCGATCATTAAGTGATTCTCATGAAATTTAATATTGTGTAAGTAATAACTATAATATTCATTGTAACAATCAGGCACGACGAATAGATTAAAGGCCCAATTTAATAATGTGCTACAATTTAAGCAAAGCCCAATAAGGTTAAGTCAATTTTAAAGCCCGTTTTGAATGCAAAAGTGCTTCTGTATTTGCTTGCGGTGGTGACATAAATTCCTTTTACAATTTTTTTTGATGGATTGGATGTGCTTATTAATAAAATTACGATGAACAATTTTCGATAACTATGACGGAAACTCGACTTTCATAATACAACATTATTGACAAACAGCTAAACAATTGTTTGTATAAAATTTTTAACGTTTGTATGGTTGGCAAATAACATAAAAATAATTATAAAAATAGTTTGTAGCGGTGTTAAAAAATTACTCCTTTATAACTATGATATTTTATAAATTTCTAATATGAAAATAGAGTGGTGACTCAATGTAAAGAATTCATTATAAAAGTATCAAAGGTCTCTCCTAGACCATGTAATCCTATAAATTTTTACGCTCCTTATTCCATGTTATTCACATTTTCATTTTATACTCCCTCCATTTCATAAAAATAGGTACACTTTCCTTTTTCGTCCATCCCACAAAAATATGTACATTTCATTTTTAAAAAGTTATATCAATTTAATAATGTATGTCCCACTATTCACTTATACCACTTTAAGTGTCATTCTCATCCCCTCTCTTACTTTATCATACATTTCTCCTCATCTTTCATACTTTATCAATTTTGTCTTAATTCCCATGGCATACCCAATGCCCCTACTCCCCATAGCGACGCCAAGTGCGGAGAGACCGCCGCCGTGCATGCCCGGCGGTAGCGGCGCTGCGGGTTGTCGGAGTAGAGGGAGGAGGGCGGTCACGGGGGCAGCGGCCCAGAGTTTTGGCCGAGAGGAAGAAAGGGGTAGAGGATCTCCGATGACGCGAGACGCCGAGGAGGGAACTCCAGCAACGCGAGGTCGCTGCCCGGAGTGATGCACCGGACAGAGGAGAGGAGGGGAGCGGCGGTTTTCTTTTAGGGATTTGATTTTCCCCCAATTTTGGAATGTTGAAATGAGGGAGAAGACCGATGGAGTTTATGATTAAAATTGGGCCGCTTAATTTCTTTAAAAAAAATACTCAATGCCCATATTTTTATGAGACAGATGGAATATTATAAAATTAAAATTAAGTAATTAGTACTCCCTCTGTCCCATTAAATATGCAACATTTGTTTTTCGGCACGAGATTTTATGTAGTGTTGTTTTGTGAGTTAATGAATAGAGAGTAAAGTAAGAGAGAAGAAAAAAGTAGAGAGAGTATTGTTTCTATTTATAGAAACGTTTCATTTTTAATGGGACAGACCAAAAAGGAAAACGTTTCATTTCTAATGGGACAGAGGGAGTATAATTAAATTAATATTTTAACTATAATAAAAAAATATATAATAAAGAAATACTTAATTAACCCTAAATAATATCTCAATAAATACTCTAGTTCTTACTTAAAATAAAAATAGTGCTAATAATGTGAAGCGGGATAAAACAAAAAAGTGCAAGCAACTGAAAGAGTAATACGATAAGAGAAATCATTATATAAGTACCATAACTCATTCTTTCTTAACATAGAATCTTAAAATTTTCTATTAAGATAATAGAATCATCTATCAATTGTAAATAAATTTAACTAATCTAATAATAAATCTAGATTGAAACTTAAAAAATAACTTGCAAGGAGTTTAGTATGCCAGTGAAATTAATTTTAACTGCAAAATTTTAATAATATACTCCCTCCATCATAGTTTAAGAGTTATGTTTTGTCATTTCCGTCCGTCTCAATTTAAGAGTCTCATTTAGAAGTTACCATATTTGGACATAAAATTTAACCTCATTGATGAAATTTACACTCAAATGTCATTATTTTCATAAATTTTAAATAAAAGATACACTTTTTACATACAAAAAGTTAAAAGGGTCCAACTTTCCACTACCTAACTTCAATTATTAGTTTATTACACATTCCAACAACTAATACCTCACTTCAATTATTATACACTCCAACATTTTTTTAAAACCCGTGCCTTAACTAAATTGCACTCTTAAACTGAGACGGAGGGAGTATAAATTATGGATAAAGATCCCACTCAGCATGCCATTCAAAATTGTATACCTAATTATTGTCTCCTTCAGAAGCTAATATTTTAAAGATTAGCTGCGTTTACTTAAAGGGTTTGATAAGATCCCTTTCTTATTTTAACTGGTGCAAATATATTTGATTATTCACAACATTAATATACATGGGTCAAATAAAATAGAGTCCGACAAATTAGCACTACAATACATTAATATACATTTAAATAGAGTCCGACAAATTAGCACTACAATGAATTGATACAATTGTTAATTTATGGCTCTTTCTAAATAAAACTTTTGTTTTATCTTCAAAAGATTTATATGTTTCACCTTACTCAATGTTGCACCCAGAAATTTTTGAACCACCTTCGATTATCAGAAAAAAAAATGTACTACATGGGTCAATCCAAAAGGTAAATATCAAAGTCAATTACTACCGAATAATGGAGTGGCTTTTTAAGAGAGGGCATAGACCTAACTACTTAAAAATGTTTGGTATCATTCCCAGCAAAAACTTTTATATTTTTGAACATCATTAAAAACAATACTTCAACTATACATTTAGGGGTGTTCGGTTTGCTAGATTGTATCTCAAGATTAAATTTGTAGTGTGTTTGATTCACGATCGATTTAATTCCACAATTTAATCCTAGATGGATAATCAAGAGATAATTAGTCATAGCTAACCCCCTATGACTAAAATAATATCACAACTCAATCGTAGATTATATCTTGGTATTATTTTATCTTAAAAACCGAACATCACCTTAATGATTAACATGGATCCATAAAAGAAATTAAACGGAGGATTCAATTCCATTATTTGACATTGATTGTACAACAAACAGTTATCGGCAAGTCCCCGCTTTGCATCAATGATGGTAAAGACGGACCGGTAGGCCTTTTTGGGGCTCCGGAATCATGCTTCCATTGACCTTCTCGTTCGGGTCGACCACTTCCCATCGGTAATTTTTCACAACATTGTGAATGAAAGTCAGCATCGCTATCCTAGCATACTCGTTTCCCGGGCACATTCTTAGCCCTTTTCGGAACGGCACGTAGGTGTAAGGAGGAGCCGCTTCTCCCTCGTCGTATCTCGACGGGTTGAACCTCTTCGAGTCCTTGAAATATTGTGGGTTCATGCAAGTCGTGCTCACAGTCCAATATACCTACAAATCATACATTTCATCAAATATTTATCTCGCTCAAACATAATTATAAAATGCACACAATCTCTTAATTTGTCGTATCATACTCCCTCCGTCCCTGAAAAGTATGAAAATTTGGTTTGGCACGAGTTTTAATGTATAATTGGTAAAGTAAGAGATATGGAGATAAAGAGTATTGCAAATAGTGTTAGTTGATAGTGGGTTCAGATGTTCAGCAACATCAATTTAAGTAGGATTTCCAACATGATCCATTTCAGTAGCCACTATATTATTACTAAGTAAGATTAGTTTTATTTCTAGATTTCATGTATGACCACACGTCAGACCTGTCGAACGAAAATTTCAATGCTCATTTCATACTTCTACTTCCGACAGCATTAATCTTCAAAAAAATTTTCAAATCAATTTTTCATTCACTACAACACCAGAAACTTCAAACTTCATATAATTTGATTCTTACACCTTAAAAACGCATAATCAAATTAAATTGACGCCAATCAAAATTTTCCCCAAAAATCACGTACTGTAATCTAGTTATCAAAACTACTTGCTCAAACTCACGATAATGGCTACAAATGAAACAAACAACGGAAACCCAGCAAATATAAGAAATCAACTTTGTCCTCTCTTCCAACCAACCCCAGCTTCGCGCCGATTCTGCCCAACCAAGTCAAAACCCGCAAACTTCGGTAACACCACCATAAATAAACCTTGCAACATTTCATTTGATTTCTTGTTTCTTGTTACCATCAGCTGTTGCAGAGGAAGAAGAAGGGAAGAGAGATAGAGGAGAGAAGGTGTAAAGAGAGAGAATATAATGGGACACAATCAATTACATTACCTGCACAAAATCAATTAAAACCCTCAAAAGGGTAGTTTAGTACCAAAAAAGCCAAAAGGATCAATTTCGAGATAAAAGCTTAGTCCATGGTTGTCTGAAGATATTTTAAAAGTCCAGGGACTATGGGCGAGATAAACCCATAGTCTAGGGACTGTTTTTCTAGTTCACTCTTGTTTTTAATTTTGACTTTTGTTATACTTTTATCATTTTATTCGATTCTTTTTTGTTTATACTTTTTTCTATAAAGTATGTTTATATTTTTATGATAATATAAATTAGTGTTTGATGAGTGTTATATCTTGGATCATGCATTATGTATTGTGAATTTGAGCAAGAAATTAGATTTAGATGACTAGTTTAGGTTTTTTAAAATTTAGTAATGTAGTTTTTTTTATGATGTATTTTTTTTAATTAAGTAATGTAGTTTTTTTTTTAAAAATTTGTGGTGTTTAATATAATATAATTTGGTATTTTAGTAGTTAAAAACAAAAATAAAAAAGTAATAATATTAAAAATAAAATACAAATTGAGTTTAATTGATTGGGCTTCCCACTAGGACTTTACCATTGCAGAAAGAAGAGACAGACTAAGAAATTCCCATTAGAGCGCCACTGGCTTCCCACTAGAGTATCCATGGTGGATGCTCTAATAACCGTGGATTAATTAATTAATAATGTGCAGCACGCCAACGAAATCTGGAGAGTTACTCTATTTCCTAAGTCGTTTGTTTTCTTAATTTTTTATTAGTGATAGCAGGAGTATTTGTTTATTATAGCGTGGCTGATAGTTTATTAGTGATATAGTATTTGTTTTATTCCTTCTCACTATCTCCATTCCCAGCTAATAAAATTAGAAATAGATCATGAACGGTTGGTATACTGCATTTGTACAAATGATATGATCGAATATATAAATTTAGATATAGTCTATGTGTAGGTGAGGTGCGATCAATGTCGAACTAATTTTAAAGATCGAACTAGAAACTTAATTAGGTTATTAGATCTAGTTTTTTGATGAGATGCGAAATTATTTCGGTCTTCATTAAAAGCTCATTTTATTTCATTACAATAGGTTTATTACTTATTCTGATACGTAGTACTTTAAAACTATTATATGTTTTTACTTATTTTTAGTAGGTTTTGAAATGATTCAACACATGCTTCATTCGAATTCATTGAACTGGGTTTTTACTTTATTCATTTTACAAAATATAATTTATTCCAGTAGGTTTATTATTTCATTCAAAAATGTTATTACTTCATTGGACAAGTTATTTACTTCGTTCCAGTAGGACTTTAAATGTTTCTACACATAATTCATTCAAATAGTTTATTAGATCATTCAATGTGCTTATTACACCATTCAATTAGACTATCACTTAATTTTGCTGTCATGGCTGGAATTTCGGGACTATCACAGCGTCGACGGGATGGTCTTGACGTCTCCGTCCGTGTAACAGCCTGTATGTACTGGAATGAAGTAATAAGTCTATTGGAATGAAATAAAAACTTCCCCCTTGTTGGTTTTCCATGGGTGTTGACGATTTGGAGTGAAGCCTGATTCCTGCAATGGAAAAATTCGTACCAAAATCGGAGGCCATGTCCGCCACCACTCTCACCGGTCTCTCTATTGTAGTTCGAACGAGTCATGGTTGGCGAGTTTGGGTTACTTGACGTTCTTACCAGAACTATGGTTTCTCTCCACTGTGAACTGAGGAAGAAGATGAATGACAAAAAGAATGTAAAATTATCACTAGGATTGCGGCGCGTTTATAAAGGACAAGTAAATTATCACTAGGATTGTGGCGCGTTTATAAAGGACAAGCTGTTCTTTTTTTAAAAAAAAATCGAATAAAATTAGAACTTTTTTGAAAAAGAATAAAAATTTGAATATAAACTCTTAATCCAGTCAAAATCCAATTAACCGTCGTTGACTATTAAATTTAAACAGTGCCGTCCAATTCAGACTAAATGGGATTCGTTTTTCTTTATGAGGGACCGAATAATTAAAAAGATAATATTCTTGACCAAATTCGTAAAATCTCCATATGTTTAAGACCACATTTGGCCTTTAGTCTTAATTCAATTAGACGCTGATGCCTTGTTGGATCAAGTTCAATCTGGTTGAGTTGAGTTCAAGTTCAAATTCTTCCAAAAAAATGTCTTCTAAGTTCTACCATGGAATAGTTTTCGTTTATTCCTAAATACAAAAATCATAACAGCATCATTCTGGCATTTTTATATTTTCATACTTTAAAATTTTATTCTGAGTGTTTGGCATTCAAATCACATCCCACAGTCACGTTTTGACAGACAATGCATGGATCTAAAATTAGAGCAAAATCTTAAAACTTATAGTATATTGGTAAGCGAATATAGATGGTAAGAGTTATTTTGAAAAATATGCAAAAGTTGAGTTTGGAGAAAATTCTTTGAATTACATATGATATGAAGCTTTGTTGTCTCTCAAATTAAACCAAATGTTAATGTTTGCATAATCCCGTTGGATTTTGTGATACTTTGCCTACAATATTACTCCCTCCGTCCCACATAATTTGGGACACTTTGACCGGGCACGAGTTTTAAGAAATGTAATTAAAAGTGAGTTGAAAAAGTTAGTGGAACTTGGGTCCTACTTTTATATATTAGTTTTATAATTAAATGTGAGTATGGATGAGTTAGTGGAATGTGGGTCCACTACCAAAAATAGTAAAAGTGAAATGAGTCAAATTATGTGGGACGACCCAAAATAGAAAACTGGGTCAAATTATGTGGGACGGAGGGAGTATCATTTTATTTTAGCTCATTTGTTTAGTCGATTATACTTAAATTTTAGTTGATTAGTTGTTCATTTTGCGTGAATTTGAAGTTGCAATCATCTAAATTTCATAAGGGGACACAACTAGAGCTATAAATTGTCTGAACGCACCACCACCTCAAATGCTCAATTATTACCTGTTTAATGATGGATGCAACATGGGTTGCAATCGAATATATGTAAGATTCATGCTCATAATATATATATTTGTTCATGCTATCCTTTTTCCTTTTTCTTCCTTTTTTTTTTGTTGTTTTACCTGGCATTGTGAATTTATTCCAACTCCATGTTGCAATCAATATATTATCCAAAGTGAATCTAAAATTAGTAGTCCCTTCTCAACCAACACAAAGGAAAACAAAGTTCTATAAAATAACGAGGTTAAGGCACCCGCAATGGGGCGTCCGATGGCATGCATTTTACTTTAAAAAATGCGTTTGTTAGGGATTGAACCTGAATTTATTGCTTGGAAGTCAACAATCCAAACCATTGGACTACAAACAATAGTTGAGATATCTTGAAAACTAAATTGTTTTATACATTTATTAAGATGATAATGTGATAAAAAAAATGATAATTTATGATTAAAAAGTAGAATTCGGTGAAACGAGAATTTGCTTCTTCGAGTTATTAAGATGATTATGTTGTGTGATTGAAATGAAGGTTTTTTTATAAATGTATTAATTTTTATAAATGTATTAATTTTTAATTCGTATTGTAATTTATTGATTTTTAAAAAAATGCGTTTGTCAGGGATCAAACCTGAATTTATTGCTTGGAAGTCAATAATCCAAACCATTGGACTACAAACAATAGTTGAGATATCTTGAAAACTAAATTGTTTTATACATTTATTAAGATGATAATGTGATAAAAAATGATAATTTATGATTAAAAAGTAGAATTCGGTGAAACGAGAATTTGCTTCTTCGAGTTATTAAGATGATTATGTTGTGTGATTGAAATGAAGGTTTTTTATAAATGTATTAATTTTTATAAATGTATTAATTTTTAATTCGTATTGTAATTTATTAATTTTTACAAATGTATTAATTTTTAATTAATGCAATCTTCACCGGTTTTTAGTTACTCGTTGTGTTTTTTAATTAGTTTGCATTACATATTTGAAAATATTTAAATTAATTAACAAAACAATAGTAAACATATATGGCGCGTCTTAGGGCGCCACATTGCAGGTGGGGGTAGGAGGATAAAACTGATGATGTGGCGTACCATATGGCGCGCCTTAGGGCGCCCCATTGCTAATGGCCTAAGTACCATTCTCACAATATTAATTCGACCAATTTTGCAATAATGTCATTATGTTTGAAATTTGATAAATTTATCCACATCATCTCAACATTTTTACATAAAATTCTACACAAATACTACTACATTTTTATGCTATCTTCGAACGACAACAAATATGATGTGGACCATCAATAGACATCATTTTGCCAACCCAATGCAACTTGCATGTAAATTATTTTACAAACTTAATCACATTAAACGATGAAATGTTATGAAAATACTATTTGCTATCAATTCGATTTCCATTAACTATTTCTATATCTATATATGTTGTGTAGGCCACCACTCTCCCAACTCATGACGGCCCATGGTCCCTACACTTCTTTATTTTTTATTCTTTTTCCTTTGTAAGAAGTTACTATGTTATTATAGAGCAACAAACTCACTTTTTTTTTTATCTAATTCAAAGTGTTAGAGCATCCATGAAGTGAGGATTTTTGCACGTGTGTCGTGTGCACGTGTTCCCCCTTTCAACAAGATTTATAATTTTTCCACTAATGCAACAAATATTACGAAGTATAAGCGGCAAGAGCGGGGTCGAACCACTGAGACTAGGGACCTACTCGAGATTGTTTCTACGACACATTCAGAAAAGTGATCGGCTGCTGCCACGCATTCATTAAGGGCTGAGTTTTAACTACTAGACCTAGGAATTTAAACCTAATCTATTCTATCTACTGGATCCAGAGAACTGAAGGTGTTTCAAATGTAATTTCAATCATGATTTGAAACTGAAAATTAACTTTAGATCATTCACCAAATTTCCCGGGTCAAGCAAATATGTTTCCTAAACCAGCCAGACAGCAGAGCGTAAGAAAAGCAACTGAACAGATTTCCCTAAATAGCTACTGACAAGAAAGCTGCAATCTAACAAACTAAAGCAGATTTGATTCTAGCTACCAACAAACTTCATCTTCTTCACGAATCCAACGGGAAATACAGAACAAAACAGAGCATTAAACACCATGAAAACATAGCAATCTCAGATCTAAATTTAAACATGAAATTAAAGCCTAAACTATCAGATCTACGCTACTGGGTCTAGCAGATGCGAGATCGAACTGTAAACAGCCATAATCATGCAGAATAGAAACAGAGAACTTCAGGTCCACCAACACAGATTCAGATCCACCACAATCCAACATCGAAAACGAAACGTAAACACGAAATTCAAGCTAGAACTACCAGATCTACTCTCCTAGATCAAGCAGAAAGCGGAATAAACACAAATTAACCTTGCATGCATCACCTAAACTAACAGATCTCAGAAATCGAGCACGTGAATAACTAGATCTCAACCTCTAAACTACTGGAAATCATGTAAACATCATGGATCTAAACATTTAAGCCACCAATTGCGAAAAGCATCCAAGAAACATGAGTAAATAGCATCATCAACATGAAAATAAACACTAAAGCTTCATAAAACCAGAAATAGGTCGAGATCCAAAGGCGGAGTCGTCAATTCCTCCGATGAAACTCGAGATCTTACTACATCGTCTCAAAAACGCTAAAGAAAGCAAGGATCCAACGTCGGAGGCGTCAATTCCACCGTCGAAACCATTGAACTAAGCTAAAAAATCAGCAACCAAACTAAACTAAGCTAAGAGAGCAGTGACGTTAAGGGCCTATGAGAGTTTCCTACCTAAACTACGAGAACGGTAGCGTTAAGCGCTACCGAGAGCTCCCTACCTAAACTACCATAGCGTTAAGCGCTCATTTTCTTCATTCATGTTGGTCCCTTTATATAGGGAGGCTTCAAGCTCGAATCCCTAGGGTATGCTCTTCATGATTTGACGTTTGTACCCTTAAAATATGATCTTTTAAATCTGCTCCTTTCTTCACCTTTTCTGCTCCATTTTCCCCGCCCCAAGTAATTTGTGTGCGTTCCTAGGTCCGGCAGATTTTTCACGCACCTGTTCTCCTGATAATTCTCCTTGACCCAATGGAATTTTGACACTTTTTACTCATTTTCTGTTCATTTTGCATCTGCTCGGTCAATTTGCAGCATCTACTTGACCCAGCAAATATCTGCACACTTAAGCTCAAATTTGCGCATCATCTCCCCCAAAAAGCATGTAATATTACCAAAAAATAATGCATGAAACGAGCCTTATCAAACTGCTCACACTTAAACCATGCTTGTCCTCAAGCATGAAAGACAAGAAAATGAAATAAGGCAAGTTTCAATGCATGTTCCCCTTTTAACCGACCCTAAGAAAAGAAAACCAAACTAAGACTCCTAGACCTAGGGAAACTTGGACACAGAAAATAGACACGAACACTCATACGGAAAACAACATGACAAAGAAAAACACATAAACGCATAAGCTGGTATTTTTCCTAGCAGCCATCCCCACAAGTTTAAGGTCAATCCAAGCATTTACAGCCTCAGATTCTTCCCCCTCCCTTCTTCTATCTAGTCAAGCTGTCAGTTCGTCAAGATAGCCTTAAATTTTACCTTCTGTTGGATTCACTTGATCACTCATTCCTCACTAGGGATGTTAGGATCGATTCACTCTTAAGTCAATGACACACCACTGATGCTTCGGGTTATGAGAGTTTCTCCTTTCTACAGTCCCATTTTCCTTTTAAATCCTGGGTCAGGTTACTATTGCTTCCTGCCCTTAGATTTCTTTTTTTTTTTCTTCTGTTCCCCCTTTTATATATATATATATATATATTTTTTCCCCCTGGACTTCGTCCAGCTTATACCTCCATTTCCTGGACTTTGTCCAGCTTATACCTCCTTTTCCTGGACTTTGTCCAGCTTATACCTCCAGAAACCCTTTTTTTTTCTCCGTCAGACTTTTCTCCCTAAGCATTCAGTGGCGGTCTCCCTTTTTTTGTTAGCTCAAAGTGTTTAGGTTTATAACTCACTCTTATAGAGGGGCTTCACAGTAAGCTTAAAATTTAGGCATTTTCTATCGTTCTTACTTCATCCAACTGACTTTGATTTATTAAGAGAAAAGGATTCACAAATTAGCATGTATTTTCTCTTCAATTACTCTCCCTAAGGGGCTTTTGCTATCTATTATACCAGTTAAGCAAACACAGAACCTAAAAAAAACATATGCTAACTCCTAGACCTAACAGAATATGTACAAGACACTAACTGCACTAACTGCTTCCCCTCTCCCACTTCTTTTATGCTAGTCCTCAAGCAATCCTTATGAAGTGGAAAGCAGGCCAATTAGTGGCGACAAAACAAAACAAAAAAAAAACAGAAAAATAACAAGACACACACTTCTCACACTTAGACCAAGAATTGAGCTAAGTGTAATAAGGCAAAAACACAACGAACAAAAGCAAAACAATCTTCTCACACTTAGGCCAAGCAATGGGCTAAATGTAAGAAGATACGCAAGAAAAATACAAGAAACACAACATACTTAGGCATACAAACTTCTCACACTTAGGCCAAGCCAAGGCCTAAGTGGGAGAAGGCACAGAAACAACAACCTAGCATGCTCACTAAAGAAAACTAAAAACTAATACAAAAATAAAACAGAAAAAAAATTACTTGGTTACTGGGGGTGCTGGGTCAATTCAGACCCTGGCTCCTTTGAGAGTCAGCCTTCCTGGGGGTGCTGGGGTGCTTGCCTTCTTGGTCCTCTTGCTGGTCATGGGGGTTTGTCCTCTCTTGCTGGTACATCAACATTGATAGTTCTGGAGTTTGTAGAGCAGGTTTGGCCACCCTCTGCTGAGCAGAATCATTTGTAGCCACCCCGAACTCCCGAATCTTGGGTTTGAGGAGGGGCCGAATATTCCGTTTTCGGACTAGGAAACGGTTGTGAACCGAACCATTCGGGGTTCCAACCGTGAGAGGGCGGGTGGTCATCGCCTTGGCCGGACATTGTTATGTTGTAGGGTATGAGAGAATGAAGATGAAAATGGATATGGGAGAATGAAGATGAGAATAGATATGAGAGAATGAAGTTTAGAATTGTCTAGTTTGATGTGAATTTTTTGGTGTGAAAGTGGGGGTATTTATAGATGAAAGTGTGTATTTTTGTGGGAAAAAAATTAAAAAGTGGTAAAAAACGGTAATAAACGGATATAATTTTTTTGGGAAGTGAATTTTTTATTATTTTTTATCGGGTTTTTTAATTAAAACCCGATTTTTAATTAAATTTTTTTTTCAAAGGCAACGGCTATGCCGTTGCCCAATCGCCGCGCGCCACGTGTCCTGCTCGCTGGCACGGCGTTGCTCGATGCAACGCCGTGCCAGCGGCGCGAGCGCAGTGACGACGAGACACGTCCGTGCCAGCGGCGCGGACGGACGCGGGCTGGGCCACCAACGTTGTGGATGCTCTTAGAACCTATTCATGAGTAGCATAACTCTTTGAAGTTTGAACCTATAATCTCTTCTCTTGATTATTCATTCGCCATACTCTTTAACTTTATTTCTATTTCTTAATTTTATTTACTCTCCCCGTCCTAAAAAAACAAACTAGTTTTTATCATTTTGTACTGTCTCCAAAATTAGATTAATATCTAAATATGAAATTTTTTAGTCAATTGCACACCATTAATAATGTAGATCTCACGCTTCATCAATTCCACTCTCTATTTTCTCTCTTTCTCTCACACATTTTCTCCTTTTTTTTTCTTATTTTACTAATTATACTTTAAAATTCATGTCATTTATAAGTTTGTGTATTTTCATGAACATAGTAGTATTCAATTAAATTAATATTTCAATTAAATGGAGTATAATATTTTCAAAAATAATGCCCCTGCCCCATATTGTTACACAATAGACATTATTCCCTTTGTCAACTAATCTTTACTCTTGTCACCTCCTCAAATTCATATCTGACATTGATTTTTCAATTCCTTTTTTTGTCATTTTCTATTGACACTCCTCTTTCACTATCTCTGCATGATCAAACGCGGTGGGGTTTCCTCAGATTTTGCAGAATTTTATCACGGATTATGCAACCAATATTTGAATTATATCTGAATCACTCCTAAAACAACAAAAAAGGTCAGGTTTTTCAATTGAATTCTTCGAAATTTGCGCGGCCCATTTGCTCTTTCCATTTCATTTTCATTCTTCGACGATGAAATCGAGGTTTGGGCTTAGTAGATTTTCTGGGATTGAGATGAAAAAAACATTCTTTTTATAAAAGCTCGAACTTTCTAGCAAATCTTGATTTGGGTTTAGGTAAACTCATCGATTAAAGCTTGTTGGAATCTACTTTTTTAGTGAAGTCAGTTTTGCTTTTCTATTAATTTATTTTTGTTAAATTTTCGGTGTTGATTTTCTGGATTTTATCGAAATATCGAAATCAATCTGTAAATTTGTGTGTTTTATAATTTCTTCTTGTGCCCTGTTTCAGGAATACAATGATTGGAGTGGTGGAATTTGAATGAATGCGGATTAATAGATTGAGTTTGATTGCAATTTGCATAGACACATATAGATAGGATTGGAATTTGGAATGGAATTGCTCTGTTTTTAAGTCTTTGAAGTTGTTTGGATTGCATATGAATTCTCTGCCTTACAAATGTGCTGCATTTCTTGTTGTTGCTTTGATGATTAAAACACTATGGCTTCCTACATCCTCGAATTTTCGTGGAGTGCATTTGAATCCGAATTTCGACAACGAGAAATCGAAGTTTTTGGAGGTTCCTCAGATAGTGTGGGGTTTGAACAATCAGAAAATTGCATTTGCAAGAGCTTGTTTGACTGCAAGAATGCTGAATAGAACCCTCCTTATGCCTAGTTTGAGTGCTTCCTTGTTCTACAAAGAGGTTGATCAGCTGAGGCCTGTTTCCTTTGATAAAGTCTTCCAATTCGAAGAATTCAATGCTCGTTGTCAAGGGTTTGTCCGGTTAGGGCATTACTCAGAGGTTTCAGACACGAGGGACGTGCTTGAGCTTCAAAAGGGGAGTGGGAGGAGATGGACGGTCGAGAAGGATTTGGAGCAGTTGAGGGAGTTCGGTAAGGCTCCCTACGATGAGTATCAAGTGATCCGAGTAGTTGGCAAGAATCCCTTCTTGTGGCATGATCATTGGCCGGCTAGAGACTATGCAAAGATTTTTGAATGCTTAGTTTTGGTGGAGGAAATATCTCGAGAGGCTGATAAGGTCGTGTCGAAGATTAGAGAAATTGGGATGGAGGAAAGGAGTAGAGTTTATCGTTTGCAAGTTAATGTAAATGCAACGTTGCAGAGCACGCCTTATGTAGCTGTGCACATGAGGATCGAGAAGGATTGGATGATACATTGCAAGAAACTCGAGCAGAGATTGAACGTTAGCGAGATTTGCAGCAGCAAGGAGCAAATCATGAGAAGAGTGGGAAGCATTGTTGGATTAGAAACCCCTATTGTTGTATACCTTGCTGTTGCGGACAATCTTCTTGAAGATAACTCTATACTCGAGGGGTGGGGCGAGGGCTTGCTTCCTTTCGAGAAGAAGAAGTTGGGCGTTCTTGATGTATACAAGAAGCACCCTTATCTGATCCAATCAGCTATAGACTACGAAGTTTGTTTGAGATCTGATGTGTTTATCGGGAACACCTTCTCGACTTTCTCTAGCCTTGTCGTTCTTGAGAGAACTCAGTGGATGATGAGCGCGGGTGTTGCACAACGGTGTGGGCTAGACGTTAGGTGGCCTTCTTATGCCTATAATTTGGAGGGTGAATCAAATGGTCCGCGGCCATGGGCATCTAATATGTCGGACACGAGCCTCCAAGCCATTAGTTATGGCTCGAACCGCGTTTCGTGTTGGTGATTCTTGAGGTACATGATTAAGGCCTTGTATATCTCAAGTATTAGGCAATCTTTTATATGATTATGGCCTTGTATATCTCAAGTGTTAGGCAATCTTTTATACTATGATATTCTTTATTCTTATACTCTTTTGGAATGTGTTATGCATAGATCTTTAGCTCACTCGTTATCACTTAAAGTTTGAATAGCAATTTGATCTTATTTGTTGATTTTATGCTTCTTGTAGCAATAAATTTTGATTTTGTTATCAAGAACTATACCTATAGTGGCTTTAACATGTTCCATTTATTAGTGGCCACCTCCAATTTCAGTTAATTAAAATTGGCATTGCTTTGGAAACATTTCTATTGGAAGATACCAACATTATTTTTTTGGCCTGTCGTTTTGTCTTTGACTCTTGCCTACGATAACCCCATATGAAATCATATGACATGATATGGAAATTGACATGATTATACACTTCGATTACCTTCTTTTTCATTTACATTTGTCTTTTCCTTTTTTAGTAAGCAGGCCAACACTACTACTATTATTGACGGATCGATACATTAATAATGCATTTTCTTCGTTTTTAATGAACAAATGAACATAAATTTAAGAGAAAACTATATTTTTAGTCCTTGAATTTTGCGCTAATATCATTCTCGGTTCTTATTCTTTAAATATATCATTAAACGTCCTTGAACAGTAGATATAATATTGTTGGAATGATTTTTGCACCATTTCATACTCCCTCCGTCCCCAAAGAATATGCACTTTGGGGTCGGCACGAGTTTTAATGTAAAATTGGTGAAATAAGAGAGAGGTAGAGAGAAAAAGTAAATAAAGTATTATTAGTGGAGAATGGGTCCCACCTCATTAGAGATAAAAGACTTTCCATAATTATAAAGTGCATATTCTTGTAGGACGAACTAAAAAGGAAATAGTGCATATTCTTGAGGGACGGAGGGAGTAACTTTTTTGTCTTTTTGATACTTTTACCTTAAGGGCATGTTTGAACTTTTACCATTAGAGAGAATTATAAGTTCTTGAACTTTGCCATAATATCATTTGCAGTCTCTATTCTTTAAAAATATCGTCACATCTCTCTGAACTTTGATGTACTATAGCTAGAAGGACTTATATACTATTTTGTTAAGGAATTTATCCAATTATTGTCACATAACACATAATTATAAAGTAGAGAGGGCTTCTAAGTATGTATAGGCATTTAATAATAGAGAGGGCTTCTACCTTTTACCAAAGTGGAGCATATTTTGAAGGATAAACGATTTTATTTAATTTGAATGTAATATCATAACCCAAATAATACTTTTGGAAATATGTCTTTGGAAAGTAGTGTTTATTTTATTGGTTAATAAACCTATGAGAAACTCTCTTAACACGTCTAGCACAACTAACCTCGTAACAAAAGCAAGCACGACTAGTTAATGATTCCGTACGTCCACTTATCCATCGTTTTCAGATAATAGTTTCTTTTTCTATTTTATTATATCCCATAAAATTAGTTTATTTTGTTTTTGGCAAGTTTTTAGTCTCTTATAAGGTGGGCGCTTGTGGAACACGTGTCCACTTAGGGTTAAGCGGTCTGATAATTTAGTAGTTTTACTTGTATTATAATTTAGTACTTTTATTTAGAGAAATTGGTCAGAAAAATCATAAATTTTCATAAAAAAATTTGGTATTTCCCACAATCAATAAAGTAGTCTAAAAAATTAACTTTTCAAATTGTGCAGATTTCCCACCCTAAAGTTTTTAGCATAAATTTTCCCTACATTGGATGCCAAAAATCCTAGGTATAAAAGTTGGAGTTACATTTCATCTTGTAAGGAAGATGAAACTGATGTGATATGGATGCTCTAGAATTAGTATCCGAAGGCAAAATTTAGTGTAGGAAATCCGCACGATTTGAAAAGTTGTTGAAAATACCTAATTTTTGTGAAATTTTGTGTTTATTTGTTTATCTATTGAAAAATAAAACAATAAATACACACAAGAAATTCTATCGCTCTCTCTATCGCCCCTCTCTTGCTCCGATTCTGGAGACTGGTATTTTCTAAGGCATTAACGTTGTCGAGTTTTCTAGCTTTCATGGCTACAATAAGTCGGTCGAACCCACCTAGATCAGCCATTTATGCCGTCTACCGAAGATTTTATTTAACATATCCAAATAGATCATTATACCTTATGAATAATTATCTTCTACAGAAATTCTGTTCATTATTTTACTTCCCCTAAATTGATAAAATAGAATTCTCTTCTCTTCTCTTCTCTTCTCTTCTCTTCTCTCACGCCCATACACACAAATTGAATAGATATTTATTAGAATTTAACATCTACGTGAACAATTTAACATAAATTAGAATATTGTCACTTGGCAGTGCCAAAAGTCAAATTGAAAATTCATATTTTTTCAAGTTCCGACAACATGAATAATGCCATATCTTTATTTTAATTTTCTTATAGATTGAATGTTTCCATATGAAATTGAAATATTCAGTAAGTCAAGGCTGAGTATATAGATAAAATCATATGTAGATATACATAACTGTAGTCGGTTCTTTCTTAAATACATGTCGTTATTATTCACATTTAATTACATACTACATAGTATTTCAACTTTATAAATAGATAGACACAATTCTAGAAAAAGCTGATAGATATGCGTGAGATTTATACTGAAACTATTAACTTACTAACCTTTGATCATAAAATATAACAAATCAAAAGAATTCATTCTCGAACTTTATTTGCAAATTGCAACTTTAATTTTATCACAATCATTTTCTCATCTTCAATTTATATAATAGTACTAAATTTATTCCATACTCACCTACAATATTCTCGCAACAGCAATTCAACCACGAAACACAAACTAAATAAAATTACACTACAATAAATTTATTTTTTTTAAACATAAAAAATTAAGATGCAATTAATTGCGTCCATTTGTCTTTTAGGACGTTTGCGTCCTCTAATTTTAGTTGAAACATCAATAATAAAAAACACATTTTGAAGCATTAGCAGTATATATTTAGAAACATAAATTAACGTCATTAAATGCATGTAGATGATGTAGTGTTAATATAATTGTTAGTTCACCATGTATCTTTCGCTAATTTTCTTTTTAATATAAGTTCATTTAAAACGTAGACTCGATTTCTATTTAATTATCATCTTACAACTATTAAAGATTATTTTTTATTACTAATTATCGGTGTTTAATCTAGGAAAAACAAATGAACCACTATGAAGTGTGAAAAGTCAAATTAAGTTGGCATTCTTCAATAATGTCGACATTTAACATACCTACTGGTTTGGATACTAATGTATTACCATATTATTGGAATTTGACTAAGTTTTTTTTATTCATTGCTTCACTATTATCAGGATTTCTTATTTTATATTTTTCAGTTGTCGCTAGTTTCACGGATATAGAAAGGAACCAGAGTGTATTACTAAAGCAGGCAATTATCTGTTTGATTATTTTAAATTGATCTACAACTATAACTCGGTGGAGCTCAATATATATCGTACAACTAGAAGTACTAGACATTTAAATTTTTAATTGTGTGACGTTTTATATTCTTTTGCTTTTTTTAACCAGGAAAAGTAAAAAATATTTGAGTCAAAACCGCCAACAACATTAGCTCATAAAATACATGATCAAATTGGCTTAAAGTTCTTAATTCAAGAGTATTGCTCGAATAATAACCGGAACAATTTCTATGGCATTTATTGCATCGTCATTGACGAAAAACATTAACACATTTATACATGGTATTTCTACTTGTGAGATGCTTGACAATTGTCATAATTTTAGTGTTATTTTAGTTTTATGGTTAGTGAATTAGTGGGTTAATTTTATCATGGTATTTTTCTAGTTAATTGAGATTATAAGAACTAGTTTTGTTACTCCATCATTAAATATCTCATTTTTCCTTTTTATGTCCGTCAGCTAATAAATGTCTCATTTCAATTTTATTATATTTGGTAAGTGAACCCAAATTTTACTAACTCATTCTATTCGTTTTTACTATATTTGATAAGTGGACCTCACTTTACTTTATAAAGTTAAACAATTTTTTAAAACTCGTGTCGATCAGATATGAGACAATTTAATCATAGTCGAAGGGAGTACTTATCACTCCCTCTCCACCATTTAAAGAACTCATTTGCCATTTTGGTTTGTCTAAGATTTATAGAACCATTTATTTTATTCCATTTTTAGTATGCAGACTCCACATCCCATCAATTTTGTACACTCACAATGCAATATCAAACGAATACTTTAAAAGAGTCTCACATTCCAGTCACTCTCTCCATTTACGTTGCTTCACAAAGTAAATCAATTTCTTAAAATCGGTGGACGGGGAGAGTATATGGAAAAGAGAGCGCCAGCCGATGGTGCATATTGGTACGGCCACGTACATACATAAATAGTGCCACGTAATCCAATCTCCACGCGGTGGCCCCACGCCCACCGCATGCCAAAATCCAAATAATCCTAATTCCATTTTAATCACTTAAAAAAATTCTTTAATCCAAACCCATTTCATGCCATCTCGATACCGTAGTACTTCCAATTATCATCCTTCAATCAAATTCCACAATCATAAACAAATACAAAATAACCTCACTCACCTCCACTCCCATCTCTATAAAACCCCGCCGTTTTCCCTTCAATTCCATTCAAAAATTATCCAAAAATTAATAAAAAAATAAAAAATGAGTTCCAAATTCATTTTAATTCCATTCACCATTTCCCTCCTAATCCTCGCCACCCTCCCCGCCCCGGCCGAGTCCGTGGTGGCGGACTGCGGCGGCGACGCGGCAGCCGACGGCTGCACCGACAAGAAGAAGGCGCTCCCCCTCAAAATCATCGCGATCGTTTCCATCCTCGTGACGAGCATGATCGGCGTGTGCCTGCCGCTCGTCACGAGGTCGGTGCCCGCGCTGAGCCCCGAGCGGAGCCTCTTCGTGATCGTGAAGGCGTTCGCGGCCGGGATCATCCTCGCCACGGGGTTCATGCACGTGCTCCCGGACTCCTTCGACATGCTCTCCTCGGAGTGCTTGAAGGACAACCCGTGGCACAAGTTCCCCTTCACCGGATTCGTCGCGATGCTCTCCGCCATCGTCACTCTCATGATCGACTCCATGGCCACCAGTTTTTACTCCAAGAAGCATAAGGGCGGCGTCGTGCAGCCGGAGGGCGCCGCCGCGGCCGTGGAGGAGGGCGTTGGAGGTCTCGTCCACGGCCACGGACACGGACACAGCCACGGGAAGATGGCGGTGGAGGGATCGCAGCTTCTGCGTTACCGAGTTATTGCTATGGTGAGTTCTCATTTTTCACTAATAATATTTCGATCAGTAATCTCTAATTTAAGAAAATTGATGTGTTAAAAATTTAAGTAGAGAGAATTAAAGTGTTTGTAAGAAAAGAAAATAACTTAACTATTTTTAAACAGTACGAAATGAATAGTTAGATTGATCAACTATCTTGGGACGAAAGAAGTATTATTTACAAGAAAGAGTATATTTTGTTGAATTTTTCTTTCTAACTTTATTTTAGTCACTAAACATTAAAATTCATGTCATTTAGTTTTCAAACAAATTTTTTTAATAGAGATAAAATTAATTGAGTATTATGGTGGTATAAGTGTGTGATTAGTTAATAATTAGTTTTGTTTGGTACTTTGATCTGGATCTAGTCAACTGGTTGGCAACTAGATAAATTATTATTTAATTAGCTTTTGTTTAAGTTATCTTGAGTTGATTAATTGTCATTAATGATATAAGGTACTACGACAATCTGTATCTTCTACTATTTCCAAGAAGTTGAGTTGACTTGGAATGATTTATATGCATGGCTAATTAAAATTTTTAATGCTAGTATAGTACAATTATTGTATAAAAGTAAAACTTATCAAATATTTTTATTTTTATATTTACGCAATCATCGATTAAAAAAGTAACGCATTTAAAGTATGGAACACTTTTACTTTTGCTATCTTTCTAGATTTTGCTTTTTATTTACTTTTTCAATCGTAATCGTTTTAAGTCGATGATAAGTAATTTACGTTGTAAGCATAAAGATATGAATATGGTTAGTAGGTTTTGTTTTGATTGCGTGATTAAGGATCATGGATCAAATTAATCAAAATTATTTATTGCATTTTTTGTAGGTGTTGGAGTTGGGCATCATTGTTCACTCGATAGTAATCGGGTTATCGTTAGGGGCATCGAACAACACTTGCTCGATCAGAGGACTGATCGCGGCACTTTGCTTCCATCAAATGTTCGAAGGAATGGGACTCGGGGGTTGCATTCTCCAGGCCGAGTATAATTTTGTGAAGAAGGCCGTCATGGCCTTCTTCTTCTCAGTGACGACTCCTTTTGGGATCGCACTGGGAATAGCCCTATCTAGCATGTACAAAGAGAACAGCCCTAGATCTTTGATCACGGTCGGGTTGCTCAATGCCTCCTCTGCAGGACTCCTGATCTATATGGCGTTGGTCGATCTCTTAGCCTCCGATTTTATGGGGCCGAAGCTGCAGGGAAGCATCAAGCTTCAACTCAAGTCGTACGCGGCCGTGCTCTTGGGCGCCGGAGGAATGTCTCTTATGGCTAAATGGGCTTAGAATTTATCATACATAGATTCGTTGGGAAGAAAAAAAAATGTGTATGTTTGTTTGTGTGTGTGCGCGCGCGTGTTTCCTTTTTTGGAGGGAAATTATTTGTGTTTCAAATTTTCGTATTTTAGAAATTTCGTATTTCCAAGGCTTCTTCAAGTTTCAGCCAAGATGTAAAAATTATGAAATAAGATGTTTGTTAACTGTACTCATTCAGTATAGTGGAAAATTATTTTGTTTAAAAATCCATTATGGGTGGGAACAAAAATCATTATTATTAGCGACTCAATAACATAATACATATCTTATCAATAATTTTATTTGATTTTATTGTGGTCAACTAGCAGGTATAAACCGGCCTCCCGTTATTTTAATTTTGTTGAAAGTAAACTATGTTTAATTATAAAGAGATTAGTGATAAGGTACATAGAGTAGGAGCATGAGTAGATATGATAAGTTGACAATGGTATAGTATAATTGAGTTACAATGCATCACAAAACCAAATCAAGACTCAATCATCTCCAAATACATACAGCAGATTAACTACGTGTCTATATATACAATGGGGAGTATATTATTTCTTCATATATATTTATGACTCTATAAAACCAAACGTAAGGGTATAACATTCCAATTCCAAACATCATAGTACTCCCTTTGGTTGTGCCACGTTACTTGCAATATTCTATTTCGTCTCATTCTAAACTACTTACATTATTTCTAAAATTAAGTTAGGATTAATTTATTTAATTAATATGTTAAGATTAAATTAAGTGCTCCTTTATTAAGTGATGTCTTATTACACTTAAAATTATAATTTAATTACACTAAAAAATCAATCTCAAATTTACAACCTAAAATGAAAAGTGCGAGTAACATGGATGGAAGGAGCAGTATATTTTTTTCATTCATCACTTACTCTACATAGAGATATGGAGTTTATATTTGGTTTGCATACTTGCAACAATTGTGTGAACCATAGAGATGAGTCTATATAGCACTGGCGGAGCCAATTAAGGACAAGGGGGGACGGTGGTACCCCCAAAATTCTGTAATTATTGTTATTTGAGAGTAATCAATGTCGAAGCTATCACAATGGTCCAATGGTGTTACACTCATTTCTCATTGCTTAGATCAATTCTATTTGGACACCAATTTAATTTTCTTATTTTGTTAAAACAAATTGGTGTCTAGAACTGTAACCATTGGAAATATTTTCAATAATACTTTCCCAAAATAATGTAAAAGATGATTTCTGAGTAACGGATCTGCCACAGTATAGAGCCAGGTGTGCTTCCGAAAATTGCCATGTATGCAGATTAACAGTGATTTGGAAACTCCAATAATAAAATTGTGTCTGCCACTGTTAAGCTGATTATGGGTTTTGTGCTATGGATGAAGTAAGTCTGTGTGTAAGTGTAAGTGTGTGTGTGAGAGAGAGAGAGAGAGAGAGAGTTGGGCTACAATGAGAATAAAATGGATGTTTTATAATATGGGTTTTTTGCTGGGCCTTTATTTAACCTTCTTTACTGGATTAAGTTTAAACTAGTATTAGTAGTTACTTTATGGGCATAAGTTATTGGGCCAAAGCAGTCCATTTCGAAGAAAATTATTCAAAATATGCAAAAAAGTATATATGTAAATAAATATAGACTGATATTTGAATGGAAACCCGGAGAAAATTCCTAACTAGTCGTACGAGCCCTTAAATATCATCAGTTTTTTATGGGCAATTTGAAATGTCACCACGATGGACTCGGACTAACTTTTAGCACTTGATACCAACCATTTTATCACTAGACCAACTCGTCTAAACTAAATAATGATTCTTGATCAATTTCTCATTTAAGTTGTTTGGTTCATCACTGCAATCATAATTGGATTCTTTCGTATTCATGAGAATCATGACTAATATTGGATTTAGTAGGTGATAGAGAGGAGATATTTACATAAGAGTTGTACGTATTAAATTTTAAAATAAAATAAATATCAGTTTAAAAATATAATTGTTCATTCATTGTCATAATTTAATTTTAATTAATTTTGGAATAAAATATCATTAGAATTTAATTGATTTTCGTTCAATAACGTGACAACTCAGGAACCAGAGGCGGAGGGGGGCCTCTACTTTATATTTAAATTAGTATTTTATTTCATATTTTATTCTATGTAAAATTAATACTATCAGATTATCAAATTTATCCATATTGATACTCACAATGCATTTTAGATTATTTTTTCTTCGTATTTCTCATAATAATAACGAGTAAGAAAAGTATAATGTTAGTTTTTTCATATTGGGACTATTTATTTTATGACGAACGGTCTAATATTTGAAAGCGATTTACCAAAACTGACGTGAAATCGAACACTAGTTTAGTTACGTGTTGGGTCGTGAGTCACAAGTTCCTGGATAACAAGCCTAAAGGTTTTCTTATTGATGATATCGATATTGATGCTAGTGACGATATTGATGATAGTGACAATATTGATGCTAGTGACGATATTGATCGTGACCTTGATACGGAGCTGGAACTGCTAACTATGATGAATGCGCTAACTATGGATATTATAAATATATGTGTATTATTTGTATATTATTTTATGATTGTTGTGTTTGAATGGGGAAAAAGGTTAAATAGGTGATGGTTCTAGTTTTTGGAAAATAGACTCCACGAGTCCACTACGCAATAAACAACATTTCATGTCCTTTCCCTGTCTTTAATAATTACATTTAAAGGAAACTTATTTAAATAAAATATAACCTTAATTTTTAGATGGAAAGTTAGAGGAAATTATAGACAGGAGGCGATTTTTTTGCCATTTTCCTTGCCGGGAGGTGCAAACGTACAAACCCAAGACATTTTAAATATTAATAATGTGAGAGAGAATTCAAGAAAATGAAGATATGAAAATTAATTGAATTTCTTCCCACCGGCAAAATTTGTCTTGATTCCAGCTGCATATATATGATGACCCATCAACTAAATTTCCGACAAGAATCATTATCAAATTGATGTGTGATGATGTGGCGAATTTTTGATGGGAATAAATGCAAGTAATAAACGATCACAACACGGAAAATTACGTGGTTCGATTTACTGAGGTAAATCTACGTCCACGGGAAGAAGAGAGGGCAAATTTGTATTGCTTGGTCTCGCTTACAGATTACAATACTGATTTGCTATAAGATTCAGGATCTAGAGAGCTTAACCCTCGTCTATCTGATCTAAGTTCTATTTATACATTCGAACTAAGATCGTGGTTTGCAGCCCTGGTAGGGGGGTTGATAACTGCTTAATACCACTAAATAGATCGTGGGTGTAATGGAGGTCGTGGAGATCCTGCATGGGTCCACTATCTCCTTGTTCGGTCGAATACTGAGACCGAACTGCTGAACTTTGCCGATCAGCTTTTGCCGATCTGAGAGTTGAGCTCGATTGGTCGGCTTTTACCGAGCTATAGGCTGTGACCGAACTCTTTGGTTGTGCCGAACTGATACTACCGAGCTATAGGCTGTGACCGAACTCTTTGGTTGTGCCGAACTGATACTCTTTCTTGGGTTTTGGGCTGATGGGCCGTCACTGCTATTGGGCTCGCAATTAGGGCTTAGTTGTTTAGTTCGTATCCCATCACCACCCCCCCGAAAAGCGAAGTAAATCACTTCGGCATTTTGTAAGGGGGTCAGGAGGCGTGCTCTGCACGTGTCTGCATTAAATGTGACAGCAAATCCGGCCAGAGAATCCAGAAAAAGTGGGATTTGAAACGGTGCGACGAATTTGAAATGCCTTTGCGAATCTGATAAATATTTCCTCTCTTCATCATTGGAATACTTTTGCGATTATTTCTTCTGTATTCTCTCTCTTTTTCGTAAAATTTTCTTCCGCTTCTTCAAGAATTTCTTCAGACTTTCGACCATCAAAGAGTAAGAATCATGTCTTCTTCTTCTGAATCTGTTTCTGAATCAGGTAGTGGTAGGAAGGGGGGTGAGGGGTCTTCTGGCCGGAAAAGGTCCGGGGAGAAGACGGTAGAATATTTTCACAGCATTTTGAGTAAGGATACTGTGATATCCTTACAAGGAAAATATTTTCTTCCTGGGGGATTAGTGGTGATTCCCGACGACATTCATAGGGCTAACTCGCCGCCGGAGGGTTATGCCACCGTTTACGAAGCCTGCTTAGAATGCGGGCTTCGTTTCCCTCTTCCCCCCGCCTTTGTAGAGCTTCTTGATTTTTTCCAACTTCCTTTAGGTCAGGTGACTCCAAATTCTTGGAGGCACTTATCGGCCTTTGCTGCCGAGCTGCGTAGACTAGAAAAGGATCTGTCTCTGAGGGCAATCCTTAATTTCTTTCAGTTTAAGAGAAAGGGATCCTGGTTTACTTGATCCCTTTACAGCCCTTTAGAGCCTTCTGTAAAACCAAATGGCCGAAGTGGCAAAATCGTTTCTTTTTTTACAATAGGACAGCGGCTCCGGACTTTTCCTGGAGAGGGCCGAAGTCCGTAATTCCTCATCCTCGGGTAGAACCGTTGGACGAGCTCGAGGGCGAGCTCAATAAGATTCCCATGATTAGGAAACAGTATTCGGAATCTGAGCTCGTCAAGGGTGACTTCGTGTTCGATTCCTCGTCTTCGGACGAAGAGACTGAGGGTGAGGATTTCTTTTTTATGCTTTACTGCTTTAGCGGCGAAAACTAACTTTGTTTTCTCGCTTTTTGGCAGTGAACATGCTAAGCAGGCTAGGTCGCAAATCCTCCGAATCCAAGGAGCCGGAGAAACAGAGAGCCACCAGCTCGGCGTCTGATGCCGAGAAGAATCCGAAGAGGCAGAAGACCTCTTCGAGTCAGTCTTCGGATCCAAAAAAGCCGGAATCGACTTCGGCAAAGGGGAAGGCGAAGACTCAGAAACCCCCAATAGCGCCACAGAGAGACACTGTCCTGGGGGGTTGTGGATCCGGAGCGGTTGCGGCCACTTCGGAACATATCTCTGAGCCCTTTTTATGGCCAAAGGACTTTGTGGAGGTGAATTTCCTTCTTGATTTTCTGGTTTTGCTTCTTTCCTATGTTTTTTGTGGCCCCTCTGTTGACTTTTTTCCTTTTTCCATTTTCAGAGGAACAATATGCTCTGCAAACTCGTCACAGTTGAACTCTCTAAAGCGTCCAGCGATTATGATGAGATGCAGAGGAATTTGAATGCTGCTCGTCACCAGGCCGAACAGGCTCGGGCAGACTTTGAGAGGGCAAGGGCCGCTATGATCTCGGCTCAGGATGAAGCCCAACGTGCCAAAGACCAGCTCATCATCCAGAGAGAGGGGTCGAAACAGGGGGAGGCGGCTGCCGTGGTTGCTCAGGGGGAGGCTCTCCGTGTTTACACGGAGAAACTCTTTTTGAGCAATCAATTTTCGGCCCTTATCGGCGATCTGCTGAAATTGATGACCGATAACGCTGAGCAGGAACCCGGAGTCGTTTTGCCGCTGTATGGCCGAGAGATTGCAGCGCGCCTCCAGAGTCTGCCGCTCCTTGAGGAGCTTGCGTCTTCATCGGTCCTGCTTTCTGCTGAACGAGTCCGTAATTGCCGTGCTGACCGTGACGAGAACATGGAGGCCATCTTTGCCTCCTTGGGGCCTGTTTCACCCGCTTCAATTTTCAAAGAGGGTGAGCAGGAAAATGAGGCCGGCCGGGAGACCGAGCAGGAGGATCAGCAGACCGGCGATGGGGGCGCCGAGCAGGAGGGAGGGAGTAGGGAGGCCGAGGCTGAGACCGAGGTAGACAAGGAGAAAGAAGCTGAAACCCACAGAGAAGCCGGAGACGAAACTGGCGGAGTATGATTTCGTCTCCCTTCTCTTAGTTTAGTTTCTTTCTATTTGTAAAATGGCCTTGAAGCCCTCCTTGTGTAAATTTTTTCTTTGAATGAAAAAATTCTCCTTTCTACACTCGTGTCTTCTTTATAGCTTTTCTTAATCTCTTTTACTCCTATTGTGGTTTACTGCCTGCTCGGTAAACTGAAATGCCGAACTGACATAGCTGCTTCGTATTCTTAACTCTAAGGAGCTGGAGGTACTTCACTGGAAGCGGCTATACTCTTTGGCTTTAAATGAAGCTGAGAAAAAAGCTTTAGATGACCAGATGAAGTATGATGAACTCTTGGCTCGTTTAGTGGAGCTGGAGTCCAACAATAAGGACTTAGAGTCCATAAAGAAAGATCTGGAGGCCGAGCTGAATACTGTCATCGCTGAGAGGACTGCATATGAAGATTTCATCAGCGGGCGCGGGGGAATGACTATATCTGAAGTTCAGAATCAAGTTGATGAACTGTGGGAGGAGCTTCATGTACTCCGGAAGAACAATGTGCTGGAGAGCTCGGCTTGCCAACAAGTTGTGAAATCATTGCGGCGCTTGGCTTCTCTGTACGACATCATTCTTTCCCGGCGTCCCTCAATCGAGAGATTCCTTAGCCGTTTCCCGCTAACAGATGCTCACACTCCAACTCAAACCTCTAATCCACTTACTCAAAATTCTACTCCAAATCAGCAACGGACTCAGGAGCAACCGGAAACGTCAAGGCAAGAACGTACTCCAAGTCAGCAACGGACTCGGGAGCAACCGGAAACGTCAAGACAAGAACCTACTCCAAGTCAGCAACGGACTCAGGAGCAACCGGAAACGTCAAGACAAGAACGCCCTGAAGTTCGTAGAGGAGTGGTGAATATGAGTGAGCAAGATCAGCGAATGCTTCGTGAAGAGACTCTTCGCCGCCGAGGTGCTAGAACTTCCCGGACTCAGAGAAGAGGCGGTAGGTCGAACAGAGCATCTCGTCCACCTACTGATTCTTCAACTGCTCGGAACGCCCGAACTCAGCATCATGAGGACTTTTTGGATAGGTGGCTCAACTTTAGCAACCGTAGACAGTAGAGTAGTCCTTTGTAATGGTGTAACGCATTCTCGTAGGGTAGCGGAATTGTATGCCCAACAAGACTTAGTAAATGAAATTTTTTCATTTCGCTTCTATCACTGCGTATTTACAGTTCAGCGATTTTTTATTTCATTTATTGTACTCGTCCTCGGTCTTATGAAGTAAACTCTTCTTTGACCGGACTGAGTTAGTGTCCTTATTTGGCGAGTTTTATCGCTTGGATTAGACTTTCCCTGTACTCGTCCTCGGTCTTATGAAGTAAACTCTTCTTTGACCGGACTTAGTTTGTGTCCTTATTTGGCGAGTTTTATCGCTTGGATTGGACTTTCCCTAGTTAACCGAAGTGGTTTTCGGCTTATTGCAGTTCGTTTCAGACGAATTGCTTGTTTCTTAAGCTGAATTGTGGAGTCTTGTATCTTCCTTAGAAGCTTGGACTCACAATTATCTTTAATAATTGATCTAAAAAAGGGGATCAGCCTTTAAAGAACAATATACCTCAGTAACATTTATAAGAGACAAAACGCACATAGAGAGACAAAACGCACATAGAGAGACAAATAAAAAGGACGAAAAAGATTTTAATCTTTTAAAAAACGACAAGTATAAAGAACAACAACCCTAGGACCGAACTAGACACAATAAAAATATGAAAGCACATAACCCTAGGACCGAACTAGACACAAGACTGACCGGACCTTGTCTCTTACAAATAGAACTTCTTGAGGTTGGAAATATGCCATGTTCGGGGTACTTGTTCTCCTGACATGTGGGTTAATTTATAAGACCCTTTTCCCAGGACTTCTGACACCCGATACGGACCTTCCCATGTGGGTTCAAGTTTGCCCAGCTTTTCTGCTCGGCTTACTTCATTGTTTCTCAATACGAGATCTCCCACTTGAAACTGCAGCTTTTTCACCCTTTGGTTATAATACCGGGCTACTTGCTCCTTGTACTTGGCTTCTTTTATGAAGGCCAATTCTCTTCTTTCTTCGGCAAGATCTAGTTCGGCTCTCAGTCCGTCGTCATTCAGTTCTGTTGAGAAATGAAGGGTTCGGGGGCTGGGTATGCCGATCTCAACCGGAATTACGGCTTCAGTGCCGTACACTAGACTGTACGGAGTTTCACCGTTGGAGGTTTTTGGTGTAGTTCGGTAAGACCATAGGACTTGAGGAAGATTTTCTACCCATTGTCCTTTGGCTTGTTCTAACCGAGTTTTTAATCCTTTCACCAAAGTACGGTTTGTTACTTCCGTTTGTCCGTTTGCTTGTGGGTGAGAGACCGAAGTGAACCGCTGTTGAATATTCAACTCTTGGCACCAATTCTTGAATGTTTTGTCAGTAAACTAAGTCCCATTATCTGAAATGAGGATATGGGGTATGCCAAATCGGCAAACTATGTTCTTCCAGACAAAATCTAATGCCTTTGAGCTTGTTATCGTAGCTAATGGTTCAGCCTCCACCCACTTTGTGAAGTAATCCACGGCAACGATCAAGAATTTCATTTGCCGGGGAGCTTGTGGTAGTGGTCCTACTATGTCTATGCCCCATTGCATAAAAGGCCAAGGGCTTTGCATAGCACATAGATCAGTCTGCGGCGTCCTTGGGATATTTGCATGGATTTGGCATTTCGTACATTTCTTAACTAGCTGTACTGCTTCTTGTACCAAAGTTGGCTAATAATATCCCCATCTCAGAACTTTTTTAGCTAATGCTCTAGCTCCGATGTGGCTACCGCAAGATCCTTCATGAACTTCTCTAAGGATGTAATCCGTCTCTTCTGGTCCTACACATCGCAATAACGGTTGAAGGTAGGACTTTCTATATAGGACTCCTTCATGAAGTTCATACCGAAGTGCTCGGCATGTGATTTTCCTTGCTTCTCTCTTATCCTCGGGCAGTTGTCCTTGATCTAGATACTTTAATATTGGCGTCATCCAGTTTGGTGAACTGGTTACTGAGTGTACTTCAGCTTCATCAATGCTTCTGTGCGGTAATTCCTCCACCTTTGAGCTCGGATGTGAGGCCAACTTACTTAAAGTATCTGCTCGGCTATTTCCCGCTCTGGGAATGTGGATTATCCGAAAATAAGAGAAATTTCGGCTAATACTTTGCGCTTTGTCCAAGTATTTTTTCATCCTTTCACCACGGGCTTCACTTGTACCCAGCATGTGATTCACTATGACTTGTGAATCACAATGAATTTTGAGAGATTTGACAAGTAGATGTTGCGCTAACTGAAGTCCGGCAAGAAGGGCTTCGTATTCGGCTTCGTTATTAGTGGTTGGGAATAAGAACCGAAGTGAATAAGTTACTTCGTGTCCGTCGGGAGCGATAAGTAGAATACCAGCTCCACTTCCTGTCTTGTTCGAAGCTCCATCTACGAATCCAATCCAACAGTCCGGCGGCTCTACTTCGGGTTTCTGGGGCTGTGTTAGTTCGTCATTGGTAGGATTTTTCTGTTCGGCAATAATAGGGATTGCCTGATCGAACTTTGCCTCTACAAGAAAATCTGCCAAGGCTTGTCCCTTGATGGCTTTCCGAGGTAGATATTCTATTGAATGTTCTCCCAACTCTATGGCCCACTTGGCAATTCTGCCTGATGCTTCTAGCTTAGTCAAAACTTGCCGAAGTGGAAGATCGGTTAAGACGCATACTTTGTGAGCATAGAAATATGGCCGCAGTCTCCTTGCTGCATTTACTAATGCCAGAGCAATTTTTTCCAGAGGTTGATACCTTGTTTCGGGACCTCTTAATGCTCGGCTTGTAAAGTAGATAGGACGCTGCTTTAGGCCTTCTTCTCGCACAAGCACCGCGCTAATGGTTTGATCTGATGCTGCTAAATATAAGAATATCACTTCGGCATCTGTTGGAGCAGAGAGAGTAGGAAGTTCGGTTAAATAACTTTTGAGTTCGTCAAAAGCCTTTTTCTGTTCGGCTCCCCACTCAAACTTTGGTGCCTTTTTCAAAACATTGAAGAATGGCATTTGCTTTTCGGCTGCTTGGGAAAGGAATCTATTCAGTGCGGCTAGACATCCAGTTAGCCTTTGCACATCATGTATGGACTTCGGCATTGCCATGTTCTGAACAACTTGAACCTTTAGGGGATTTGCCTTGAGTCCTTCCTTTGAAACCCAACAACCCAGAAATTTTCCCGAATCTACCAAAAAGGTACATTTTTGGGGATTGAGTTTGAGGTTGGCTTTTTTGAGCACGTCGAGAGTGGATTTGAGATTGTTTTCGTACTCCGAAGTGCTTCTGCTTTTAACAACTATGTCGTCAACATATACTTCAACCTCTTTTCCGATCAGGTGCCGAAATAGCTTATCTACCATCCTTTGATATGTGGCTCCGGCATTCTTTAAACCAAATGGCATCTTTTTATAAGCAAAAATACCGAAGTCAGTAATGAAAGCCGTTTTTGAAGCATCATTCTCATCCATTAAAACTTGGTGGTATCCTTTATACAAATCAAGAAAACAGAAAATTTCGAAGCCTATCAGAGCTTCTACTTTTTTATCTATGTTGGGAAGGGGGTAGCAATCTTTAGGACAGTGCTTATTTAGATCCGTAAAATCTATGCACATCCGCCATCCTCCTTCTTTTTTCTTGATCATCACAGGATTGGCCACCCAAGAAGGATATTTTACTTCAAATAATACATCCGCTTTCAGTAATTGGCGGACTTCGTCATGGATGACTTGATTTCTTTCTGCCGCAAAGAGTCTTTGCTTCTGTTTTATAGGCCGGACTGAAGGATCAATATTTAACCGATGTGTAATTACCTCGGGAGACACTCCAGTCATGTCCAACGGAGACCACGCAAAGACATCTTTGTACTCTTTGAGGAGCTGGATGGTCTTTTCCCGGAGTAGAGGTGTTCCCGCGAAACCGATCTTGACCGTTCTGGATGGATCGTCTTCGTATAACTGAACTGGTCGTGAGTTCGGCTCCGGTGTGACTTCGTTCATTTCGCCTGCCTCTGACTCCGGCTGCTGTGATTGCTATGCTTGATGGTGCCGATCTGATTGTTCGGCACTTTTAAGCGCAATCTGCAAACATTCTTTTGCTCTCTTTTGATCACCTCGGATGACTGCTATCCCTCCTTTAGTGGGGATCTTGATTGTGAGGTGATAAGTAGAGCAAATGGCCCGAACTGTGTTGAGCCAGTCTCTTCCCAGTATAATGTTATACGGGGATCGAGCTTTTACCACAAAAAACTCGATCACCGTACTGGAGCTAGTAGGCGCTCTTCCTACCGTAATCGGAAGGCTGATAATACCTTCAGGGCGGGTGTCCTCCTGGGCGAAACTTTTCAGAGGAATTGGGGCCGGACTGAGCCGAGCTGGATCCACTTCCAGTTTATCAAAACATTCTTTAAAAAGAATGCTAACCGACGCTCCTGTATCCACAAACACTCTGTGGATCAGTTTGTTTGCCACTCCAGCTTGAATGACAATAGCGTCCTGATGAGGAGAAATGGCCGGGACGGGATCTGCATCTGAAAATGTAATTACTTCCTCCTTCTTCAGCCTTTTATGTGTTGGCTCCTCTCGGTTGAAGCCTCTGCGCTCTGATTTTAGAGACGATTTAGTCTTCCCGGCTGGGATAGCGTCAATAGTCTGGATTACTCCATCATATTGCGGCTCGTCATCGTCTTCGGGATCCTGTTGCCTTTTAGGATCCTGAGGAGCGCAGTTCGCACTTCTCTGTTTCTTATTCTTTTTCGGCGGCTTGCTTTGGTATTTTTTTAACGTCCCTGCTTTCACAAGAACATCAATACCTGCTGCCAAATTTCGGCACTCCTCGGTATCGTGACCGTGGTCTTGATGGAAGGAGCAATATTTATCCTGACTTCGGCGCGTGGCCGATTTCGTCATCTGCTTTGGTTTTTCGAACATATCAGAATGCAGTTCGAAAATTTCCGCTCTCGACTTGTTCAATGGTACGAACTGAGCGGGTGGTTTCTCAGGATTGAGACGTGGTCCCAATCTGTCTTGTACCGGTGCCCTTTGAATTCTTTCAAAAGGAGTTCGGCGAGGATGTCCCTGATCGCTATGATCGGGCTTCCTCTTGTCTCCTCTGGAAGAGCTGTCTAAAGACCGTTTTCGACGGTCTGCCTCATCAGCACGAGAAAACTGGTCCGCAATGTCCCACATCTCTTGAGCTGTTTGCGGACTGCATTCAACGAGCTTTCTGTAGAGAGCTCCTGGCAGAATTCCATTTTGGAATGCCGAAATGACAAGTAGATCATTGAGATCATCTACTTGTAGGCATTCCTTGTGGAATCTTGTCATGAAGTCGCTAATCTTTTCATCGCGACCTTGACGTATAGAAAGCAGCTGAGCCGAAGTGATTCGGGCTTCCGCTTTCTGGAAGAACCTCCTATGAAAAGCATCCATTAGATCTCTGTAAGATCTAATGCTGCCTTGAGGGAGGCTATCGAACCACCTTCTTGCGTTCCCGATGAGCAGCTCGGGAAACAGCTTACACATATGAACCTCATTGAGACCTTGGTTCGCCATATTATACTGATAGCGTCCCAGGAAATCATGAGGATCCACTAACCCGTCATAAGTCACTGACGGAGTTCGGTAATTCTGTGGCAACGGAGTTCTGGTGATATCATCCGAAAATGGAGTCTTCAGCGCTCCATACATAGCGAATCCGACATCTCTCCGGTATGGTGGAGATGGAGTTCTCCTGTGATTTCGGTAACAAGGAGGAGAAGGAACATATCGGTGGTGAGGATTCTTTCTCCTGGAAGATACGACACTACTGCGGTAGTGACTTTCATGTCTGGAGGGGGAGGGAGAATCCGCCGTTTTCTTCTCCGGCTTCTGGCTCTTTTGCAGGAATGTTAAGAACTCATCCTGCTTCTCAGCCAAGAACAACTTGACAGCCTCATTCAAAGCGAGCTGCTGGGGAGGCTCGGTGCGATGACTTTTTGAGTGGTTTGTTCTTTCACCGTGAGAACTGGAGGCAGATTTCTCCCGAGGCTGTTTTCCAGACCTGCGGGCTGGACTAGCTTCCTCACCTTCATCACGGACGGAAGTATGGGTATTATGTGATCTGGTACGCATTTTTTTTGGTGGAAAAGGATCAAAAACTCGCTTTTATCACAGTTTTGGTTCTCTGTTTCCCACAGACGGCGCCAGTGATGATGTGGCGAATTTTTGATGGGAATAAAAGCAAGTAATAAACGATCACAACACGGAAAATTACGTGGTTCGATTTACTGAGGTAAATCTACGTCCACGGGAAGAAGAGAGGGCAAATTTGTATTGCTTGGTCTCGCTTACAGATTACAATACTGATTTGCTATAAGATTCAGGATCTAGAGAGCTTAACCCTCGTCTATCTGATCTAAGTTCTATTTATACATTCGAACTAAGATCGTGGTTTGCAGCCCTGGTAGGGGGGTTGATAACTGCTTAATACCACTAAATAGATCGTGGGTGTAATGGAGGTCGTGGAGATCCTGCATGGGTCCACTATCTCCTTGTTCGGTCGAATACTGAGACCGAACTGCTGAACTTTGCCGATCAGCTTTTGCCGATCTGAGAGTTGAGCTCGATTGGTCGGCTTTTACCGAGCTATAGGCTGTGACCGAACTCTTTGGTTGTGCCGAACTGATACTACCGAGCTATAGGCTGTGACCGAACTCTTTGGTTGTGCCGAACTGATACTCTTTCTTGGGTTTTGGGCTGATGGGCCGTCACTGCTATTGGGCTCGCAATTAGGGCTTAGTTGTTTAGTTCGTATCCCATCAATGTGGATTTCGATTATGGTACATGTTGTCCATTCAAATTGTTGCCACTTCTTGAAAAATCTTTGCTTTGCTTTTACCACCTTAATTTGTCAAACTAAGATAATGTGTTGATCACATCTTTTTGGTTGAAGTAGACCTCAATAAGAGCGACCATTTTATTGCACATAAATATTACGATTATAATTTCACTAGTGACGCCAAAATTAATTGGATGGTCAAGGAATGTCATAATTTAGAAGTGACCTGGCAATCATTTAAATAATAAATTCATTGTTAAATATCTATTATCCATTTATTAATCAAACTTATCATTGGTTTAATTAAATTAATTTACTTTTCCAAGAGTTTTCTAGTCCAAGATCCTCCTCGAATATATGTATCCTAAAAATGCCAAATAATCTAGAATTTAATTTAATTATTTTATTTTATAAACTACGTGTATCGATGACACAATTATGTAACCAAAACATGCATATAGTCTATCTATCCCACAAATTTAGTGATATAAATATTTGGATTTGCGTGTATGCACTGCCAAACCAAAAGTAACTAGGTGTTTGTGAAATTGAATCAAGTGGAGTATTATTAATTCATTTAGTAAACAATTTCATGAAAATATCTACAGAAATATATATACACATTGTTCCATAACTTAATTAGCTACTCCCTCCGTCTCATTGAAGATGATCCACTCTTCTTTTTGGTTTATCCCAACCAATATGACTTATTACTAAAAATAGAAACTCATTTCTCTCTATTTTATTCACTCTCTCTTACCTTACTCTCTCCACTTCTCACACAAAACTAAATTGCATAAATTCTCATGCTATCCAAGGAAGGAGTCATCTTCCTTGAGACGGAGGGAGTACATGATTACATGCCTTAAAGTATATTGATTAAGTTAGCTATTATATTCAACTTCGAAAAACTCAACCAACAATAGAAAGAATAGATAGAAAATCTTGTGTATTGGCAATTGAATATTGAATTTGATGTAAAAATTAACAAAAAAAAAATCATATATTCTCACTTCTTCTAACCCTATTATTGCTTAATCCAAGCCTAGTTATTAATTTCATCATATATTTACGTGCACCGTGGCAGCCATGCTAGCATTGCAAACGGGGCAGGCGTGGAGCCCGCTTCCGCAACCGCTGCAGAGGCAGAGGTGGCGGCACGGCAGCACCACCACGCAGCACTGCCTCTCCCCGCAAATCCAGCACATCCTCCTCTCACTACTCTCCGCCGTCTCATCGCAGCAGCTGCCGCACGACTCCACATCCTCCTCCACCGCCGCGCCTGATCCCTCCCCAAATTGATCTAACGCGCGCCGGAGGGAATTCGCCGCCGCCTCGTTGGCCCGCGCCGTCTCCTGCCACAGCTGGCTCTCAAGGTAGAGGCCTTTCGCCTTTTCCTCAAGCATCAGATTCAATCTCGCCATTTTCTCGATCTGATCGTCTTTCTCCTTCAATTCCGATCGGATTTTCATCGTCTGCAAAAAAATCATCGTCAGTTGAAACAATCAGTACTATTGCTTTCGATAAAATTGAAGAATCGTGATCGGAATGCTCACATGTTGATGAATTAAGGAGTCGATCTCCGGCTGGAATTGAGGCAAGATGCTTTCACCGAATAATTGAGGAGAAGTGTGGAATTCATCTCTGTATCGCTTTCTGGTAGCCGGAATATAGGGGGTGAGGCTACTGATCGAAGTTTTAGATCCGGAATTAAACTGCTGATTCACCTGAAATGGAATCGCCTGAAACTTGTGGCTGTACGCATCCCCTTCGTGGGGAGGATTCATAAAGCTTTCTCTGCAAAAACACACCTATTTATAGAAAATAAAACACACAACAAAAACTGAAGAAGAAGAAGAGGAGGTTACCTGTGTTGAAGAAATTGCGGAGGAAAGAAATTGGGATGCGTTGCTTCAAGCGCCATTAATTAAAAATTGAGAAATGCAATGAAGAGAGCTATTTATTGAGGATAGAAATGGAGGGAGAGGTTTGATATCTGCGTTGAATTTAGCAGTATATAATCTGTGCCACGTTTGCCACGTTTGCGAGGTGTGGAAATCAGGTAGTTTTGTTGCGCCTGCGCTGCGGGACGATGATCGACTCATTTGTCGCCCATGTTTTCTCTCATTTCAAATTAACATCATTATTGTTCATGTGTTTTCACCATCAATTACTATCATTATTCATACAACTCCTCAAAATTACTCGCTTCCATCCATAAATATTTATCACTTATTTTCATTTTTATTCATCTTTAAAAATTTGTTACTTTTCACTTAGACTATTTTTTGTAGTGGACCACACATTCCACTAACTTATTCTCATTCATATTTTATTATAAAATTAAATATTACTCATATTTGATTTAACTTTTTAAACCCAATTTCTAATATAATTCTTAAAATTTCAGGTCAAATGGTGATGAATTATTAGGGATGAAGGGTAATAGTCATATAGTATGTGATATTGTATACTTATCTTGGGCATTGTCGACGTCTAGTATATAGGACTATTTGATATGCATTACCATAAAATTTAATTCGTTTGGTGAACGTAGCTAGATTTATGGTTGTCCACTCTAAAGTCCCACTACGCACATATGAAAATAAATAGAGGAAAACTCATCGATGCTTCATCAACTTTATATAAATACTATATATATATATATATATATATATATATATATATATATATATACTTTTTTGTTGGTAATTACTGAGTGGCTGTTCGGTTAACTAGACAAAATTATCATGGATATAGTCCAGGACAAACTCAAATTGGCTTTGTCTAGGATTAATTAGTCAGAGAGGGTAAGGTCTGATGGTTAGTCATGAGGTTAGGAAGAAAAGGAGGCTGCTTAGATGGGCCGAGACGGACCTAGATCTACAGTAGTGGGCTGAGATTTGGCTGAAATAGTGAACCGAAACGGATGATTATAAGAGATGATAGGACTTAGGAGTAGTATTGAGAACCGAACAGGCACTAATAAGGGTATACACCCAATAACTATTTCCTGCGCTAATTTGTAGGCACCTCGATCCCGCACTAATTTGTAAGCATCTCATTGAGTGAGATACTTTAGCTCAAAAATTTAAGGTTGCTTGATATAGAAATACAAGAACTTCATACCACTGGACCACAATTATTGAATTTGATATTTAATTGTTGTTTAAATGAGGCTATGGTTTAAGTGCGAAAGATCGACATGATATTATTTTATTTTCCAATGGTTTGTCATTTCTATCTTCTTTCACGTGAATGCTTTACCAACTATAAATCATTAGGATTCACACCTATCATAAATAATCAATAAACATTATAGCATTAAATTAAGGCCAACGCCTGCAGTTTTATGCTACAGAATTCTACTATATATATAAAGAATAGTTGGCCCACCTTTTTCTTTTACTATTAATAATTAATTCAATTGGGGTGGCAGCATATCACTAGCTTATCAGAAAAATGAAACCGATCATTCACCATTGTGGTAGAAACTAAATCCAGGTTGGGATATACTAACATTTACTATTATTTTTTATTTTCAAGTATTTCCCTAATGGCGAGAGCATAGGAATATTAAACAACGTTAAAAAGAATCTATCCGATAAAGAATAGTATTAATCTCCAAAATCATAAATTTTTATATAATGGATCGAGTAGTATGTTTTTATAAATTTTAAAATTGGTCTAAAATTCAAAAACTTAATATTCCGTGTATTATTTGTCATTGCGGGTCAATCATCATATTTGACTAATGTATGTGGTTTTTTTACATATTTGAAATAGCTAAATCATTGTGATTTTCAATCTTATTTGTCACAAACATAGAAACTGGTCTAAAATATTAGTGAAAGTTTCACACTTGATCACTTAGAATAAAGTTTTCACCGATTATTTTTATTTGGTCATGATTGAAAAATAACACACATAATGTAAAATTAATAGTAGTAAAATTTTAGATCAATTTTGAAATTCGTAGAAAGTATTAAAATTAGACAAAAGTTTATAGTTTTAGAGACCAATATTTCCTCTGATAGCTGAATCAAGTTGCTAGTTTTCTTTTGCAAATCTCATTTTTTATTTTTCTGACTTTTCTCTTTCTAGCTATTCAATAGTGTATGATTGATTAATTATACAACCTACAAGCATGTATTAATACAAAACATCTTATTTAATTTACTAAGTTATACGTTACTACATTACACGAAATCAAACTACCTTATTATTTCTTTTCCCTTTTAAGTTCAAAGCGACTAATAAAATCTATAAATTAGAGGTTAATGTTATGAAATAGTATTGATTAAATGATCCTCATAATAATTTGTGAATGCTCTATTTGGCCACAGATTGATATATTTGGAGAACAAAATGAAATCCTAATATTCAAACTATTCAATCAAATCCCAGAACAAAATTGATCATAAAGTAAAGCATGCGAAGGCTAAAAGTTGAATGAAAAGGTAACACTTTAACTTAATAGTTAAATATTAGTTATATTCATAAATTATTTATTCATTAGCTTTTTATTAAAACCCTTTTTTCTCGTATATCCTTTTTACAACAATTTGTTTTTTTATATTCATGGAGAAAAGATAAAAGATCGAGTTTCAAATTTATGGAAATTAGAAGAAAAATCAATTCAATTACCTTTAACTTTCAACTTTAGTGAACGGATTTTCTAGCTTCTTGTTTTGTTTGGTGATATTATATAACCCCTGCTTTCAACGTACTTACTAATGTAATAACATTATTATGTATAAATCTAATTAATTAATTGTACGAATTTACTACCACATCAATGAAAGTTTTGTTCTAGATGTTGTGCCGGCTAATTTCAATTCAAAAGATCTACTACTATATATAAATTGTAAAATTGATGCATCAAAGAAACGTGTAAACATTAGCTAGCAATATATAATACAATTTTCCACTAAAAAAACATGAACATTTAAAATAATAATTAATCGATGTAATCACTTGATATAACTGCCACAAATCTCAATCTTTGAATCTTATCATAAATTATACCAAATCTTCAAAATATTTCGATAATATTCTAACCTATTTGATCTTTAGTAAATTCACCCATTTAAAATTTTTGTGCATAATCTTGGAGAAGCACGATTTTTCCAATGTAGACATCTATTTGATATTGAAATTTAAAATTGATTAATTGAAGGTTTTGGACCATTGGATAGTTTCTAAACGAAATAATTGATTTTAACTTAGGTACAAAACATGAATTATTTTTTGAACCACCTTTCCTTTTCAAATTTGACTAAAACTTCCCATCGTTTTATAATTAAGGTAAAATTTCTCTAGTGGATTGTGAAAAGCAAGAAAAACAAGTGTGAAACATGGATTGAAGCAACGCCAAAGTTTTGAATAAACTAGATGAGAGATAATCTAGACAAAGAAACCAAACTTGATTATGAAATATGACTAATTTAATTAATAATAATGTAGTTTATCTATATGGGGCTGCTAAGTTTAGGTGGATCGGCTAATGGTTGTACTCTTCTATTGACCAAATAATAGTGGTGTCACTAGGCCTGTCAAAATGGATAGCGGGTATTCGATTCCCAATATCCAAACCCGAAAAAATCAGGTAATTGGATACCTGAAACTTGATTTTTCGGGTTTCGGATCGGATCGGGTAATGAGAACTTTGGATGATCGGGTATCGGATTATCCGATACCCGATCATGTATACCCGAATTATCCGATTTTTTTAATTAATAAATTATGGTTTTATTCTAATTAAATGTAATTTTTTTTTTTATACATTTTAGTTAATACTTACTGTAGTAGTTAGCGTATAGAATTAGGTTATACCCCAAAATTCACAGCGCCTCCCTCCCCTCTCCTGCTCTCTCGCTGCGCCTCCTTCCGCCGGCGGCAGCCTCCTCTCAACCGCCGCAAGCCGCCCTCCCTTTCTTCCATCCTCTACTGCCCAGTCTCTCCCTCTCCTCTCAGAATATTAGTCCCGTCACTACCTCAATATTTAAAATTGTTGACACAACTTTTAATACTACATGGAGAATTGACAGTATATAGTTAGTATAAATTTTAATATTTGGCTGTTCATGGAGAGTTGGCAGTATAAACCTTAAAACTTGGCAGTATATATTTTTAATAATTTTGAAATGCTCATTTGTGTTTAGTTTTTCTCTTTGAACATTACTTTAGTTTTGTATTAAATTCAAACTAAATAGTATTAAATAAATTTTAAAAGTTTATAGCTAATTTTATAAAAATAAAATAAATCAAAATCACAATTACAATCGTGACTGGATACCCGAGTCGGGTATCCGGGTACCTGAAATCAAATTCGGGTCGGATATCGGGTATTGGATTTTGAAAATTTCCGGATCGGATACCCGAAAATTTCGGATTGGGTATCCGTAGATACCCAATTTGACAGGCCTAGGTGCCACAGTGAAATTACTGTTTTGGTAAGACAATATTAGGTATGTTGATGTTGATATTGATATTGATATTTGCCTTTAATCATTTTTTTATTTCTTTCTTGCTAAAATTATTTGAGATTGCTATATTAAAAAACATGCACGTAGGTTCTGGGGGAAAGCATATTTGTGACATATGTGAACTAGCACTTTCTTTTATGTATATAATTTGATTGAGATGTATAAAATTTTTCCATGAAATTATTTCGATTTGTTTGTATATTCATTGGTCGCAGTTACTAGCAAGTTTCTTGCAAGATGCCAATGTCTGATTCTTAAATGTATTAATTAAAGGACATGAGCTCCTACTGTTTGGGGTCTCCAAGATAAAAAAAAATCAACTCATAATTTAACATGTTTTATGTGTTAGATTTAGCTTGGTTTTATGTATTAAAGTACATAAACTGCCTCAAAAGTCCCTAACTTTTCAGGTTGTGACAGTCAGTAGCGGACACAATAAGGCTTAAGGAAGGGCTTAAGCCCTTGCTAAAGTGTTATTTTTCTTAGTTTTTGCTTGCAAATTTTTGAAATTTTGGATAATCGTCTTCTTCAGCCCTCACAAAATTAACGGCTATGAAGAAAAAATGTTGAAGGTTGAATTGTTAGAGCATCCACAATGGGGCGCCCTAAGGCGCGCCCTATGGCGCGCCACGTCAGCAGTTTTATCCTCCTACCCTCCCACCTGCAATGAGACGCCCTAAGGCGCGCCCTATATGTTTTAATATTGTTCTGTTAATTAATTTAAATATTTTCAAATATATAATGCAAACTAATTTAAAAACACAACGTGTAACCAAAAACCGGCGAATATTGCATTAATAATTACACAAAAGTTACACGATTCAAGTTGGCTAATCTACGCAATTCCCAACTTCCGGCGCAACTCATCGATCAACCCCCGGAGAATTTCGGCTTCGGTGGGGTCCGTACACTTCTTGAGGGCCTTGTGCGTCTGCAACAACGTCTTCGCCATTGAGGCTGCTGCCAACGACTCATACGCGGCGGCCGCCGCGCTCGGGGCCGGGATCGGGACCGGGATCGGCGGAGGTCGAGGATGATGTCGCCGCCGCCTTCCCCTTGGCCTTCGCAGCCTTGACGCCTATGGGACGCAGGGAGGATATCGGTGTGCCGGAACTCTCAATGTCCTCGTACGTCCGGTTGAGGTCCAACGGACGAGTTCCGCTTTCGCTGCTCGTGTAACCACCAGCTTTGGTGGTCTTCGTCCTCTTTGTCGCCCTGGTGTGCAGAATCCCGCCTTGGAACTTCTGCTTGCCCTCAAGAGCGCCCAGATGGCCTCGTGCTTGAATTCGCCGTACAGGGACTGGTACGACAACAATGCTTTAGCGCGCACGTCGCACAAGCTCTCGCCGCGGCGGGAGGGGGCGACGGGTCGGTTTGGAGACGGCTCCATGTCATCCAAACCGTACGATTCCGTACTGAATTCGGGAACGTATTATGTGTTGGCGTCGAACAGCCGATATTCATCGGGTTCTGTACCCGGCCAACGCGCCTCCCCAAACATCGGACTGTTGGGACTTGCATCCATTTCGTCGAATAATAAAAATGTGAGTTTCGAGAGTGAAATCGTGAAAATTAAACGTTACAAATGAAGGTGGGGTAGGGGTATTTATACAAAAATTAAAAAACGCGTGGCATCGTCCGCGACCATCGTCCGCCGATCCCGCAATGGGGCGCCCGATGGCGCGGACGATAGCTCATTGTCAGCGCCCATCGTCCGCCGAGCCCACAATGGCGCGGACGATAGGCCATCGTCCGCGCTTCAACCGCGGACGATGCATCGGGCGTGGACATAAGGCGCGGACGATGGCGGGCACCCACAATGGGGCGGACGATGGCGCCCGCAGACGATGGCACGCATCGGGCCTGCCATCGAGCGTCCCATTGTGGATGCTCTTAGAAGGGGCTGAACCTGAGTTTCCGAAATTGCAGAAGAAAGCAATAATGGCCTCTGGTAGTTTAAAAGAGAAGATAATGAACAGTTAACGTGATTGAGTTTTAAATCGCCAATATTTGGATTCATTAAATATTGGAGTAGTAAAATATTAGTATATGAAGTGCAGGAGGCGTCGCTTTTTCAAGTATCACTTTTTTAGTCTATTCCTTAGTCTTAATTAATTTTCTATAGGTTTTCTCTTAATTTTTTTTCTTTTCAATTTAATTAAAATCTTATTCTTTCTGCATTTTTTCATAATTTTTAGAAAAATTGATGATAAAAATATGAAAAGAAAACCAACTATACGTACATTGAGTATCTGATTTAATTATATAGAGTTTTATTATTTATTAACAAAAAGATTAGAATTTTTTATCCTTGTTTGATGTTGCAATTTGTATGAGTTTTATGGTTGTATGATGACCGTTTGTATTTTTTTTTTTGGTTTTATAAACTCCCTCCGTCCTAGGGGTTGGGAAAATACCGAAATGCAACACTTATCGTACCGAAAAAATATCGAATTTTTTGGTATACCGCAATTTACGGTACGGTAATGGTATCAATTTTCCTATACCGTGGTATATCGAAATACCGTAAATTCGGTATACCGCGATATACCGAATCTTCGGTGCAACAAACGAGGATGGTGCTCAAATAAGGTTCTCGCATAAAGTATGTAGTGTAGTGGTATTTTACTGTACAGTAAAGCCCCTGCAAAAATTGTTTTCTGCGTCCGCCACTGGTGACACCGCATGTCCCTAACAAAAATAAATATCGCCAGAGGACCCTAACGTTGAATATAATCACGAATCATGTTTTTTCTTACCAAAACATCCTCAGGCCCTAAAAGGGCATTTTTGTCACTTCATTATATTGTTGACATGTGATTTCTGCCACATTTTTGTCAGCAACTTCTTACGTAATTTTCTAATAAGTTTTGGTACTTCATACGTAATTAAAATTTTGTCATTATTTACACTTTCTCATTTTTTTGTAATATACATATTTATCATTATCTGTATTAATTAATATAAAAAAATAAAATGAGACCCTTTCTTCCTTATAAAACTCATATTCTGATATTTTTCGATGTTTCTATTTCCCCTAATTTTTATTTGTTTTTACCTTGATTTATCAATCGATATTATTTATATAAAAAGTATCCTTTATTTTGCAATATTAATTTATAAATTTACATTGTCTTAATTTCAGATACTATTATTAATAAAAAATCTCCAAGGATTAAATAGCTAGTGTCATATGCTTGAATATTTTCTAAATATTACTCATGTTTCATTTTATCATGAATGACAAGAAACTATGCAAATTTATATGGGATATTAGCCCCTAAAATCATGAACTTAGATCAAATTTTGGTATTTCCCATGAACTTTGAAATTAGTGTAAAAAATCACAAACTTTACATTTTGTTAGTTATCACTAACTAGAAATAGAGGAATATAAGAAGTTTTTTTGTGTACAAATATTGACAAAACCTTAATCACGTATGAAGTACCAGAACTTATTAGGAAATCACATAAGAAGTTGCTGATAGAAATGTGACAGAATTCATATGTCAGCGAATTTAGGGAATGCCAAAAAAGCCCTTCAAGCCATTTGGGCATTTTCGTCCGAAAAGTGGCTAAAAAAACATGATTCGTGATTATGTTTAACGTTAGAGTCCTCTGACGATATTTTTTTTGTTAGGGACTTGTGGTATCACAACCTGAAAAGTTATGGACTTTTGAGGCAATTCACTCTTTATCTAGATATTCATTAATTGATAGTTTTGACAAATTCGCTGAGTTTTGCAGATAAAATGGGCTAGATGTTAAGAATGGAAAATGGAATAAATTGGACCAAAACATGCATAAATTAATGAGAGATGATTCGACCAAGTGGGTAGGCATTCGTAATCGAGTTATTTCAAGCCAGCTCTATCGAGTGGAAGTGAACACCATGTGACTTAGGCGAGTCTGAAGATGCCAGGATGACCTGAGAGTCTCACTCGACTAAGTGAGTTACAAGTTACAACCATCATGTCGTTCAGTTGAGATCACAAAATAAAAGACGTCAATGAATATAATTCAATGAAGTGGGAAAGTAGGCCAAAGTCACTTGCACAATTTTGACCCTTCCAGAAATATTTTTGAGTGTGGAGTAGGAGATGGTGCAGGAAATGGAGTAGGTGATCCCATGTTGTCTCCCACTGGGCCGATGTATATAAATATTTTGTTAGTGTATTGAAAGTATAATCCATGCGAAATATTCGAGAGTGCATTTTAGATATGGGTACTGTGTGTAAAGCTCAATAACAATTTGTAAACTTAATTTTTATTGATTAATTTGAACCCAATATTTATGTAGCATTGCGCGAATCTGCTCACTTCAGCACAACAATAAACAATCGATGAGGTTGCAAATTCCAATGGCAATTTCTAGAAAAAAAAATTTGATAATAAACAAATTTTGGGGATAACAAGAGAGAGAACAGAGAACACAAATTTTATTGCTTCGTACATTTGAAGATGGATCAAATAACAACAGTTACAAAATACTCCCTCCGTCCAGCAATAGAAGTCCCGTTTTTCCGTTTTTGTCCGTCCGACAATAGGAGTCTCGGTTCTACTTACCATAAATGGACATTTTAATTACCCTCCCCCTTCTCTATTATTTACGCCATATGCCATTAAAAAACACCCCCCTCCCACAATCTAATTTTTTCACTCACTCTCTCTCACTCTCACTCTCACTATCTCACTCTCATTTTCTCTCTCTCGCTCGGTCTTTCACCCCATTCGAAAACCCTAGTTCTACCCGCCTCCTCTTCCTCCTCACCATCGCTGCCTCCTCCTCTTCTTAACTCTACCCTAAATGGAGTATGGACCCTCTGAAACCCTATCCCCCATCAATGAGTTCGATTCGACCGATTCGATGTCCACTGTAGTTGATGAAACTCCGATGGTGGAATCGAAGCTCGATTCGACCGATTCTAAGACTTCTATGCCCGTTGAAACACCAGATGTGGAATGTAAGCTCGATTTGGAGCTTATCGTCCCAGATACGCCTGATGCTTGGGTCGATTTGGAGCTATACGTCCCTGATACGCCGGATGCTTGGCTCGATTCGTAGCTTATCGTCCCTGAAACACCGGGTTTTGAGTTTGTTGACTCCACCGTGGTACCTGAACAGCCCCTACTGACTTCAAATGTCTCAGCTGCCTCCATAACAGCCCCTCTTGCGAGCACTCCATCATGGCTGTGCTTGAGTAGAAACTGCACCATATTGTTCTTGATGCTGCTATTCAAGTGTTTGGTTTGCCTCTGCCCAATATCCATCCCTATGATGAATTTTTTCTGAGGGATTTACATCAACATAAATGTTGGGAGTATTTTTTGGGAGTTTTTCAGATTGAGAAAAATAAGAAGTGGAGTAAATGAGTGTAGGTGAGGTATTAATAGCAGCCTTGAAGTTGTACCTTTTGTTGTTCAAATTTCCCTCATTTTTTTGTAGAGGGAAATTTGATTTTTGGTTTCCCTCATTGTACTTTCAAACAATAACAGGTTCTGTGGTTATTGAATGTTGAACTTTTTTTTGTAGAGGGAAATTCAGTTTAAAATTGTGAATTTCTTGAATAGAATTGAATTGAATTAAGGTTGGCAGCAAATTTCGAAATTGGGAAGCATATTAAATGCAATTGAATTCACTTTTGAAAGCATATTTAATTTCGAATTTTGGCTGCAAAATTCGAATATTGGCATCAAATTTAACACAATAGAGGTGGGTCCCATATTACACTATCACACACCATTTATTACACATTCCAACAACTTTCTTAAAACTCGTGTCATGGAGAAATGGGACTCCAATTAATGGACGGAGGGAGTAATTAAAGGCAAGAGAAAATCTCTAGTATCTTAACTTGCTGAAAATTAAATTATAAATAAAATGGAACAAAACTTTGACCACTTCAACGGTAAGTTTCACTATTTTTCAACGTGCACAGGGCCCTTGAAATAGTACCTTAGAGCATTGCCAGCCTAGAATATCTTCGACGCAAAACTCAAATGTATTTGGACCTCGATTCCAATACTTAAAAGCTTCCCAGAGGAGCGTAATTCCAAGGAAGCTGACGGTGACAACAACAACGATGATGATGATTAGGGTAAGCGATTGCGCTTGCGTATCTGGCGCAATGACCATCAACGAACCTCCAAAGCTGACTGCAATAGCTGCCAGTGATACACACACTATGTAGTGGGAGAAAATCAACAGAAAGCCATCCCCAAGTCGCTGTGGAACGGCGGCCAAGAAGATTGTGATTAGAGATGAAACGAAAGCTATGGTGTTTGCGCGTATTAAGTGTTTGTATATCTTGGGATGAGTGGTTGCAATCACGGCTTCCCCAGCTCTGTGTGATGACGTGTCCTCCTGCCATGGGGGCTCACTGTACGCCATAGTCGCGATCAGGGTCATCACAACCATTGTCAGCTCTCTCCGCTTTGATGGGAATTTGAGCATTTTTGGCTGTGACATGAATCCAGAAGAAATTTTTGATTTCACATTTTTAGTGAACCCCGAATCTCGGCTCTCGTCCAAGATTTCCATTGCTGTGCTGCCCATCGAATTCGTTCATTGCGTTTCTACTTTATTGCTCATCACCAGGTACTCTATCATCTGAGAGATTTTAATTGTTGGCGTAATTAAAATTAGCTGTATTTCAAATTGACTGTAATTACTTGAAGCATAAATATGAATTTCAAAAGAACGGATGGTTGTTTGCTCCTAACAGCCCAATGCAAGAGTGTTTCCCCATCATCATCCTTTGCATAGACAAGGTCACCTAACTTCTCCACCAAAAATATAAATGCCTCGACCTGACGATGTTTCATGCACAAATGCAGCACCGTCTGGCCACGGTGAACTCTTTCCATAGCAGGCAAAGGATCCACATTCATAGCTGCAATATGAACCGGGTTCAAGCCTTGGCTGTCACAATACCAGCACATTTCCGGGGCTACAAATCCCAATTTGTTGGCAATTTCGACGTTTCCAATAGCGGCTGCAATATGGAGAGGTGACGAATTTTTGGAGTCCAGATCGAGAGCTAGCTAGCCGAGGGCTGATGTTGAGCACCTCTTCAACGATGGCTACTTGCCCCTCGCAGCGTTGCTACGTGTAGAACATTTCTTGAACATGGAAACCAAACTCTTTCAACCAGATATGGATCTCCTTGAACCAGTTCTTGAAATTGCCCTACGCCCCCTTCTGATGCAACATCATAGAGTTCTTTTTCACTAAACATTCTTTCAAACTAGGTTTTGCAACATTCTCTTCTTTCCTTTGAGAAGGGCCAGATTGTTTACATGTACATTGCGACGGCATTGTTAATTAAGACTACTATCAAAATAGTAAATTATAAATGGAGTAACACAGAAGTACCCTGATAGGAAAATAATTGAAAAAGAATTGATTTTGTGGCCAACATTGGTTCATTATAAGTATTCCATTTACATGTGGCATCGTATAGAGTGCTTGATTGTGAAGATATTCAATGTCAAAAGTTGGTTTGGGTCCATGTCATGACATCAAAAAATTGTATATGGGGGAGGGGTTTGATTTGCAAGATTGTATTTCGGGGATTAAATAATCTCACATCTTAATTCTAGATGAATAATCATTGAATAATTAGTCATAGCTAATCTCTTCAAACTAAAATAATCTCACAACTCAATCTTAGATTATATCATAGTATTATTTTATCTAAGAAATCGAAAACCAATAGTATATATATATAGAGTTGTGTTCATATCTTTTTCCCATAATTTCTCCTATTTCCTTCTAGATCTCATTCGTATATATGAGGTGTGATCAAATACAAAACCCTATCTATAATACAAACTACAAACTTTAATCATACACGCTCCTTGTAAGTAATCAACGGTTAGCAATTGGATTCATATGTCAATGTGAACGCCTAATACAAATTCTGTCACTGGGGGGAATATCAACGCCTAATAAAAATTCTGTCACTGGGGGAATGTCAACGCCTAAAGTTTGTATAGTTTATATTATAAAGGGTTTGTAGATTATCATGACCATATATATATAGTCATGATATAGTGGAAGAAAAGTTTGAAAAAGTGTCTAAAGCGAAGCATGCGACACACGTGTTTCGAAAAAAGAAAAAAACAAATCAAACAAGTGAAGCAAGCAAGCTAAGAGCATCCACATTGGGACAGATGTCCCGGCGGACACCCCGACGGACTTCCTAAAAACACCTCCTACCACGTCATAAGGACATCACATTGCACTGTCACGTCATAAGGACATCCCACTGCACAATGACGGATATCCCCAAGGACATCCCGACGGACATCCACAATAATAAAAATTCACAAATTCACCAAATTAAACAAATTACGGAATTAAACAATTTACGGAATTAAAATTTCGATACGAATACGGAGAAAATGCAACAACTTTATTTAAAACAAAAAACATACATAATTATTAAAAAATTACATAGTTAAAAAAACAACCTCAAGCTTCGACAAATGCGGCCCTCGTCTCACTCCTTGTCGTCCCTACCGCCAGTCCCGTCGTGCCCGTGGCCGGTCCCGGCGTCACTCACGGGCAGGGATGGCATCCCCTAATCACGCTGCATATTGTAGATGACATCCTTCGACATCAACTTGTATAAGGGGTCAGTCGCTGCATACCACTTCTCCATGGTGTGTATCAGGGTCTCATGCTGTTGTATGCGGGCGAGTGAGGGGAGCTCGGGATCGATCTGGGAAGGAGCTGTCGATTGGACCCCGGGGGATCCGCTGGCGCTTCCCCTAGCCATCCGCATCGCGGTCTTTTGCCCAACCGGGCGACGGCGGCGGGAAGACGATTAAGGGGCCGGGAACTCTGCCTCGGCGTCAGGGAGTTCGTGGGAACCGACACTGCTGTTGTACTCCCAATATAGACCCGAACTAAACTTGGCGGAAGTCTGCACCACAAGATAGACCTCCCAATATTTGAATTCTCCGAAACCCAATTCATTGTCGGGGAACTGCTGGTGAGACAGAAGCTTCACATCATCGGTGGACATGCCGCTGGTTGCCATGCGGAGGTTGTTTGGTAGATGCCGACAAATCGGCTGAGATGCCTCCTCAGCCGCTCCCACTGTTTCCGGCATTGCTCTCCATCGTGAGGCTTCCCACCTGGCGGTTTGAATTGGAGGTAGCTTTGGCTAATGCGCCACAACATTCTGTCGATATGTTGGTTAGTCTCGACGTAGGGATCCTCGACTACACTAATCCAGGCCTTCGCCAGCGTGACGCACTCCCCTATGCTCCAGATGGTCCTCTTTCTCCCGCCGGCTTCCTCCCCCTCCTCCTCGGCCCCCGCCCCACCCTCGTTCCCCGCACGCGAGGACGAGGTAGTTCCCTTGCCCTTGCCATTCCCTCTCCCTTGCTTCCGCGTCCTCCCTGCCGCCGGTGGCATCTCAGTGGGAGACTCCCTAACCGGAGATAGCCCCAACTCCTCAAAAGAGAAAGTCCCAATGCCGGTGAACTGAGTCTCCAGAGGAGTACTTTGGGGGAATCACTAGAAAATAAATCCATGTAGGGCTATAGACATTGTCCCCAGGTGATTGGGGAACCCCCCTGCCTGCTCCCCCCGCAGCGGCAGGCATGCCTTGCATCATCCCGGGCATTTGGGGCATCATCCCCATCATCGCGGCACTCATCCCGACATTTGGGGCATTTGGGGCTTCATCCCACACTAAGGGGGGTACATATTGTAGTGCCCGGGCATCATCCCCGCCATTTGGGGCATCATCGGCGCCATTTCGGGCATCATCCCGGACATCGGTGCACTTCCGCCGGTATTTCCCCCAACTCTAACGGGAAAAGTCAGCGTTTGTGTCTCGCTCGTGGCGGGGGAATCACTATCGTGGTGCCTCATTTATCTTCAAAAGAAATGAAAGGAGAGAGAGAGAGAGAGAGAGAGAAACTCGTTAAAACAAGTGGTGCGAATGAAATGAAGTTCAACGAGCCGTATATATAGAGTTTTTTTTAAAAAAAAATTAAAAATCGAGACGTTCGCTGGGACGTCCGTCGTGGCGCCGCAATGGCGGACATCACAACGGACATCCCCGGAATGCCGCGAAACTCCGGTGTCCGCAAAGCACGTCCGCGTCCGCCTCCTTGCTGCCTAATGGCAGACGTCCCGCGCGGACTTCCGGCACGCCGGTCGGACGTCCGCCGGGATGGCCGCCGTTGCGGATGCTGTAAGCCTTTAATAGATTCGGGTGTTTGAGATGTAAATAACACGATTTAAATCAAGTATAATTAGAAATAAAAGGTTGAAAATGATATTTCATGAATTAATTTTCAAGAATGGTACTTCCTCCGATCTATAGTAGTGGAGACATTTCTTTTCGATACGGAGATTAAGAAAACTGTGTGTAATGTATTAAATAAAAAGATACTCTCATTGTCCCATGAGAATATGCACTCTTTCCTTTTTAGTCCATCTCACATGAATATACACTTTCTAATTTTGGAAACTATTTTCTCTTTATTGATGTGAGACCCATTCTCCACTAAGAGCATCCACAATTGGAAGGACTTTCCCACATCACTAGGACATTCCACTGCACAATAGTGGACAAGCACTAGGACATCCCGGCGGACAAGCACAATAATTAAAATTCACAAATTCATAAATACGCAATTAAGGAATTAATTTTATTAAGTACGCAATTCAAAAATTCATAAATACGCAATTACGAATACGGGCGGAGAAAGTGCAATAATAATTTTATTAAATAAAAAAAAATTAAAATAATACAATGCAACAAAAAAACAACAATTTAAACAAAATTTAGTATGCCTTGAATCTTTATAGTTTGCCGCTAGCCGAACGAAGTGCAACGAGTCGGATATATAGAGTTAAAATTTAAAAAAAATAAAATGCTCTCGTCCGTCGCCACCCACAATAGCAGATGAGACGGCGGACGAGCGCCTTATCCGACGGACGAGAGGTTGTCCGTCTGGCTCGTCCTTCGCACGCTCGCCGGCCTCAATAGTGGATGTCCGTCGGGACGTCCGCTATTGTGGATGTCCTAACAATACTTTACCTACTTTTCCTCTCTACCTCTCTCTTTCTTTACCAATTTTACATTAAAACATATGCCGAACCCAAAGTGCATATTCTTTAGGGACGGTGGGAGTAATAAAGTATGAGTGATGAAAAGTAGAGAAAATAAAGTAAGAGAGGTGAAAAGGTAAGTGAGAAGAAATGTGTTTACTTTTACTAAAAAGAGAAATGACTCAACTACTATGGAACGTACCAAAATGGCAAAATGCCTCAACTACACGATGGTAGGGATATGATCAGTCGATAACTATCTTAAATTGATAACTGACAACTATGTCAACAACCTACGCTATGGACTTCAACTTCAACACGAAAACATTTGTATATCAAATAAATGTAGTTGACATACGATTGTCTTATGTTGACATGTAAAAATATATTTTGAGGAACCCTCAATAAAAATAAATTTTGAATATTTTGCTTTTATAAATTTTTGTTAAATTTATCCAAGTTTAATGTAAATTATTGTATAAAAGCCCTTACAAATAATCTTGAATTTATCCAAGTTTAATGTAAATTATTGTATAAAAGCCCTTACAAATAATCTTAAACATCCAAAAATGTAACTTTGGAACAAAATTCAGAAATCACAACTCCTATCGATAATATTTTCTACGTTCGCCCCTGAAAATGACAAACCATTGGAAAATAAAATAATATTATGTCGATATTTCTCACTTAATTAAACCGTAGTCTCTTTTATACACCAATCGTAGATTGCTTGCTTAGGTTGTCATTTTAATTATGGTGTCGTCATAATACATTGATTTCGTATCGTTGTTGCTTGGAACCTTATGTTGAGTTGCTTGTCTATGTATCGCAGATTGCTTATTTATGTATCGCATATTGCATGCTATATTGTTGTCACGTTATCACTTTAAGAATGGTGTCACCCTAATACACTCCGTTGGTGGTATATTTAGAAACAGAAATTAGTGTCCTTAATTGCATTAAATATGTACTTAATGATTTTTTTGTTGTTGTAGTGTTTGCAGATAAAATGGGCTAAATATTAAGAATGGAAAATGGAATAAATTGGACCAAAAATGCATGAATAAGAGATGACTCGACCGAGTTGGTAGTCATTCGTAGTCAAGTTATTTAAAGCCAACTCTACTGAGTGGAAGTAGATACCATGTACTTATAGGTCAGTCTAAGGATGACAAGATGATCTGAGAGTCCCACTCGAATAAGTGAGTTACAAGTTACAACCATCACGTCGCTTAGTCGAGATCCTAAACTAAAAGCCGTCGACCAAGGACCAATATAATTCGATCAAGAGGTAAAGTATACCAAAGTCATCTGCGTGAGCTGCGTTTGACCATTCTAGAAGGTCTCACTCGGCCGATAAATATAAATATTTTCTTAATATAATTAAAATATAATCTATGCAAAATATTCAATAGTGCATTTTAGACGTTGTGTAAAGCCCAATAACAATTCATAAACTTAATTTTCACTAATTAATTTGAACTCAATGTTTATGTAGCATCGTGCGAATCTGCTCGCTTCAGCACAACAATAAACGACCGATGAGGTTGCATATTGCAATGGCAATTTCTGAAAGAAAAATTGTATAATAAACAAATTTTGGGGATAATTTGAAACGTAAACTTTAATAATTTGAGCCCATCCACCGATTTGATAATTTTATACTCCATCCGATCCCGCCAGGGACGGAACTAGAATTTTACGGAAGCCGGTGCTGAATTTAAAAATAATACTATTAAATATTTAATTTTATTTTGATTTATTTTATAGTTTTTAGGAGATGCTAAATTATAGTAATTGTATTAGACGGATCATCATGACTTTAAATTATAAATAATAGTCTTGTTATCCATGTTTTTTTGAAAAATTATTTCCCTAATATTTGGATCACTTAATACTCTATATGTTCTTTTAATATAATATATGGGAGAGAGATGACGTCTTTAACTTTACCATCAATATTTTTATAGTAAAAAGGAAGTAATTGTCTCAAAACTTTCATTATGACATATAATAATATGTACAAAAGTAAGTAGTATATAACTATTCATAATATTGAAAAAATAGATGAATATAAAAAGAGACTAAAGAATCCTAAAAAGAGTATACACTATACAATTAAGAAGAGGATCAAAAAAAATATTAAACTAAAAATGGTGCATGGAATCTTGGAATATAATAGAATTTATATTATTGCATCTTCTTAATAATGTCAAGATGTATATTAGATTTAATATACTAATTAATTAGATACTTAGATATTTGGGTTTCCATTCCCATCGGTAAACCCTAATGACCCAAGCCCAACATAACATACAACTAATGGCCCAGTAAGGCTATCTTATTCCCCAAATCAATTTTTTCACACGCACAACTGCAAAGCGGCGATGGCGGCCAGTGCAGGGATATTGGGTCCGGCACCGGCCTAGCCCCCACTGGAGCGGTGGCTTGGCCAGTGCTATCTCAGTCCCTGGATCCCGCTTTAGCAGTCTCAGTTGCTTTTGAGCACTCGTTTTGTAAAAATGATAATAAATAGTTAAAGTGAATAAATGGTAAAGTAAGATAGAGAATAATATAGAGAGGAGTCTTGTGTACATTATTCTCTCTTACTTTACCATTTCTCCACTTTAACTGTTTATTATTATTTGTTCAAACGAGTACTCAAAAGCAACTGGGATTGCTAAAGCTGGACAGAGGGAGTATTATATAGAGTAAAGGTCAATTTTGGTTCAAAACATATGACCAAAATATGAATTTGGTCCAAAACATTCACTTTTTGAAAAACATGCACATAACAAATGAAATCATTGTCGAAGTGGTCCTTTTGGTTCAGTCAAAAAACTAACGGTCAGGCCACTATGCAATTAGCGTTGACCGTTTGTTTTTTGTCGGAATCGTAAAAAAAGGACTACTTCGGCGTCATTTTCATTTGTTATGAACCTATTTTTCAAAAAATGAATATTTTGGATCAATTTCGTATTTTGGTCATATGTTTATGACCGAAATTGATTTTTACTTTATTTTATATTGGGTCATGATGAGAATCCCGATTATGGTTATGCTTGAACAATTGATTCAAACTAGGATGGATGCATGGTTCAAATTCAATCGCCAATTAAAATCGGAATTAGATTTATTTGACTCGTAACCAACAATTAATAGCAGATTTTGACTTAAAATCGGAAATTTAGTTGAAAAATAAGTAAAAATAGATGATACTCCCGTCGTCCCACAAAGATTGTCCCATTTTTTCATTTATGTCCGACCCATAAAATTTGTTTCATTTCACTTTTTGTCATTTTTGGTAGTGGACCACATGTTTAACTAACTCATTCCTACTCACATTTTATTATAAAACTAACTTTCCAATAACTTTTTCAACTCACTTTTCATTATATTTCTTAAAACTCGTACCCAGTTAAAGTGAGAGAATCTTTGTGGGACGGAGGGAGTAATCAGCAATTTTGAACCGAAACCGGAGTTGTCAAATTTGGTTTAAAAATTGGAACCATCATTTTCTTTGTCGGGCTACAGATTCATATCTCTTCGAACTGGAGCTGCCTATTCATGAAAGCATCACTAATTCAACATTTTTCTTTTATGGTAAAGTTGCAAATTGATGATTCTAAGTTATTTTCACTAGTTTTCACCATCGATCATTACTAATCATGTCAAAGTTACATTTTCAATCTTGTGTTTTATTTAATACTATAGTCTATAGTCTTTAGTCTTATACAATACCTTATAGTTACTGCTACAATTTTGAGCAGTTAATCATAACAATTCACAAACCAACCATAGAGTTTGTCTAAGCCTAACCTAACCAATAGCGTATCCATTATTTTCGATTTGGGGATTTGGGGTATGTCAAATAATTCCAATGACTTGAAACTTTACAATCCAATCAAATAAAAAATAAAGAACGTAAATTATTTGAAAAAAAGAAAAAGAGAGAGACCATTTTAAAGAAAAAGAAAATAATACCAAAAAAAATCACCTTAAAAAAAATAGAAAAAAATGTCTAATAATGTGCTATTGTCCCTCTTTCTGCAAAGATAAATTACACTACGACCATTCATTTTTTCTACGAAAAATGGGAATATGAGCAAAAAAATTTATTCCATTTAACAAATATGACAATATATATGCGAAGACGAAATACAATGCACTCAACATAACCTTCGACTCAATATATTCCAACTCAAAATAGCTTTATGTACAAAACTCAAGTCACATACATTATTGTTGGCTTTGTCCTAGTTTCATCAAAGAAAAGCGTAAATACCTCCTAACTTAAAACACTCGCATTTTACCATTTCCACGAAAAGATGATTCAATCTCCACAGTCGAACCCCTCACAGACAGAGAGCACGATGATGAGGATCAACGCGATCACAATAGCTAAAACAACTAGCTTCATCTTCGACTTCTGTAGCCACATTCTCCTGTGTAATCTTGTTCCTGCAGAATGGAAATCCTTGGCCTGTTGAACAGATGATTTTTGCAGATCGGTTAGCATCAAAACATGTCAACACACACACGTTTAAACAGAGAGTCACGGCCAGACCTGCTGATGCATTATCTCAGTCTTTTCCACCAATAGTTCTATCTTTTCTCCACGATCAAGAACCTACACTCGGTATTTACATAGATGAGCAAACTCAGATGCATGATATGGAGCAAACTGCCAATCCTTGACATTAATGGATCATTCAGCATTGAAGATTCAATCCATCCGAGGTTCATATTCGTAGAGTTGATTGAGTCAAGTTCGATTACAATGGAATAAACAAGAGGAGGATCATACCTTCTCTATGTTTTCCAGCATGACACCTTTCACTTCAGAAACCTGAGCCTTAACCTTGGCTAGGTTGCTTATTTCCTCTGGGTGCTCAATGCAGTCCTGCATATGTTCCATCAACTTTCGTCTGCATACAACCATTTCAGGGTGTTTTAGTTTTTCATATACAGCAGAAAAATAAATCTCACACGAATGTCTAGGACTAATTTTTATATACCCATATTCTTTATCAAGGCTATTTGCAGGAACTGTTGCAGCATTTTCTCCACCATATGTTTTCGAAAAATCATCCTTGATATGCTCTAGAAAAGCCATAGGGATCTGTCTGCCTGCTGTTTCTTCTGCAACCACACAATATACTGCACCAAAAGTTGCCGCATAATGATAACTCAGTAACATCAAGTAATTCACTTTGATATATGGAGACAGAAGCGAGTATTCTTTTACTTCGGTCGGATTTTCCTATACAACAACTAAACCATTTTAACCTAAATATGATCGGTTCGGTTTGGTTCCCAATATATCTGGGATTCTGCTGATCTAGAAAGATAAATTTAAGCAAAAGATCACAAGCATTTCATATGGTAAAAGAGGGACTTACTAAAGCCATTGTGAATGAGGTAATTGAAGGTGTGATTATCGCAGTTGTATGTAAACTTATTGTTGGATGAAGGAAGCTTTTGGAGGCACTGGAACGCAATGGAGTTGAAGTTCCCACTGAACGCAGTGTACTCCGCCAGTACTACTGGCGGCGTTCCATGAGCCACCATCGCGTAGATCAGTGTTGCACGGTTGTTGTGCCCCATTTCTGAACGCAATCAGAAGAGGAGCTCCGTTGCACCCTTGTTTTCTTCTATATATGGAGAGTAGAGTTACGGAGAAGAAAGGAAACTTCGGTTCTTCTCCCGGTTATGCTTCAAAAAGAGAGAAATTATTTTCTTGATATCAAATTGTAGAAATCATTTAATTCTATATAAGGTAATGAAGTGTTAGAGTCTCACTCCATTGATGGTGATATCATGAATGTTTGTTCAAACATCAGTATCCTCATCTTTACCAGCAAGTCATGTAGTTCTACCTTTCCGACGTTGAAAGCTCAACACCTTAGTTACCTAGTCAATTATCAGGTACAGAACACCTTAGTTCTGCCTCTCTTGCAAATTTAACTAGATAAATACTCGGTACATTTTATGTATAGTAGCATCAGACAATACAAATCAGATAAACCACATATTCACTCTAGCAGACTGATCCTGAAAAAGTACTATCAGAGTAGCTGTCTGAGAATCGACTGACTATTTGACTATCCTGTGAGAAAATTTACAACTTTTGTGTCTTCTGATGATAACGCGAACTCAGAAAGTCATCAAGTAGAAGAAAACCACATCCACAATTCCGTGTGTATGTTATGGAGATAGGGTGGTCGTGGGATAGAAGAAATTCATTGATGCTTCACACTGACCAGCTCGATATCAAATATCTGTCCCCAAGTTCGGGCCTTCATCATTGGATAAGCGAGTTGGATTGAATATAATGGTAAATAATCTGTCTATCAAAAACTGCAGACCAAGAATCAACTATACGAGCAAATACAACCATGTTCTTCTTCAAAGAAGTAGATTACATTTGTACTTTAACAATTCCTTCATTACGTTTCTCTCATCCATCTTTTCTAATTGATCCTAATTTGATAAGCTTCAGATACCACAACGAACATATGAATACAAACTGATCAAAGAGATGACTTACATTTAGGTGGGAAGGGTTCGGGTTCATGAGACGTGGTGATGGGGGAAAATGACTCGACGAATGCCACCTACTTTTTTTCATTGATCACACAGCTGATTCAATACCAGATATCAGATATGACCTATACATAAGTTCAGGTGGTCAAAGTGAAAGATCTGTGAGTGCTTCACGTAATTTGATGTAAAGACAGGACATAACAATCACTACAAGAGTAGAAAAGTAACTAATGTATCTTCAACTTACAAATTTGCCTATAAAACTTAGAAAGTTCTTTCACGGTGATGGTTTAATCATGACAGAGAGGTTTCAGAGGCAAACGTGATCCTCTTATTTCGCAATATAGGAGTATGAAATTGCACCATCAATCATCTCAAATAGGCGACTGAAAGCTATTTGCAATTGCAGTAAATCATACGTATTCCATCTCCCATTCAAATAGGGGGTTTGCATCATCTTATAATTTAATCCTAAAACAAAACTCAAATATCTCGACAACGGTATACTATGAGAAATACTACCTCTTCCCCAAATTAGAACGGATACCGATTCAATTGATCCAATGCCAAACGAAATTCCGGAAAAATGATAATGAATACCGTATCGCCGGAGGAAAGCCTATTGGATTGAACGCCATGGAAATGGAAAGTGTGAAGCAACTCTGTGACTGAAAAAAAATAGAATAAAACGCCGTCTGTGGGAATCGAACCCACGACCACGTGGTTAAAAGCCACGCGCTCTACTAGCTGAGCTAAGACGGCTTATACATGAATTAACTACCAAATTACGAAATTATATTTTCAATTAATATCTGTACATTACTATAATCTATGTCAAAATTCTACCGTGTGCATTTTAAGGTATACTATACTAAGGATTATATTACACATTTAAAAGTTTTCCAATTTGGAGGTAATAGATTTGTTACTATTGTGCAGGCTGAATAGGGGTGGTTCGTTACGGTATATCGTACCGTGAGTGTCATACCGTATATCACACCGAAAGTTACGGTATGACAAAACACCATACTGATATTGTACCGAATTAGGTATACCGTAAAATTCGATAAGGTAGTTTTTGATACCCTTACCGTACCTTGTTTTCGGTATACCGTCCCGCATTTTGGTACATCGAACTGCGGCATACCGGTATACCGAAGATTCGGTATACATACCGCGATATAGAAAATCTAATATTGTTACTGTTACCGGTATACCGAAGATTCGGTATACTAGAGAAGAATTGAGTGGTTTTGGCTGTTACGTGTGAAATGATTACTTGAATATTTACACACAATCTTTTTTCTCTCCAATTAATCACATTAATCAACTACGGCTAAAAGTTAATTTACATATATTAGGTTAAACTCACAAGCTTTGAAACGTATTTCATTATCACAAGCTTTGAAACTTTACTTTTTATTAGTACATTTTTTTTAAAATGAGTGTTCAAAACGAAACGTCTCTACTACAATGGGACGGATGGAGTAGTACCTCGAAGAGTGAATTACGGAAAGTTGTAGAAATATTTTTTTTATTTTAAGTGTATTATTTATTTGTCAGATAAAGAATCAATCAAACACAGAAAATAAAACAGTAACTAAATTATTTTTCAGGACATTATCCTGCTAAAAAAAGTCTCGAAGGTGAAAAAGAAAAAAGCAAAAGATAAGAATCATAAGATCCTCGATCCACTTTATAATTTTGTTCACAATATGTAAATCAAATAAATTTTGTGGGTGAAAAGTAAATTATTTATATGATAAGATCCCTTATTTGGAACTGTGCTTGATTTTGGTCACAAGATGATCTTATAGCTTGATATACAAGCATGTATATCCGTGTGTATTATTCCATTCTTGAAAAATAATTCATGAAATATCATTTTCAATCTTTTTCTTCCCTTCAAAATCTTGATATAAATCGTGTCATTCACATCTCAAACACCTCCGAATCTATTAAAGGCTTAGCTTGCTTGCTTCACTTGTTTAATTTGTTTTTTTTCTTTATTCATAACATGTGTTTCGCATGATTCGCTTTAGGCACTTTTTCAAACTCTTCTTCATCTATATTTGGAAGCAATTTCAGTGTCCAAATTGAGACAACAATTCCATGGATGATCAACCAGTTGGGAATGTCCACTCCAATCCTCACTTGACAGGAGTAAGTATCGATCAAATCCCTCAAAAATTATCATTTTAATTTGATCATAAATAAATCAAATTTTATATATTTAGGTAAGTTATGATTATTTGTTGTAGGATCCATCCAAGGTTAAAGGTCCGGATAGCGATGGATCATTCAGTATCCCTGTTCGAGCCTTGAACATCACTTGGGGCAATGATTCTCGATATTGGGAACTAGTTAAACTTTGTGAGACCGAGATTAAGTAAGACATGTTTTCTTTATAAATTTCCTTATTGTTTTTTGCTTTTTTTTTCTCAATCAAATTGTTTACTAGACTAGCGGGATTTGAAGAGGGTGCGGAGCTGCAACAAGTGAACTGGCTCCAAGTGACGGGGAAATTCGAACTCGTGACCTTTAACATCGAGCCGAAATTATACAAAGTGTACTGCATGATGAAGTTCAACGAGGATTCGTTTGGATGGAGCCACGCCCCGATCAAATTCAAGGTGAAATTGGAAGGGGGCAGTGAGAGTGAAGTGAAAGTGAATCTTCAGAAGTATCGAGAGAAGCCAATGATGTGGCACAAGGTTTACGCCGGAGAGTTTAATGTTGTTGGAGATGGGAGTTCGATGACGGCGGAGGTTGGGATGTTTGAAGTGGAGACTGATTGGTGGAAAGGCGGCGCGATACTCGGCGGCGTTCGGATTGAACCCGATTTATAGATAACTTTATTAAATGATGTTATTAATTGGTATATATATGGTTTTGTATTGTATTAATTATATACATATAAGTTCTGTTGTTTGATGTTCGGTTTTTGATATAGTAATATAATGAAATTTGCCTATACCAAAGATAGGATCTAACGTGCTAACTATTTACATCATGTCGCTTATTAATCACACACTTATAAATATTAGTATAAGAACAAAACCAGCCCACCAAATAATTCACCAACGCACCATAAGTGTAATTTAATTAAATACCGACAAATTTATTTTTTGAGCAACCCGTAATTGATGAACAACATGCATGTCGGTAAACAATATAACGAACACATATTTAATTCAGAATAAATTAGTATATGTAAATTGATCATTGATGAAATTTACGTTGCCTAATGATGATTAGCGACGTGCATAAATCATCAAATCTGGTGATTTTTAGACAAAATAATAGTACGGTATGATATGCAATAAGATTTATAGGATTAAATTAGTTACGTGAAGGTGACATTGTTAATTATGAGATATACAATGTAATTTTGACATTATAGAAGCAGACCAAGATATATTATCGTCATACTGAGCTTTTGAGAAAAATACTAACCAAACAAGAATAAGATTAATAATGATATTTAATTATAAATAATCATGGCAACCAATTAACCTTTAATTACAAATTTTTTTACTTTTAGTCACATTAATTAGAACTAAGCGATAGACTTTTTCTAAGCATAAGATGAGGTCAAACGTTAAAAACAAAACGTAATATTAAATTTTAATATACTTGTAAGTAGGATCATATAACTAAGCTTTGTTATTTCTTAGTGGAATTAATGATGATAATTAATCTTGATAACCTTCTGCCCCATCACAACTTGTTTTTCTTCTGTAATTATGGTTAGTTAGGTTTTCTATCATTATAGTCCGTGAACATAGCTACATAACTGTCAATTCTATATACTCCTTTGTTATTATATCTTATAATATTAATAAAGTACTCTTCGTCTCAGTACAGTTAAGTAGTATTCTTTTTTTTTATCTATTTCATTACTATTGAGTCATTCATTTTATGACAAAATTTAATATATATCTTGCTTTATTCTCTTTTCAATTATTTATTTTATTCACTCTCTCATTTTATTGCAGCAAAAAGGCGATTCCGTCGCTTTGGCGGCCCCCACACTCCGACCCGACATCATATGAGGGGGTTAAATCAGGGTAAGCAATAGCCCGTTAAGAGGGACTCTCCCATTTTATTATCAGTCTATCTATCTATTTCTTTTATATTTAACCTCATACCTAAAAGAAACATCTCAACTATACGACAGAGTATTTATTTTATCGACTAACGCTACTTTATTTTCGTTTTTTAACCACATATGGCACCGCTATAATAAACATTAATCATCCAATTTATTAATAATAAGGGGGCTGAGTAGGTTTTATTCAGTAAAATCATACCTAGCTAATACAGGAAGGGAAACTAATCAAACCCAGTTGAAATTTCATCCCAAAAAATCAATTATTAGTAAGAGGTGTAATTCACTAGGTAATTAATTGGATCTCCTATTTATTTCATATTTTTTTATGTGAGATAAAACTCAATTTGAATATCTCAACGAATACTAGTCTTAGCTAAGGATTAGTATAACTTTTTGTGGAAAAAAAGTCATGACTCTAGAAAGTCATCAAAGAAGGAGACAAACTCATGCTGTATTTTGTCATATATCATGATAAAAATGGAAGCAAACCTAACTTAATCAACCGAAAGAGAAAGAGATCGATGACTACAATATCCATAATCAATTATAAAATATTTTAATAAACAATTCAACCTATCAAACAGTTTGAACTCTCAATTTGGCCTGAGTTTTTCAAAACATTTTGAAATAATAGTAAAAATCAAATTCGAAACAATGCCATTGTGATTTATGAATGTTAATTTGCTTGAATTAAATTTCAGGTGAACTGAAAACAACAAAAGCAAAGTGCAGGAATATACAGATCCAGAGAAATTAAGCATATACATAAACATAGGCTAATTAAACAATATTAATCAATAATTAAACCAAATAAAACGCTTACCGCTGGATTTGTTGAGGTGGATATGATGATAATTAAGTAATTAACAAATCCATTTCTCCTCTTAATTGTATTGTTGGTGAGTGATTGAAGCTGCCAGATGACCTGATGATCATAGCACCAATTCTTGAAAATAATCAAAGAAGAAGAAGAAGAAGAAGGATCTCAAAAATGGAGGTGTGGTTGTAATCAGATCAAGCTGGCAGCTTAACCTCTCAAAACCAGCATACATGAAAACGACAGCAGCAGCAGTAGCAATTAGGGTTTTTGGTGAAACTCTGCAAAATTATTACAGCTATTTAAACTGAATCATGGCCTGTCTGAAAACCCTTCTTCTTCATTTGAAAAATACTAATAATAATAATTTTAAAGAAGAAAAAAAATGGAAGCTTTTGGAGAGGACCACAGATTAAATATTTTATAGTATACACCTACTAATTAATATTCTGATTGGTCCATCTACATTTTCACGTGATAACAACTCTACTTAATTCAACGTCTCAACTACACTTTGCCTTAACTACTATCACCTAATATGTTTAACTTCTCACCCCTAAAATTCAAAGAATTCAATTTGAAATTTTTCACTTGTGTAATTTTTTATTCTATTCATTTATTTTCTTATCAAAGAAAAAAGAAAAAAAAAAGTGGACTTCCCTTGAGTGAAGGAAGGATGGATAAAAGTTGAGCATATTCTTGAAATCTAACAAGCATTATAATTAACCATCCATAAAAGTATATGTTTTTATGTAGTTTAACTAGGTGATTGCAAGTATGACAATGAAAGCACAAGTGAACACAAATATATACGTACAATAATAGTAATTAATTTGTGAATTGAAATGGACAACAACTCTAGCAATAATATTGTCTTATTCTTGAGCGACATTTGGCACGGTTGATTTTAACTTTACAGTTGACGATATTGAAGCCATGAATATAAATAAATAATAGAGCTATAGTAGCCTAGCATCTAATCAAAAGAATTTAATTATTAGAAATAATAGAGTGCACGAACTTTCATTAAAAGGATAGGTTAGTTGGTTGGAGAGAATATAAACGGCGCATGCTTCATCTCTCACATGGCTTGTGTTGTTATGTGGTTTAATTTCCTCATACATTTCAAAAGCTTATATATATAATATGATTATAAATCATTCAATTCAAAATCAATCTTATCTCAATATTTGAGAAGTATCAAATTTAAGTTAGGTTTGCTTCCATTTTTACTCTATCATTTCTTTTGGTATGGAGCAACTTTAAATTCTTGGACCAATTGTCCCACCCTTTGAGATGCCTACAAATCAGTGCACATAATAGTCACTGGACCCGCTACCCTTGGTAATTAAAAAAAAAAGAAATTATATTTGTTAACTATATACTACTACCATATTTAGTTTTTTATTCTTGATTTTGTTTATTTGCTCTTGGATCTCTCCAATTTTTTCAGCCTTGTATTCATCTTTGTTAACTAACACAAATAAGAAAGGGACAAAGGTGGCAGTGGCATGCATAATTAAGGACCACAGCGTGGGTTTAGTTTGTAATTTAGTTTAAAAGTTGAAGTGTTCATGTGATTAAGGTTGTTGTTTTGTGAATAAAGCTGATGACTATTTATGTGGATAACCTTTTTTAACATATGTCATGAATTAGGGTTCTTGTTTTTGCCTTTTTTTTTGTTGGTCCCTTTTTTGTCTCTACCTGTATTTTTTCTGATATCCATTTGCTTTTATTTCTTTCTTTTCTTTACTTTTATTTTCTTTTCTTTCTTTTGCATTTCTTGGTAGCATTAATAGTGCACGATTTTGCATGTGAAATAGGCTTTAATAAAGTGAATTATTTATGTAATAGTGTGTCGAGGAAATATGGCCCTATTCTATCCAATCCTTCTAGCTCAACTGGTTGAGAAGGGAGACAAGGATATGGCGCCATCCAGGAGTTCCTGAGTTCGAATCCTGGATGGCGCAACCTGGGATTAATTTTCTCAAGGCTTGTTGCCTTGGGACTTTGCAAGCGTGCAGACCTGGACCTGTCTGAGGGTAGTCAACTTACATGCCCGGGACCTGCCTGAGGGTAGTCAACTTACGAGCCAGGAGGAGGCTAGTTCGGACGTGACCACGAGGGGCTGGAAGAGGCTGGTTCGCTTGCCAATGTATCTCGAACTCTGTTGTGTGTGTGAAAAAAAAAGAAGAAATATGGCCCTATTCTTTATAGGCCCGATAGCAGCTAACAAGCCCACTGAATCTGGGCCAACAATCCAACCACCGCTTCTGTCCATTACGAATGCATAAGTTTGAATTTAAATGAATCATTTGAATTGAATGACGATGAATGACTTGCTACACACATATCTTAGGTGAGCACCGTTCTCGTTTGACGCACGTTTAACGTTGTTCGTTTCAATTTATATATTTAGTTTAATTCTAATACATTAAAAAACTTCATTGAAGTTTTTAATTTGACAAAATTTACAAAAATCAAAGTTCGATTTGCTCGTTTTAAACGTGCGTCAATCGAGAGTGCTACTCACATAAAGAGTTCACATAAGGCATGTAGGGTATCATTCCTCTTAAAACAAAAAAAAAAATATTATAAAAAAAACATTAATGCTTAAAACGTTTCGTTTGATCTGTATTAAAATTGATCATTTGTGTACTAGTATAATTTTCGAGCACATTGCCAAAACAACCACAAAGTTTTCAATCTCTAATCAATCTCATAATTTTCAAATATAGGTGTATTACAAGTTTAACATTTTTTTCTCATCTCATTGATTGGATTGAATTTGGAAAAATTGTGTAGGATTTAGAAGTCAAAATAAATCAGCATTATCTTATAGTAGTATTTAATATTTTTTATACTCATTTCGTCCCATAAAAATAAAAATTCTTTCCTTTTTCGTCCATCACATAAAAATATCTCATTTCTATTTATAGAAAAATTTTCTCAAACTCATTATTCATATACTTCAATTTATTTGCAACTTACACCACTAGGACCCAACAATAATAACGTGGGTCCTACTATCTAGAAACATTATATTAAGTACATTTCTAATCTTTTATTCTATTTTACCAATTATGCATTAATTCTCGTGTCATCCCAAATGTATTTACTTCCTCTGTCCCATAAAAATAAGGACATTTTCCATTTTGGATGTCCCATGAAAATATCTCATTCTATTTTTGGCAATTTCTTTCTCTCTAATAAAGTAGACCTCATTCTCCACTAACAATACTATAATTATTTTTTTCTTTCTATCTCTCTTTTACTTTACTAATTGTATATTTTTTCCCATGCCGTTCTAAATGTTTATTACAGGGAATCGCCTTGGCGCCCCCCACACTTCTACCCGACATCATATGAGGGGGTTCAATCAGGGTACGCAATAGTCAATTAAGGGGAAGGCCTAACCCACTAGCTGCCAGAAGCCCATCTCCCAAGACCTTATACGAAACAACTACACAACAGTAGTAGGATTCGAACCCATGCTTATTGCAGCAAGAACTGCCCATTCGTTGCCGACTGCGCTCCCCCCTCTAAATATTTATATTTTTATGGGTGGAGGAAGTACTAGAACTCATATTTTCGTGAGTGGTATACAAATCTATAGGTCATGAATAATTTACTCCAAATTTAATTCAAAATCAAAATCAATGAGTAAATTGGGAAAATATTAATCCTTCCATTCCATCCCTCAAAAATTGACAAATTTGTACATATTTCGAATTTTAATTTGCAATTAGTAAAGTAAAAGATGAAAAAAAAGTAAGAAATAGAAAAAGAAAAATAACTCAAATATTAGAGAACGGACGACAAAATGAGTGAAATATAGCTTGGCCTAATTTAAGATTATAGTTTATCCACTAATTTAATCTGGTTGATTAAGGCTTAAATTAAAGATACATGTGGGAGACCACAATTGGTAAAATAATTGAAGTGTGTGTAAGCAAACGTGTATGATTGAATTGATTCATCACACAATATTATCCTCGCTTCCAATTCTTCTCCGCCACCGTTGACCACCACCACCACCACCACCTACCCGATCTTCTCCGATTCTCTTTAATCAATGTACAATATCAATCAAAACCTAAAATTGAACCGATTACCTACACTAATCATCGCTTACTAACTCGAGATTAGCTCCTTAATCACTATTTTTGCGGCGAGGGCTTAAATTAGGCTGTCGGTTCGATTACGATCCGCGGATGGCGGTGTTGTTCGAGGACATAGTGAAGTCGGTGGAGCATCTGCTGAAGCTCATCAGCAAGACCAGCCAGGAACAGACCTATGTGGACCCCACGCTCGATCCGGTCCTGCTCGTGCCCGGGATCGCCGGCTCCATTCTTAACGCCGTTGACAGCAAAACGGGTCGGACCGAGCGGGTATGGGTCCGGATTCTCGGAGCTGATCACGAGTTCCGGGATAAGCTCTGGTCCCGCTTCGATCCTGCTACGGGTCAGTTCTAATTCTCTATGTGTTTGTGTTTCTAATTTAGGGCTTTTATAGAATTCTGTGGTGTGAGGTGTTTTTGTTGCCTGAAGTGGAGCAAGGCTATGGTTTTACGCTAATTTGCTTGTAAATTGATTGGGTTTCTGGGTGTTGCTTGTGTATTTTATCTTCTTTGGGTTGTTGCAGTATTGGCATTCCATCCTGCTTAGTTTTGGATGAGTACACGTTCAGGATTATGGATCATATGAACTTGATATAATTACAGTTCTATACATAAATTCTGTAGAATCTGAAAGCATTTTGCTTTGATAAGATAATCAAATTGTGGCTTAAATATATATGATGGCGATATGCTTTGGTTTCATGAAGAAGATGGAGTGCTAAATTTTGAAAAATAGTTTCTCATAAGCTTAATAAGGAATAGATACATAAACTGTCCTTTGAGTTTACCATTTGGACTCAGTGTTGTTAGGGTCGCGGGGCGCCCCGGGGCGATGAGGGGGGACCCCGGGTCGCGGGGCGATGGGGCGACGGGGCGAGAGACCCACGAATCGGGGCGCCAGAATAGCCAAATGATGATTATATTTGTATCTCTTTTATAAGCTTGTTGCTTGAATGTTTATCACATCAAATAAATCTACATACATCATTACTCCATATTAAAAAAAGAAGATTAGATGAAAAATATAAATTTTTAAACAACATAACATAACTAAATAACTGAATTTTATTATCAAAAATCATCAAAGTTCCAAAAAAAGTTGCAAAACATAAAATAATTAATTAAATAATATCATCATCACTCATAGGTAAGACCTCTTCTCCTTCATCGGATACAACCAAATTAATATCTCCTGCTTTGTGATGCTGCCGCTGTAAAAACTTGCTGTATTTTAGCATCCTCTTTTTTCTTCATATAGTTGATCATCTCCACTCTCACATGTGGTGGGCATTTAGTACATTTCGTGATGTTTTTAATTCCGCCAACAAAATGTTCTTTGAGCCTTCGAACTCCCGATGCAATCACTTTGTCGCAAAAGTTGTATGTAAGTTTATATCTGGTATCCAGATCAGCTCTTGCATATTTCCTAGCTGGGTCTTCAGACATTTTGTATAAAAATGATACGTAGAAAGAAACAATCATTTATAATTAATGATAATTCACAATGTCTAAATTCTGTTATAAAATTTGCACGGTTGCACCCACATAATCAACTAAAGTTTAAAAAGATATTAACAGTACAGTAGAATCAACATAGCAAAGAGCAAAAATATTAAACAATTCTATACATAGTACAGTGCTACATTATTAAATAAATAAATGCAAGAGTGATTCATATTTCATAGGGCACGTGTCATCTACACCTACAACATGGAAAGATAAATAACTTTTCCATTCCACATATGCATGCAGTTCATAATAATCTAGTATTATAATTTTAGCCTGGAAAAAAGTAACATTAAAAATAAAATAGGAAGAAGGTGACCAATATATACGTTGAGAATCTGGACGTACGACTAGAAAGGCAAAGGAGTGGCGGCTGAAGAATAAAGTGATTTTTGTTTTTGCTGAAGAAGAACGTGGGTTTGATGAAGAAGAAAGAGGAGAAGGCGGCTGAAGAGAAAGGTAGGTGTAGGTATTCCATGAATAAGAGAGTTGGAAGTTACCTTTTTTTTATTTATTCAAGGAAGAAGATGAACAGTCGCTAATATTTAAATCCTAAATCGGCTCGCCCCAGACGACCCAGACGCTCCACGGCGACCCGGACGCTCTAGGCGAGCCCCACACTCGCTCCATGGATCTCGCACGACCCCGCCGCATCGGGGCGATTACATTCTCGCTTTGACCGCCCCGCGCCCCGAGCGCGCCCCGAACGCGCTTTTCACAACACTGTTTGGACTTAGGTGTTCTAGTTTCAAGATTGAAAAAGAGAGACTAAGTGATTTGGGATATAAAATGTCAATTTCCCTTACATAAGCTTGCAATGAAGTATCAAGTAGTATATGTTTTTTCACAATTAGGACATCTCAAGGTGTTCTGACAGATTGATTGAAACAGGTAAGACAGAGTGCTTAGATCCTGACACGCATATTGAGATTCCCCAAGATAGATATGGCCTTTATGCAATTGACATGTTGGACCCTGACATGGTAAGTTTTTCTCCTTAATTCTGGCCATTTGGTGGATTGCATTTTCCTTTAGTGCAAGGAGCCTGCAGTTCTTCCCTTTTACTGCATGCTCAATGCATCTTTGTTGTGGATTGTTTTGCAGATTATTGGCAGTGAATGTGTCTATTATTTTCATGACATGATAGTTGAGTTTATGAAATGGGGTTACAAAGAGGGTACAACACTCTTTGGGTTTGGATATGATTTCCGCCAAAGCAATAGGTAACTGTTATGTCCTTTGAGAAAATGAGGTGGCCTATTGTGGCCCATATACTTAGTGTATTCTTATGTGATCAATTTGCGGTTCTCTTCTTTCTAGACTTCAGGAAACTCTGGATCGCCTTGCAGCAAAGCTGGAGTCAGTTTACACAGCTTCTGGAGGGAGAAAAATAAACATAATAAGTCATTCTATGGGTGGTCTTCTGACAAAATGTTTTATGAGTCTGCATCCTGATGTAATTCTCTCACTCTATCTAAATTACTTATTCAACTTTGTTTACACCTTATCCTTTTTCTGTTCTTTCTGATAGTGTTTCAACTTCAAGTTCCTCTTTGTTGTAGAATATGAATCTAATGTTATTTGCATTGTTTTTCAGATATTTGAGAAGTATGTCAAAAGCTGGATTGCTATAGCAGCACCATTTCAAGGTATATTAGTGGCCGGGCTAAGATTTTCTGTGGCCTGCAACCCATTTAATTTTCATCAACTTTCTCAATGAGCTAGCTCCAAACCATAGCAAAATCTTGCGGAATCCCTCGTCAGCCTCAAAGTTCACAACTTTCTGGATTTTTACAGGTGCACCTGGATATATAACATCCACGTTTTTAAATGGAGCATCATTTGTTGAAGGATGGGAACAGAATTGTTTTATTTCGAAATGGAGCATGCAGCAATTGGTATGAACTTATTACTATGTACATCACCTTCACTGTTTGAGCATGCGAGGATATTTGTAACAGCTTTTTTTCCTTACTCTTATTTATTGATAAATGAACAGAAATTTTAAAAGTTATAGAGTTGAGGCCAGACTTTAGAAATTATCATGTGAACTATTGATCCCACTGCTTGATAGCTGTGTCGTAGGCATGGCTTGAGCTAAGGAAAGTAACTTATGCCATTTTCTTATTCATTGATGTGAACCATGACCTTTACTATGTTATTATTTCACAGTTCTCTTGTATTATATGGATGTTAACTTTTTTTCCCTCTCTGTTTCAGCTGCTTGAGTGTCCGTCAATATACGAATTGATGGCCTGTTTAGATTATAAATGGGAGCATGTTCCTCTTCTTGAAATTTGGAAAAAGAGATGTGATAGTGATGGGAATTCCTCCACTGTGCTAGAAACTTACCCACCTGTCGAAGCTATACCAATCTTTATGGAAGCTCTTTCAACGAACCAGGTAAGCCACAAATTTGATGCAATGTGGTAGTATATGATGCTTCAATTTTTTTTCCAGAGATTTGTTCTTTTTTTTTTGTTTGAGTTTTGCAAACACCAAATGATACTTATATGGAGTATGTAATATGTGCTTTCTGCTTATATATGAAGTTGATCAAATGCAAATGTCACTTCAGATTTAGCATTTAATTTTGTATATAGTATGCTTATTCTTTATTACCTTTAGATACTTTACAGAAAAAGGAAAGAATGGAAGTGTTTTAGCTAAGCATTGGTGAAGTAAATGTGCACATTAATATATGCATAGAGGTATCATTTCTATTATTTTCTTCTGTTTTTAAGAATGACTTTTGTATTCGATGATGGCTTCTCCACAGATCTGCTAAAGTGGTGTTGATATGGATATGCCATTCAATCTTGAAATTTTGAAGTGGGCTAATGAGACGCGCAAGTTGTTAAGCTCAGCGAAGCTTCCTGAACAAATTAAATTCTACAATATTTATGGCACAAATTATGACACACCGCATTGTGTTTGGTAATCAAAATCACATTCATAACTATGCATGTATCATATACAATGCATGTTACTTTTGACCATATCCTGACCAGGCAATATGTTGCAGTTATGGAAGTAACGAGGCCCCAGTCACTGATTTGCGAGAGTTGCCTACTCTCCAGGTAAAATCTTAGATAACAATGATGTTCATAACTTCATATTCATGGAAAGTGTTTGGTGCTCTTCCCAAAAATAAATAAAATTCATACACAAATTCGGTTATCTATATATATTATGATAATGATTTTAAGAGTTGCTTAACATTAATTTTTCCGATTCTTACAGGCCAGGTACATATATGTTGATGGTGATGGAACTGTTCCGCTGGAATCTGCTAAAGTAAGTTGTCTCAATTCTTCGCTTGTAATGTTTTGTTATGAAATTCTCCATTGATTGTGCTTTTTTATGCAATTTGTCATTGGATATATACTCTTGGAGTTGGAGAGTTACCTGCGGGTTTGTAAAATCTTATTTGTATTGTTATTCTGTTGGTATAGGCTGATGGACTTCATGCAGTAGCACGGGTTGGGGTCCCAGGCGATCACCGGGGCATCCTCTGCGAACGTCAAGTGTTCAGAATCCTGAAGCACTGGTTGCGGGCTGACCATGATCCTTTCTACAACCCGGTAAATGACTATGTAATCCTACCTACTGCTTTTGAAATGGAAACCACCAAAACAAAGGGCATGCAAGTGGCCTCTCTCAAAGAGGAGTGGGAAATTGTTGGGGACGACGATGAAGACTGCACAATGGAGAAAGAGCCTCTGGTGGGTTCGATCACCATTGCTCAAACGAGTGGCGAAAGGTCTGTCCAGGAGGAAGCTCATGCTACTGTTACAATTCAGTCACAAAAGGATGGTAAGAAGCATGTGGAGCTCAGTGCTGTATCTATCTCTGCAAGTGCATAGATAGTTATATCACTCTGTAAATAAAGCTTCTCATGCAACATTGAAACATTGTTTTATTATTAACATTTTATGTAAATATTATGTGTATACCTTACTACTGGACATGTATTGTATAATAATGCTACAAGACCTTTGATCTTTGTATCTTATAATAAATATAGTTAATACATTCGGAGTCAATTTAAGAACATGAAAAAGCATTAACAAGAATATGTGATATGGATCCATGTAGATTGGGATCTATTAACCAAGATTTATACTCTTTTTAGTGATTGATCTAATAAATGTAACACAAAATCCAAAAGGAATAGAAGGATGGGGTGGATTTAGCCTTAAAAAACTAGATCCAAAAAGGATTTGATGGAAGATAAGAAATGAAGCATGTGAATTTGATATTAGCCAAATCTATTGCTAAAAAAGAACACTCCAAGCAACTTTAAGTATGCTAGAAATAACTAATGGTTCCATTACTCAAAGGAATTCTTCAACTACTCAAAGGAATTCACATACTTTGATTGAATCAATTGATGATCAAGCAATCTACATAAAGGAGAAACAAATCTTACAACCTACAATATTCAATATTCAACCACTAAGCTAATGTGTCTTTAGTTTGATCATATAACCTTCTAATCGTGTAGAGTGTCTAGACTCTAGATATAGTTTCTTGATGAAATCACATGCCGTGATCATTGTGTGAGATCATCTATTCCTCACGGTTGACAATAAAGTGTTTTTTTTATGTATAATGTGTGTAAAATGCAAATCTTGAACATTAAGGAAAGCTGTGAAATAACCTATCACACCACTAGATGTTGTCAACGAGTTGGGTTGAAAGAAAACTACAAACAAATTGAATTTACATGATTTATTGGTTTTATTGTTCTACATTTACATGATTTGCCTTAATTTTCTGATTTATTATTGCAGCCATGGAATTGAATTTTTTGTGCTGTGTTTTTTTTCAATTTTTCAGGTTCTATTTCAAAGGTTTATGATTTATCTATAGTTGTAAGAATAATCTTGTAGTTAACCATGAATTAAGATTTGTAATTCAATTTGATGATGTTTCACTTTGACATCATGCCAATAGCTGGTGATGCCCTAATTAAGCCTGTGACTCATCATGATTTAGGAATTTAGAAAATAATTGTAAAATTACGTAGAAACGAGTCAGTTAGAATGATCACTATATTGAGATGGGGATTATTATATTGAGAATCATAAACCACGGCATAATGATAGAATTTCTAACAAGTTAAGACTGGATTTTGACGCCAAGGACTCTTTTGTCCATAACTATTGTTATCATAGCTCATAGAAACTCCATCATCTTCAACCTTCCAACATATATTGCCTTGAAATTTCAACGCCATTTTGTTTAAACATGCTTTTGGTTTGTGGGCTTTTATAAAATACTACTCCCTCCGTCCCGCTTTAGCAGTCCCGGTTGAGTCGGACACATGTTTTAAGGAGTGTTTAAGTGTGTAATAAATAAATGATGTAGTGGAGGTTGGGTCCCACTTTTAAACAACTTTTTTGCTTTTATTTTCGTCACCCAAGTGACTGACTGTTCACTTGCATTCATTTTTTTTAATTCCATGGAACACATTAATTACTGTAGTTGGTACCAAATTTAAATTTTCATTACCAAAATGGAGGGAATACAATCTGCCAAAACAGTGGGAAAAGAAGATTAAGTGAAATCAACATTCAATTTTTCATTACCAAAATGGAGGGAACACATTCTGCCAAAATAATCTCTCTAAATTTTGGGAGGGAAAATTTGAAGTTCTACATTGAAATCTTAAGTACAGTAAACACACTATAAATACATCCATCACCTACATTTGCTCCTTCCATCTACCACTACCATAAAAAACACTAAAAACACACACTGCAATAGTTTCAAAATAGGAATCCCTCAGAAAAATTTCATCATCGGGAATGGCGGAGCAGCGGGTGAATCAATACATGACCACCAACATGAAGAACAACATTGTGCAGCATCTACTGAAGAGCAGCCAAGGTGGTGTTCTTTCACGTTTTCTCCCACGAATACGTTGGAATAGGGGAGTCATGGGTGGCGATCACACTCTCAATCGACCCATAGCTTTGGTCGAATGACCAATAGACCGACGGAGATGGTGGTATTGGCGGCGGAGATGGTGGTGTCTGCGGAGATTGTTGGTTTAGGGTTCCCATTTAAGCACCAGAGAGGGACACAGGGTTCGGGAGGGTTCGGGAGTGGGGCGGATCTCGTTCTCCAGATCTCAGGGAAGGGGGCGAGTACTTTCAGAGAGAGAGAAATGAGGGGTCGAAATTGTTGAAACGTGAAAGAAATGAGGGGAGAGAATTTGCTTCCTGATTTTAAAATTGTAATGACATCAATTTTTATATCACCGAGTTCAACCGGGACTCCTAAAGCGGGACACCCGAAATTGATCAACCGGGATTGCTAAAGCGGGACGGAAGGAGTAATAATTAAACTATGTAACTCCATCAACCTCATATCGGTTTCAACTTAATTTATAGTGTATCTTCAAAACAATTAATACTCCCTCCGTCCCTAAAGAGTAAGAAGTTTGGGTTCGGCACGAGTTATAAATAATGGGAAAAGTAAGAGAGAGAAAGAAAAAAAATAGTGGAAATAATGTTAGTGGAGAGTGGGGTCCACATTATTATAATGGTATAAGTGTTAATGGTAATGGTATAAGTTGTAAATAAAATGATGTGTAGGGGTAGTATGTTGTTTGGATTTTTTAAAATAGAAAGTTCATACTTTTTAGGGACAGGTGAAAAAGGAAATAGTTCATAGTCTTTAGGGACGAATGGAGTAAGAAAGATATTAGAGATTATAATATTTGTATACTCTTTTAGGAGTATTGAGGTGAATATATGTTTTTGCAATATAACCCCTATCAACCACACTAACTTTTCTTATGTTTTACAAAGTTGAGGATTTACTTTTACTGCACACTAACTTTTCTTATGTTTTGCAAAATTGAAGTTTACCTGCAATAATACATAGTGCAAATATAATGCAAAATATTGACTTGATGAGTGTGATATAATGCAAACTATTAAAGCTTTCACCTTTTGATCACTGTTGTTATCTCACATTGAACACGGAGTGAATATTAGTAGGGGAGCGTTAGATGAATTGTGTAATTATATGTTAACCTTAAGTGTGATAAATTGGGTAATTAGATGTTAACCTTAAGTGTTAGATAAATTAGTAGGCTATCCTAAATCCAAACCCTAAACTCTAAACCCTAAATTTTAGCGACCTCCGTCGTGAATTGACCTCATGGTCTCTTCTTGACGCTGCAAAATTTGAACTCTTTAGAAATTCTAGATCTATCGACTTGGTTGTTGTCAATCTCCTTCGATTGCCTCACCGCCGCCGTAAAACATCATATCTATTCACTTCACCACCGTAAAACACTAGATCTACTGACTTCGCCACCGTGAATCACTAGATCTACAGAGAGAAGAGGTTTCATAGATGAGATTTCAGTTAACTTTTCTCTCTCTTGGCCATGAAAAAATGTCGTGTGACGTTCACGTCTACAACACCGAAACTAATATGGAAGGAGAGGTTGTGTTGAAGGTGAGGGAGAGGCGTGTAGTGGAAATGAAGAACATTGAGGGAATGAGATCAGGATTCGGGGGTGAGAGGGAAATGTGGAGGAAACATAGGGGTATAAAAGGAAATTGCCAAATTATCGGATCTTTTCCATATTAGGATAACTTATCGCACCAAAATGCCGCGATCAAGTATCTGCTTAAAAGAACGATATTCACCGGGCCTTCACCAGGCCGATGACTTAACATGGGCCAGCAAGTTAAATGAACACAGCTACCAAACACTGGTTAAGCCCAGATAACTGTAGATCTTGGCCTCAGCAGGCCTACCAAAGAGGGCCTTAGCGTGGTCTCTTTTTATTATGTGATGCTAGTTCTAGTCACAAGCATTAGTTAGAGTACTCAATAAAATATTACAGATTTTGAGGGGTGTAAATCTTGAACATTATAGAGAGCTGTGAAATAACCTCTCATAGTATGATGCGGAGTTGTTTGGGAATATATCCGGTGCAATGTAGGCTCTAGTTTCAACTACTTTAGAACAGTCTGACAATGAGTGCGAGTCAACAAGCTAGTAAAACCACGAGGCACAAGGAGTATATATCATCATAACTCTACATTAAAAACCCTAACCAGTTTGAATAATGACAAACAAATGTTGTTTTATTCACTATCCTATTGTATATTAATACAAAGTTTATATTATCACATCGGCAGAAGTCATGATTTCGTGTTGGATCGTTGGCACTAGAATTTCTATTTGTTTTTTTATTAAGGTAATGGTTGTAGTTTCTGCTTTTGGAGTTCTTACGAATGTTAGTATGCCTTGAATCTTTATAATTTGTCGCTAGCCGAACGGGGATCTCGCTATGTACCTATTTATATAGGAATAGGGCGCATAACTCTGTAATCTGAAAACAATCTGAATACAATATGTTCTTCATTTTCTGTTCGTGGACGTAGCCAACACAATGTTGGTGAACCACATAAATTATGTGTCTCTTTACGTTTCAGTTTGTCTCGATTACACTATTGCTCTATTCTGTCACAACAACAAGATATGTTTCGCATAGAGAAAATATCAAATTTTTGAATAGATTGGAAAAGGGTTCAACTTACAAAAGACTCTTCACCTCTACTATTTAAAATATGGAATACAAGACAACTCTTCTAGGAAATGAAGCACATGGTAGAGAATTCTCCAAATCATAGTTAAAGTTTTACTGCACATTAACTACAATGAGGAAGTCATAAGGGTCTCCAAATCTTGGAAAAATTGACGTAAATCTTGACCGAAAAAAGAATGTAGTATCATACTATTTCCCATGTCTATCCCCACGTAACAACATTTGATTCGTACCAAACTCAATATCATATGCCGTTATCATTACATTAATTCCTAGTTGGGAAGCCGCAGCCTCACAAAGCATGTGAGCATCAGAAACCATAAATTGTTTTTGCTTATCTTTTATCAATAAGGTACGGGGCTTAAACCGCAAGAAAACAAAGCGCATGGAGGTATCGACTCGGATGATGATGACACGTCCATATAATGATGAGAGAGAAAGAGAGTACCGAGGAAGCAAGAGGCGTTGTACATCTGCAGAAGTCTACCTCTTTTCAACATAATATCAATAATGGAGACTTGACAAATAATGCTCTACAGGGCTACAAATAAGAATATGGTAAAAAACTCCTTTTGAAAGTACCATCTTGGCTTTTTGTTGTAACAATATTATTCACTAGCAATCTTTCAAAGATGTCTTCTTGAAAATAAAGAAAACTTTTGATTTAGGTAGGCAGAAAGATCCCAAAGAGTAATCCAAAACATCAATATCTCTAACTAAATTTGAGTAATAACATAATCTCTTTATCTCATAGTCAAGAAACACTGCATCTAAATGGATCATCTGATGCAGTGATTGTTGCCCTATGCTTGCTGATGTGTGTTGAAGCTCGAAACATGACCAACGAACGAGCACAACATTCAAGACATAGATCCACTCCATCGAAGCATGGTAGTTGATTGTGCCACACTCTCCCGCTTCTTTGAAGTCCAAGAAAACACACTTGAACCAAGAGAAAATGAGTAACTCGTAGTACTCGTCATATCATGCAAACATTTAGCTCAATCGCTATCTCAATAGCCTTGCAAATTAACTTGGCCACCTTCGATATACTTGATCCCAAAATTTGTTGTGCCTTTGATGTATCTAAGAACTCTCTTTGCTGCACCAAGGTGGATTTTACTCGGACTATTCATGAATCTTGACAACATACTAGAAGCAAACATAATGTCTGGTCTTGTCGCACAAAGATACAACAAACTTTCAACCATACTTCGATAGATAGAAGAATCAATCTTCTTTTAACCATCTTCTTTCTTCATTTTCTCATTCACCTCCAATGGAATCAAAGTTGGGTTGCAATCACACATTCCAAAAAAATTTAGAATATTTTTCGCATACTTTCTCTGACAAATAAACACCCCATCATTTTCTTGGTATATCTACAAACCCAAGAAATGATGTAGCAGCCCCATATCACTCATTTCATATCTCTTCATGATCTAAATTTTAAAATCATATATCATCTTCTCATCATCACCACAGAACAACAAATCATCAACATATAAAGCAACAATGATTGTAGATGTACCTTGAGTGCTCACGTACAAGGTAGACTTACTTTTGCTCCTTTCGGATCCATTCTCAATGAAATATGCATCAATTTGGTTGTATCAAGCTCTTGATGCTTGCTTCAGTCCATATAATACTTTCATCAACCGATAAACTTTATCTTCGGCACCTTCGACTACAAAACCTTGAGGTTACTCCACATAAATTTTCTTCGTCAATTCTCCATTCAAGAAGGCTGATTTGATGTCAAGTTGGTATAATAACCACCCCTTTTGAGCTACAAGAGCAATGAGCATCCAGATTGTATCAAAACGTGAAACCGGCGAAATGTTTTGTCGTAGTCAATTATGGGCTGTTGTGTGTAGCCCTTTGCTATTAGTCTTGTCTTGTTTCTTTGAAATGATCCATCTTCATTCACTCTAACTTTGTAGACTCATTTCACTCCAATGATTTATTTTTCCTCCGGTCGTTCGACCAACTCCCATGTCTTGTTCTTTACGATCAGCAATTTCTTCTTGCATAGCTTTTCTCCAAGCTTCATGCTCCATTGCTTCATCAAAATTTTCAAGTTCTATGAGGCAAGCATTTCATCTCTAATAGACATCTTGCAAGCTTTTCATTCTTGGAGCATGACTTGACGATGATATAGATGGACTTGGATCTGAGTTAGGACTTGATTCATTTGGGGATGAAAAATCTGCACCTTCATCACCATATTCCCATCTTCAACAGTTGGAGCTTACTTTGTTTCATCAATGACTGATCCACTCTTCTGCACTTCATTTACTTCCCAATTCCAACTTTCATTTTCATCGAATATCACATCTCGACTTGTGATAACACTTCTTGTCTTCAAGTTAAGTCTATAGCCATTGGACATGTTGCTATAGCCAACAAGTATACGTTTCACACTTGTTTCATCAAGTTTTTGCCTTTTCTCATTTCGAATTTGGGCATAGCAAACTGACCAAAAAACTTTCAAATGCTTCACTGATGGCTTTCTTCCACTCTATGCTTCAATTAGAGTTCTATCCATCACGACTTTTGTTGGACATCAATTTAGCAAGCAACGAGTGTATGAACGACGTCGCCTAAAATCTTTTAAGCGATCCTTTGGCATGAATCATTGATTTTTCCATTTCTAACACCGTCTTATTCATACGTTCAGATACACCATTTTGTTGTGGTGTGTATCCCACTTTTAACTGTCTTCCATTGCCTTCTTCTTCACAATACTTGGTGAATTGATTTGAAGTGTACTCCTTTCCATTGTCACTTCTTAGCACTTTGATGGTACGACCACTTTGATTCTCCACAAAGAGCTTGAATTTCCTAAAGACTTCAAACACTTCAGATTTTTGTTTCAAGAATAAACCCACGTCATACGAGTAAAATCATCAATGAAGAGAATGAAGTACCTATTTCCACCATTAGAATTTATCGGCATTGGTCCGCACACCTCGGTGTGTACAAGCTCTAGAGGTTCATTTGCTCTCCAAGCAACTCCTATTGGAGACGGTGGTCGGTGATGCTTTCCAAGTGCGCATCCTTCACAGACATGTTGTTGTGTTTCTTCGATCTTTAGCAGACTATGGACCATATTTTTGTTGTGTAATAGCTTGAGACTGTTGGAGTTGTTAAGAATGTTAGTATGCATTGAATCTGTATAGTTTGCCACTAGCCGAACGGGGGGGTTCGCTGTGTGCCTATTTATATAGAAGTAGGGCGCATAACTTTGTAATCTGAAAACAATCTGAATACAATATGTTCTCAGTTTTCTGCCCGTGGACGTAGCCAACACAACGTTGGTGAACCACATAAATTCTATGTTTCTTTATGTTTTTGTTTGTCTCGATTACACAATTACTCTATTCTATCACAACAACGAAGATATGTTTCGCACGGAGAAAATATCAAATTTTTTAATAGATTGGAAGATGGTTCAACTTACAAAAGACTCTTCATCTCTACTATTTAAAGATGGAATACACGACAGCTCTTCTAGGAAATGAAACACATGGTAGAGATTCTCCAAATCATAGTTAAAGTTTTACTGCACATTAACTACAGGTAGGAAGTCATAAGGTCTCCAAATCGTGGAAAAAATGACGTAAATCTTGACAGAAAAAAAAATGTAGTATCATACTATTTCCCGTGTCTATCCCCATGTAACAACATTTAATGTGTACTAATCTCAATATCATATGTCGTTACCGTTACATTAATTCCTAGTTGGGAAGCCACAGCCTCACAAAGCATGTGAGCATCATAAATCATAAATTATTTTTGCTTGTCTTTTACCAATAAGGTATGGGCTTAAACCGCAAGAAAACAAAACGCATAGAGGGTATTGACTCAGATGATGATGACACGTCCATATAACGATAAAAACAGTTAGAGAGAGAGAGAGAGTACCGAGGAAGCAAGAGGCGTTGTACATCTGCAGAAGTCTACCTCTTTTAAACATGATATCAATAATGGAGAGTTGACAAATAATGCTCTACAAGGCTACAAATAAGAACATGGTAAAAAACTCCTTTTGAAAATACCATCTTGGCTTCTTGTTGTAACAATTAGAGATGCCCACCGGTTCCGGTTCCGGCGGTTAACCGGCGAACCGGAACCGGCGGTTCCGGTTCCGAACCGGAACCGTGGCAATTTTTCCGAACCGGAACCGTCGTAATTCGGGTCGCGGTCCGGTTCAGGTTCATGATTTTTCGAACCGGAACCGTCACCGAACCGGCGGTTCGGGACGGTTCGGAACCGCCGGTTAACCGGCGGAACCGCCGGTTCGGGCGCGTAAATCAAGGCGTCAGGGATGGGGCTGACGGCGGCAGCTTTTCAGCGGCAAAACCGGCCGGTTCCGGCGGTTTTTGGACCGGAAACCGGCGGTTAACCGTGAAAACCGGCGGTTCCGGCGGTTTTCCGCCAAAACCGCCGGTTTTTCCGGCGGTTTAGGCGGTTCCGGTTCGGAACCGGCGGTTTCGCGGTTCCGGTTCGGTTGTATACTTGTATATGTATTGTAAATTGTAATGTATCGTTGTCCGTTACAACTCAAATTCAATAAAATTGATATCATTTTCACCTTCTTCGTCTTATTTCAATTTAAATTATCCATTGTCTTGTACTCTTGTTCCAATTTATTGTATAAGTCCAAATTTCAAATTTATATTACATTATTGTATGTTGTATACTTGTATATGTATTGTAAATTGTAATGTATCGTTGTCCGTTACAACTCAAATTCAATAAAATTGATATCATTTTCACCTTATGTTGTGTACTTGTATATGTATTGTAAATTGTAATGTATCGTTGTCCGTTACAACTCAAATTTAATAAAATTGATATCATTTTCATCATATTCGTCTTATTTCAATTTAAATTATCCATTATCTTGTTCTAATTTATTGTATAAGTCCAAATTTCAAATTTATATTACATTATTGTATGTTGTATACTTGTATACATATTGTAAATTGTAATGTATCGTTGTCCGTTACAACTCAAACTCAATAAAATAGATATCATTTCTTCATTATTCGTCGTATTTCTATTTGAAGTATACATTGTCTTGTTCCAATTTGTTGTATAAATCCAAATTTCAAATTAAAAAAAAAAATACATATTTGAAGTATTACAATAGGGTCCTTATAACACTATGATCCAAAACTAAGATTAAATCTACACCTTTGAATTTTGAAATGAGTGGATGAAGTGAGTTGGGCCTGCCTCTCGACTCTAATGTCGAATGACTAGACTCAGGAGTAAGCAAGTGTGCACATATGAGAATTAATGCAAGGCTCGGTCCAGACACAACGCTCCTTAAATCCACTGGATTACTGGGTCCAGGAACTCAAGAGAACTACAGTGTTTTTGTCGTTGGACACACTCGACTCCCCTTCAAAAAATAAATCCCTCAACCCGAATACTATGAATTAGTATAGGGAAGTGGGGTCGATCCCACAGAGATGGATTCGCAGGGTAGTGGTAAGAGACTATGGAAACAAACGGCTGCTGCCACGCAAAGGGGTTGAGATTTTAACTACCACTAGATCTAGGCAAGAAATGTAAACGCTAGACCTAGAACACAGAAAACTTACTGGAATCAGACATCAAATCCGAAAGACACAATCACTTCCTTGACTGAGTAAATAACTAACTGATTGAGACTAGGCAGAAAGAATAAAACAGCGGGGAACATGATTCCAAATATAGCAAGTACGGTAAAAAGCTGCAGATAACAGATCAGCTCCAGCTAGCTTCGCATGCAAAGTTCCTAACAGATTCAGAAACGCAAATGCAGAAAACAGAGCATACTCCCAGATTCGAACAGAATATAGAAATTGAGATGCCGGAAACTTGCTACGAATCGGAAATAAACCAGATCTACGTAAACTAGGCGGAATGAAATGAAAACACGTAAGCTAGGCATGAAATTTAAACACTCCTGCTCAGAATCACGTCGGACGCTTAATCCACTCCGGATCCAAGCAATCCAAACTCAACAATCAACTAAATCAACTCCATAACTCCGATTCTAACAGATCTGCTCCGATCACCGCCAAATTCAATCAATCAAGAACAATCTGCAAACAAATCACAAACTCCAGCAAAACCCAACCTCCGATTCATCCAAAAACAGAACCATTCTTCAGATCCAAACGAAAAATATCAGCAAATAATCAGAAACCAACTGCAAAAAAAATAAACAACTCCGACAATCCAACTCGAATTCAAGCGAACTCAACCAGCAAACCAGAAATGAACACAATAGACATAAGCGAAAGTAAAATCTGGAATAAAACAGGAAATATTGGTTAACAAAAGAAAACCGAGCTTCGAACAGCGAAGCTCGGTGGAATCAGTGTAAACAGCAACGGAAATGTAAATTGTTTCTTCGCCCTTGAACTAGGACGGTGTTACAACCCTCGAACCACTCTCGGAAAGCTAAAACGTGAACCCCAGCCAAGTGCTAACTGGAATCTCTCGCGAATTTGGAGTCAAGTGTGTGGAAAGGTGAATCGAGCAAGGGGCTGTTACCCGAGAAGGTCCCTCCAGCCTGCATGCTTCTCCCTTTTATAGATGCGGACATAGCCTTCTAGAGTTTTCGTAGAAATCCCTATTCTACCCTTCAACTCCGAGGCTTCCTCCGTCTAGCAATTTTCTTCTAATTGTTCACCCTTTCGCCAGTTTCCTAAGACCATGCAAGCGTCCTCTTCTTTTCCTGGATCTGGCGAAAAACTTCATATACCTGACTTAATTCAATGCGTTAGACCCAGTAATTTCATGAAATGAACCCCTAGACCGATGCATGAAATTAGCCTTATCAAACTACTCACACTTAAACCATGCTTGTCCTCAAGTATGAAAGACAAGAAAATAGGAATAAGGCGAATTTCAATGCATGGTTACCAAGTAAAACTTTAAAAAAATGAAAACAAAACAAACTCCTAGACCTAAGCAACTACGGACTTAGAAAAGAAAATAACACAATGAACAGAAACACAACAAAACAAACAAGCATGAACTAGTTTCGAATTTTTAAGCTACTATCCCCACAAGTTTAAGTTCAATCTGATCGATTACAGTCTTCAAATCTTCCCCCTTCCTTCGTCTGCCTAAACGGTCTGTCAGTTAGTCAAGATAGCCTATTGATTTCCCATCTGTTAGGTTCGCTCGATCACTCATTCCTCACCAGGGATGTTAGGATCAAAAACGCTCCAAAGTTAGAGTTATACCACTGATGCGTCGGGTTATGAGAGTTTTCTCCCTATTCTTCCTCCTTTCCTATGAATTTCCCTGGGCCAGGCTACGATTTTTTTTTTTCTCTTCCTCATTTTTCTGTATTACAACCCCTTTCCCCTGGACTTCGTCCAGCTTATTCCTCCTATTTTTTTTTCCCCTGGACTTCGTCCAGCTTATTCCTCCTTATCCCATTTTTTTTCTCATTCATACTCTACTCCCTAAGCATCAAGTGATAGCCCATTGTTTCATGTTAGCTCTAAAAGTGTTTAGGCTTATAACTCTCTTTATAGTAGGGCTGTACAGCTAGGTTATCTAAGGCGTTTTCCATCGTCCTAACTTCATTCAGATCGCATTCGGCTTATTAAGAAAGAAAGTGTCAAAGTTGATCTGCTTTCTCTCTTCAATCACTCTTACTAAGGGGATCTTGCCTTATTATCTAGCTAGCTCATGCGAAGCACACATTCTAAGACACAAAAACGATACTTACTCTCCCCCTCCCGCTTCACTCAAGCTTGTCCCCAAGCCATCGTAGTGAAGGGGGAAAAGGGAAGTACTAACAGCAGACTGATAAAGCAAACAACAACAAACACAAATACAGAGCAAAACTTCTCACACTTAGACTGAGCATCGGGCTAAGTGGGAGAAGGCGCAACAAACAAACTAAGGCATGCAAAAAAAAACAAAACACCCCCTTCTCACACTTAGACCAAAAGTTGGGCTAAGTGTAAGAAAGGCAACACATATGTACAATTACAGAGCATGCTGGCATATAAGAACACAAACAAAACGGAAAATAAAATAAAAAAAAGGGTTACTTGGCTCCGTGGGGGGTTCAATTCGGGGTCTGGCCCCCGCGAGGGCCAGACTTTGGTGGCGCTGTCTGGTGGGTCACCTTAGCTTTCTTTCTGGCTGGCAACTCCGGCTTCTCTTGTCGTTCTTCTGTCGGGCGGGGTACGGTTGTCTTCAATATCACGGGCCGAGAGGGAGATGGAGTAGTCTGGGGCCTCGGGGCATGCGGTGGCTTCTGCGCAGTCAGACTTCCTTGACCTGGCGTTGTAGAATCGCCGCTAGGCTTCGGAAGTTCCTTCGGTGTCTCTGGGAACCTTGCTCTAAGCCACTTTGTCATTGCCATCATCAACTCAACACCTTCCGTCATCTTTTCAATACATCTGGTCGATGTCGCCACAAGATCAGACATGCGCCCCTTGAGGGTCACCATTTCCTCTCTAACCTTCCGAACTTCTACTCTCATTTCTTCCATCTCCGTTCGTACTCCGGCGACTTCCTTCCTCACTTTCTCAGCCTCACTACTATCCTTCCCTTTACCCCGCAGGGACACAATTTCATTCCGAACCATCTTCATTTCTGACCTCATCCAACCAACCTCCTTTCGCACTTCCTCTACTTCTATCCTGGGTCCTGCTTCCAAACCAGTAGTATTCTTCACTTCCACCACATCGGATTCCTGTTTCACCTGAGTCTCTGACTGCCCAACCTCGTAAAAGCATATTTCCCTTCCGCGTGCGATCAGCAACCCTTTATTGAAAAAATAATCCATGTTAAAAACCTCAGGGGGCGAACATGTCTTTACCTCTCGGCATGCCTTATGGATCTTCATGATCACATTCCTCTGTAGATAAGCTCCGAGCAAGTGGCACGTGTATAGGTGCCGGGAAGGATTTGCAGTCACTTGATGGCAGGCTTGGGCTATCCAGTAGCCCATGTGAACTCTTACCCCCGTAGCCATGCACCATGTGAAGTACAGATCGGCGGTAGTCAGAGCGTTGTTGGCTGTGCCCATTAAATTGTACCTAATAAAAGTCTGGGCAAACCTCAGGACCCTATTTTCGATGTGGTGTGCCTTCGAAAAGCTTGTTTTAAACTGACCCACCCTCGGGTGAGTCAAGAACTCCCATGCGCTTTGCGCTTTGAATCCCGGCGTCATTTTCGGGGGACCAATCATCCTCTCGCTCCACAGGCCTTCATCGTCCTCTGTTCGCGTCTGCAAACCCATCCGCAAGGTCCATTCCCGGATGCTCATCGTATGTTCCTCACTGAAAAGTCTGAAATTAATGGAGTCGGCATCCAAATCGGTAGTGGACTTAAATCGGAAGGTGGAAAAGAATTCTCGGGCCAGGTCAATCGGAACCTCGGTAGTACTGTGCTTGAGCAACCAATCGAAGCCTATTGCGTCGATATAAGTCCGGAATTCATCGTTGCAAGCAATCGTTTTGAGCTCCGATGAGCTATACATCTTTCCGGACTTAGCGACCTTCCCCTCAGTACTCTTCTCCTTATAAATGGCCGTGCCCTTTGGGTCGTCAAACGTCCTCATTTCATCTAGCAAGCTGTTTGTTATCCACACTTCGGTTGGCTCAAAGTTGAATTCCTCTCCTTGTTCCTCTTCCGAGTCGCTGGACTCAGAAGGGCTCTCGGTTTCTGTGGCATATGGCACCTTAGCTGCCGGCGAAAGCGTGGATTCAGTAAAGTTCCCTCTCGCCTTCTTGGTCGAGGAAGGAGCAATTTGTTTCCCCTTCCTTTTCTTCTCAGCCGCTTGGCGACGTTTCTCCTCATCACTCTCCCCCCTGCCAGGTCTGGGAGAGTTCACCTGTTCAGATGCTGCGGTCTCTGGACCCAGCAATTCTTCCTCCGTCGGCTCCACAGTTTCATCAATCTCATCAATGAGGCTCCGGCGAGCCCGTCTCCTAGCATCTTTGGGGTTGACCGGCGAGTCGGTCTCCTCTGGGATCTAGGTCAGATCCACAATCAACTTCACCCCGGCGTCAGCGGGTTCCTGGCTAATTTCAGAATCGAGGGCTTCTCCCTCCTTGGACAACAATGGGGTTGCCCCCGAGATGTAAACAGGGGTCTCTACCCCCTCAAATCCTTCTCCGACGTGGGCCTCAGTACCCACCGGTTTCTCAGGGGTATCCCCCTCCACATTTTGTTCAGAATTTAGGGCCTCGTCGCCCCCACCTTCACCAACTATAGGGGCTTCCCCCCCGCAGATTCTTCCAAAACAGGGGTCAGAAACACTAACATCAGCAACAGAAACTCTTACTTCCTCAGACGGGTTCAGAACAACTTTCTCAACATATTCCTCACTAGCAAGTACGGGCTTCACCCCCTCAGTTGCAGAGTCTAATCTTGGTTCGCACATAGCCAACAATTCCAACCCTGTGACCAAATCTGAGTCGTCTTCACGATTCCATGCGGTGGTTGGTTCCGGGCTAGGGGGTCGTGGATTCTTGAATGTCCTCTGGTTGTGTGGTGGTCTCCGGAGCAACTGTCTCCTCTGGTACGGCAGTGGGTTCCGGAATGGCGATGGCTTCTTGAACGGTTTCAGGTTCGGCGACGGGTTCTGAGACGGTCTCCGGTTGTGGTACACTAGAAGACGGAGCAGCTTGTACGGATTTACCCATTGCGGTTGCAAACATGGCGAATGCCTCCATCGCCTTCTCCGCACCCCCAAATTTCTGGAATAGCTCGGCCATAAACGCCGCCGCCCCAGAGTCGGCGGACCCTGAGGTGCTTCTGGTTCCTTGTTTGTTTTCCATGGATGTTGTTTTGGGGAATTTTTGTAAAGAATTTGGGGCGGAATTAGCAAATTAGGGTTAGAGAGAGTAAAAGGGGAGAGGAAATTGGGGATTTTTGTGTTTGTGAATATTGGAGAGAGAATAAGTAACGAGAAATAAAAAGGCAAAACGATTATAGTGTAGGCATGAGAGAGGACGTTTTGGCAGGCGGTTGCAGGTGATGACGCTTGCGACCGTACGCCTCCCCATAAAGTGCCTTTTGAAATCTGAACCGGTGCCAACTCCCTCCAAAATTTTTACTCCACAACTCCTTACCCTTGTGAATTCCTTCTGCAAAATCACACTTAGAGAAAAACATTAAACTAAAAATTGAAATGCAAGACTCCCCGGGTCTGGGGTATGACAGTATCAAAAACATTCCTTAAGGAGTCTGGTATTTCGAAAATATTTTTGGAAGATTATTTTTTTCTGATTTGTTTGGGTTTTTCTTGATTTAAAGAAGGCGATTGAATATTTACAATTTATGTTCAAGTGTTCTCAAGATTCCCTAGGTCAGGTCATGCTAAAACTTCTTGGATGCTGGACCTAGGAAATTTCTAAGAACACTCACTTCCCAGATCTATTAGGCGATATCATGGAGTGCGCGTAGTGGCATTTCGTCCACTACACACATCTCCGAGCTATCCCTAAATACCTTTACCCTATGACCGTTAACAAGAAAAGGAGTGGAGTTTGAAGAACTTCCCTGGATTTCTACAGCTCCATTTGCACGCAGACTCACAACAATGTATGGCCCAATCCATTTGGACTTTAACTTACCAGGCATTAGCTTGAGCCGGGATTGGAATAGAAGAACCTTCTGCCCGACTTGCAATTCCTTGACCCGGAGGTTCTTGTCATGCCAGAGTCTCGTTTTCTCTTTGTACCACATCGCCGATTCATATGACTCCAGCCTTAGCTCCTCCAACTCCTGTAGCTGCAATTTCCTCTCTTCCTCGCAGGATTCGGGTCTCATGTTTATCTCCTTGACCGCCCAATATGCTCGGTGTTCTACTCCCACGGGCAAGTGACACATTTTGCCGAACACAAGCCTATATGGTGACATCCCAATAGGCGTCTTGTATGCCGTCCGGTAAGCCCATAGTGCGTCTCCAAGCCTCTTACTCCAGTCTTTCCTGGACGGATTAACCGTCTTTTCCAGTATCGCCTTTATTTCTCTGTTGGATATTTCCGCCTGGCCGTTGGATTGAGGATGATAAGGTGTAGACAGTCTGTGGTGGACACCATATTTTCTCATCAGAGCTTCAATAGTCCGGTTGCGGAAGTGCGTCCCATTGTCAGATATTATAGCTCTGGGCACTCCGTACCTGTTGAAAATGTTAGCTCTAAGAAACTTTGCTACCTCCTTAGCTTCACACGAGGTGGTTGCTTTTGCCTCTATCCACTTTGACACATAATCCACTGCCACAAGTATGTAAGTGTTCCCGTATGAAGATGGAAATGGACCCATGAAGTCCATCCCCCAAACATCGAAGATCTCACACACAATCACTGGAACTTGCGGCATCTCATCCTTCCTGGATATTCCCCCGGTCTGTTGACACCTCTCACAATTCTGACAAAATTCGAACGCATCCCTATGCAATGTAGGCCAGTAAAAACCACTCTCTAACACCTTTCTTGCGGTCTTCCTAGGTCCAAAGTGACCTCCACAAGCTAGGGCATGGCAATGATTCAGCACATCCCTCTGTTCCCACTCCGGGATACACCTCCAGATTACTTGGTCGGCTCCCATTCGCCACAAATACGGGTCATCCCAGAAATAGTACTTGGCCTCGCTCTTCAATTTCATCTTCTGGGCCCGGGAGATTACTTGCGAACTGGGCACTTCTCCAGTGACTAAGTTATTCGCCAGGTCTGCGAACCATGGCTCAGCGTTTTGATGGCATTTCCCTTTTTCGGCATCCCCTGGACCTGTTAACTCCATAACCTCCTCCCAGCTGATAGGTCGAGGAATTTTTTTCACGTAGTACAAATGTTCCTCAGGGAATGCGTCCGGTATTGCTTCCTCGGTCTCCCCTTGAAATATCCTGCTCAGATGATCGGCTACTTTATTTTCAGTTCCCTTTTATCTCTAACTTCCCAATCGAATTCTTGCAAAAGCAACACCCAACGGATTAATCTCGGCTTAGATTCTTTCTTCGCCAGCAAGTACTTTATTGCAGCGTGATCAGTGAAGACTATCACCCTCGACCCAAGCAAATATGGTCGGAATTTTTCAAAAGAGTACACGACTGCCAACATTTTCTTCTCCGTGGTGTCATAGTTTTTCTGGGCCTGGTTGAGCGTTTTTTATGCATAGAAAATTACGTAACTTTTTCCGTCAACTCTTTGACCTAGCACCGCCCCTACTGCATAGTCACTCGCGTCGCACATTATTTCAAATGGCAAACTCCAATCGGGTGCTCGGATAATGGGAGCCGATACTAGTCTATCTTTCAGTAGTTGAAAAGCCTTTATGCACTCCTCATTGAAAACAAACTCAACATCATTGTGCAGCAAATGAGTGAGTGGCTGAGCAATCTTCGCAAAATCCTTTATGAATCTTCTATAAAATCCTGCGTGCCCTAGGAATCCTCTTACCTCCTTCTGGTTCGTCGGGTAAGGCAGTTTTGATATCACCTCAATCTTTGCCTGGTCTACCTGTATACCTTTTTCCAAGACTACGTGCCCTAGGACAATTCCCTTAGGGACCATAAAGTGGCATTTCTCGAAGTTCAAAACCAAATATTTTTCCTGGCACCTTCTCAATACTCTATCCAAACTAGCCAAACATGAGTCAAATGAATTCCCGTACACAGTGAAGTCGTCCATAAAAATCTCGATGCAGTCCTCCAAAAGATCCGAGAAGATACTCATCATACACCGCTGAAAAGTGTCTGGCGCATTGCACAGGCCAAACGGCATCCTCCTGTAAGAATACGTGCCGAAAGGACACGTGAAAGTTGTCTTCTCCTGGTCCTCGGGATCCACATAGATTTGAAAATACCCACTATACCCGTCTAGGAAACAGAAATATTGCTTGCCCGCCAGCCTTTCCAGCATCTGGTCAATGAAAGGTAGAGGGAAATGGTCTTTCTTGGTCGCTTCATTTAACTTCCTATAATCGATGCACATCCTCCACCCAGTGACTAGTCTGGTGGGCACCAATTCATTCTTGTCGTTCTTGACCACCTGTATTCCTGACTTCTTGGGTACCATATGGACTGGACTCACCCATTCACTGTCTGGTATGGAATAAATGATTCCTAGGGAGAGTAGTTTCAATACTTCCTTCAGCACTTCCTCCCTCATGTTAGGATTCAATTTGCGTTGAGGATCTCTGCAGGCTTTTGCTCCTTCCTCCAAACGGATGTGATGCATGCACAAATCTGGACTAATTCCTACCAAGTCAGAGAGTGTCCACCCAATAGCCTTCTTGTTTCTTCGGATTACCTTCAGCAGTTCCTCTTCTTGTCCTTCGGTCAAGCTGCTGTTGATAATAACAGGGAAAGTTTCGTTCTCCTCTATATAAGCATACTTTAGGCCTGGTGGAAGTGTTTTCAGCTCTTTCTTGGGAACATCTTTTTCCTGGGGCAAGGGATTTTTCTCTGTTTCTTCCGTAGTCATTCCCTTCCTCGACCCAGCAGAACCTTCCACACTCGCCACATACGGTGTCTTTCTTGACCTAACTAGTTCCGGATTTGCACAGAATTCCAGAATTGCTTCAGCTAACTCCTCATCAGATAACTCACTTGTGTTCATTGCTTGACACCAACTGGCTACCTCTCTATCAATGGCATGACTCATCTCGGAGTTCTCAATCTGTTCCTGCATTAATTCCGTCTCAAGGTATTCCTGGACCAAAGGGTTAATAACATCTATAGCATGCAGGTTTTCAACGTCAAGAGGTTTCTTCATTGCCTCATCTATACTGAATGTATATTTCTCCCCATTATAATCAAGGCAAATTGTTCCATCAAAAACATCAATGATAGTTTTAGCGGTACGTAGGAAAGGTCTCCCTAAAAGTACTCCGCCCGACTCAGCAGACTCATTATCACTCATCTTAATCACATGGAAATCAGCAGGGTACAAGAAGTCATGTACCCTGACTATCACATTCTCAAGCACCCCTTCAGGACAGATGCATGACCTATCCGCCAATTGAATCACAACTTTCGTATCTACCATGCCTACCCCAACTAACTTCTTGTATATGGAAAGTGGTGACACGTTTATCGACGCACCTAAATCAGACATAGCATGCTCGATTTTCACGTCACCAATAGAGATGGGTAAGGTGAACATACCTGGGTCATTGCATTTTGAAGGCATCTTCCTCTTCTGAATTACTGCGGAGACATTCTCGCCTATCAGAATTTTCCCACTGGGCCTAGCCTTCCCAGCTATAAATTCCTTGATGAACTTGCTAAAGACTGGCATCTTCAGGGCCTGTAAAAATGGCAGATTGATTTCCAACTTCCCAAAAATGTCCATGAAGTCTACCGGTTCTTCCTTCTGTTTCTTGGCTTCCCCCCGACTTGGAAAAGGTTTCAGTCGCTTCCCTGCTCCGGTAGAACTTTCAGCTGATAACTCTCCAGTTTCTTTTCCCACTGCCTCATCTTCCAACTCCGGCTCTGGGTCGAGGAAGAATGGTTCGGTCGGTCTAGGCAATTGTTTCTCCAAATCTTTTTCCTCAAGATCATCCTTGACCAAGGGACTTCCTCCCTCCAAGTGTCTGGGTGTGGGAGTTGTATCCTCTTTCTTCTTGCCTTCCTTAGGATCTGTCCCCTCCTTTGTTCTCACCACCGGTCCCTCATATCCTTTCCTGGACCTCAAGGTAATCTGACTTATATTAGCTCTATCAGGTGGCCTTACTGAGGCTGGAATTTTTCCTTCGTTTCCCCGCATGTCACTCAAAGAAGTGGCTATTTGGGACAATTGCTTAGCCAGCATATCCATGGCTGCTTTCTGTTCTTGCTGAGCGTCTTGAAGCTTGTGCACTACGTCATTGTTCGATTGCAGGTTGTTTTGCATATGTTGCTGAGAACTGACGAGGTCGTGCACCATATCATCGATACTTTTTGGTGGTTTCGGGGGCTGACTGGGCCCTGGCCCTATACTCAGAGTTGGTCCACTCACTTGATTCTGACGAGCGTTTCCTTGACCGCCTGAAGAGTTATTGTATTGATTTCCTTGGCCCTGGTAATTGTTCTGAAAATTCCTTTGGTGTGGTGGTACATAAGAGTTCCCCTGATTGCTCTGATTTCTGTTTCCCCAGTTTGGGTGGTCTCCTTGGTTACGATTGATCCAGTTGCCCTGCCCTTCTTGATTCCTTCCTGACCAGTTACCTTGTCTTTCGGGCTGAGGTGCAAACTGCTGACTTTGTTGTGGTGCCAGCTGATTCTGTTCATTGTCAGTCCATCTGAAATTTGGATGGTTTCTCCAAGGCGCATCTCTCTGTCTCCCTGGATTCCAGCTCCCATCGGGATTCCAACTTCCCATTGCATTGACCTGGGCCTGATAATCTCCTTCCTGGGTCCCGTAATATTGTTGCATTTGATTATCTCCTGGACCAGGAGATTTCTCCTTCCCTTGTGAAGCCAGTGGAATCGTCTTTTCAATCACGTTCAAAAGAGCCTTCTCGAGCCTATCAATCCTTGCTTCGACTTTGTCATCTTCTTGTTCTCTCACAGCATGCACCGATCCTCTTTTCACTGCATTCCTAGGGTTATCGTACGTCTTCTTAGCGTCAATCAACTTCCCTAGGATCTCTCTTGCCTCACTTCCCCTTTTTCTTGTGAAATTTCCCCCACTGGAGGAGTTCATTAAGTCCTTTGACTCGGAAGTTGCTCCTTCGTAAAACAGAGAGTAGGTCTCTGCCTCTATCATTCGGTGATTCGGGCATGCATCCAACAACCCCTTAAATCTCGACCAATACTGACTCAACGATTCATCGTAATCTTGCTTACACTCTAGTATTTCTTTCTTAAGTGCATTCGTCTTGTTGGATGGGAAGAAATAATCTAAGAATTCTAACTTGAAGTCCCTCCACGTGCGGATAGAATCCGGAGGCAACCTCAATAGCCACGTATTAGCTTCCCCCTTCAAGGTAAACGGAATCGCTCGTAGGCGATAATCCTCCTCTGTTGCATCATTCGGCCTCTTCTGAATACCACATAACTTACTGAATTCATTTAAGAACTCATACGGACACTCATTTCTACGCCCAGAGAACGTCGGCAAGATGCCGAGTACGTTTGTCTTGATCTCGATAGTCCTCTGGCGTGGATTCATCACTATAGCTTGAGCTGGTTCTCCAACTAACTGGGCAGTGAGAGAGCCGATTTCTGGATCTGGGTCTACCACCTGCGCCATGACTACTTCCTCTTCTTCCCCTGTTTCTGACTCTGTTTCTGATTCGGGTGGTGATTCTGGATCTTCGCGTCCTGATGAGGTCCAAGATTCGTCGCTAGTAAATTCACTCGGAAACGGGCCTCCCGTGGTGAACCCTGATCTGGTGGTCACAGTAGAGACTGTATCCTTAACTCGCCAATCAAACTGGCCGTGTTTCCACCCAGATGAGTTGCTCCAGTAGGTAGACCTTGAGCCTCTGCTCATAAACTGCAAACAAAAGAGAAAGAAAACAAATCAAAACTATTTACACCACAGACTCTGAACACTAACACTAAGCACGCCATCCATCCCCGGCAACGGCGCCATTTGAAGTGAGTTTGGCCTGCCTCTCGACTCTAATGTCGAATGACTAGACTCAGGAGTAAGCAAGTGTGCACATATGAGAATTAATGCAAGGCTCGGTCCAGACACAACGCTCCTTAAATCCACTGGATCACTGGGTCCAGGAACTCAAGAGAACTACAGTGTTTTTGTCGTTGGACACACTCGACTCCCCTTCAAAAAATAAATCCCTCAACCCGAATACTATGAATTAGTATAGGGAAGTGGGGTCGATCCCACAGAGATGGATTCGCAGGGTAGTGCTAAGAGACTATGGAAACAAACGGATGCTGCCACGCAAAGGGGTTGAGATTTTAACTACCACTAGATCTAGACAAGAAATGTAAACGCTAGACCTAGAACACAGAAAACTTACTGGAATCAGACATCAAATCCGAAAGACACAATCACTTCCTTGACTGAGTAAATAACTAACTAATTGAGACTAGGCAGAAAGAATAAAACAGCGGGGAACATGATTCCAAATATAGCAAGTACGGTAAAAAGCTGCAGATAACAGATCAGCTCCAGCTAGTTTCGCATGCAAAGTTCCTAACAGATTCAGAAACGCAAATGCAGAAAACAGAGCATACTCCCAGATTCGAACAGAATATAGAAATTGAGATGCCGGAAACTTGCTACGAATCGGAAATAAACTAGATCTACGTAAACTAGGCGGAATGAAATGAAAACACGTAAGCTAGGCATGAAATTTAAACACTCCTGCTCAGAATCACGTCGGACGCTTAATCCACTCCGGATCCAAGCAATCCAAACTCAACAATCAACTAAATCAACTCCATAACTCTGATTCTAACAGATCTGCTCCGATCACCGCCAAATTCAATCAATCAAGAACAATCTGCAAACAAATCACAAACTCCAGCAAAACCCAACCTCCGATTCATCCAAAAACAGAACCATTCTTCAGATCCAAACGAAAAATATCAGCAAATAATCAGAAACCAACTGCAAAAAAAATAAACAACTCCGACAATCCAACTCGAATTCAAGCGAACTCAACCAGCAAACCAGAAATGAACACAATAGACATAAGCGAAAGTAAAATCTGGAATAAAACAGGAAATATTGGTTAACAAAAGAAAACTGAGCTTCGAACAGCGAAGCTCGGTGGAATCAGTGTAAACAGCAACGGAAATGTAAATTGTTTCTTCGCCCTTGAACTAGGACGGTGTTACAACCCTCGAACCACTCTCGGAAAGCTAAAACGTGAACCCCAGCCAAGTGCTAACTGGAATCTCTCGCGAATTTGGAGTCAAGTATGTGGAAAGGTGAATCGAGCAAGAGGCTGTTAGTGAGGCCTCCACCCGAGAAGGTCCCTCCAGCCTGCATGCTTCTCCCTTTTATAGATGCGGACATAGCCTTCTAGAGTTTTCGTAGAAATCCCTATTCTACCCTTCAACTCCGAGGCTTCCTCCGTCTAGCAATTTTCTTCCAATTGTTCACCCTTTCGCCAGTTTCCTAAGACCATGCAAGCGTCCTCTTCTTTTCCTGGATCTGGAGAAAAACTTCATATACCTGACTTAATTCAATGCGTTAGACCCAGTAATTTCATGAAATGAACCCCTAGACCGATGCATGAAATTAGCCTTATCAAACTGCTCACACTTAAACCATGCTTGTCCTCAAGTATGAAAGACAAGAAAATAGGAATAAGGCGAATTTCAATGCATGGTTACCAAGTAAAACTTTAAAAAAATGAAAACAAAACAAACTCCTAGACCTAACAAAACAAACAAGCATGAACTAGTTTCGAATTTTTAAGCTACTATCCCCACAAGTTTAAGTTCAATCTGATCGATTACAGTCTTCAAATCTTCTCCCTTCCTTCGTCTGCCTAAACGGTCTGTCAGTTAGTCAAGATAGCCTATTGATTTCACATCTGTTAGGTTCGCTCGATCACTCATTCCTCACCAGGGATGTTAGGATCAAAAACGCTCCAAAGTTAGAGTTATACCACTGATGCGTCGGGTTATGAGAGTTTTCTCCCTATTCTTCCTCCTTTCCTATGAATTTCCCTCGGCCAGGCTACGATTTTTTTTTTTCTCTTCCTCATTTTTCTGTATTACAACCCCTTTCCCCTGGACTTCGTCCAGCTTATTCCTCCTATTTTTTTTTTCCCCTGGACTTCGTCCTGCTTATACCTCCGGTTTCTGGACTTCGTCCAGCTTATTCCTCCTTAACCCATTTTTTTTCTCCTCCATACTCTACTCCCTAAGCATCAAGTGATAGCCCATTGTTTCATGTTAGCTCTAAAAGTGTTTAGGCTTATAACTCTCTTTATAGTAGGGCTGTACAGCTAGGTTATCTAAGGCGTTTTCCATCGTCCTAACTTCATTCAGATCGCATTCGGCTTATTAAGGAAGAAAGTGTCAAAGTTGATCTGCTTTCTCTCTTCAATCACTCTTACTAAGGGGATCTTGCCTTATTATCTAGCTAGCTCATGCGAAGCACACATTCTAAGACACAAAAACGATACTTACTCCCCCCTCCCGCTTCACTCAAGCTTGTCCCCAAGCCATCGTAGTGAAGGGGGAAAAGGGAAGTACTAACAGCAGACCGATAAAGCAAACAACAACAAACACAAATACAGAGCAAAACTTCTCACACTTAGACCGAGCATCGGGCTAAGTGGGAGAAGGCGCAACAAACAAACTAAGGCATGCAAAAAAAACAAAACACCCCCTTCTCACACTTAGACCAAAAGTTGGGCTAAGTGTAAGAAAGGCAACACATATGTACAATTACAGAGCATGCTGGCATATAAGAACACAAACAAAACGGAAAATAAAATAAAAAAAAGGGTTACTTGGCTCCGTGGGGGGTTCAATTCGGGGTCTGGCCCCCGCGAGGGCCAGACTTTGGTGGCGCTGTCTGGTGGGTCACATTAGCTTTCTTTCTGGCTGGCAACTCCGGCTTCTCTTGTCGTTCTTCTGTCGGGCGGGGTACGGTTGTCTTCAATATCACGGGCCGAGAGGGAGATGGAGTAGTCTGGGTCATGCGGTGGCTTCTGCGCAGTCAGACTTCCTTGACCTGGCGTTGTAGAATCGCCGCTAGGCTTCGGAAGTTCCTTCGGTGTCTCTGGGAACCTTGCTCTAAGCCACTTTGTCATTGCCATCATCAACTCAACACCTTCCGTCATCTTTTCAGTACATCTGGTCGATGTCGCCACAAGATCAGACATGCGCCCCTTGAGGGTCACCATTTCCTCCCTAACCTTCCGAACTTCGACTCTCATTTCTTCCATCTCCATTCGTACTCCGGCGACTTCCTTCCTCACTTTCTCAGCCTCACTACTATCCTTCCCTTTACCCCGCAGGGACACAATTTCATTCCGAACCATCTTCATTTCTGACCTCATCCAACCAACCTCCTTTCGCACTTCCTCTACTTCTATCCTAGCTCCTGCTTCCAAACCAGTAGTATTCTTCACTTCCACCACATCGGATTCCTGTTTCACCTGAGTCTCTGACTGCCCAATCTCGTAAAAGCATATTTCCCTTCCGCGTGCGATCAGCAACCCTTTATTGAAAAAATAATCCATGTTAAAAACCTCAGGGGGCGAACATGTCTTTACCTCTCGGCATGCCTTATGGATCTTCATGATCACATTCCTCTGCAGATAAGCTCCGAGCAAGTGGCACGTGTATAGGTGCCGGGAAGGATTTGCAGTCACTTGATGGCAGGCTTGGGCTATCCAGTAGCCCAAGTGAACTCTTACCCCCGTAGCCATGCACCATGTGAAGTACAGATCGGCGGTAGTCAGAGCGTTGTTGGCTATGCCCATTAAATTGTAACTAATAAAAGTCTGGGCAAACCTCAGGACCCTATTTTCGATGTGGTGTGCCTTCGAAAAGCTTGTTTTAAACTGACCCACCCTCGGGTGAGTCAAGAACTCCCATGCGCTTTGCGCTTTGAATCCCGGCGTCATTTTCGGGGGACCAATCATCCTCTCGCTCCACAGGCCTTCATCGTCCTCCGTTCGCGTCTGCAAACCCATCCGCAAGGTCCATTCCCGGATGCTCATCGTATGTTCCTCACTGAAAAGTCTGAAATTAATGGAGTCGGCATCCAAATCGGTAGTGGACTTAAATCGGAAGGTGGAAAAGAATTCTCGGGCCAGGTCAATCGGAACCTCGGTAGTACTGTGCTTGAGCAACCAATCGAAGCCTATTGAGTCGATATAAGTCCGGAATTCATCGTTGCAAGCAATCGTTTTGAGCTCCGATGAGCTATACATCTTTCCGGACTTAGCGACCTTCCCCTCAGTACTCTTCTCCTTATAAATGGTCGTGCGCTTTGGGTCGTCAAACGTCCTCATTTCATCTAGCAAGCTGTTTGTTATCCATACTTCGGTTGGCTCAAAGTTGAATTCCTCTCCTTGTTCCTCTTCCGAGTCGCTGGACTCAGAAGGGCTCTCGGTTTCTGCGGCATATGGCACCTTAGCTGCCGGCGGAAGCGTGGATTCAGTAGAGTTCCCTCTCGCCTTCTTGGTCGAGGAAGGAGCAATTTGTTTCCCCTTCCTTTTCTTCTCAGCCGCTTGGCGACGTTTCTCCTCATCACTCTCCCCCCTGCCAGGTCTGGGAGAGTTCACCTGTTCAGATGCTGCGGTCTCTGGACCCAGCAATTCTTCCTCCGTCGGCTCCACAGTTTCATCAATCTCATCAATGAGGCTCCGGCGAGCCCGCCTCCTAGCATCTCTGGGGTTGACCGGCGAGTCGGTCTCCTCTGGGATCTCGGTCAGATCCACAATCAACTTCACCCCGGCGTCAGCGGGTTCCTGGCTAATTTCAGAATCGAGGGCTTCTCCCTCCTTGGACAACAATGGGGTTGCCCCCGAGATGTAAACAGGGGTCTCTACCCCCTCAAATCCTTCTCCGACGTGGGCCTCAGTACCCACCGGTTTCTCAGGGGTATCCCCCTCCACATTTTGTTCAGAATTTAGGGCCTCGTCGCCCCCACCTTCACCATCTATAGGGGCTTCCCCCCCCACAGATTCTTCCAAAACAGGGGTTTCCCCCTCAGAAACACTAACATCAGCAACAGAAACTCTTACTTCCTCAGACGGGTTCAGAACAACTTTCTCAACATATTCCTCACTAGCAAGTACGGGCTTCACCCCCTCAGTTGCAGAGTCTAATCTTGGTTCGCACATAGCCAACAATTCCAACCCTGTGACCAAATCTGAGTCGTCTTCACGATTCCCTGCGGTGGTTGGTTCCGGGCTAGGGGTCGTGGATTCTTGAATGTCCTCTGGTTGTGTGGTGGTCTCCGGAGCAACTGTCTCCTCTGGTACGGCAGTGGGTTCCGGAATGGCGATGGCTTCTTGAACGGTTTCAGGTTCGGCGACGGGTTCTGAGACGGTCTCCGGTTGTGGTACACTAGAAGACGGAGCAGCTTGTACGGATTTACCCATTGCGGTTGCAAACATGGCGAATGCCTCCATCGCCTTCTCCGCACCCCCAAATTTCTGGAATAGCTCGGCCATAAACGCCGCCGCCCCAGAGTCGGCGGACCCTGAGGTGCTTCCGGTTCCTTGTTTGTTTTCCGTGGATGTTGTTTTGGGGAATTTTTGTAAGGAATTTGGGGCGGAATTAGCAAATTAGGGTTAGAGAGAGTAAAAGGGGAGAGGAAATTGGGGATTTTTGTGTTTGTGAATATTGGAGAGAGAATAGGTAACGAGAAATAAAAAGGCAAAACGATTATAGTGTAGGCATGAGAGAGGACGTTTTGGTAGGCGGTTGCAGGTGATGACGCTTGCGACCGTACGCCTCCCCATAAAGTGCCTTTTGAAATCTGAACCGGTGCCAACTCCCTCCAAAATTTTTACTCCACAACTCCTTACCCTTGTGAATTCCTTCTGCAAAATCACACTTAGAGAAAAACATTAAACTAAAAATTGAAATGCCAGACTCCCCGGGTCTAGGGTATGACAGTATGAAAAACATTCCTTAAGGAGTCTGGTATTTCGAAAATATTTTTGGAAGATTATTTTTTTCTGATTTGTTTGGGTTTTTCTTGATTTAAAGAAGGCGATTGAATATTTACAATTTATGTTCAAGTGTTCTCAAGATTCCCTAGGTCAGGTCATGCTAAAACTTCTTGGATGCTGGACCTAGGAAATTTCTAAGAACACTCACTTCCCAGATCTATTAGGCGATATCATGGAGTGCGCGTAGTGGCATTTCGTCCACTACACACATCTCCGAGCTATCCCTAAATACCTTTACCCTATGACCGTTAACAAGAAAAGGAGTAGAGTTTGAAGAACTTCCCTGGATTTCTACAGCTCCATTTGCACGCAGACTCACAACAGTGTATGGCCCAATCCATTTGGACTTTAACTTACCAGGCATTAGCTTGAGCCGGGATTGGAATAGAAGAACCTTCTGCCCGACTTGCAATTCCTTGACCCGGAGGTTCTTGTCATGCCAGAGTCTCGTTTTCTCTTTGTACCACATCGCCGATTCATATGACTCCAGCCTTAGCTCCTCCAACTCCTGCAGCTGCAATTTCCTCTCTTCCTCGCAGGATTCGGGTCTCATGTTTATCTCCTTGACCGCCCAATATGCTCGGTGTTCTACTCCCACGGGCAACTGACACATTTTGCCGAACACAAGCCTATATGGTGACATCCCAATAGACGTCTTGTATGCCGTCCGGTAAGCCCATAGTGCGTCTCCAAGCCTCTTACTCCAGTCTTTCCTGGACGGATTAACCGTCTTTTCCAGTATCGCCTTTATTTCTCTGTTGGATATTTCCGCCTGGCCGTTGGATTGAGGATGATAAGGTGTAGACAGTCTGTGGTGGACACCATATTTTCTCATCAGAGCTTCAATAGTCCGGTTGCGGAAGTGCGTCCCATTGTCAGATATTATAGCTCTGGGCACTCCGTACCTGTTGAAAATGTTAGCTCTAAGAAACTTTGGTACCTCCTTAGCTTCACACGAGGTGGTTGCTTTTGCCTCTATCCACTTTGACACATAATCCACTGCCACAAGTATGTAAGTGTTCCCGTATGAAGATGGAAATGGACCCATGAAGTCCATCCCCCAAACATCGAAGATCTCACACACAATCACTGGAACTTGCGGCATCTCATCCCTCCTGGATATTCCCCCGGTCTGTTGACACCTCTCACAATTCTGACAAAATTCGAACGCATCCCTATGCAATGTAGGCCAGTAAAAACCACTGTCTAACACCTTCCTTGCGGTCTTCCTAGGTCCAAAGTGACCTCCACAAGCTAGGGCATGGCAATGATTCAGCACATCCCTCTGTTCCCACTCCGGGATACACCTCCGGATTACTTGGTCGGCTCCCATTCGCCACAAATACGGGTCATCCCAGAAATAGTACTTGGCCTCGCTCTTCAATTTCATCTTCTGGGCTCGGGAGATTACTTGCGAACTGGGCACTTCTCCAGTGACTAAGTAATTCGCCAGGTCTGCGAACCATGGCTCAGCGTTTTGAAGGCATTTCCCTTTTTCGGCATCCCCTGGACCTGTTAACTCCATAACCTCCTCCCAGCTGATAGGTCGAGGAATTTTTTTCACGTAGTACAAATGTTCCTCAGGGAATGCGTCCGGTATTGCTTCCTCGGTCTCCCCTTGAAATATCCTGCTCAGATGATCGGCTACTTTATTTTCAGTTCCCTTTTTATCTCTAACTTCCCAATCGAATTCTTGCAAAAGCAACACCCAACGGATTAATCTCGGCTTGGATTCTTTCTTCGCCAGCAAGTACTTTATTGCAGCGTGATCAGTGAAGACTATCACCCTCAACCCAAGCAAATATGGTCGGAATTTTTCAAAAGAGTACACGACTGCCAACATTTCCTTCTCCGTGGTGTCATAGTTTTTCTGGGCCTGGTTGAGCGTTTTTGATGCATAGAAAATTACGTAACTTTTTCCGTCAACTCTTTGACCTAGCACCGCCCCTACTGCATAGTCACTTGCGTCGCACATTATTTCAAATGGCAAACTCCAATCGGGTGCTCGGATAATGGGAGCCGATACTAGTCTATCTTTCAGTAGTTGAAAAGCCTTTATGCACTCCTCATTGAAAACAAACTCAACATCATTGTGCAGCAAATGAGTGAGTGGCTGAGCAATCTTCGCAAAATCCTTTATGAATCTTCTATAAAATCCTGCGTGCCCTAGGAATCCTCTTACCTCCTTCTGGTTCGTCGGGTAAGGCAGTTTTGATATCACCTCAATCTTTGCCTGGTCTACCTGTATACCTTTTTCCGAGACTACGTGCCCTAGGACAATTCCCTCAAGGACCATAAAGTGGCATTTCTCGAAGTTCAAAACCAAATGTTTTTCCTGGCACCTTCTCAATACTCTATCCAAACTAGCCAAACATGAGTCAAATGAATTCCCGTACACAGTGAAGTCGTCCATAAAAATCTCGATGCAGTCCTCCAAAAGATCCGAGAAGATACTCATCATACACCGCTGAAAAGTGTCTGGCGCATTGCACAGGCCAAACGGCATCCTCCTGTAAGAATACGTGCCGAAAGGACACGTGAAAGTTGTCTTCTCCTGGTCCTCGGGATCCACATAGATTTGAAAATACCCACTATACCCGTCTAGGAAACAGAAATATTGCTTGCCCGCCAGCCTTTCCAGCATCTGGTCAATGAAAGGTAGAGGGAAATGGTCTTTCTTGGTCGCTTCATTTAACTTCCTATAATCGATGCACATCCTCCACCCAGTGACTAGTCTGGTGGGCACCAATTCATTCTTGTCGTTCTTGACCACCTGTATTCCTGACTTCTTGGGTACCATATGGACTGGACTCACCCATTCACTGTCTGGTATGGAATAAATGATTCCTAGGGAGAGTAGTTTCAATACTTCCTTCAGCACTTCCTCCCTCATGTTAGGATTCAATTTGCGTTGAGGATCTCTGCAGGCTTTTGCTCCTTCCTCCAAACGGATGTGATGCATGCACAAATCTGGACTAATTCCTACCAAGTCAGAGAGTGTCCACCCAATAGCCTTCTTGTTTCTTCGGATTACCTTCAGCAGTTCCTCTTCTTGTCCTTCGGTCAAGCTGCTGTTGATAATAACAGGGAAAGTTTCGTTCTCCTCTATATAAGCATACTTTAGGCCTGGTGGAAGTGTTTTCAGCTCTTTCTTGGGAACATCTTTTTCCTGGGGCAAGGGATTTTTCTCTGTTTCTTCCGTAGTCATTCCCTTCCTCGACCCAGCAGAACCTTCCACACTCGCCACATACGGTGTCTTTCTTGACCTAACTAGTTCCGGATTTGCACAGAATTCCAGAATTGCTTCAGCTAACTCCTCATCAGATAACTCACTTGTGTTCATTGCTTGACACCAACTGGCTACCTCTCTATCAATGGCATGACTCATCTCGGAGTTCTCAATCTGTTCCTGCATTAATTCCGTCTCAAGGTATTCCTGGACCAAAGGGTTAATAACATCTATAGCATGCAGGTTTTCAACGTCAAGAGGTTTCTTCATTGCCTCATCTATACTGAATGTATATTTCTCCCCATTATAATCAAGGCAAATTGTTCCATCAAAAACATCAATGATAGTTTTAGCGGTACGTAGGAAAGGTCTCCCTAAAAGTACTCCGCCCGACTCAGCAGACTCATTATCACTCATCTTAATCACATGGAAATCAGCAGGGTACAAGAAGTCATGTACCCTGACTATCACATTCTCAAGCACCCCTTCAGGACAGATGCATGACCTATCCGCCAATTGAATCACAACTTTCGTATCTACCATGCCTACCCCAACTAACTTCTTGTATATGGAAAGTGGTGACACGTTTATCGACGCACCTAAATCAGACATAGCATGCTCGATTTTCACGTCACCAATAGAGATGGGTAAGGTGAACATACCTGGGTCATTGCATTTTGAAGGCATCTTCCTCTTCTGAATTACTGCGGAGACATTCTCGCCTATCAGAATTTTCCCACTGGGCCTAGCCTTCCCAGCTATAAATTCCTTGATGAACTTGCTAAAGACTGGCATCTTCAGGGCCTGTAAAAATGGCAGATTGATTTCCAACTTCCCAAAAATGTCCATGAAGTCTACCGGTTCTTCCTTCTGTTTCTTGGCTTCCCCCCGACTTGGAAAAGGTTTCAGTCGCTTCCCTGCTCCGGTAGAACTTTCAGCTGATAACTCTCCAGTTTCTTTTCCCACTGCCTCATCTTCCAACTCCGGCTCTGGGTCGAGGAAGAATGGTTCGGTCGGTCTAGGCAATTGTTTCTCCAAATCTTTTTCCTCAAGATCATCCTTGACCAAGGGACTTCCTCCCTCCAAGTGTCTGGGTGTGGGAGTTGTATCCTCTTTCTTCTTGCCTTCCTTAGGATCTGTCCCCTCCTTTGTTCTCACCACCGGTCCCTCATATCCTTTCCTGGACCTCAAGGTAATCTGACTTATATTAGCTCTATCAGGTGGCCTTACTGAGGCTGGAATTTTTCCTTCGTTTCCCCGCATGTCACTCAAAGAAGTGGCTATTTGGGACAATTGCTTAGCCAGCATATCCATGGCTGCTTTCTGTTCTTGCTGAGCGTCTTGAAGCTTGTGCACTACGTCATTGTTCGATTGCAGGTTGTTTTGCATATGTTGCTGAGAACTGACGAGGTCGTGCACCATATCATCGATACTTTTTGGTGGTTTCGGGGGCTGACTGGGCCCTGGCCCTATACTCAGAGTTGGTCCACTCACTTGATTCTGACGAGCGTTTCCTTGACCGCCTGAAGAGTTATTGTATTGATTTCCTTGGCCCTGGTAATTGTTCTGAAAATTCCTTTGGTGTGGTGGTACATAAGAGTTCCCCTGATTGCTCTGATTTCTGTTTCCCCAGTTTGGGTGGTCTCCTTGGTTACGATTGATCCAGTTGCCCTGCCCTTCTTGATTCCTTCCTGACCAGTTACCTTGTCTTTCGGGCTGAGGTGCAAACTGCTGACTTTGTTGTGGTGCCAGCTGATTCTGTTCATTGTCAGTCCATCTGAAATTTGGATGGTTTCTCCAAGGCGCATCTCTCTGTCTCCCTGGATTCCAGCTCCCATCGGGATTCCAACTTCCCATTGCATTGACCTGGGCCTGATAATCTCCTTCCTGGGTCCCGTAATATTGTTGCATTTGATTATCTCCTGGACCAGGAGATTTCTCCTTCCCTTGTGAAGCCAGTGGAATCGTCTTTTCAATCACGTTCAAAAGAGCCTTCTCGAGCCTATCAATCCTTGCTTCGACTTTGTCATCTTCTTGTTCTCTCACAGCATGCACCGATCCTCTTTTCACTGCATTCCTAGGGTTATCGTACGTCTTCTTAGCGTCAATCAACTTCCCTAGGATCTCTCTTGCCTCACTTCCCCTTTTTCTTGTGAAATTTCCCCCACTGGAGGAGTTCATTAAGTCCTTTGACTCGGAAGTTGCTCCTTCGTAAAACAGAGAGTAGGTCTCTGCCTCTATCATTCGGTGATTCGGGCATGCATCCAACAACCCCTTAAATCTCGACCAATACTGACTCAACGATTCATCGTAATCTTGCTTACACTCTAGTATTTCTTTCTTAAGTGCATTCGTCTTGTTGGATGGGAAGAAATAATCTAAGAATTCTAACTTGAAGTCCCTCCACGTGCGGATAGAATCCGGAGGCAACCTCAATAGCCACGTATTAGCTTCCCCCTTCAAGGTAAACGGAATCGCTCGTAGGCGATAATCCTCCTCTGTTGCATCATTCGGCCTCTTCTGAATACCACATAACTTACTGAATTCATTTAAGAACTCATACGGACACTCATTTCTACGCCCAGAGAACGTCGGCAAGATGCCGAGTACGTTTGTCTTGATCTCGATAGTCCTCTGGCGTGGATTCATCACTATAGCTTGAGCTGGTTCTCCAACTAACTGGGCAGTGAGAGAGCCGATTTCTGGATCTGGGTCTACCACCTGCGCCATGACTACTTCCTCTTCTTCCCCTGTTTCTGACTCTGTTTCTGATTCGGGTGGTGATTCTGGATCTTCGCGTCCTGATGAGGTCCAAGATTCGTCGCTAGTAAATTCACTCGGAAACGGGCCTCCCGTGGTGAACCCTGATCTGGTGGTCACAGTAGAGACTGTATCCTTAACTCGCCAATCAAACTGGCCGTGTTTCCACCCAGATGAGTTGCTCCAGTAGGTAGACCTTGAGCCTCTGCTCATAAACTGCAAACAAAAGAGAAAGAAAACAAATCAAAACTATTTACACCACAGACTCTGAACACTAACACTAAGCACGCCATCCATCCCCGGCAACGGCGCCATTTGAAGTGAGTTGGGCCTGCCTCTCGACTCTAATGTCGAATGACTAGACTCAGGAGTAAGCAAGTGTGCACATATGAGAATTAATGCAAGGCTCGGTCCAGACACAACGCTCCTTAAATCCACTGGATCACTGGGTCCAGGAACTCAAGAGAACTACAGTGTTTTTGTCGTTGGACACACTCGACTCCCCTTCAAAAAATAAATCCCTCAACCCGAATACTATGAATTAGTATAGGGAAGTGGGGTCGATCCCACAGAGATGGATTCGCAGGGTAGTGCTAAGAGACTATGGAAACAAACGGCTGCTGCCACGCAAAGGGGTTGAGATTTTAACTACCACTAGATCTAGACAAGAAATGTAAACGCTAGACCTAGAACACAGAAAACTTACTGGAATCAGACATCAAATCCGAAAGACACAATCACTTCCTTGACTGAGTAAATAACTAACTAATTGAGACTAGGCAGAAAGAATAAAACAGCGGGGAACATGATTCCAAATATAGCAAGTACGGTAAAAAGCTGCAGATAACAGATCAGCTCCAGCTAGTTTCGCATGCAAAGTTCCTAACAGATTCAGAAACGCAAATGCAGAAAACAGAGCATACTCCCAGATTCGAACAGAATATAGAAATTGAGATGCCGGAAACTTGCTACGAATCGGAAATAAACTAGATCTACGTAAACTAGGCGGAATGAAATGAAAACACGTAAGCTAGGCATGAAATTTAAACACTCCTGCTCAGAATCACGTCGGACGCTTAATCCACTCCGGATCCAAGCAATCCAAACTCAACAATCAACTAAATCAACTCCATAACTCCGATTCTAACAGATCTGCTCCGATCACCGCCAAATTCAATCAATCAAGAACAATCTGCAAACAAATCACAAACTCCAGCAAAACCCAACCTCCGATTCATCCAAAAACAGAACCATTCTTCAGATCCAAACGAAAAATATCAGCAAATAATCAGAAACCAACTGCAAAAAAAATAAACAACTCCGACAATCCAACTCGAATTCAAGCGAACTCAACCAGCAAACCAGAAATGAACACAATAGACATAAGCGAAAGTAAAATCTGGAATAAAACAGGAAATATTGGTTAACAAAAGAAAACTGAGCTTCGAACAGCGAAGCTCGGTGGAATCACTGTAAACAGCAACGGAAATGTAAATTATTTCTTCGCCCTTGAACTAGGACGGTGTTACAACCCTCGAACCACTCTCGGAAAGCTAAAACGTGAACCCCAGCCAAGTGCTAACTGGAATCTCTCGCGAATTTGGAGTCAAGTGTGTGGAAAGGTGAATCGAGCAAGGGGCTGTTAGTGAGGCCTCCACCCGAGAAGGTCCCTCCAGCCTGCATGCTTCTCCCTTTTATAGATGCGGACATAGCCTTCTAGAGTTTTCGTAGAAATCCCTATTCTACCCTTCAACTCCGAGGCTTCCTCCGTCTAGCAATTTTCTTCCAATTGTTCACCCTTTCGCCAGTTTCCTAGGACCATGCAAGCGTCCTCTTCTTTTCCTGGATCTGGCGAAAAACTTCACATACCTGACTTAATTCAATGCGTTAGACCTAGTAATTTCATGAAATGAACCCCTAGACCGATGCATGAAATTAGCCTTATCAGTGGATTAGATTAAAGCTCACAAATTTTAATAAATAGTAGAAAAATATCAACAAAAGGGTAATATCGTCATTATGTTATCATATGAAAATTTTCGTGGGTGTTTTTTATATCAACATAGTGTATTACAAATATTAATAATATGACATGAGAATATCAAAACAAGTACAAGAAAATATCAACACGGTTTTATTGATATTTTACCTACACTATATTGAGATTTTGCATACACTATATTGAATTTTTTTTTTGCATTTGTTGATAAAATCTGCTTATCAACACGTACAAAAATTAAAATATAATTTATCAAATTTCATCACCCGAACATCGTCGGAACATATGCAATTGAGATCTCGTTGGAATTCTTATAAAATTATCTTTAATTTGATATATTTTTTGCAAAAAAATAATTTAAATCGAGAGAGTTACGTAAATTTAAAGTTTTGAGATGAATTTGACGAGAGAATTGACATTAATACCCTTTAAGTTTATTTAATAATTATTTTAATTTAAAATATAATCCATGTAGAATGAATTTCAACCACTAGATCTCTTAATCTAATGGCTAAAATCTTATCTTAATTTGTGATTTTATTTAATTAGCAATTGATCACTCCTCTGTTACAATATTTATAATATGTATACTAAAAAAATATCTCATAAAAAAATAAATCAAATCCTAACAAACTAAATTAAATATAATCCTAATTACTTATGAAAATAAATAATAAAATAACAAAAAATATTTTAGATTTATACAAAAAATTTAGATGAAGTGAATTGGTGTGATAGGTGTGCGCGAATTGGGTAAATGGGTACTGGACCGGGTGAAATAGAATTGTTACTACAACGGGTGTAGCAGTGGGTCGGTACGGTATCATACCGAGAACGTCATATCGCTTACCGTACTGAAAACCGCGGTATGAAAAAATATCATACCAATAGCATACCGAATTTTCAGTACTATCACAATCTGGTGTACCGAACATTTAGTGTGGATAATTTTTGATACATTTACCTCATTGTTATTGCGGTATACCGAAAAATCGATATTTTTTGGTACGATTAGTGCAGTATTTTAGTAGTTTTCCTCATCCCTAAACATGTGTGCGCAAATTGGGTGATGGGACTGGATCGAGTGAAATAGAGTATTGTTAATACAATTTCCTACTTAAATTTCTCTCCACGTAATGTCTCAACTACAGTGAAGAAGAAAGTATTATATATATGCGCGAAAATGACATGGCAAAAATAAATTATTGGGTAAAAAATTTTCTTTTGACTGTACAAAAAATATTTCTGATGAAATTCAAGTTTTTGGTTGATTTTTCTTTTCAGAGTTAACTGACCTAATTATCAAAATATCTTAATCTATGGGTGAAATTATGTATTTTATTTCTATGATAATATGGATTAAATTAATTTTTTATAAAAGGAGTCATGAAGTAGTATTATTCTTTAATACTACTCTAGTTACTTATGCACAACTCTTAATTAAAAATTAATCTTAATTGATGCATTCACAAGTTTAAATGAATATAGTTGTGTATTTATTTTTATAGTATGTAAAAAATTAGATAAAGAAATGGACATGTCAAATAGATTGGATATTATTCGCATTGTACCCTATCATGAGAAAACATGCTTCTAGTTTGAGTTAGGCGAATCAGATAGCTTTCTTTTCTTACATTCTGGTTCTCCTAACTGCAAAGAAACACATATTTCTTGTGCATTCTCACTCTCCCTCTCCTCTTGGTTCACCCGAGATTCGCCCGAGAACCTCGTGATGAACTGATGCTCGACCACCGGAGCTATCTCAAGGCGACTCTCGATGTGAAACTCGTCATTCCTAAACAGTGGCGTCGAATCATCATCACTAGATGCCTGAGGAATGCTTAGAGCATGGACATCGAAGTTGTCTTCCGACTTGTCCTTGGTCGCGCCCCACTCTATCGGCCAAGAAGTTGAGTCCCGTGCACCCGATGCACTCCTCTGCTCCTGCAATGCAGCTTCAAGGCCGCGTGCACAAGTGATGAGATCAAGTTCGAGGAGATCAAGGAGGCGGCCTAGATCAACTCCGCTGGTCCAGTTCTCCCGAGGCTGGCCTACTTTCAACTTCAAACGGCCCCGGTTGGCTGTCCCGCCCCAGATGATCCCAATGGGGCGGGGCTTGTCGCCATTGGTGCCGGTTAGCAGTATAAGGCTGCCACTGTCGCCTTCGAGATCAAAGGTTTGCTGATCCTCTCCAACAACGAGAAAATCGGTGAAGAAACACATGCCCTTTTCGTCGTTGTATTCGAGAGAATAGGCCATTATAGTCCCACTTGTCAAACCCGAACTCCTCCCAACTTTCACGACTCGCCTCCCAACGAGGCTCTCCACGCGAGACTGCAAGTCAATTTTGTTGACTTCGCCAATCTCGCCTATGCCTTTCACGAGCGTTGCGACGTTCCTCATGTTGAAGTCCTCCGCGAAAGGGATGAAGGCGCCATCAGCACGTACAAATGTCTCTACACGACACGACCAATTAGCGCCTGAATCTACAAAGGGAGGAAAGAAAAGGAGTGTTTTTGTTTATTGTACTACCTGGATTCGTTCCTGCAAAAGTGCCATACCAACGATCATCGCTGATGAAGGAAGTGGCTCTCTCGACTGCGCCAAGATAGACACCCGGTCCGAGGCTCGGTGGCAATGGATGGAACATCTTTTGACTTGGGAATTCAAGATCCACAGCTACATGCCTATTTGTGAGGAAACCAACCTGCCTATTTCCTGTTCTGCTTCTAACAATTGCACCTAATGTTCCATAAGTTTCTTGGCTAGCAACCTTCCAATGCAACGGAGGGCTCGATTATTGAACCGTACAACACAACAACATACACAAATCTGTTTAAATGTAGCAAGAAATACCTGAGAACCAGATCCAATGCATGGATCACTCCCACCAAATCCATCTACTAGCTCGGTATAGAACTGCTCTTTCGGGGTAGCTGCAGGCGCTCCGTAGTAGGAGAATTCGACCACATCGACTTCACACCAAACACCTCCAGGTCCCTACAAAACCAATCATGAAGAAGATATCCCAGAAAGTTGAGATCTTGATCAAGTTTGAAGTAGCAAAGTATACCTCAAGAGATGTAGGCAGGCATTGAGCAGGGTTGAGCCATTCCCTATGAAGTTTTCTACCAACAAAGACAAGTATAGCTGGTATATCAGTCAAAGAGCCCCTGCGGATACGAAGCCCAATGGCTGTACCGAGGCTAAACCGCCTCAGAAGCTTGCTGTGGAACGCCCTAATAGTCATCAGCTCGACCAAGGTAGTGGCCTGCAACCCCGTTGGGCGCCCACCGTGGATCTCAGGCAAAACTCCCTTTTGAAGATTGCCAAAGTAATGTGCTCTATCCTCTGCTGCATCACTTATCCTGCAGGCCGGCCACGAGAAGTAAGCAGCATTGCTCTCGGAGCCTGCTGCAGCGAAGCTCTGCAATGGCGGTGGACTTGAACCGGGGAGATTGAGATTGATGTCATACTCCCTCTCCAAATCCAAATCCAATTCTGAGGAACCAGAGTTGTGTGCACTTGAATCCATTCAACCTCTATCAACTGAAACAATACCATCAAGAAGCAATCAAACACACCATATATATAAATGGCAATAAAATGCTAATGCTAAATGCTAAAGATGGTGAGACCAAGCAACATATATCCTGATTCTGACAACATAAGCAATTAAGAGACAACAGTGCTGTGATTTTGAATGGAATTTGAAGAGCAATAGTATCACAAACAGAACCTACTGAATAAAGCCCATTTATCTTAGTATAATCATCACTTCATCAGAGGAAAGTAAACCAACTGCCAAGATTGAATTTTTGTGAGAAAAATGATGAAATGAGAAACTCATTCACAGACTGCTACAATGAAACTAAGAATAACAGAGATTCGAATAAAGCCCATTTATCCTATTTAGAGAAGTAGTATAATCATTACTTCATCAGAGAAAAAGTAAACCAACTGCCAAGATTGAATTTTTATGAGAGAGATGATGAAACGAGAAACTCTTTCATAGACTGCTGCAATGAAACTAAGGATAACAGAGATTCGATATAGTATCTGTTTTTACAGTTGAATCATCTGAAACCCTACCTCATGAATCGAGCAATAATCAACCAATAATACAGAAAATAATTAAACAAATGATGCAAACTCACTCAAAGATGAGCTGAATACGACAAGAAAATACTGAATACCCTAACACAGAGGCTTGCTCTTCTCCCACAACCATGTTTTTGGAATCAAGAATGAATCCGAATCACAACACAAGTGGGAGTTAATGAAGGGAAGCTCACTGCATCTGGGACTATTCACTGCAAAATTCTAATAATCCCACTGTGTGTGTGTGTGTGTGTGAGAGAGAGAGAGAGAGAGAGAGAGAGAGAGAGAGTTGGGAAAACTTTATGTGGGAAAATGGAAGGGTGATACAATAATAAAGCTGTATATATTGAATAAATCTTGGGGTAGTACATTTTTTATGAGTATAGTTTAATTTGAAGAAGAGGAGGGAGTGTGTATTGACAAATGACAATAATGAGGTTCTTGGCCGGCGTTGCTCGTGTCACAAGCAATCTTGCACGGTCTTGCTTTTGAGGCCACTCATGATATGAGTGATCAAATGATGGCACACGTTGGTCAATTACTATTGATGAACAATGTTGGATTAGAGAGGGGTTCAAGATTTGATTTTTATCATTTTTTTCTTGGATTCCATTCATAATAGTAGTATGTCTTCTTCTGGAGAAAGAGCCCATACACATTTGCTCCCTTAAAGCTGCTCTTTTCTCTTCACAAGGTAAATTAATTTTCCCTTTTCATGGGCTCTTGGCGAAGTTGGTTTGTGATCATCACATTCTTCAACCTTACAAAAGATTCTTTTTTTATTCTGTTTGGAACAATTCTTGATATCTAAAATACTCACTATTTCTTAAAGTTTTCAACTGTCTCCACCTTGTGTGTGAGAGAGAGAGATGGAGGGAGACAGAGGAGGGTGAAGCCAGTTGGATCATTTTTGTCAATTATAAAATCATTATGAAGGTGGGTCCTCCTCTAATTTCAAGAAACACATAATGAGAAGTTGATTAGGGATTTTGTGGGCATTGATATATTGGATATTAGGAAGGTGGGCCAATGAGCTAACAACACCATGTACTAACTATATCTCTTTAATTATTATTTTTCCATTCAACAAAAATCCAATCCATGGACGAATAATTGAAAGATATTCTTTGCGACTATGCTAATATGCAATGTAAGTTTTCAAGATTTTTTTAAAGACGAAAACTTTTAATGGATGCAATTCTTACATTGGTAAAAAAGGGTACTAGTAATATTTGCCATAGTTTCGATAGCCAATGAGAAACTATGAAAGGCTAATGTCATAATGTAGTAGTACCGTACGTGTTTAAAAAAACAAAAAAAATGGAATAAAAAAGAAAGACATGGATTATTTCACAGCAGCACTAGTATCAACAATATCACTATCGATTCTGCTTTGGCATCTACAACTTATCAAAAGAGAATATCATTCTTGCATCTTTATCCTGCTTTTCATGATTCACAACCATGTTATGCTTACATGGTTTAACTCTATAGTTGACTCTAGTCATTATCATGATCATTTAATGAAAACTATAAATATTTAGTTGGACACAGAGTTTTTTATATAGTTTTAACTCTAGAATTGACTCTAATCATTCATTATAGTCATAATCATTATACTCTCTCATCTCAGGGACGGTGCCAGAAATTCTATATGGATGGAGCAAAAATATTTATAAAGACATTTTAATAATTTGAAAAGGGGCATTTATAAAGGTATTTTTAAAAATTTTAAAAATAATGATCAAAATAGCATAAATGAATTTTTTGTTAGGTGGGCCATTTGTCCCTTATGGAGCTAATATAGATATGTCCCTGCACAATCTTGAAAAATATGAACATTTGATTGGGCATATGTTTTAATACATACTACTAATTGATAGAGATAGAGATAGAGATAGAGATAGAGATAGAGATAGAGAAGGTATAATGAAAATAGTGTTAGTGGAGAGTGAGATTCATATTATTAGTAGTGTAGTTGGATTTCCAAAATTAGAAAGTCCATACTTTTCAGAAACAGATCGAAAAGGAAATAGTCCATACTTTTCGGGGACAGAAGGAGTAGAACTTTCATTATCTAAAGGAATCAACTGGACCAAGCTATAACCCAATTCAGTTTAACACAAACCCAATATGGGCCGACCAGTTTGGCAAGTGGTTTTGACTAGATGGGCCTGTCTTAATGAATAGCCCTAGTTCAAGCCGAATCAACTATGATTGGCTGAACTGTGGCAATCAAGTGTTGTCTTAGAGCATCGTTAGCGCCATTGGCCGGGCCGCAAATTGCGAGTCCCGGCCCGTCCTGCGCGTTGGAGAGGGGGGTTGCGGCCTGGGGACGGTCACGGGGTCCGGCCTGGGCTCGCGTTAGATGGTTCGGGACTGGACGGAGCTGTAATTTTGCCAAAAATTGGAAGAGGAAGAAGAGGGAGAGGGAGATGGGTGACGGAGCCCAATTTTCTGATTTCTTTTGCAATTGGAAGAGGAAGAAGAGGGAGGTGGAGAGGAAGAAGAGGGGCGGCCGATCCAATTTTCTAATTTTTAATTTTTTGTATTTTTTATGTTATAATTTTTAGTTTTTTTGCATTTTTTTGCATTTTTTATGTTATAATTTTTAGTTTTTTTGCATTTGTATTTTTTTTCTAGGATTTGTAATTTCTTTTTTTCGAATGAACAATTTATTTTCCCGGTTTGAATTGTTCAACGTATTGCATTTACTAGTCAAATAGGTTGAAGTTGTGAATAGTGTCAATTATTAGTTGCGGCTCGGGTTGTGACCTGCAGGGTTAGAGCAGTTGGGGCCTGAGGGATTGATGACGTGGAGGGGACTTGGGGCATGAAACCGGGCCGGGGTTAATGATGCCCTTATAAACCTTGCATTTTCCTCGTACTCCATGAATAGGCTTTCAAGAATTATACTACTATTGAATCATTTGACTTTTGGAATCACGCGCATATTATCTAATTAATAAACTTCATTAATTTTATAAATTAGGAATGATTATCTTATTCCTAATTTATAAAATTCATATCACAAGAAATTGAAAAAAAAAAATCCATACCAGAAGAAATATAATCATATAATTTCTTTTATGAGGTTTATAAGTAATGATATTAAGCCTATACTTATTACTTCTTGCCGTCCCAAAATAATCGAGTGTTTTTCTAAAAAATAGTTAATCGTTTAATCTTTTATTCTATTTAATGTATTCTCATATAATTTGATTAAATATGTAAAATGTTAAAGAAGCGTAGAAAAAGATTGTAATGTTAAAGAAGAGTAGAAAAAGAAAAGGGAAAAATGGGATAAATCACACTACTCCATTTGTGACATTTTAATAGCGGAGATCGATCTTTAGTGAATGTAAAAACATGGCTTCGAAATTGTGGGCGACAAGGCTCGCTTCATCCCTTCAATTCTCCGCTCAAAAAAGAGGCTTTGCGACTGGTATGTCAATATTTGCAGTTGATGCATTGTTTCCCTAATTTTTGTGTTTATCTGTGATAATTTGTTTGTTGGTGATTGTTGTTTTTCCATCACAATTCACAAGTGTGCTGAATAATTGATATTTGAAATTGGGATTGTTTCAAGGGTTTTATGGAGTTGTAAATTCCTTCTAAATTCTTGATTAAACTTAGCTTAGCTGATATGGAATGATGGAATCTTTGGATTGTAGAATTTAAAGAGTAATTGTATTATAGCCAATCAAGAAATTAACTAGGAAAACCAACTTAGATTATTCCCAATTAGTGAATCAAGAAATGTAATATGGTTTTGGGTATTTAAGATTTATAATGATGATCATCAATGTGGTTTGTGTGGCAGTGAGGGATGATCTGAAGTGTGGCTCATCTCTTGAATAGGTGAAAGTTGAAGGTAATTGTGTTGCTATAGGCATTAGTGATCATGCCCTACACCATTTGGGCAATGTCATATTTGTCCAACTACCCGACGAGGGAGCTCAACTAAGACAGGGAACGAGTTTTGCTACTGTCGAAAGCATGAAATCAACGAGCGATGTCAACTCTCCCATCTCGGGTAGAGTGGTTGAGGTAGCTCACCGGCTCTCCTGGAAACTCATTGTTTTACTTGTCAAACTCATTGTTTTACTTGTGGAGTTCATTCACATACACTATCATGATCTGGGATCACAGATGGATTAGCTTGTCTTAGTTATGAGTTTGGGATGTTTTATTGTTCTTTTAAAGTTTCATAATAGTCATGTCTGATGATCTTCCCTGTCTTTGGATTAGATGAACGCGAGCCCTTATGAGAAGGGATGGATCGTGAAGGTGGAGATGGCCAACGGAGAAGAAGTCAAAACCTTGATGGATGATCATCTACAGCCATTGATGGCTGCATAGAGTCAAGATCAAGCTAATATGAAAGTGAAGAAGGCGTTGCCTTAGTTATCTATTCATTTGATTTAAAAGAAAAATCAACCACAAAAGCTACATACAAACACCAATGTTTAGGTTTAGGTATTTTATTTTCTAATCCAATATTGCTAAGATAAATTAGACGTATTCAATCATTTTGGTAGCTACGGTTTTCTGTGTAATAATGTACAAACTGATCGATTCTAGTTACATCACAAGATGAAGGACAACAACCAAGTCCTTATCAAGAATAAATGAATACCGAATCTCTATCACTAGCAACTCCTCCCACGTAAAATGGCATTCGACACCAAGTTCGCTTCTAGTCTGCAAAATGAACCCCGAGGAACATCATAGAGTTGTGCGTACGCCGGTCAGGTTTGAGCAGATACACGAACAGTCAGGCTCTGTCAGTTCACGCAGCACAATCCGTTGGTCACGGTTACTCATAAGTTTTATAAGAGGCAGTTTCTGAGAAACCTGCCGCCAGATTTCTTTCACAGTCCCATTTGGATCTTCATACTCGAAGTACCTCTTTACCTGAATACGATGATAGAGCTTAGTGAGACTCAATGATCGAGCAAGTGCAGCCTCGTAAGTAGAAGCACGAAGAAAGTGGAGTGTAAAAAGCTTGTTTATAAGGATAATAATCCAACAACCATGATGAATTTCCATAACTGAGAAAAGTAATATGCAGCCTTAACTCAACCTAAAGTTAAAACTCATTCGATTGACATTGCAAAGCTCATTCGATTTACACACGCAGCATGCATTTTCTGAACTCAGTCTTTGCTCACTAACGGCTACAGCAAGTAAATTAAGTGTTAAGCACCAGTTTTTAATATTCCAACTGGTCCTGCAAATAATCTTAATTTTATCTCCAGTTTCAAGGACTTATTCAGCATGCAAGGTGAAGCTAAGGTATTGAAATATACCTTTAGCAACTCCTTTTGGAACTTCAAAATCCTCTCAGGCCTGACTTTTCTCAGCAACTTGGCCAAGTGTCCAGGTTTAGTTGCAGTGGTCGAATCAACGAAAATGGCAATCTTTCTATAGTCTATCACATCTTCAAATGGAAGCTCAATGTAATCGCTGACAATAACAGGAACACATAAACTTACAATGGCATCAAATAGCCGGCAAGCTGATGGAGTATCACCAGCTGGATGCAAACAAAACTTAGATGTATGCATTCCTTGTGTTGCTGCACGACGACTCTCCCTTGACTGTGCTCCATGTTTGATTATAACTCCCTCTTCATTCTCAAGCAGTTGGAAAAGCAAATCTCGAATCTTCCCACCCTTCAAGCCATAATAAAACCAATTTAAGTGCAAATTCGCCCACAATTTTTTTTTTCATCAGAAATGCACACACACAAGTTATCACATGAGTTAATGTATACATGGGAATCATAAACAGCTCTATGAGAAGCATGTGTATAGTAGAAACATGTTAACAATGAAGATGCTCGATATCTATACTTAAAAGGAGCAAGCAAAAAAAAATAACCATTGAAAATTCACTAACTCTAATTGTAAATTTCTATAATTTAGACATCATAATTTGGAGAACAAGTGCATGACAATAAAGATTGCATCTTATTACCTCTTTTCGATAGCGATTCCCCATAAAGAATAGCACAGAGTTGCGGTTTTCCAGTCCGGCATCCCCTTTGAATGTATTAATCCTGTGTGAATATGGAAGAATCACATCCTTGACCAGAGATGCTTGATTGCGAGCCAATCTCCCAAAATCTGAAACTAATAGCACCCCATTTTTCACTCTTTCGATGACCTTATACAGAGCATTGGGATCCTGACATATGAACACATGATCCCACCCATTATTTCTCTTCCAGTATATTCGTTCCTCCAACCAATCCATCAAAGCTTCCTGCATTAGTCAAGTATATCATCACTCAACCTCCTAATAACTAGCTGCTTAAACATCTATCATATGATATCATGAATAGCAATCAAATCAAGATATATTGGGGCACAAAGCATTGAATACGAATTAAAATGGTAGAATTTAAGCCTGAATAACATCAATTCGACATGAATTCGCACCTGAGTGTGCTCATCGCTATAGAGAGTCTTATCAGGAGCGGCGGTGGCGTTCGCAGCGGCTGATCGGACGGGATTGGCGACGAGACTCAACGAAGAGAAGAAGGGGACGTAGAAGAGGTCAGCTTCCTCGGGGTCCATCACGCGAGTCACAGCCGAGTCAACCCGCTCTCCACTCGGACGGTTCAGATCGGAAAAAAGGTACCACTCGGCGGAGTGCTGATTCCCGGGGTATTTCAGCAGCGCGTCGTCGGCGACAGGCTCCCCGCCGCGCGCAGCTGCGTAGCTCTCGATCACGCCGTACGTAAACCTCCTCGGCAAATCGTACATGTAAATCCTCACCTTTGTAGAGCGCTGGAGCGGGAGGGTATTGCGATCTTCGACGGCGTCGATTGAAGTGGCGATTGTGTAGTTGGGAGGAGTGCGGAGGACGAAGGAGTAGAAGGCGAGGAGGGAGAGGAGGGAGGAGAGGACGAGCGTCGGTCGGAGGAGAGATTTGCGGGGCATTTTCGGGGGAGCGGATTTAGTGGTGGTCGGCGGGAAGGCGGCGGGCGGAGAAGGCGGCGATCTGAGTTTGGGGCGGAGATTCATTTGCGGAGGGGGGCACGACCATCACTATTGCGTTGAGATCGGAATTGGAAGATTGGGGGAATCGCCGATCTGGATGGTTGAATTTCCAGATGCCGGAGGTCTCAGATTCTGTTCTGTTGCAGCGGCAAGACGGAGTGGTGCTACGAATATGGGAATGGAATTAAGAGATTTTTTTAAGGTTTACGCATATATTGGATGACAAACTTAACTATATAAGGCCATCCACAGTGGGACGGACGATAGCGCGGACGACGGACGTCCGCACCCTACGCTTAGTCCGTGCGAGATTTTTTTTAAGGTTTACGCATATATTGGATGACAAACTTAACTATATAAGGCCATCCACAGTGGGACGGACGATAGAGCGGACGACGGACGATACGTCGTCCGCACCCTACGCTTAGTCCGTGGACGAAGCACGGACGATGCAATCGTTTTTGTTTTTGTTTTTTTTTTTAATTCGAAATTTGTCAATTTAAACCTTGATTGTCATTCTATTTTTCATACGAACATTTCTCGCATCTCTCATTTCTCTCATCTCTCACGTTTCTCCATCTCTCACAAACCAAAATGAACCATGACGACGACCGGAGTTCCTCGGAGGACGGTAGTCCGACCTTGACTCGAGCCTTAAATGCAGCCATGCACGACGCAATGGCGGAATGCTTAGCCATAATGTAACGCGAGGAGGCGGAGGCGGCAGCGGCGGAGCAGATCCCCAGGTCTATTCGACGTCGGACGTTTGTCCGACGCGACCACGCCGCAGCTCACGAACGTCTACGTACAGACTATTTTGCCGAGCAACCACGGTGGGGCCCGATTGTTTTCCGCCGCCGATTTAGAATGCCTCGTTACCTTTTTCTCAGGATTGTCCAGACGTTACAGTCACGTGATGAATACTTCCAGTATCGGGAAGATGGCATCGACAGACCCGGACTTACGCCGTTGCAAAAGTGCACAGTTGCACTCCGTCAGTTGGCCTACGGCACCAACGCTGACATGTTCGACGAGTACCTCCACGTCGGGGATACAACAGGCCGCGAGTGCCTGAAGAGATTTTGTAGGGGAGTTGTGGAGGCCTACAGCGACACATATTTGCGAAAGCCGACAGCTGTAGATTGCCAGGGCCTAATGAGAATGCACGAGACGGCGCACGACTTTCCGGGGATACTAGGGAGCATTGACTGTATGCGCTGGGCGTGGAAGAATTGTCTGAAGGCGTAGAGAGGCCAATTCACTAGTGGATACAAGGGCAGCCACCCGACGATGATCCTCGAAGCCGTCGCTAATCATCGGCTCTGGATCTGGAATGCTTACTTCGGTGTAGGCGGGTCGAACAACGACATCAACGTCCTCAACTTATCCACCCTCTTCACCGAGCAATGCAAAGGCAACGGCCCGGCCATCGAGTTCACCGCCAACGGGCACCAATACCACATGAGGTACTACTTGGCCGATGGCATATACCCAAGGTGGCCTGTTTTTCTGAAGACGATCAACTGCCCAATTGGTGAGAAGAGAGTTTTATTTGCGCAAAAGCAGGAGGCGGCGTGGAAGGACGTGGAGCGGGCATTTGGTGTGCTCCGAGCACAGTGGGCAATAGTGAAAGGGTCGGGCCGTCTCTGGTTCAAGGAAGTCCTCGCCGATGTCATGTATGAGTGCATAATCTTGCACAACATGATAGTCGAACATGAAGGTGGGAGCATCACCGATTGGACCGATGACGAAAGTGCATCTAGCTCCTCCAACACGGCGACCGGGGCCCCGGCTCGAGGATTACCGACGGGCTTCAATGAGGTTCTATCTAGACAGGCATCAATGAGGTTCTATCTAGACAGACCTCAATGTGCAACCAACACGACCATGCGCAGCTCATGAACGACATGGTTGAAGCCCGTAACCGCCGTCATTGAGTTTGCGTATTTTTTTTTTGTAATTCGTATTGTAATGTATTAATTTTATAAATGAAATGAAGGTTTTTCCCAATTTTTGTAGCTATTTGAGTATTCAAATATAAGAAAATGCTTAGGGCGCTCCTTACGGTGCCCCACTGCAGGTGGAAGGGCAGGAGGATAAAAAGTTGGTGCTTAATCAAAATTTTGTTTTTATAGTTTAAAATTTATGTTGCTTTAATTATACTTTTTAATTTTTAATTATCGAAATTTTCCTTTTGTAAGTAATATGAAGTAGTTTCCCTTTTTTAAATGATAATTGCCAAAAAGAATTGCGGCAGGTGGGACGGCTGCATGTGTTGTTGCTAAAATAAAAAAGTGCTAATGTGACAACTGAAAACTAGAGTTGCGGCTGAAATAAGAGTTATGAATTGTGGATGCCCTAAGTTGCTTAAAATGGAAAATTTTAGCGTTCGTATGTTCAAAAAAACTGAGTATCTGCATTAGCCTCTGAAATCACGAATTTTGATTATATTAGTATTCTCTCTTTCCGTCCCCAAAGAATATGCACTTTGGATTCGATATGAGTTTTAATATAAAATTAGTAAAGTAAGAGAGATGTAGAGAGAAAAAGTAAATAAAGTATTGTCAATGGAGAATGAGTCCCACCTATTAGAGAGAAATTTTTTTCAAAATTAGAAAGTGCATATTCTTGTGGGATGGACTAAAAAGGGAAGAGCGCATATTCTTGTGGGACGGAGGGAGTCCACTTATTAAATACTCCACTTATTAACTAGTCAGAAAGGTCATTAATATTAACATTGTGATCACTACTCCCAAACTCGCTTATTTGCTTAAATAAAATCTAATGGACGAAAACAATATCATTTGGGTCTGAGACGACGAGTTGGAATGTCTAACTAAGACAAAACAATGTTATTTTGGTTATAAATGTATAAAAATGAAATTAATTTCCATTTTTCACAAAATCAAAACTTTTCAATTCTCCTCTCAATATTGTATATCGTCTCCTCTCAAAACTACATATAAATAATATATCTCCACCATCGATTCCTCCACTCACGACCTCCTCGTCCACTATAAGCAATACAGTTCCATTCATCAGCAACAAATACAGAAAGGGATGAGTTACGTTGGATTTTTTTTTAGTAAATGTAGGGACCCAAAGGTGGTTCATATAATGAGAAACACTATGGTTAGAGCAAGAAGGGAGGAAGTCTAAGGATGTATAAGAAAATAACTATTGATCATATATTTGTGGTTTTCTTAGAAATGTTTGTAGAGAGAATAGTGACTCTGTCATTTCCAATGTACCTCATGAAAGTCTTTTGAGTATTTGTAAAATTTTCTTTGTTAAATACACAAATTTACTCTGATAGTGTATTTCATTTCATTAATGCTTAGTAAAGTGTTCATAGTAATATTCTTAAATTGTTGTTATGAAATGTATCATGAATCAGTCCAAACAATACTCTACGCAGAAGCATTCACTTTCCTAATCTTACATCTGTTTAGGTCTTGATAAAAATTGAGGAACGATTTGAGTATCAAGATCAATCGGTTGAAGATTGGAATGAAATTGTAAAGGAAATTTTATTCACTGGAATGAGAAAAACGAGAGCGAGAAGATGAGCTACAGTATATCAAACTAACTACTGAAAAAAGCTATTTAACAGAAACTAAAACTAACGGCTAGTTTCAATCCTACGGCTAGGATTAAAACTTGACTAACAAACAGATCTAACGGCTGCCGGAAACGAGTTGTCATAACAGCCGAACTGCCGAGCTGCCGAGCTTGACGAGCTTGACGAGCTTGCCGATCTTGACGAGCTTGCCGAACTTGCCGAGCTTGACGAGCTTACCGAATTTGGCGAGCTTGCCTAACTTGCCGAGCTTGGCGAGCCCGAACTTTGCCGAACTTGAACGAGCTTGCCGAACTTGGTACTTGAGCCATCACAATCTACCAACAAACTCCACCTTGATTGCTCAATCACCAACCAAACTCTTCCTTTCCAGTCCCACTAGTTTCAAACATAGCAGAAACTTTTCCTTAGGCAATGGTTTAGTTAACATGTCTGCCGGGTTCTCTGAAGTATGAACTTTGAAGACTTTCACATTGCCTCTTTCAATCTCCTCCCTGATGAAGTGATACCGCACATCAATGTGCTTTGATCTCTCGTGATAAGCTTGATGCTTGGCCAGAAATAGGGCACTATTATTGTCACAGCCAACTGCTATCGCCCCTTGCTCAATCCCAAGATCAGACAACATTCCTTTCAACCAGAAACTCTCTTTGATTGCAGCAGCAAGTGAGATAAATTCTGCTTCCGTTGTGGAAAGTGCCACCACACTTTGGAGACTTGATTTCCAGCTAATAGCAGACCCAAACATTGTGAATATGTATGCCGACTGAGACTTTCTGTTGTCTAAGTTACCAGCAAAGTCCGAGTCACAATATCCCACAATAGCATCAGCTCCACCTCCATCATTCACTCCATATAGAATGCCTACATTCCCAGCACCCCTTAGATATCTCATCAACCATTTGAGAGCAATCCAATGTTCTCTTCCATGATTTGCCATAAACCGGCTGACAACACTTGTGGCTTGTGCTATATCTGCTCTGGTGCTGATCATAGCATACATAATGCTCCCTACTATATTAGCATAGGGTATCTTCATCATTTCTCTGGACTCAGCCTCACTGTTGGGCCTCTGATCAGCCTTGAGCTTGAAGTGCATTGCTAGTGGAGTAGCCACTGCCTTCATATTCTCCACCTTGAACCTTCTCAGCAACTTTGATATATAATCAGATTGTGTGAGCCATAATTGCCTTTTAGCTCTATCTCTGATAATGTTCATGCCTAAGATTCTTCTTGCTGGCCCGAGGTCTTTCATTTCAAACGCAGCATTGAGTTCATCCTTCACTTCTTGCACTGCCTTCTTGCTAGCTCCAGCAACAAGCATGTCATCTACATAAAGTAGAAGATATGTAGGTTGTATGCCCCTTTTTCTGACATATACACAGGAGTCATAACTTGATCTCTGAAAACCAATCTTGATCATATAATCATCAAAAGTCTTATTCCACTGTCTACTAGCCTGCTTCAAACCATATATACTTCTTTTCAGCAAGCATACTTTATTTTCATTCCCTGGTTTGATGAAGCCTTCAGGCTGGGCCATGTAGATTGTTTCCTCTAGTCCTCCATGTAAGAAGGCCGTTTTCACATCAAGCTGCTCCAATTCCAGATCCAACTTAGCAACCAAAGCCAGCAACATTCGAATTGAAGAATGCTTTACAACCGGTGAGAAGACCTCATTGAAATCAACTCCATGCTCTTGAGTGAATCCTCTAGCCACTAACCGGGCTTTAAATCTGATCTGATCACCCTCAGCACCTTCCAGCTTCTTTTTGAATATCCATTTACAGCTGATAACCTTCCTTCCATCAGGTTTCTCAACCAATATCCAAGTGCCATTTTTCAGTAGAGAATCAATTTCATCCACCATTGCTTTCATCCACTTTTCCCATTCTTTGCTCTCCATTGCTTCCTTATATGAGGATGGCTCTATATACTCAACATCTTCAGCCACACATAATGCATAAAATAGCATCTCAGAATCATCAAATCTTGATGGCAGCTTGATCTTTCTTCTGACTCGATCCCTAGCCAGCTGGTAGTTTTCCAGATTATCTGGAGGCTGTGTTTGTGTCTCATTCTGAGCACTCTGAGGCTCAGTGACTTCTTCACTCTCCCCATGTTTCTCATGCCTCCCATGCTCCACCTCAAAGTCAGCTTTACCAACAGAATCAGTCACAGAATCAGGCTTCTCAACTATCACTCTGTTCTTATCCAGAAAAGGCATTTCAGTTTCAGAGAATACAACATCTCTACTAATCACAATCTTGTGATTCCCTGGCTCTACACACCACAAACGATATCCCTTCACCCCAGGTTGATATCCCAACATCACACACCTAATAGCCCGAGCATCCAACTTCCCTTGTTTGAGATGAGCATATGCCTTGCAGCCAAACACTCTCAATGTGGTGTAATCTCCATGGCTGCCATACCATCTAAAATCAGGTGTGTCTCCCTCTATACTTGATGAGGGACATTTGTTGATAAGTTTCACAGCCGTGGATGCAGCCTCAGCCCAAAACTTCTTCTCAAGTCCAGATGAGAGGAGCATACACCTCACCCTCTCTAATATGGTTCTATTTGCCCTTTCTGCTATGCCATTCTGCTGAGGATTCAGAGGTACAGTCCGGTGCCTTTTAATTCCCCTCTCCTTACAAAAGTTATCAAACTCTTTGGAGAGATACTCCAAGCCGTTATCAGTCCTCAAACATTTAAGAACCACTGACTTCTCCTTTTCCACTTCCAGGCACCATTGCTTGAACTTACTAAAAGCCTCTGATTTCTCTTTCAAGATGTATATCCACATTTTTCTAGAGTAGTCATCTATGATACTCATATAATACTTCCCTCCACCTACTGACACCACAGATGCAGGACCCCACAAGTCACTATGGGCATAATCAAGAGTGGATGTGGAAGTGTGCTTGCCTTTGGGATAGGGCTGTTTCTTGGACTTACCCAAAATGCATTCCTCACATGGAGTAGTGTCCATCTGCCCAGAACTTTGTATAATCCCCTTCTTGGCCAGCTCCTTAATGCTTCCCTCAGCTGCATGAGCAAGCCGCATATGCCAGATTTTGAAGTCATCAGCCTTCACAATATTTGCCTGTGCAGTAGGGATCTCAACACTAGCCAGTAGATAGTACAAGCTTCCCCTCCTTTCAGCTTCCATCACCACTCTTTGATCCTTGGAAACTGTCATTTTTCCCCCAGTAGAGCAGAATGTATATCCCTTGCGTTCAAGAAGCCCAAGTGAAATGAGATTCCTCTTGATATCAGGTATATATCTCACTTCACTTATAATCTTCACAGATCCATCTTGCATTCTCAGCCTGATCTTGCCTATACCTTGGATGGTACAAACCTGGTTGTTGCCCAATATAACCGATCCAGTCATCTCTTGGATCTCCTCAAACCAGCCAAGATTCGGACTCATATGCAGACTACACCCCGAGTCCATGATCCAAGATCCTCCCAGACCACCCTCCATCACATTCAGAATTTCTGGCACATCATTTTCCTCAACACAGTCAGTGGATGGAACACGGTTTCCACCACCATTTGCTTGCCTTCTTTTCCATGCGAAGCAATCCTTTTTGAGGTGACCCGGCTTCTTGCACCAATGACATGAGCGGGTTTCCTTTTGATTATTTGATGGAGTTTTCTGATTTTCTTGGCTCGGCTTCTGAAACCTCTTGACTCCCTTGAACTTCTTGACATTTAGGCTCTCAGCCATAGCCTCTGGATTCTTAGAGCCTGACTTCTGAATTTCCTTTGCTCTTATGGCCGACTGAACTTCAACAAGGGTGATAGTACCCTCTCGGCCATACAATATGGCATCTCGTAGCTGATCAAATGACTTCGGCAGAGCATTCAAAAGTAATATTGCCTTATCTTCATCCCCTATCGAGGCGTCGATATTTTCAAGATCATCGACCGCCTTATTGAAGTCTTCAAGTTGCTCCAATATCCCTTTATCATCCAAGAATCGATAGGAGTATAACCGCTGCTTCATGAGCAGCCTATTTGCCAAGGACTTAGCCATGTACAAGTCTTCGAGCTTCGCGATTATTCCGGCTGCAGTCTTTTCTTTTGCAACCTCTCGAAGAACTTTATCCCCGAGGCATAGCACAATTGCACTATGAGCTTTCGCCTCGATCTCAGCTCGTTTAAGGATCTCCTTTTCGTCAAGATCCATCTTCTCCCCTTTCTCCGACTTGTCCTCCTTTCCGCCCGCCTCCAACGCCGAAGCCAGGCCTTGATGAATCAGCATAGCCCGCATTTTCATCCGCCATAAGCCGAAATCATTCCTACCCGTGAATTTCTCGGCCTCAAACCTAGAAGCCATAACACCCTCCAATCTTACCACCGAAAGAACAAATCAGAAATCAATCGCGCCTCCCGATTCCCACAGACGGCGCCAATTTGATAAAAATTGAGGAACGATTTGAGTATCAAGATCAATCGGTTGAAGATTGGAATGAAATTGTAAAGGAAATTTTATTCACTGGAATGAGAAAAACGAGAGCGAGAAGATGAGCTACAGTATATCAAACTAACTACTGAAAAAAGCTATTTAACAGAAACTAAAACTAACGGCTAGTTTCAATCCTACGGCTAGGATTAAAACTTGACTAACAAACAGATCTAACGGCTGCCGGAAACGAGTTGTCATAACAGCCGAACTGCCGAGCTGCCGAGCTTGACGAGCTTGACGAGCTTGCCGATCTTGACGAGCTTGCCGAACTTGCCGAGCTTGACGAGCTTACCGAATTTGGCGAGCTTGCCGAACTTGCCGAGCTTGGCGAGCCCGAACTTTGCCGAACTTGAACGAGCTTGCCGAACTTGGTACTTGAGCCATCACAATCTACCAACAGGTCTCATGTCTCTAATCAAAACGGGAGAATTATTGTTGTACCTTAGTTTAAAATTTCTTAAAATATCTCCACAACCTTCATTCTAAACCTATAATTTGTAATTTTATTTTCAATGCATTCCATTTATTCTATTTGTATATGTACATTATTTTTTTTCTTATGAGTTTTGATCGTAAAAAACAAAATTAATAAAAACACTAGTATAATTATAATATCACTAAATGCTTATATCAATATCACAATCTTTTCTCTCTTATTAAAATACGGTGAATTTCAATCTAATGTCGCCTCAAGGTTTTTAAAATTGATTTTTGTTTTACAAAAAATCGATTTTCATTTATACCCCTAAAAAATATTTTTTAAAAATCATTGTACTACTAAAAATTCACTATGTCCATATTTATTCTTCCCACAAAATCGAACCAAGATTGGCAAAAATCTAAGCAGCGATCAATCAATAATTGCAAAGATGGCGGTTAAATCCAGAAGCATTTCACATTTAAGCATCCGCAGCGGAGCGGAGCTCGCTGGGACGGACGGCGTCCGTGCCGCTAGCGCGGCTCATCGCTGGCACGGCTCTGCTCGATGCATCAAGCTCGTCTGTGCCGCAGACCAGACGACGTGACGCGTTTCTATTCGCCAACGGATTTTCCGTTGGAATTTTTTAAAAAAATTGAAAATAATACCAAAATTAATATAAAAAATTAAAAAAAAAATCAGATTTCTAAAAATATAGCCGTTTTTTACCGTTTTTTGGAATTTTTATATTTTTTATAATTTTTTAAAACCCCAAAATCATCTATAAATACACACATTCATCATCCAATTTTCACATCAAATTTATCTCTCATTCATCCTTTTTCATACAACTCATCTACATCTTCCTCTCGCACTCAAACCCTCTCGAAACAAGACACATAATGCGCGATATCAGAACCCACACTGAGCTACAAGAAGACCTAATCAAACACATTTGAGCGAAATTCGGCCACGAATAGTGTGTTTTTTTAATATTATGAATTTAATTATGTAATTTTTAATTTTTTAGTAATTTGTAATGGTATCGAATATTTTTAATGCATTTTAATAGTGTGGAAATATTTTTAATAATTGAAGTATTTAAATTAAATAATCGAATAGTGGGACCCTTGAGCATGTACTTGCGGAAGAGCATGGATATGCGTGTTGTGCTATTAGAGCATCTCCAATGGCGGCGTCCTCACCGGCACGTCGATTTTTCACGGACGCCGGTGCTGACGCCGAACCATTGCGAGCGGCGTCGGTGAAATCGGCGTGCCCACACCGATTCTTGGGCTGACGCCTATTCTAACGCCGATCCTCACGGCGCCATTGTAGGCCCCGGATCGGCGTCAGATTTTTAATTTTTTTTTAAAATTTTCGAAACACAATTTTCCTGTATTTGTCTCGTAAATTAAATTCTGTATGTTCCTGCTATTGTAAATTAAATTATATAATTGTTATTAGTGATGTGGATAGGCTATGAGAGAGCTATTGCATGTCTAGTTGCTTGTCTAGTTGAATGTCTAGATGATGTGGCAGGAGGATTTTAGTGCTGATGATGTGGCAGTGACAAGGCTATGAGAGGGTTATTACATGTCCAGAACCACTGGAGATGCTTTTAGGGAAGAGTAGGAAGTAAAAAACGAATAAAAGTGGTTCCGGGCTCACGTCCACCCATTCACCAGTAATAATTGGGAAAACACTTACCAAACACTTGATCCCAGCTTTAAACTGTGACTACAAACACGCCCATGCTCTTGAAAGGGGGAAAAAGAGTTGAAAGATTGAAGCTTGAAAATTGAAAATTGCAGATTCCAGAATGAAGAAAATGCGATTGAAGAAGGAAATGCGGAATTGGGGAAGGAAGCTCAGGAGGAGGGAGAAGAGAGAATCGGGGAGAGGAGAGCGCCACGTGTCGAGGCGGGAGTGGAGGAGGGGATGGGGGCTCGGTTCCCACAGCATTACATGATGCCAGTTTGTGTGTAACCTCCAAGTCCTATGACCCCGGCGAATCATAATTTGTATTCCTCTTTCTCTCTCTACATCGCCCTCTCTCTCTCTCTCTATCTACTTTTATTTCTGCCCCTCTTTCTCTCTCTCCCCCCCTTAATCTCGTTTCTCATACACCCTACCCCTCTTTTTCTGCTTCACTCCACCGCACCCGCAATTCCCATCACTTGTTATTCGTGAAGGGGTAGGAAAGATTTGGTTTTTATTTGTTTCTGGGAGTTTTTGATCCGCGCCTCGGATTAGGTGAGTGCTTGTTTCTTTCTGGTATACTGCTTTTTTCGAGTATTTCAACCGCAATCTCAGCTCAATATTGTTTCTTTGCAGCATATGATTTCTTGCAATATTTCCTTTTGCATGCCATGGTTTTAGGCTTTGATTGATTGATCAATTTCAGTGTGTAGGTGATTCTTGATTAGACAGTGAGGGATTTGGTTTCTGCATTTAGGTTATACTTCATTAGTGTGGGAAGAGGCCTTTTTAATCTGACATAAATGAAATGCATTGTTGAATATGTGGATCCTGGTCCTAGATTGCCTCATCTATTGTTTATTTCATTCAGGGTTGAACAAATTTAAAGTCTTTTTGTTGATAAGTTTCGATGAATTTTAGATTGCATGAAAAGTTCCATGCTGTATAGTTCCTTATATAGTAGAAGAGCTAGTCATGTTTTAGGTTTTGGCTCGCCGAGTCAATGCTTTCGATCAATGTCCAACAACTATGTTGTTCCGCTGCAGGTCATAAATGTATTGGCAATGAAGGAAAATGGCTCAGAGAATAGTACCATGCTTAATAGAAACTGGGTGTTGAAACGCAAGTGTAGGAAGCTTCCATCCGGTACAGTTAAGTCTTATGACACAGAGAAAGTCTTCAGACCTGTAAGATTCTCATCCACTACTACATTAAAGAATGGCCAAGAAGAGAGTGATAATCTAGAGCAGAATTCCGGGAAGAGAAAAGGCAACGACGGGGTTAGTGGAATTTTCATTTCCTTTTTAACTTCTTTATACGTGTTGTTTCCATAAGCAACCCAGTGAACCTGATTTGAAGTTAAGGAGATAAGAATGTTCTCTATTAGGTGCAAAAATCTTTTCTTGGCACAGCTGAATTTATCTCTTAGACAGAAAGGAATTTTATTTTTATTGAATTTAATGTACGTATAAAATAACTGTTTGACTACGTTTTTTGCATTAATGTTTCTGAGATTTATTGCCAATTGGATGCAAATCTTTACGATATTACCCCAATCTGGATAGTACAGTTGTATGAAAACTATTGGACTAGATGTCATGCATCTTTGTTTTTATTGTACAGTATTATTACGAGTGCGAGGTCTGCGAACTTGGTGGAAAGTTGCTATGTTGTGATAGCTGTCCCCGTACATATCATCTTGAATGTTTAGACCCTGTTTTAAAGGTATGTTATTGAATAGCATGTTTCCAAAGATTATTAAACTTTTATTTCTTTTTTGCTTCATTTACTACTTTGAATTCTGTAGCGCATTCCAACTGGTAAATGGGAATGCCCAACCTGCGTTCAGCAACATTCTTGTGTGGAGAGCATGAATCATCTGGATCCTGTTTCAAAACGTGCACGGACAAAAATCATTATTCGTAGATCAAAGACTGAGGCTGAATCATCTGCAACTGACAAGGTAACTGAGGCATTTGATGCTCCAACTCTTCGGAAGAAACGTAATTCAGATAAAGGAAAATCTCCTGCATCACGTCGTAGCCAAACAACTGAGAAATTGGATTCTCCCTCCAATGACTTATCCCATAACGAACAGTTAAATCCAGCTCAAGATGGCTATGTGGATGCTAGTTCATCTCATGATCTTGATGAAAAAGAGCAAGTTTCTCATGCACTTGTACAAGCAGTGAACACGAAGGCTTCCGTTAAGGGTTCATTGTCAAAGAAAAAGAAGTCAAAAATGAATGTAGAATCTACTGATTTAAATCCTGAGGCATCTCCTGAAAATAGTTCACCCGGAAGGAAACCTGTTCTTGCACTAGAAGCTGCTAGCCCAGCAACCAGAAAGCGAAAGCGAAAATCGTATTCGTACAATACTGAAAAGAGGCCTAAGATGATCAAGGGAAAATCTGGATCCAAACCTTCTGAAAAAGGACTGCTCAAAGTCGGTGTTCAACGTTCAGGCACTTCAAAATCAAAGGGAAAATTTAAGATAGCTGGTGAAGATACTTCCTCAACTAATCAGGATATTAGGGCAGCCACGCCTGGTGTTCTTCCAAAGGATGAGGTTTTTTGCTTTCTTATATCATGATTCACTCTCACTACAAATGTGGATACGGCATCCTTAATTCTTTATGATATTCCATGCTGAAACCTGTACTTTTATAGAAGTACAAACCCATATAAATGTTAGTAATAGAAAGCCTTCTTGTTTTGTACAGGGCTTGAAGAATAAATGAAAAACCATGGGACTTAGAGTTCTCTTCTGAATACTGTCATCCCAAGTATCTATATTGAAATTTGAAAAATCCACCTTAAACGTAGGGATAGTAGTGGATAATCGCACATTGTGTTTTCTCCTTATTATATCTCTTAAAATAATGTCAAATGCTTGAAAATAAATTATAATGATGACACATATCAATGAGTTGTTGAAAACACAAAATATTCTGATTTGAGAAAACTGAGGTTATGCCTAATATGGGTGTTTTAGTTTACCATAAAAAGCAAGGTCAAAAGATAACAATTAAATTTGGGTTGGTAGTCTGATTATTAGCAGTAAGCATCCTTAGCGACAGACTTCCATTTTGAGCTGAATCTTTCAGCTAAAAATGCATCAAAATCAAGCATGGTGCAGAAACAGTATGATTTGCACGATATTTCCTAAGTTCGTTGCTTATAAGGGTTTTTTCACAAAATCCGTTTCCCCTCTGCATTTTACCTAGCCGTCAACTCGGTGTTGTTCCTACAGTCAATATGTCTCTAAATGTTATGATGCATCTTGTTGTTGTGGATGTAAATGTTTTCTTTTTTTAATTTACCCACCAGTATTCATATAGATATGCTGCATGCTTTTCGGGTTCATCAAATGATATGATTCTTTCGATGCAGGACGTCACTGAAGAAGCAGCTCACGATTCTCTTGAATCACAAGATGCTATAAAAATCAATATTGAACCACCCGAGACTGCTACTGGAGTGCATCAGGTTTGAAGGATGAGAGTCATGAGTCTTGTAGCAAAAGAGTTTAATATTTCTCAGATGCCTGTTTTATTCTTATCCTGGTCCAACTATAACAGTGACTGACATTTTATCTTCAATTTTCTTATTATTTTATAATACCAGGTTGATCGTGTTGTTGGCTGTCGAGTTCGTGGTGATAACACTGATTCTGGTTGTAATGTGGTGGTCAATGCTACAGATTCTTTGGTTGCAGAAGATGTGAATAAATCGGAAGAAAATTTCAGCTGCCAAAGGCCTTTGGACGGAGGAAACATAGCTGAGGATCTTCATGATGCTGCTAATTGTTCTGATGAAGGGAGGAAGGTAGAAAATGGTTCGAATAAAGATAAACTACAAGTATACAAAAGGTCAGCAACCAAAGAATGTAAAGGAAAAAAATTGATGGATTCCATGAGCGGAGAAATTGAAGGTTCTGATTCCTCTTTACCGGAAAACAAAAGTCAAGATGACAATATCTCATGCACCATTGCAGCAGAAACTTCCAAGAAGGTTCCAGAAGGTGAGAAGACTGATATAGTGTTGGACACACGTCCAGGTGATGATCAGAAAGACTGTCAAAATCCTGGGATTTCAAAGAATTGCCAGACTGATGATGCTGCTGATGATAATGGTAGCAAAAAAGAGGTTGGAAAGAACATGAGAAAGAACTATGCTCTGAAAAGGAAACTTGTAGACTCTTGTTCAGCTGTCTCATATGAGTTTCTGGTCAAGTGGGTTGGCAAATCTCATGTCCATGACACTTGGATTCCTGAATCTGAACTGAAAGTTCTAGCTAAGCGGAAGCTGGAGAATTACAAGGCAAAGTATGGAACAGCTATGATGAACCTATGCAAGGAACAATGGAAGACACCACAGCGAGTAATTGCTACAAGGGCCTCGGCAGATGGTGTAACTGAAGCATTTGTAAAGTGGACATGTCTTCCTTATGATGAATGCACTTGGGAAAGAATGGATGACCCCATTTTTGCAAATTCAAGTCACTTGATTGACTTGTTCTTCAGGTTTGAAAGGAAAACATTGGAGAATGATGCCATTAAGCTTGACTCTAAGCGAAGGAAGGGTGATCTACAAATTAATGAGGTCATTAATCTCACAGACCAGCCTAAAGAGTTGGCTGGAGGTTCTTTATTTCCACATCAGCTGGAAGCGCTAAATTGGCTGCGCAAAAGCTGGCATAAATCCAGAAATGTGATACTAGCTGACGAAATGGGGCTTGGGAAGACTGTGTCGGCCTGTGCTTTCCTATCATCATTGTATTTTGAGTTTAACGCTACACTTCCTTGTCTGGTCTTGGTTCCTTTGTCTACAATGCCCAATTGGATGTCAGAATTTGCTCTCTGGGCGCCTGAGCTCAATGTTGTGGAATATCATGGTAACACAAATGCAAGATCCATAATACGCCAATATGAATGGCATGCTCGTAATCCTGCTGGATCAAATGAGAAGTCTTCTTCATTCAAATTCAATGTTCTTTTGACTACTTATGAAATGGTTCTATGTGATTCCTCTTATCTACGTGGAGTTCCTTGGGAAGTTCTTGTGGTTGATGAGGGTCACCGGCTGAAAAATTCTAGCAGTAAGTTGTTTGGCTTGCTGAATATGTTTTCCTTCCAGCATCGAGTACTGTTGACTGGTACTCCACTTCAGAACAACATTGGAGAGATGTACAACCTGCTAAACTTTTTGCAGCAAGATGCATTTCCTTCGCTTGCTTTATTTGAGGAGAAATTCAATGATCTAACAACTGCAGAAAAGGTGGAGGAATTGAAGAAACTTGTTGCTCCTCATATGCTGCGGAGACTTAAAAAGGATGCTATGCAGAATATTCCCCCCAAGATAGAACGAGTGGTTCCTGTTGAGTTGTCATCTATTCAGGCAGAATATTATCGCGCTATGCTTACGAAGAACTACCAGATATTACGTAACATAGGAAAAGGCGCTCCTCAGCAATCAATGCTGAATATTGTAATGCAGTTAAGGAAGGTATGCAATCATCCTTATCTCATGCCAGGCACTGAGCCTGAATCCGGATCAGTGGAATTTCTCCATGAAATGAGAATAAAAGCATCTGCTAAGCTGACTCTGCTGCATTCTATGCTTAAACTATTGCACAAAGAAGGCCACCGAGTTCTTATCTTTTCACAGATGACGAAATTACTTGATATCCTTGAAGACTATTTGACTATCGAATTTGGGCCTAGGACATATGAGAGGGTAGATGGCTCTGTTTCTGTGACTGAACGACAAGCTGCAATTGCACGTTTTAACCAAGACAACAATCGATTCGTGTTCTTGTTATCAACACGATCTTGTGGCCTTGGCATCAACTTGGCAACTGCTGATACTGTTATTATATATGATTCGGATTTCAATCCACATGCAGATATCCAGGCTATGAATCGAGCACATAGAATAGGACAGTCGAAAAGACTTCTTGTTTACAGGCTTGTTGTGCGTGCAAGTGTTGAAGAGCGTATCTTGCAGCTTGCAAAGAAAAAGCTGATGCTTGACCAGCTCTTCGTCAACAAATCTGGGTCGCAGAAGGAGGTGGAAGACATCCTAAGGTGGGGTACAGAAGAACTTTTTGGTGATTCACCTTCCATGGCTGGAAAGGATGGTGAAAACAACAGCGATAAAGATGAAGCACCTGCAGAGATAGAACCAAGTAGTAAGAGGAGAACTGGTGGCCTCGGGGATGTATACAAAGACAAATGTGCTGATGGAAGTACTAAGATTGTGTGGGATGAAAATGCCATTCTGAAACTGCTGGACCGCTCAAACCTTCATTCTGGTTCGCCAGAAAATGCTGAATCAGGATTAGACAATGACATGCTTGGTTCAGTTAAGGTGTTAACCAGCAACCTATTTCACAGAGTTCCTCTCTGTCACTTCTATCTGCACTAACAGTCTTTTCCCTTACACTTTCTATTTCTTTTATTCAGTCTCTAGAATGGAATGACGAGAATATAGAAGAACAAGCTGGAACGGTAGCAGTCCCTTTGGCAATCAATGACTCAAGTGAACAGAGTTTTGAAAAGAAAGTTGATAGTTTGGTCGTCATTAATGAAGAAAACGAATGGGACAAGCTTCTGCGAGTTAGGTGAGGAATCTTATCTTGTAGTATGTTTTCATTACTTAGTCATGTATGGTATCCATGCCTGCTACTTCTCTGTGTCTCATACTTTTTTAGTCTTTTCATCTACGAGAAAGATTTGTGAGGGATGGAACATAAAAGGTATTCAACAAGTTAGCGGAGCCTTATTTATGTAAATTTTCATGATATAGTATCATCAAATGCATTTAAACTTGTTTTAGAATTAACGGGAAGAAGGCATGCAGCCATGACAAATAACAAAATAGAAATGCTTACGTCAAGTCGTCAAAAGGATAAAGCGTTCACTAATCCTGCTAATTAAACCCTCATTAATTTCTTAATACCTAAGCAGTGCAGATACCCTCTAACCCCACCTCCACCCCGAACTATAAGTTTAATTAGTTTCTCTGCAGGGTTAAATCTTTTGGCCTGTTGTAGATAATTGCTTTCCAATTTTGTAGATGGGAGAAATATCAGAATGAGGAGGATGCAGCTCTAGGTCGGGGGAAACGCCAAAGAAAAGCTGTTTCTTACAGGGAGGCATATGTAGCTCATACTACTGAAGCACCCAATGAAGTATCACCTCTCTCTCTCTCTCTCTCTCTCTCTCTCTCTGCTAGTTGAACTTACTTGTATGTTCAGACTTCAGTGAATGAGCATGTCTAACTTTCTTTATGCTAAAGCTCTTAGCTTGAAATATATTTTGCTAGTTATGAATAGTGAGTGTTGAAACTGATAAATTTAGAATAGTCTCACTAGTAATTGTTATTCTGTGGTATGATAGAATGGAGCTGATGAGGAACCAGAGCGTGAACCTGAGCCTGAGCGTGAGTACACACCGGCAGGACGGGCTCTAAAAGAAAAATTGTGAGTTTTTCGTAGTTGAAAAGCATTCATTTGTTTCTTACTAATTTTTATCCTATTGATTGTGTTTGATGCTTATACCACGTTTTGTTAGTTCGGCTTCTTAGTTAATGCGAATAAGTTGTCTTTGCCTTTATTTCTGATGTAAATTTATTTCTGACAACGTAACAGACTGCTGTGCTTGTTTGGCTACACATAGAGTGCACAGGATTTGCACAAGTTTGAATCTTGCTATTTGTAGGATTAAATGACTTCTGTAATTTCAAATACAAAACTATTTTCTGTTTTCTGAAATGTCTTCATTAAAATGGTGTCCTTATTTTGCTCAAGGTCAGTGGAAAATTGTATAAATCTGATACGTTCATTTTTCAACAGTACCAAACTTCGTCTGAGGCAAAAGGAAAGATTATCCAGAAGGGATGTGACTGAATCTTCAACTCCAGTTCAGAGACCAGATGGTGTAGTCTCAATACCAAATGCCCATGAAGACAGTCAAATGGCTACTCAATCTCGGTGTGCTGAAGAAAAACCTACACTTGTTAATGTGGACAACAACAATCGCAGTCAGCCAGTAGGACGCAACAGCATGACTGACTCAGCCTTGAAGTTGGGAAGGATGTCAAAGGAGAAAACTAATTTTCCTCTGGAATTTTCTCGGAATTATGACCAGATGCAGGCCACTAGCTCAATAGATGCTATGCGCAACAACTTGCTGCCAGTAATAGGATTATGTGCACCTAATGCTCCAAACAACATGGAGAAGCTGCACCGTAAAGCCCCAAGACCTTACCGGCAATTCAAGCAAGGTATTGGGCTAGATTTTCCCTTACCCTCTTCCTGCTCTGCCTCTGGCCCGTCAAATGAAATCAGCGGCAAAGGTAGCGAGATGGCTCCGTATATGTTGCCCGATCTTTTACCTGGAACTTCTCAGGCACCGAGCAAGAGTGATCTCCCTAGATATCCACCCTTTACCCCAGTAAGTAAATATCTATACATCTGTCATGTTTAGATTTATTTATTCAAATGTAATCCGAGTTGCGTCTTTTTTTGCAGCATTCTTTGAATATCCTTAAAGGTAAAGGGACTATGATGGAGAACTCGGGGAATGCAGGCAGTATGTTTTCTGATTTTCAAGAAAAGATGATACTGCCCAAACTGCCTTTTGATGAGAAGTTGCTGCCTAGATATCCATTTCCGGGTGCAAACATGCTGAGTGCAGCTCCTGATATGTTTCCGAGCTTATCATTGGGATCGAGAGTTGCAGAGCCGTCTGAAGCTGCCCATAACAATCTTCCCATGCTGCCATTGTTTCCCAATCTCAAATTCCCACCAGATCCATCAAAATATAACCAACAAGAACATGAGATGCCTCCGGCATTCGGCACAAGTCAGATGACACCTCCATTCTCGTCTTTTCCTGAAAACCACAGGAAGGTTCTAGAAAACATCATGCTGAGAACTGGAGCTGGATCAAACAGCATGCTGACAAAGAAATCTAAGTTAGATATCTGGTCCGAGGATGAGCTTGATTCTCTTTGGATAGGCGTACGTAGGCATGGAAGGGGCAATTGGGAGGCTATGATACAGGATCCGAGGTTGAGGTTTTCAAAGTATAAAACAGCTGAGGATTTGGCAGCAAGGTGGGAAGAAGAACAACTGAAGGTCCTAGATGTGCCAGGGCTTCCTACACTGAAGCCGCCTGTACCTCCCAAGTTTTCTAATCCTCTGTTTTCTGGAATATCTGATGTTATGATGGCACGGGCACTGCACGGAGCTTCCTCAGATGGAATGATGGCACAGGCATTGCACGGTGGAAAGTTCAATGGGCCAATGAAGTTCCATCCACACGTAACAGACATGAGATTGGGCCTTGCTGGTCCATCATCCGCTGCACCGCATTTAGAACCATCTGATGCACCTCCTGTGAATTGGCCGTTTCCCCGTGATTTTTTTGCTGGAAACATGGATAGACCATTCGGTTCTTCTGGTGCACCTATGGATTCTCCATTTCTGCTGAACTCACTAGGCACTAGTTGCTTGGATCCTCTTGCAATGCTGCAAAGAATGAAGCAAAGGGATGCAGCAGCCGGTTTGGGAATAATGCCTGGTAATTGCGGGGGAAGCACTGACCTCGCATGTTCTATTCCAGGTCTTGATGACAACATTCAAAACCTTTCCAAGTCTAAAGGAAAGGAAGAGGCTGCTGGATTTACATCACCGAAAGGGAAACTGCCTCATTGGCTTCGAGAAGCAGTGAATGCTCCTGGTAAATCACCCGAGCCTGAGTTGCCTCCTACTTTATCCGCGATAGCACAATCTGTCCGTGTGTTATATGGTGAAGGCTCATCTCAGATTCCTCCGTTTCCCGTCCCCGGACCACCTCCACCGAAACCTATGGATCCTTTGCATGGATTGAAAAAGAATAAGAAAAAGAAAAAGAAGTCACACGGCCCTAGAGAAGACATTGCCTCGATATCTACAGCTCAAGTGCCCGTGCAGGCAATATCAGAGACTTCAGGTTCGGGGCTCCCCATGACTGAGGTCGATCCGAGCGGGCCCAGTCTCAACTTGGAAACAAGTCAGTCATCATTATCTGCACCAATTCCTCCCAAGATTTGTTTTGCAGGACCATCACCTTCTCCTGAAGTTCTTGAATTGGTAGCTACCTGTCCGGCCCCTGGCCCGCCTCCCAGAACACACACTGACAGCATGGAACCTGAGGAAAATGCTTTTGTTAGTGAACAAGAAGAAGAAGAAGAAGAAGAGGAGGAGGAATCCGATACCCCAGTCGCAGATGTGGAAGAGAAAGCACCGGTCTTGGAAGAAGAGGCTGCAGGAACTGGAGATTCGTTGCAATCGCAACGGGAGCCCTACAAGGGGAAGGAGGAGGATGTATCTTCAGAAGGGACAATATCAGATCATCCTGATAGCTGCGATGAAGCCTAGATGATGGACCCTTGTCTAGATACTAATCATTTTTGCAGTGGAGTTTCTGATTTTACTGTATTTATAGGGAAGGTATTTTGATGTAGAGTTTTATTGTAAGATAGAAAAGAAATGTAGATTTATGGCGTTATAGTATCTTATACCAAAATTGAGATTGCTTAGGTTGTGTTCATCATTAATCTAGCTGGTAGGTGCACCTCAGTGCAGATTCAAAATGTCAAATTGCTCTTATTTCATCTAAGTTGAGTCCTTTTTGTTTGTGTTTTGCTACACATTTTATTTTTCCAACTGCCTCCTTCATGTTTCATTCAGACGCATAGAAATAGTCTATATTCATTTATAAATATATTTTTTTATTTTTTTATTTTATCATTTATGGCCTCACCATCTACTATACTATTCTAACTATACTTTCTCATTTACTTTTACTTTCTCATTTACTTTTATAGGGAGGTATTCAGATTAATAAGCTAAATAGTGTCCAAAATCAAAACACTTGTAGTCCATTGGATATTGTGATCTAACTGTTAGATTAATGTCAGTGTTATCTAATAATGTAGATTATTAGTCTAATAATGTAACTTAGCTAATAATGTACTCCCTGAAATTTTGTCACATTTTTCTATTTCCGTCCATCCCACAAAATTTGTTACATTTTACTTTTTATCATTTTTTATAATGGACCTCACACTCCACTAGCTTATTCTCACTCACATTTTATTATAAAACTAATACTTTAAAAATAGGATTCATATTCTACCAACTTTTTCAATTCATTTTCCATTACATTTCTTAAAACCTGTGTTTAGTCAAACTGTGACAAAATGGACGGAGGGAGTACTATTTTAGTAAAATAGTGTACTAACATTTTAGTCTAATAATATAGCTCGGCTAATAATGTAGCATCTTAGGTTAATAATATAGCTTATCACAATCATCCAATCCAAGGATCCAAGTGCTGAGATTTGCTTTGATTTTTAACAGAATTTCATTTATTGACCATAAAGCGCGCTCCTATTCTTATATTATGTATTAAAGCTATTAACATCATCAAATAGTTTAATTCTACGGGAGGAAGGAAGTATATGCATTATTGCTGAATAAATAGTTGGAAGGGATACAAAAATATCTCTCCTTTCAACAAGTGGAAATGAAGTCATATCTCCAATGACAAAAAATAGTATTCTCCATTTGATTATTTTGAGTTGATTTACCATGTTTCTTCCGCTATTTGCGTGGACTAGAAAGACTTTTATGTTAGGACTATTAACAAGTGATAAACCTATAATGGTTAGGTATTCAACAACTTTCAAAACCAATTAATTATAACCAACTTTCTATACTATGGGTTTCACCTTGTTTTTTAATCTAATATGAACATTGAATTTCTATTTTTTCGAATTATTTTTACTCCAAATTAAAGTTGATGTGTTCATCGGGAATATTGGTTTGGTAAATTCGGCTGATCATTAGGCCATCCACAATAAGAATAGCCCAACAATAGTCTAGCCATAAACTCCTTCTGCCACGTCATCAGCACTAAAAATCCTCCTGCCACATCATCAAAACAAGCAAATAGCCCAACCATAGCTTAGCCACATCACTAATAACAATTATATAAAAATGAAAATAATTAACAATCACACAATATACAGAATTTAATTTACGAGACATATACGGGAAACATTAATAATACTATTAAAATTTTAAAAAGTACAATAATTTAAAAAAAGTACAATAATTTAAAAAAATTACAATAATTAAAAAAAAGTACAATAATTCACTCCTCCTCTCTGTCGTCGTCTCCTCCGTCGTTGTTGCCACCCTCGCCTCCGCCTCCGTCGCCACCATCGCCGCCTCCTCCGTCGCCACCGTCGCCGCCGCCTCTACTCCCGCCGGTCTCCCTCCGTGCCGCCTCCAACTCATCCTGCATGCTCATGAGCAATGTTTGAAGCAAACTCTTCTCCACGGGCTCCACCGCCGCCCGCCATTCGGCCAACGTCTTGACCATCTGAGCGCGCGTTTGTTGGCACGAGAAAAATTTGAGATCCGCTGTGGATTGGCCAAGGGGGATGCCGACTGGACCTCCTGGGAACCCCGGCGACCCCCTCGCCTCCCGTTGAGCCCGCTTGTGACCAACTGGGCGAGTTCGGCGAGCGAACGAACGAGGGATCGGGACCTCCTGGGCCGTCTCGGGGAGGTCGTGGGAACCACCGCTGCTGCCGCTGAAATCACCGGTATAGTTCAGTCGTTGCTTCTTCGGCCAGCCAGCGTCAACACCTACTCGGAACTTCTCGGAGTCGTTCAGCACAAGATAGCAGTTCCAGTAGGTGAACTCCTTATACAACCCGGGCTGGGAAAGACTTTCTCCGCTATCCTCCCGCAGTCTTCCTCCGTTTGGCCACTGCTCTGCATGTGGAGGGCGTTGGCGTACAAACCCGAAAATCAGGAGACGGCAGCCCTGATTCGGTCCCACCCCTTCCGGCAATCCTCCTCGTTGCGTGGCCTCCCCTCCGGGCAAAATGTCTGGTAGGCAGCTGCTATCTTGCCCCACAAGTTGACGATCTTCTGGTTGTTCGAAACGAGAGGATCGTCGCAAACACTCACCCATGCCTTGGACAGCGCGATGTTCTCCGCATCCGTCCACATCCTCCGGACCTGGCTATCCACACTCGGTTGCGACGACTCGCCCTTCTTCTTCGCCTTGCCCTTCTTCTTTGGGTCGACCTCGCACTGCTCCCCCCATTTGATCGGGAGTTTCCGGAACCCCGAGTATATCGAACCCCAACTCCTCTAAGGAGAAAGACTCAAATTGCGTGAACTGCGAATCCGCTGTGGTCGATGTGTGCGAAGAAGCAGTCGAAAAATCAAAACTGGGGCGATAGACGTTTTCCTCCCCCGGCGTCCCCTGCGTCGCCGGTACCCCCCTGTCGAGGGCTGCATCGGCGTCCCCCCTAGGCATCATCTGCATCCCGGGTGCCCACCCCGGCATCATCTGCACATCGGGCTGCATCCCCGGTACCCCCTGCCACGCCGGCGTACTCCCCTAGGTGCCATCCCAGGCATCATCCCCTGCCACGGGTACATGTTATAGTACCCTGGCATTGGACCCCATCCATCTCCCACGGGTACCGGGGGAGTTTGAGACCCGCTCGTCACTGGAGTACCATCGTTGGTGTTCTCCATTTCTCGGTGTTGATCTTGTACAGAAATTAAGATAGAGAGAGTACCCGTTAAAACAAGTGGTGCGAATGAAAATGACGTGCAAAGCGCGTATATATAGTGTTTCGAAAAAAAATTTTAAAAAAAAATCGTCTAGGCGATCCGGACATTGCAATAGCGCCTTGCAGATCGCCCAGCGCATCGCCTAGCGCCACGAAATCACCGAGCGCTAGGCAGTTTTTAATTTCAAAAATGGTTGGGCGGTTGCAATGGACCGCCTAGCGCCGGCGCTCGGCTAGGCGTCATTGCGGATGGCCTTAAACCAACATAAATTTTAATCGAAGATTTTTTTATATTTTCATATATTCCGAAACTTTTTAAACCTAAATGCATGAATTTTTTGTTTTTTTTTTCTTATCTTTTTCCATAAATTTTTTTAATTCAAATTGAAGTGCTAGTATAATAAATTAGACCAACCATTAAAATAGCGTCGTTTTTACTAATAGGGTAATTGATATTGAGATAGTACTATTAGCATTAGGATTGAGATCTCTTACATGGGAAACTTGCGCGATTAATCCTATTCACCCACAAATTTTGTGGGTGAATTCAATTGAATATTAAAGTGTATAAAAAAAATTCTGAAAATAAATTATAAAAATGAAAAGTAAAATGGTTTCTTAATATAGTAATGACTAATGTGTAAGCTACTCTGAATGCATAAACATGTTTAGTCGACATATTTATGAACATTGTAAATGATCAGGACGGAGATAGCATAGGCCAAGTCGCCGCTTCAGCGGGGGCTTGGCCGGCCGTCCTCCTTAATTCATCTATAATGTTTGGATTTTGTTTTATAAAGAGAGATACAGTGGAGAGAAGATAAGAAGGAAGAAAGGGAAAAGAGGAATATAGAAGGAGGGTTATAATTATAACCTGGGGAATAGAAACCACTCATTTATGTCCCTCTCTTGTTTTGTGTGATTAGGAGTAGTTGATTAGTATTTAATTTCTTATTTATTATTATTAGTTTAGAAATATACTAGGGGTACCATCTGGTTCTTCTATTTTTAAAAAATATTTTAAGCATCAAATACTACTCGTATTATTTAAAATTTTACGTATCAATTAATTTATTAATTTTTTGTCTACGATATTTCATTACATATTTTCTTACTCTTACTTTTCCCTCTTATAACTAGCAGAGTCATTTCTTTTTTTAGTTAAAGGTAACACAATTCCTCACTCTTATTTTCCCTCTCTCCTAGTACTTTATTATCTCTATTTTTTTTCATTTCTCCTACTTTATTATTATTTTTATTTAATATATTTTTTTTTCTTAATCTTCATGCCGGAAAGAAATACACTCACTACTATGGAACAGGGGAATATTAGAGAAGGCAAGCCGCTACGGGAGATTATAGGAGCATCACACGTCGTGCCACATTTATTGTAAAATTTCAGCATCGGCTCATTTTAAGTTCTGGTCCGTCCCTGTAAATGATTATTAATATTCTCTTCATATTTTTGACGAACACATCAAATTTTAATTTGGATAAAATACTTTTAGGAAAAACTCAAAGTTCTTATATTTGGAGAAAAAAAATCAACGGAAAAACTAAAAAAAATATTCACGTATATAGCAAAAAAAAATCAAATAATTTAAAGATTGATGAATTTATATACAAAGGCAAATAACCTAATTTAAATTCATACACCATTTTATATTAAATTATATACTAATATCAATATATGTCACCTGATTAGGATATTTTACACTCATCCACGACAATGACGATAGAGACAAATATAGTGACATTTGATATAAATAATCAAAGTTGGCGTTTGGAAAACAAAAAAAACGATATGACTTGGTAAACTGAATCTAAAATCCCATTCTAAAATGAAAAGGGTTTTAGATAAAAATCGAAATCTTCAATCTTTACTAATGGAAAATGGATTTTAAGTGCAAGACATTGAAAATTGGGGATAGGCAACATAAAGATTGGATCTTTGATTCAATCTGTATGAAATTTACCTATATAGATTCTCTTCTTAACCTTTGATGACTACTATGCCAAATTATTAACTGTGTTTTGTATATAAAAATTCCAATTTGGCATATTCATGGCATTGTTTTCGAAGAGCTTACCAAATCAATAGAGTAGTCTTCGTTAATTTCAGTTTCCTCCACTTTTCTCATGCTTACCTCAATAAATTGGGGAGTAAATCCACATCTGTAGCTGCTACTTGTCAAACATCCTTGCCCAAGTCTTACCAAAACGAGAACGAGATATTAGAGGTAGAAAATATGTAATCAAAGTCAGAAAATATGTAATTGGTAGAGTTAATATTAGTCTAGAAATAAGGTTATTCTCTACCTAATTTAGACTATAATACTCCCTATATTAAGGGGGAGACTCTGAGTATTGAATAAGAAGAAAAACACAATTCAGCCTTACTTCTAATTTTAATATGGTATCACGAGCAGGTTTGGGCTCAGAAAACTTTCTTCACCGCCCATAATATACCCTTCCCGACCTTCTTTTTACCTGTAAACAGAAAACATGTCAGAATCAGAGTATTCTGATACAGAGAAACCCCAAATCCGACACCCTTCCCCGCAGAACTCGCCGCCCAATTCGCGGAGTTCCTGCGGTGGCAGAGCCTGCATTCGGTTCCAAACAAACACCCCACCAGAGAAGACTCATCACCCCGAATCGTTGGGTGAAATCACAGTCAAAACAAAGCTTGATGGGGACAATTATCCCCTTTGGGCCAACCTCATGGACAGGGCGATCGGGGGGAAGGGACTGACGTCTCACATCGATGGAGTTTCTGACCCTCCACCCCGAAACGACCCCAACTACCAGCAATGGCAGCAACGAGACCATTGTGTCTTCAGTTGGATCATCAACAACATGGCGGCCGACCTCGTCAACGAGGTTTCACAATACGCCACAGCCAAAGAACTATGGGACGGGCTGGCCATCACGTACGGCAGCAGCGCAGACCCCGTACAAGTGTACGATCTGCACAGACAGACGAACACAATGAAACAAGAGGACATGTCCTTAGAAACTCTATGGAACAAGATGCAAAATCTATGGATCTCTATAGACAGACGGGAAACAACTCCGATGACAAAAGAACGACTACGATTGTACCAGTTCGTTACCGCTTTGGATGACAGATATGAAACGGTGAAAAAGGAATTAATCAGGCTTGATCCGTTACCGTCAGCCCGCGAAGCATACGCCCGTGTCAGGAGGGAATCGGTCAATAACCAGATTCAAGAGATTGGAGCGAGCCACTCACAGACCCCAAGCATCGGGTCTGGACTAGCGGTCTCCGACCACAGTCGGTCCAACAGTGCTCAACACCAGGCGATTCGTCCGTGGCAGAAGCCGCCAGAGGCGGACAAAAGCAGCGCCATGCACTTCAGCGCCGGAAGATCGGCGGGCAACACCGGTATCTCACTTTGTACCGGAGCAGCGCCATGCACTTCGGCGCACTGCACTGGGACCGCACACGGCGCTGGGGCGGCGAACGTTACCGGCGGCAACACCACCGGGGTGGGGCACTGCACCAGAGGGGAGAATCGCGAGGGAGACGCTGCAATGTGCTCGGCGGCGGCTAGGTTTTCTGCATTAGGTATATCATTTGGGGATAAATCCCCAACTCTTGGTTTATTACACATTGACCCCGCCCTATTTATAGAAAAACCCCCAAAATTTTGTAAATACCGAAACCCACCCCGCCCTACTCCTAAATGCCACATTCCACCCACAACTTCCACAGCATGCCAAAATCCACACCACAGTTCCGCTAAATTCAAAAACAGCCCCAACAGTTTCGATAAATTTGAAAAAACCCCCCAAAATGCCAAAAAATCCACCCCAACATCCGAGGCATAAAAAAATCCGAACCCTGAAACATTCTCCATGCCCAATATGCCCATTGAACCCTCAAAATTGGAATTCCTACCCAATATTAGTTGCAAAAATTCCTTCCACGCATTAGCTAACTCTTTCGTCACAATGAAAATGGATAAGGATTCAAATTGGATTTTTGACTGTGGAGCTACGGATACATTGTCTTTTGAAGCATCAGATTTCTCTAACATCTCTGCTTCTCGAAAGAGTTTTGTTCGTACAGCAAATGGTCATATGATACCAGTACAGGGAGCAGGCACTATCAAATTGTCGCCAACATTGCAGCTGTCAAACTGTATATATGTTCCTACTCTGGCACATAAGCTTGTATCTGTTAGTCATGTCACCAGAGAACTTCATTGTACTCTACTGATGCAGCCTAATTTTTGTGCCTTACAGGATATCAAGACGGGGATGACGATTGGGCGTGGCACTGAACGACGAGGGTTATACTGTGTTGACAAGATGGCCCACAACGGAACTGCGATGCTGACTCAAGGACCGACTGACTCACAGGCCTGGCTTTGGCATCGTCGATTATGACATCTGTCTATAGGATATTTGCGGTTACTTTTTCCTAAACTTACTAGTAATCTTCCGTTTTTGCATTGTGGCACTTGTCTGTTGGCCAAAAGTCATAGACACTCGTTTAAGATTAGTAATACCCGAGAGAATTCTCCTTTTTCCCTGGTATATTCGGATGTTTGGGGTCCGGCCCCAAAACACATGGTTTAAAATATTTCGTACTTTTTATTGATGATTGCACGCGCATGACTTGGGTATATTTTTTGAAATCCAAATCTGAGGTCTTTGAAATTTTTTGTCTATTTTATGCTTTCGTGCAAACTCAGTATGACCAATGTATTAAAACTCTAAGATCCGATAACGGTGGTGAATTTGTTAATTCCAAAATGTAACATTTTTTTTCAGAAATGGGTATAGTTCATCAAACCACTTGTCCTCACGGCCCTGAACAAAATGGGGTAGCAGAACGGAAAAATAAGACTCTCCTCGAAATGACCAGAGCCCTTGTGATAGAATCTCAAGTCCCAAAAACCTTTTGGCCAGAAGCCCTTGCTACTTCAGTTTACCTCATAAATCGCTTACCTACAAAAATCCTTAACTTCAAAACACCCCTCGATGAGTTCTCGGCCAAACACAAAATGCCATCACCACTCACGCTTGAACCTAGAGTTTTTGGTTGTTTCGTTTTTGTCCATCTACCAAAGCAAGACCGGTCCAAACTAGCACCCCGCTCTGTTAAATGTGTTTTTGTAGGCTATGAGATAAACCAAAAATGGTAGCGGTGCTTTGATACGTTAGCCAAACATCTCTACACTACCATGAACTGTGACTTCATAGAAAGTGAGTATTTTTTCCACCAACTTCGCGGTCAGGGGGAGGAAGTTCAGAGTATACCTACTAGTGACCCGCTAAGTTGTCTCCCATCTCCCACTGAAAACACCGCTCAAGGTCCTAACTGGCCAAGCTCGTGTCCTGTGACAAACGTTGGTCCACCAGACGACGTGAACAGCAGTACCACCGGGCCGTCTACAGAATCCCCTAGTCAACCTGAGGAGTTAAGTGACAATGTTCCACTGTCTTCCCCGACTGTGATTCCTATGGTAAGTGATAATGATAGTGTTGATACTAACAATCTGAGACAGGAAACTGAAACCAGAAATGTGCCCGTGGAGATGAGCGGAAGAGAAATGAGAGGTTTCACCTTACCTCCAAGAAGCACCAGAGGAGTGCCACCGAAGAGATACTCGCCGGATTGGAAAGGGAGAAAAACACGGTATTCCATTGTCAACACTGTGCAAGGCCACCTCACTGAAATGGTGCGGGAATTTGACGCTACTCTATATGAAGACGAGGATATTCCGTGTTCATGGCAAGAAGCAAGGAAACATAAGCACTGGCGAGAGGTAGGGGTGTGCATTCGGGTTTCGGTTCGGTTTTTTGTCAAAACCGAACCAAAACCGAAAAACCGAATTTAGTTCAAAATCCAAACCGAACCGAACCTGAAAAACTGAAAAACCGAAACCGATAAACCGAAAACCGAACTTAAAAAACCGAAAAAACCCGAACAAAACCGAAAAACCAGAAAAAAAAAACCGAAAAACCTGAAAAAAATTAAATATAATATAAATATATATTTATATATGTGTATTTTATTTTATTTTATTTTATATATACTAATAGAATATTTATATATAATATAAAATTAATAATACATATAATATATATTATATAGTAGAATATATTAAAAGAATATATATATTATATATAATATAATATAATATAATAAATTAATAGAATATATATATAATTCGGTTTTTCGGTTTTTTTCTTCGCCCGAACCGAACCGAACCGAAAAACCGATTTTTTTTGTTTTTAAAACCGAACCGAACCGAAAAACCGAAAAAACCGAACCGAATTTCAAAATTTCGGTTTGGTTCGGTTCGGATATTCGGTTTCCGGTTTTTTTGCTCACCCCTAGCGAGAGGCGATGAAGAAGGAGATGGATGCCCTGATCAGAAACGACACTTGGGAAGAATGCGACATACCAGAAGGAAAAAAACCAGTGGGATGTCGTTGGATATTTACCATCAAAAGGCGAGCTGATGGATCGATTGAGAGATACAAAGCCAGACTTATTGCAAAAGAGTACACCCAGACATACGGAATTGATTATGAGGAGACATTCTCCCCGGTAGCAAAGATGAACACCGTCATAACCTTGCTAGCAGTGGCGGCATGCAAAGACTGGCCCATACACCAGTTTGATGTAACTAATGCTTTCCTGCATGGGGAACTGAAAAAGAATGAAGAGGTCTATATGGAAATGCCTCTAGGATATACAGAAGGGAAGCAACTCTGCAGACTCAGGAAAACACTTTATGGGCTGAAACAATCACCAAGAGTTTGGTTTGGAAGGTTCTCGCAAGCTATGCTGAAATATGGCTACATTCAAAGCCACTCAGACCACACCTTATTTTTGAAGAAGAGAGGTGATCGGAGGTCCTGTCTACTTATTTATGTGGACGACATGATCATCACTGGAGATGATGATGAGGAAATCAACAACCTGAGGACTAACTTATTTCAGGAGTTCGAGATGAAGGATCTGGGCCCCCTCAAATACTTTCTGGGAATAGAAGTACTTCGGTCTAAGAAAGGAATATTTCTGCGACAGAAGAAATATGTTTTGGATCTCCTGGCTGAAACAGGACTACTGGACTGTAAACCTGCAGACACCCTTATGATGGTGAATCATGGATTGAAGATAGAAGAAGGTGCCAAGCTAGCAAATCGTGAAGAATATCAACGCCTTATGGGGAAGTTGATCTACCTTTCCCACACAAGGCCTGATATTTCATATGCAGTTGGAATTATAAGCCAGTTTATGCACCGACCACATGAGAATCACTTAGACGCAGCATTGAGGGTTGTCCGCTATTTAAAAGGGACTGCAGGGTTTGGCGTATTGTTAAGGAAAAGTGATGATCTAGAGATCGACGGTTACACTGATGCAGACTGGGCAAGTAACCCAATCGATCGGAAGTCTACAAGAGGATATTTCACCTTTGTAGGGGGAAACCTTGTCACTTGGAAGAGCAAAAAACAAAAGGTCGTAGCTCTGTCAAGTGCCGAAGCAGAATTCCGAGGGATTAAGAGTGGCCTAACAGAGATACTTTGGTTAAGGAGGTTGCTGACTGAAATTGATTTCCCACCTACTTGGAAATGCCAACTGTTCTGTGACAATAAGGCGGCAATCAGTATTTCAGAAAACCCAGTTCAACATGACAAGACCAAACATTTAGAGGTTGATCGTCACTTTATCAAGGAAAAAATTGAAGGAGGAATTATCAAACTTCCATTTGTTCGATCAGAAGAGTAGCTTGCCGACATCCTTACGAAGGCAGTAAATCCAAATGTGTTCAATGAGGTGTTGGACAAGTTGAGTATCAGAGATGCCATTGCTCAACTTGAGGGGAGTGTTAAACATCCTTGCCCAAGTCTTACCAAAATGAGAACGAGATATTAGAGGCAGAAAATATGTAATCAAAGGCAAAAAATATGTAATTGATAGAGTCAATATTTGTCTAGAAATAAGGTTATTCTGTACCTAATTTAGACTTTAATACTCCATGTATCAAAGGGGAGACTTGAGTATTGAATAAGAAGAAAAACACAATTCAGCCCTACTTCTACTTTCAATACTGCTCTTTCTCGAATGGCGCCGGGGACGAGGGACCTTCAGCTGACCGTCGTCGCCGGCGAGGAGGATAGGTTGTTGGGCGGCTCCGACGATGGGGATTCTGACAACTTGCGCAGGATTCAGGTGGGCGTGAGTGGGATGACCTGTGCAGCCTGCTCGAATTCTGTGGAATCGGCGCTGAGGAGCCTCGACGGCGTCGTCACGGCCTCCGTCGCCTTGCTGCAGAACAAGGCTGACATTTCATTCAATTCGTCCCTGCTTAAGGTCTCTTTGACTCTAACTTTCTTCGAATTTTATTTAATTTGTATGTGGTTGTCTCTGCAATCAGTTTTGAGCTCAAGTTTGTATGAGCTGTTGTTTGTTGGATAGCAATTGGGCTTCCTCAGATATAGTTGTTCTGGATCATGGGTTTTGCTTAATTATTGCTGTGGATTAGTTGAGTTGTGGTTGTTTTCATGAGCAGATTCCTGTTACCTTTTTGGGGCTTAAGCCGTTGATTAGAATTTAGATATACTGGTATTGATGCTGATGGAAATGGTGTAGACTTATAATGTGAGAATTGAATGTGAACTTATAGTTGTGCATTAGCTTCTCTTGTTAGGTGTATTTAATGAGTGGTTTACTACAGTTGAGAGTGAGAGTGGTGTACCATAATTAGTCACAACTTACAACTAAGTAGCTGTCAAAAACATAGGCTTTTTGAACTTTGCTGCTCTTTTTTAAGATTGTAGTATTCTCTTCTTGACTCTATGTTACTCTTGTCTGAAATGCTGAATGAATCAATGGGTTATAGTTACATGTAATCCTTCAGATAGTACATTTTTGTTCAAGTGCTTTTCCAATATAAAGTTATGATTTTTTGCGTTCAGTTCTTATTATGAGGTTCCACATTTTTTTGTGGTTCATTATGGTCCTATTTCCAGTTTAGAACTTGTTATGTTGGCCTTCCAATTGCAAGCATCTTCACAGCTCTGTTGGACCCTTTGTATCCTGTTTCTTGTCCCAGGATGAAGACATTATAAATGCAATAGAAGATGCGGGTTTTGAGGCTGAAATTCTACCAGATCAAACTGCAACTCGATCGAATCCACGACGGACCTTAATAGGTCAGTTTACCATAGGAGGAATGACATGTGCGGCTTGCGTAAACTCTGTGGAAGGGATTCTAAGGAATCTACCAGGTGTGAAAAGGGCTGTAGTTGCCTTGGCTACTTCTCTAGGTGAGGTTGAATACGACCCAAGTTTTATTAGCAAAGAAGATATAGTCAGTGCAATAGAAGATGCTGGTTTTGAAGCTTCATTTGTGCAGAGTAATGAGCAGGATAAACTTTTGCTTGGGATTTCTGGAATTGCAAGTGAAACTGATGTACAGTTGTTAAATGATATACTTTGCAACTTAAAGGGTGTGAGGCAATTTTCTATTGACCAAACAACACAAGATTTGGAGATTCATTTTGATCCGGAGCTTCTTGGTGCCAGAATATTAGTTGATTCGATTGAAAGTGATAGCTCTGGAAAATTAAAATTGTTTGTCAAGAACCCTTATGCTAGAATGGCTTCTAAGGATCTAGAGGAGTCTGCAAACGTGTTTCGCCTGTTTACTGCTAGCTTTATTCTCAGCGTGAGTATTCTATAGAACTTCTGTTATGCCTGAGCCTCAGTGTACAGTTGTTCTGTTTTTGTTTTATCCGTCTGAGATGTTAATCCAAGAATTAATTGGATGAAATTACTTATGCAGAAAGACATTGCTGGCTCACTAATTAGAGGGTGTTTAGCGGAGCTTATAAGCTTCTTAAAATAGCTTATAACCTGTTTAGCAGCTTATAATTTTAAACTCCAAGCAAAATATGTTCCTAAGACCCATCTTATTTTTTAATGATCTCATGAACAGCCTACTACGGTTGTTATTTCCAGCATATACCTTCCTTTGCATTTCTTTTGAATCTTCTCTCTCTAGCTTATAAGCTCAGTTATCCAAGCACTTTGTCAACTCTGAGCTCTTAACATATTACTTCTTATAAGCTCTTTAAACATCTTATAGGCTGTCCAAGATAAGCTTAGCCAAACACCCTCTTAATGTAAGCTTGTTGTAGTTACATTGTTAGTCGGAACTTAAATAGTGGTTATAAAAAATAATTTATTGTTTAATTTAAACTAGTTTCTTCGTTACAGTCCTAACAACTTAATGACCTTCAGTACCTGTCCTAATTTATTTAAAAGTGTTTCTCTCTCCTGTTCAACCCGCTTCAGGTTCCCCTTCTTTTCATGAGAGTCGTCTGTCCGCGCATACCTTTATTGTATTCTATACTACTTTGGCGTTGTGGCCCCTTCCAAATGGGTGATTGGCTGAAGTTGGTTTTGGTATCTGTAGTTCAATTTATCATTGGGAAGCGCTTCTATGTTGCAGCTGGCAGAGCACTTAGAAATGGTTCAACAAACATGGATGTCCTGATTGCATTGGGAACTTCTGCTTCATATTTTTATTCCATATATGCATTGCTCTATGGTGCAATGACTGGGTTCTGGTCTCCAAGGTACTTCGAAACAAGTGCTATGCTGATAACTTTTGTACTTCTTGGAAAGTATTTAGAAAGCCTGGCCAAGGGGAAGACATCAGATGCTATTAGGAAGCTTGTGGAGCTTGCTCCTGCAACTGCTACGTTGCTTATCAGAGACACGGGTAGGTGTTTTTTTTTGTATGCAAAGTTTCTATTGAATTTTTACTTGTTTTTCATTCACTAAAAAGAATTGGGCAGCATGTATGATATTTCTGATATTGGAATGCATCTTTATATATCTGATTGGGATAAACGGGGACTTGTATCATTGCAGGTGGAAAAGTTGTTGGAGAAAGGGAAATTGATGCTTTATTGATTGAGCCTGGTGACATATTGAAGGTGCTTCCAGGGACAAAGGTGCCCGCTGATGGTTCTGTAGTATGGGGTTCAAGTTATGTGAATGAGAGTATGGTCACCGGTGAATCTGCTCCGGTTTTGAAAGAGATCAACTCACCAGTTATCGGGGGTACTATCAATTTGCATGGTTCGCTTCACATAGAGGCCAACAAAGTGGGATCTAATACAGTCTTAAGCCAAATTATATCTCTAGTTGAGGCAGCACAGATGTCTAAAGCTCCCATTCAAAAGTTCGCTGATTTTGTAAGTTATATCTCTTTGTTGATTTATATTAATTCATATATGCACATTTCAGCTTGTCTGGCTCTGGACAGATAAAAGAGTCTCCTATAGTTTATATGTAAGTGCCCGATATGAAAGCAGTAAAGATAACATGTAGTTGGATTATCACATTGAGAGTCAAACGTAGACTATAGTAACAGCTTCTTTTATCGATATATGACCCCCCCCCCCCCTCAGAAGGTGTCATATGTATCTCCTGTGCTTATTAGTACAAATTTAACTGATAATTTTTTTTACCCCTTATCCTGACTTATAAATAATTTTCTCATATTGAGCATTGGTGACTGATACAGATTGCGAGTATCTTTGTACCCTCAGTAATAACTTTGGCACTGTTAACCTTACTAGGATGGTAAGCTTAATATGGCCAAATTTGTTCTTTCATAGTAGTTGGCAATTAGTAATGTTGAAGTAAAATTTTATTTTTTTTATGGACATCCATGTGCAGGTATGTTGCTGGGGTTCTTGGAGCCTACCCTAATGAGTGGCTGCCAGAGAATGGCAATTATTTTGTATTTTCCCTTATGTTTGCAATATCAGTTGTTGTGATTGCTTGCCCATGTGCACTTGGGTTGGCCACCCCAACTGCGATCATGGTTGCAACGGGAGTGGGAGCTAAAAATGGTGTGCTGATTAAAGGAGGAGACGCACTGGAGAGGGCGCAAAAGATCAAGTATGTTATATTTGATAAGACGGGAACATTAACCCAAGGGAAAGCCACAGTGACAACTGCAAAAGTTTTTTCAGGAATGGATCGTGGTGATTTCCTCACTTTAGTAGCTTCAGCTGAGGTAAAAAAACCCGAACTTTACATTAGAGAATTTGAGTTGCGCACGGACAACTTGAGTATAATAAGGGTCCTAGATTATCTTTTATTTTGGTACAGTCTTGCAGCGAACACCCGTTGGGGAAGGCTATCCTTGAATATGCACGCCATTTCCATTTCTTCGATGACCTTTCTGATACAAAGAATGGTCACAGCAACAAGTCCTTTGATTGGCTTCTTGAAGTAACTGATTTCTCTGCTTTGCCTGGACATGGCGTCCAATGCTTTATCGATGGAAAAAAGATTTTGGTGAGTTTCTTTATCCACACTCTGCGCATCTTAGAAGAAATTCGTCTGAGTGTCGTGTATATTTGTTTAACAGGTTGGCAACCGGAAGCTGATGGCTGAAAATGGCATCACTGTCGAGGAGCACGTGGAGAAGTTTGTGGTGGACTTGGAGGAAAGTGCCGAGACAGGGATACTTGTGGCGTATGATGATGATCTGATCGGTGTTATGGGGATAGCAGATCCACTGAAGAGGGAAGCCGCTGTCGTGATAGAGGGCCTCAAGAAAATGGGCGTCGTTCCTGTCATGGTCACCGGTGATAACTGGAGAACTGCTCAAGCTGTCGCGAAAGAGGTTTGTTATCTTGGTTCATGGCGTTTTTTCTCTACTGAAAAAACTGATTGACACGGTTTGGGTTTTAGGTGGGGATTACCGACGTGAAGGCAGAGGTGATGCCGGCTGGGAAAGCTGATGTAGTGCAGTCACTTCAAAAGGGGGGGAGTTTGGTAGCGATGGTGGGTGACGGGATCAACGACTCTCCTGCTCTGGCAGCAGCAGATGTAGGCATGGCGATAGGAGCGGGGACGGATATCGCAATCGAGGCAGCGGATTACGTGCTGATGAGAAGCAGCTTGGAAGACGTGATCACGGCTATAGACCTGTCGAGGAAGACGCTGCAGCGGATTCGTGTGAATTACGTGTTTGCAATGGCATACAACGTGGTTGCGATCCCAGTAGCGGCCGGGCTTCTGTTTCCGTCTCTGAAAATCAAGCTGCCGCCGTGGGTCGCCGGCGCGTGCATGGCACTGTCATCTGTGAGTGTTGTGTGCTCATCTCTGCTGCTCAGGAGATATAGAAAGCCAAGGCTTACAACTTTACTGGAGATCACTGTAGAGGACTAGTAATAGTCTAGTAGTGAGAGAAGCAGAGTTGCCAGTTTTAATGGGATGTATAATTATTCTTGTCTTGTACAATATAAATGAGATGTAAAATTTTCTGATATGTACATATCAACAGTTTTATAGAGTATTTTCACCTAAAATTACAACAATCCAATTATTTAATTTTGATTCGTTTATGATAAACTTAATTAATGTATAGATGATATAAGATTAGACATAAACTTATAGTAGTAGTAGTAAGAAAATCAAGATAAAATAGCCGCATTGGCATGAATTCCTCCATATCAAATCTAAATGGAAGTAAAAATGTTCAAATAAGAGAGAAACTCTTTATCCTTGTATATTCTCTTCATCCGCAAATAGGAGTCCCGCAATCTCGATCCAATCAATGAGTCTGCCACATCGAACGAAGCTTTTGGTTTTTTCAAACAAGTGGGCCTGGCCTTATAAATTTAAAATTTCCTCGTCCATTTCAATATTAATACAAAACAGTGGCAAATTAGGTAAGATATGTTTGAGATATGAAAATCCAAATAGATAATGGGCTTTGTATTTGGGCTTAATTGGTCACGCTTTCGGATAGTTCCTTTTTTTTTTCTCGAAATCAAAGTTCAAAATTTGATTATTCTATGGGCAAATTAATAATCGAGACGAACTGTGTTCCCGTTGAGGTTGAGAAACTGCTTGAAATGGCTAACACCGTTTCTGTTCTTGCTTATTCTTCTTCATCTTCTTCTACTCCTTTCACCAATAAATCCCCAAACTCGAGGATTTATTGTCAGAATTACCCTCTCGCCAGCAAAATTATCGTCAAAAGTAAGGTCATTTCCCTTCCCTCGCCCTTTGATTTCATCATTTTCAACCTAATTTATCTCAATTCTTCTCTTCTCTTGCTCATAACATCTCCAAGGACTCTATTTCGATTCTGTTCTACACTATTTTTGTTCAGCTTCTATGTTTTAATTATGTTCTACACTATTTTTATTTGTATATTTTTTGTCTTACAAAGGAAGCAATTTTGAAAGGCTGTTTCCTTGTAAGCACAGGATTAGAAGCTCAAGTCTTTCTTCCATTTATTGTTATATGCATTATTATTATAAATTCTCATTCATTTCCAGCAGATATGAAATGTTGTGTGTGTCAAACTGTAAGCTCTGTGCTTGAGTTCAATTAGACTTATAGGGAGACAATGGCAACTTTGGTAACTTGTAAAATAAGCCACATTTGAATAAAATTCAGGAGGTCTAATATAACGTTTCTATTAATCTAGCTTCTGTATCTTGGCTAGCTGCTGCTGGCATTAGAATGAGTTCATTTGGAGATTGTCTTGCAAAATGTTGACACTTCTTTCTCAATGATCTAATAGATGATGCTTTGAATTATTTCTTTTCGACACAAACTCTGTTACAGCTTACAAGTTTTGAATACATTATTAAGATCTTTGGGATTACAATGATAGAGGCCTAGACATTCCTTATCATGTTGGAGGGCTTTCTCTTTATATAGCTTTTGTAAGGCTTCTTTTCAACTAATTGGCATTTTACCAAAATGTCATAAGTGTATACAAGTACTTGCATACCTCCTGAGGGGTGACTGTGATGCCCTTATATCCTTTGAATTTCATAAAGAGTAGACAGAACAAGCAACAAATACCTGCAATTTCTGCCTTTTTTCCATCTAGTTAAGACTTGGTGCCCCCTTTTCTTATTTTATCCCTTCCCAGGGGTTTTCATTAGTACTTTCTTTTGCTCAAGCAAAGTAAACTATTTCATGTATTTCAAAAGAACTAGCTTTTGGCCTTCATTTTTGTTACTAATTTACTAAAACTGTTTTGGTTATTAATTGTACTTGAATGCAGATCTACCCTTTTCGGCAAGTGAAAGCCGCCTACTGAAGGAATTTCAAAGTATGGACAGATAGCCGAAGGTAGATTTGATGGAATTTGTTCTTCTACTAAGTTGTACTCCTATATAATTACTTTATGATGATTTATCTCTGTCACTAGCAGTAAGACTTATCAAGGACGAAGTTAGACAGAAGTCAAAGGATTCGCATTCATCCAATACACCTCACAAGAAGCAGCATTACTTGCTCTAGAAAGCATAGATTATCAGGTTCCATATCATACAATTGATTTAGCTCAATGACAAAAAATAACATATGAAGAGTCGCTTTGTTTATTATTTTTATTTTTTCAGTTGTTTGACGAGAGACGAGTGTTCGTCGAACTTGCAAAGCCTCGTAAAAGTGATTTTGGTGGATACCCAAGAACCTCGGGGCCCCCTCAAGAACAAAGATTGGAAATTCTAGATGATGTTGATTAGTGACGTAGGTTGCTGTTTAACTACATTTCACACTGATTCAGCCTCATGTTTTCTGCTTCAGAAATATATGAACTGCTGTGTCAGTATAGGACTAGTAATATATTCACTTGGGTTGGGTTGACAAAAATCTCTGAATATTGGTATCATTAATCAATAATTTTTGGCCTCTTAGTGCAAAAGATGTTTAAAAGCTTCATGATTATGGGATATAATCGAAATTGGTGTAGGTTCCAAAATATTATACATGTTGCTGTTTGGCTTTGTTGTTTCCTTTTGAATGCATTGTGGTTGTTGAAAAATGTAACACAGAGGCTCAAAAGATTATAGAATCAATCATAATCATCAATAAAGCATTCTAAGTTGATGCGTTGAGTCTCCTCTGTGTGTTAGCATACAACTAACAGGCGATGCAAAACATAAGCATAATCTAACTTGAGGCGTTGTGACACTAGATTATAACAAAAACTAATACCATGAAACTGTACAGCATAAGCTTCACTCGATAAAACCTCGTATATGCATTTCCTCTCTTTCATTTCAGCCACAGTTGTCTTTGTTTTTGCTTTTCACTTGCTTACCCTTCCTCTTGCTCTAGCTTCTCCGCCACTGTGTCTTGTAACTCTTGTTATCATGGAAAAAGCAGCCTTGGGTGAGGGAATCGGGCTTTCCCTGAGGATGTCTCGCCTGATTCCATCATATTTGTCATCTAATCCGGACAGGAACTTGTACGATCGGCTATTTTCTATTAGTTTGGCGCAGCAGTTGTTTTCACAGCATCTGAGAGGAGCTGGTTGTCTCCGATCAATATCCATCCATATGCCTTGCAACTCGTTCCAGTAATCTTTCAAGGTACGTTGTCCTTGTTTTATTCTGATTGCCCTATCTTCCAAGCAATAAAGTTCATAGGGGTCATCTTCAGTTACATCTCCATACATGAGGGCGAGGCTATCCCATAAAGCCTTGGAGGTCGGTTTATATGCGCAAAAAGTGACCAATTTCATCTCCATGTTCTGAAGCAGCAAAAATAAGAGGGCATGGTCATCTTGCTCCCACTGTGAATACATTGGATCATCTGCTGTTGGTGGTGGAGGTACTCCAGTGATGTGGCTGGACATGCCCCTGCTCCCGATCGCCACTCTCATGAGTCTCGACCACAGCGGATAGTTGTTTTCGTCCAGTTTGAACCCGAACACAGTGTCTGAATCTGGTATCATGCTTGCAATCTGCCAAGTTAATTCACTTTGCTTTGGTTTGTGGATGGTTATTTATCTACAAGGATAGTGTATATGGCTAAAACATTACAAGAATTTGATTGAATCTTTTTCTAGGAAAGATTTGTCTTGATTTCTACATTGATTTCTTTGATTTTCTTTCCTCGTTCCAACTGAGAAGCCACCTATACAGATCCATCGTATCATCCAACTTGAATTATGCATTCAAAAAGATTTGATTTCTTACTTTTTATTCATCTAAAATGATGTTTTTACTATAGAGCATAAGCCAACCAAATACTATATAGGGGGAGAATCAGATTATTTCCTCTCTCTTGTAGCAAGTATAAATCATCACAATATGAAATTAATGATACAGGAGAGAAAAATAACGCTAATTGACGCAAAATATACGAGCGTGTAGGCTATCAGTAACCATGACTCTTATCCATCTCTTCTGTTCATTATTTATGGGTCTCACACCATAGGGCATCTCTCTTAATCTCCTAGGGCATCTCTCTTTATGATAAATATTCCTTAAATAATTCATTTGCTAAATCCAAAAAAAAAAATTGTGATAGAAAATATTGCTTAAATGGTTGGCCTTTTTTAAAACCCACAAGCTACAACAATACAAGTCAATATGATTGTCTCTAATTCATTTTGCTTGTCTTTAATTCATTTTGCTTGTCTTTATACTATCTAAAACAACCAATCTTGCTTTTTAGCACCCACCGCATATATTATTACTAGTATGTTAGAGAAATAAATTATACGAGGCCTATAATTTCAAATAATTATAGGGACCACGTCAAGATTTGATGTGAGCAAAATATTAATGTGAGATGTACATTACACCGTTTGCTTCATATCATTCAGTTGGAATTTCATAATCTTGTATATATGCAGTTGGATAGCGAAATCAAATAAGTAATTTTTTTAAGTGAAAACCTAACGTTATAAACATGAGTCATAGCGACGTAGCCAACTCATAAGATAAAAGTTTAGCACACGCTGAATACAAATCACAGGTCATCACCAAAACAGGTATAAATATAAATATTACTCCTTTATTAACATAAAATAAAACTCTTTTAGTAGTAGTAAAAAGGCATACAAAAAAAAAGCGATTCCTAGTTATAAATTACACGCATTAGATTATCTTCCAACTGAGTTTAAATGCGGAACTAGTACAATACGAGAGATAAAAGAGAAACGCAATTGAAGTAATTTTTTTTGGATAATGAGACTCACTTTTTTTTTGTTTTTAAACTAAGGGTATCCACCGATAGACCAAATGACTATTCTGCATGCTGATTTGTAGGCACCTCGAAGGGTGGGAAAGCTGACCTAAGAATTTAAGGTTGTTCCATACTCTAAGCCAGAGATGAATCCCTTAACTATTTGTTTAAGGATGGACGAGTCCGATGCTAGTTGACCACAACCATTGGGTCGAGAATCACTTTATTAGCATTGTAATAATGTATGGCAAAAATAATTCCATAAACAAAAAGTAGACACATATGGAGTTTAAAAGTAAGATATTGAAAATAGTGGGGGGTAAAACTGTAGAACCTGTATTAAAATTAGAACTAGTAAAAACAAGAGATGGCTTTATTAGCGTACAAGTTTTGGGGTTGTTAAGTTGGGAGGTTGACACAGAAAGCCCACCTACATAGAAGCACTTCAAACAAACTGTTTTAATGAATTTTGGCTGATATATTATTATTTTTATTGATTAGTAGTAGTAACATTTGGAGTGGGGGTGGGTGGGTGAAATTTTACCTTGCCATCTCCAGCTCATCTATTCTTTTATTCATCAACAAACGCCATATAATTCTGCCACCATCTCCTCCCTCCTCTATATTTATGCCGCTGCTGCATCAACACACTCAATAACTTCGCTTCCTCCGCCGCATTGCCCCTGCTGCTGCTGCATTTTATTGCCTTTTCCCCCAGGTTTGTTAATCTCTCTCTCTCTCTCTCATTTTAGCTCTGCTACCTTGTTGATTTAACTCTTAATCTCTGGATCTGGAATTTTCAACCTAATCTAACGAAATGATGTATATACCTAATCTAAGCTTATAGATCTGGTTGTAGATCGGAATTTTCCTTCTCACATCACATTCGCATCCATAGATCTGTTGCTTCTTCCTTCTATTAGAATTTAGTAAATCCTTTCATCTGATCTAGCTGCATTGCTAAAGCAAGTGAGTTATGTGTTTCAGATTGGAGGAGGAGCTGGAAGTAGATCGAGAAGATGCTGAAATCGATGAGAATGAATGTTATGATTTGCAGCACTCTGCTGTTTCTCTCTTTCGCAGCATCAGCCAACGGTCAGAAAACCAGCCCCGCGCCGGTGACTCCGGTACCGGCACCGGCGCCGGCACCGGCGACCGATTACGTTAACCTAGCTGATCTGCTATCGGTGGCGGGGCCGTTCCACATTTTCCTAAAATACCTGGAGTCGACGAAGCTGATCGACACATTCCAAGACCAAGCCAACAAAACCGAGGAAGGAATCACTCTATTCGTCCCCAAAGACGAGGCGTTTTCATCCATTCGAAAGCCAGCTTCTCTCTCCAATCTCACACAGGAGCAGCTCAAATCCGTAATCTCCTTCCACGCCATTCCGCATTACTACTCCCTCTCCGACTTCCGGAACCTCAGCCTCAACAACCCCATCCCCACCTTCGCCGGCGGCCCCAATTTCGGCCTCAATTTCACCGACAACGCCGGCACCATCCGCATCGACTCCGGATGGACCAGCACCAAGGTCATCAGCGCCGTCCACGCCGCCGATCCCGTCGCGATCTACGAGACCGATAAAGTCCTCCTCCCCACAGCGATATTCGGCACCGACGTTCCACCGCTGCCCCCGGCCCCGGCTCCAGCTCCTGCCGCAGACCCCCCGGCCGCAGACACCCCTTCCGCCGCCGCGGATAAAGGCTCCTCCTCTTCATCCTCCTCATCGCACTCCAATTCTGCGGCGACGTCTTCTCCAAAGAGTATTGTTCACGGCCATCTCGTGACGGTTATTGTCGGTGTGCTGCTGATGTTGTTGTGCCGCTGATGATCTCGATGGATTGTGTCATTGTTTAATTTCTGCGTTTGCCTTTTGAGTATTGAGTTAATTTAATTGCCATGGATCACTGCATACCAATTTTTCTTCTTAGCTATTCATTACCATACATGTTATTGTTATGTATATGATGCCCCCCTCATGTACGTATGTATACTTTGTTGCTGGAGATCGATTCTATCAATTGCATTTTATTAATTCTATTCCTGTCTAATTACGCATTTTTTTAAGATGAGATGCAGCGTGTTTCATTTTGTAAATGTAACGTATAAAAAGTTTGTGTCTTGCCTTTCTTATGTCATTGCAAAAACAAATGGTTTGTTTGACTAGCATTTCTCTATGCACTCTCATCCTCAAGAGTCCTAACAACCATTCAAATGACAACCAATATTTTGAATTTCATATTGATAACCCACGTTCAAAATTTTTATTTTATGTTTTTTTTAATATGTTTAATATCACAAGCGTTATAATACTACCAAACTAAGACCATTTTCAAGGGTACACTACAACCTAAAATGGGATAGGTTATACAGCTCCAATAATACTCCAAAACCAATCTCATTTCAGGCTTTTGAGTAAAAAATATCTACCTTTAGGTTTATACTAAATCAAAACCAAAAACTTTTTCAAATATTGTGGGTAAAAAAGATCTTTTAAGTCTGAGTTAAGTGTAAATGGTTGGAGTAAAATCTTATTTGATGTGACATTTACACTAACATGAGTTTGAGTTTAGTGTAAATAGTTGGAGATGCTTTTAAAAACTTCGACTATGTTATTTCTATTTTTATAGAGTATATGCTACTTGTTTTTATATGTTTTTAAAGCAAATTGCCAAAAAAGTGAAAATTTGATTAATCTCGCAACTTTAACAATTGACCGATTATACAACAACTTTAATATTTTTCTCAATTGTCCAATTAATCTTTGAAATGAGAAAAAAGTATATATAATGTGGCAAATGCAAAATATTGTATGTTGACAAAATGTCTGGTTAAAGACGTCTTCGCTGAATACACTTAGTCTTCGCTTCTTTAATTCTACACATGCACACGTCACGTCAATAAGTTTAGACACGTAGCATGTCGGAAATTTTCACCATGATACAATTAAGAAAAATCACAAAAAATTTGAATTATTTTATTTTATTTTACTATAATTTTCTCATTTTTTTATAATTAAGGTATAGGAAAAAGAAGCTTAAAATAGAGTTATTGGCAGTTTTTTGTGTTCCTGAGTATTCGCATGTCCAAGCCGAAACGGCATTTTCTCCTATCAAATCCTCCATTCTTTCCATTTCCATTTCCATTTCCATTCCCTTTTTCATCCCAAGCACTCGCACTTATACTACAATCAAATGCATAAGATATGAAATATGGTTGATCCTCATCAGATGTGAACGATAGATATCACTACTGATCCCACAAATCATCGAAAGGTAATCCATCGATCTATATCTCATGAGCACATCAACTGTTTGTTGATATGATTCATAACGTATGCTCAATGTATATTGATGTTGTATAAGGAATTACAGATAGTAATTTAATTTCACATGCAATATATATATATATATATATGAAATTTTGATCGAATTACATTATTCATAGCCTCAAATCTCAATTAGTTGCGTTTTGGAATAATCAAAATTAGCTTCTGTTACAGTGATTTGTTTGTTGAATATAGATGGAAATCGATCGATCTCCCATATTTGTAAGATCATTTCCAATTCCACCCAATCTATCTTGTTTCTCTTTATAGATCATCAGTTTCCTTATTCTGTTATCCGGAGTTTCATTGCAAAGTATTATAAGAGAATATGTCCAGTTTCGTGGGTGTAGTCGTCTCCGATCCTTGGCTTCAGAGCCAATTCACTCAAGTCGAGCTACGAGGCCTTAAAGCTAAGGTACTGTGATATCTCCTCTCCCCTTTTGACCAATTGGACCTTGTTTTTCTCAAAAATGAATATGGCTATGGTTGCAGTTTGTCTCAGCACGGAATGAAGCTGGGAAGGTTATATTGGCAGATTTGCCACCAGTATTGGTGAAACTGAAGGCGGTTACTGACTTGTTAACAGAGAATGAGATCACGGACATCTTAAAGGAGTCATCTCCTGATTTGGATGAAGAAGTTGATTTTGAATCCTTCCTTAGGGTATGTATGTTAATCTTAGTTTCATTTGATATTACTATAATATGCTTCGTAGCTGTCCGTGCATCTCCCTTTCCATGATTGGATATATTGATAAAGACACCTAAGGATCACCTATATTTCAAACATGTGTAGCATTATTTGAACCTGCAAGCTCATGCCTCAGAAAAAGTGGGTGGTCATAAACCTCAGTCGTCCTTTCTCAATGCGACTACAACTACTACACTGCATCACACAATTAGTGAATCCGAGAAGAATTCCTATGTCAACCACATCAACACCTATCTTAGAGATGATCCATTCTTGAAGGATTATCTCCCCTTAGATCCATCTAGTGATGATATCTTTGAATTGGCAAAGGATGGCGTTCTTCTATGGTACAGGTTCCCTGTAAAATCATGCATGTATGAAAGCAAGAACAATTCTCGTATTTTTCTCAACCGTGTAATTATTTGATGCAGTAAACTCATAAATGTAGCTGTACCTAATACTATAGATGAGCGAGCCATCAATACTAAGAAGGTTCTAAATCCATGGGAGAGGAATGAGAACCATACCCTTTGCCTCAATTCTGCAAAGGCAATTGGGTGCACTGTGGTCAACATTGGCACGCAAGACCTGATTGAAGCTAGAGTAAGCTAGCTATTTGTCTTTTTGTCTTTCATTTTCAGTGCAGTGTAGATATCATCAGCATGGATACAAATCATTATAACTTCCTTTTTTTGTCTGACAGCGTCATCTAGTTGTTGGGCTGATGTGCCAAATAATCAAGGTAAATCAAATTCCGTAGGTCTGTAGCATAACATAAGATGAAAATAGCTAACTGCTTTACCTTATTTGTCAAACAACAGATACAATTGTTATCTGATCTTGATATAAAGAAGACTCCTCAACTTGTTGAGCTGATGGAAGATTCTACGGTGACGATCTCTCAAAGTTGTTTTCATATAATAGCTTTTTCTCATCTTCACTCACAATTGGTCCGACACAGGATGTAGAGGAGCTTATGGGATTAGCCCCAGAGAAAGTTCTTCTGAAATGGATGAACTTTCATCTGAAGAGAGCAGGATTCGAGAAGCAGGTTACAAATTTTTCCTCAGATTTGAAGGTAAGAAAAGAACTAGGGGGCAGAAGCCTCTAAGAGCCTTATTTAGAAGTCACAGAAACTTTGCAATTATTTAGTCTGTGCAGCTCAACATACCCATTCTAACTGCAGGATGGAGAAGCTTATGCTCACCTGCTCAATGCACTTGCCCCAGAACTTGGCACAAACTCAACATTGGAAACAACAGATCCTACTGAAAGAGCAAAATTGATCATTGAGCAAGCTGAAAAACTAGATTGTAAAAGATATGTTACTCCAGAAGACATTGTTGAGGGATCACCAAATCTAAATCTTGCATTTGTTGCTCAAATATTTCAACACAGGTAGGCTTCGAAACTCACCTTCTAGTTATGGAAACAAAACTTCAGTAGTTCAAATTCAATATAATCATGCTTTACATGTTAGAAGAAGAGAGCTAAGTTTCAAAATTAATATATTTATGGTGAAATGCTGGTCACACTGGCTGTCCTTTATTCGTATTCATACCATGGTTATTTCAACTAGACAATGACATGAGGGAGGCCTACTACCTATACAGGATTGAAGATAATTCATCCATTCTGGGTATAACCTGCTTATTTCTGAATTCATTTTATGGAGTAAGAAAGATCATAAAGCATAGTGTTCCCAGTATGCTCTATTTATAGAATGTCCAATAGTCTAGTCATATGAATGTATTGAATATCAAAATTACTGTTTCAGAAATGGACTATCAGATTCAGTGGACCAGTCGAAGGTATCTGTTCCTGAAATGGAGGAAGATGAGGCTCAAACTTCACGAGAAGAGAGATGCTTCCGGTTGTGGATTAACAGCCTTGGGATTGAAACCCACGTCAATAATTTATTTGAAAATGTCAGGGGAGGGTAGGTTTCCTTTTATTTGTTTTGACATTTAGCTTTATGAGTTAATTCACTTCGACTTGTCCTGCATGCAGAGGTGTTCTACTGGAAGTACTTGACAAAGCTTCTCCTGGATCTGTAAACTGGAAGAAAGTTCCAAAAATTCCTCTTAATTCTTTCAAGAAACTTGAGAATTGCAACCAAGTTGTGAGTATTGGGAAGGATTTGAACTTATCCCTAGTGAATATAGCTGGAAATGATATTTTGCAAGGAAACAAGAAGCTCATAATATGTAAGACTGCTCAACTTAGTACATTAATTCTGATCTCTGTTTTCATTCAAAATTTTAAACTTAGATTCATCCATTGGTAATAGGTAGTCTAAAATGCAGTGTTTAAATGATTATGGGTAGATATCATCAACACTGCTTTACTTTTCATGCTGCATCTGTCCATAAGTAGAGTTGCATGCTTTCTAACATCATAATGTTTTCACATTACATCCTTTTGACTCCTGCATGATGTTTATTCGTCAAAATACTTAAGATCTTTATAGTACCATTTAAACATCAACATAACTCTACATGTTTGTCATTTGCAGCTTTTCTGTGGCAGTTAATGAGATTTAACATGATCCAACTTTTAAAAAACTTGAGACAGCATTCCCAAGGAAAGGAAATTGGAGATGCTGACATACTGAATTGGGCAAACGAAAAAGTCAAGAGATCTGGTAGAAGTTCCCAAATGGAAAGCTTCAAGGTAATGCTGAAGGTCTTGATCATGCAGTTATTTTGTATATATTTGCTATTATATTTCTGTCTTTGTCTTGCATTATCAGGATAAAAACCTCGCAACTGGGAGATTCTTTCTTGAGCTTTTAAGTTCCGTGGAGCCAAGGGTGGTCAACTGGGCCCTAGTTACAAAGGGAACAACTGGTATGGGAGTCCTCATTTAGGATCTTCTGTTGCAGCTAATGAGATTAATAAATCAAATATATGCTTAGGATTGGTTGAAAATTTAATTGATGTAATTAGAAAGGGGGTTTATTTTAGGAGCCAAATGGAGTAATGGCCTAACTCCTAACCATTTTAGGAACTATACTTTATCCATGCCTTAACCTTGTAATTAACTTGCATGTCTACTTTTGTCTGTTATGTCTGATTGTTCCTCACAACATGACCTGTTATAATTTATTCTTACTGAAAGTGGATTTAATTGTAAATGCAGATGAAGATAAAAAATCAAATGCAACATATATAATCAGTGTTGCGCGAAAGCTTGGATGCTCCATATTCTTATTACCTGAGGATATAATTGAGGTACATTCACCAATTGCATATGAAAAGAATGTGCACATTACAGTATTAGCTCCTTTTTGCTTGGCCTGTATTCAGATTGGTAAACTAGTTATCTACTAGCTAGTTTACTATCTCAAAAGTAACACTTGAAGAAGATGCTATATTCAGATTGGTTCTGCTTTAAGCACACAGCATATACGACATGCATTATGCAAAAATGTAACAGACTATTCTAAACTGTTGCAACTGATGGTATCAGGTGAACCAGAAGATGATGCTGACCCTTACAGCAAGCATCATGTATTGGAGCCTGCAGAAGAAGGGGGGAGATACTGAGCCTCCATCTCCTAGCCAGCGATCTGGGCCACCATCTCCTAGCGCGCGATCTGAACCTCCATCTCCTAGTCTGCGCAATAACCAGCCACCACCATCTCCCAGAGGTGATGATGTCTAGTTTGCGAACTGATGTTTCTGCTGCATTAAGTACTGATGTTCACCAAGAAGTTACCAGTTAATAGACATTTCACAAACACTGAGTATTCAACTGGATCTAGCAGAGTTGGTTTTTTTATGGAGGGAAGAGTTTAGATATTGGTTCTTGCAGGTAAGTTCCTGGTAGAGTAAGCAAGAAGGTATACAGATTCTTCAAGTTTAATTTGTTGTAGTCAGAGGTGCATTGTTTGGATACAGTTGAAGTGGGGAAACAGTTTTGTATGGCACATTCATGATGTTAATATTGCTTAGTTATGGCTGCCTTGAGCACTCTTTTTCATATATAAAAGTACTAGTATATCTTTGTGTTTGTCTACTGGTAGAGTGGTCGGGTTCAAGTCTAGCCTCACGATGCCTTGAAATTTCTGTTCATTTGCTTAATATGAAGATGGAATAATTAAGTTGACACGCCAGTTGTGATTTAAAACCTAATTCTCCCGTCGTTTTTCTTAACCATAGTACCTCTTCTTGAATGGTGTATCAGGCATAGTTTGGGAATAGAGAAAGCATAAAAGAGGATGAAAAGGGAGTATAAGATCGGTAATTGAGACTTTGTGATTGATGATTATTACAGTATAGAATACCCCATTATATAGGGTTGATACATTTGTAACTATGGTAAAGTATCAATCAAAGATCAATTTCCCTATTCTATTCTTGGAGTATAATTGATTGGAATATTTTTCCTTATTGTTTGGAATATTCTCCCAATGTCAACTTTTCCTTTCTCAACACCCCCCCTCAAGTTGAGCGGTGGGATCCCAAAAGCTCAACTTGCCAAGTACGTTCATGAGGCTTCTTGAATTGACAGCTTTGGTGAGGATATCAGCCAACTGTTCTTCGGACCGGACAAATGGTAGTTCTACAGCTCCACTTTCCAGTTTTTCTTTGATGAAGTGTCTGTCGACTTCAACGTGCTTTGTTCGATCATGCTGTACTGGATTCTCGGATATGCAGATTGCTGCCTTGTTGTCGCAGTATAGTTGACTTTTGTCTTGTGTGAGCCCAATCTCATCCATCAACCTCCTAAGCCATAAGATCTCCATCAACCCACTTCTTATTCCTCGGAACTCAGCTTCCGCGCTCGATAATGCCACTACTTTCTGTTTCTTGCTCCTCCATGTTACCAGATTTCCTTCTACAAACGTGAAGTATCCTGCGGTTGACTTCCGATCGATTGGATTACTGGCCCAATCAGCATCAGTAAACCCATAAATTCCTCGGTGTTCATTCTTTCTTAACATTATTCCATGTCCAACTGTTCCTTTGAGGTACCTCACGATCCTCAATGCAGCTTCATAGTGGTCTTTTTGTGGTTGGTGCATGAATTGGCTTATCACTCCTACTGCATAGGCAATGTCTGGTCTAGTGTGAGAGAGATAAATGAGTTTCCCAACCAGACGCTGGTACTTTCCTTGGTCTGCTAATTCCGCTTTATCAGAGATCTGCAGCCCGTGGTTCACTACGATTGGTGTATCGGCTGGTTTGCAATCAATCAAGCCTGTCTCCGCTAGAATGTCCAAGATGTATTTCTTCTGTCGCAGGAAGATTCCTCCTTCAGACCGCAGTACTTCTATTCCCAAGAAGTATTTAAGGTTTCCCAAGTCTTTCATTTCGAATTCTTGGAATAAGCTTCCCTTTAGCCTCTCTATCTCTTCTGTATCATCTCCCGTGATAATCATATCATCTACATAGATAATCAGGCATGTGATCTTGTCATCTCGCCTCTTCAAGAACAAAGTATGATCGGAGTTGCTCTGCCGAAATCCGTACTTGGTCATTGCTTCTTTGAATCTTCCAAACCAAACCCTCGGAGATTGTTTGAGCCCATAGAGTGTTTTCTTTAGGCGGCATCCTTCCCCTTTTGCAAATCCTTCCGAGAACCCCGGGGGTGCTTCCATGTACACTTCTCTTTTCAGCTCCCCATGTAGAAATGCGTTTGTTACATCAAATTGGTGAAGTGGCCAGTTCCTGTTGGCAGCAACTGAGAGTAGTACTCGAATGGTATTCATTTTTGCTACAGGTGAGAAAGTCTCATCGTAGTCAACTCCGTAAGTCTGCGTGTAGCCTTTGGCGACTAATCGCGCTTTGTATCTCTCTATAGAACCATCTGGCCTTCGTTTGATAGTGAACACCCACTTGCATCCAACTGCCTTTTTTCCGTCTGGGATTTTGCATTTCTCCCATGTACCGTTTCTTTCCAAGGCTCCCATCTCTTTCATCATTGCCTCTCGCCAGTGTTTGTGTCTCCAAGCCTCTTCCACCGTACACGGGATTTCCTCTTCCTCATATAGGGCGGCCTCGAATGCGTGTGCCATCTCTGAGAGGTGTCCCTTCACCAGGTTTACAACGGAGTATTTGGTTTTCTTGCCGATGAATTCAGGGCTATAACGTTTTGGCGGGATTCCTCTATTGGCTCTTGGTGGAAGTTTGTATCCCCCAAGTTCTTCGCTAATCTGTTCTTCCAACAAATCACAAATTTCTGGATCATCTTGCGAATCTGTTTCGGGCCCATTATCTGTCTCTGGGTCATTTTCACCAAGTGTAGTCAAATCATCAATACTAGGAGGAGTTTCAGAGACACTTACAGGAGATACCAGTAGGGGATCGTCTTGGATAGTGTCACTGATCGGTGCGGGCTGTATTTCTTCTTCATCTTCTGCTGGGCTTTGTTTGAGACGGCCTGTTGGGATGTCAGAAGTTGGTGGCTGGCTTAGTGGATCACTATGGCTCTCCCCCTGACCACTAAACTGGCCAAAGAAATAGTCGGTTTCAAGGAAATCGCAATTCATGGTAGTGAATAAGCGATTAGTTTTAGGGTCGAAGCACCTATATCCCTTTTGTGAGCTCCCATATCCCACGAAGATGCATTTGATAGCACATGGAGAGAGTTTATTTCGCTCATGTTTGGGGATGTGCACAAAAACTGAGCATCCGAATACTCGAGGCTTTAAGGTTAAAGGTAATGGTATGTGGGCTAGGGTCGAGAGGACTTCCAGTGGGGTTTGGAGGTCAAGAGTCCTGGAGGGTAGGCGATTTGTTAGATAGACAGATGCGGCTATAGCTTCGGGCCAGAAGTGTCTGGGGGTTTTAGACTCAATGAGCATGGCGCGAGCCATTTCTAAGAGGGTACGGTTCTTTCTTTCTGATACGCCGTTTTGTTCTGGAGTGTATGGGCATGTGGTTTGGTGGACAAGACCATTTTTGTGACAAAAGGTTTTCATATTCGAATTGACAAATTCTCCCCCATTGTCGGAACGAAGGACTTTTATGTTTTTCTGGAATTGGGTTTGAACTAGTGCATGAAAGTGTCTAAAATGTTCAAAAACCTCATTCTTTTGTTTCATAAACTAGACCCAGGTCATACGAGTGCAATCATCTATAAAGAGGAGAAAATATTTGAATCCTTGTCCCCCCACAGTTGGAGAGGGACCCCACACATCAGAATGAACTAGTGAAAAAAGGGAATCAACCCGGGTATTGTTTGATTTATATGAATGTCTATGGCTCTTGGCCAATGCACAGGTTTCACAATACATATCTTGACTAAATTTAGGAAAGAGGATTTTTAGATAACCCGTAGAAGGATGTCCCAAGCGTCGATGCCAAAGCCAAGCCTCTCTATCAGTAGTCCCGAGGTTTAGTAGAGCAGTTCCTCGTTGTGTGATCTCGTCCACGTAATACAGCCCGTCCCGTTCAGTGCCACGTCCAATAATTTCCCCTGTCCTGATATCCTGTAACAGACAGAAGGTCGGTTGCATCAGTAACGTACAATTTAATTCTTTTGTTACATGACTGATTGACAACAGTTTATGTGACATGGACGGAACATATAAGCAATTAGATAACGTCAGAGTGGATGAAACAGTGACTGTTCCTGCTCCTTCAACAGGTGTAAACTCGCCACTAGCTGTTTGGATATGACTCTTTGGTGCCCTATGCATATTAGATATATCAGATATGTCATAAGTAATAGTATCAGTGGCTCCGCAGTCAAAAATCCACTTATCATTTTTCTTTTCCGAGGAGACGTTTAAGGCATAAGATTCGGGTAAATTGTCAAGTATTTGGAACTGATTTTTACAAAGTATAGGGACTGTTTTGGAATTTTCAGCAATTTTGGGGGTTTTATTTGAGGATTTCTGAAGTAGGGTGGCTATATTGCAATTTCTGGGATCTTTGGGGTTTCCTTGCAAATTTCGGGGTCTAATCTGCAATATTCCTGGACCTGGGGGGTCAGGATAAGAATTAAGGAAAGGGTAAGGGTTTGAGAATAAATTCTCAAACCCTAATTTACCATCTAATTGAGAGTCCGCCTCTTTCTCGGCCATTCCCGATTTTGCACCGCCTCCTCTGGCGACGGTTGCTACTCCGGTCGTCATCTCCTCTGTTTCCGGGTTGCCGCCTCGGTTGTAAGCGGCTCCTGAGTTGCTCCCGATGGTGACGCCTGGTTCAGTTTTGCCTATCGCCGTCGCTGCTCGGCCAGCTCCCTTGAATGGGGCTGGTGGCGGTGGTTTGGTCTTCTTTTCTTGCCACCATTCTGGGTAGCCGTGAATTTCAAAGCATGTTTCCCGGCTGTGCTTCTTCTTCCCGCAGTGTGAACATACGAGCCTCGATTTGTCTTCTTCAGGCCGTTTGTTCCACCCACCACCACTACCGCCGCCGCTCCGTTGAGGATGGCTTCGATGCTGCCATTGATGGGTCACGGCCAGGCCAGCCCCGACCCCTTGCGTGCTGGAGTCCTCTGTCTGGAGAATGCTCGACCGGACGTCTTCTCGTCGGAGGATGGCGTAGGCCGCCTCGGCTGAGGGAAGTGGCTCTGTCCTGAGAATCTCCTTCTTGGTGTTCTCGTATTTGCTGTTTAAGGATACTAATAATTGAAACAGCCTCTGTTCTTGTTTTTCTGTGTTGTATATGTCAATGTCCTCTGCATATTTCATTGGATTTGGATGTCGCCGATCTATGGAGATCCATATGTCGTTTAGTCTGGTCCAGATCTCCTCCAGTGATTCCTCCCTCTGCTTTAACGTGATTGCCTTTGCATACAGGTCATATACTTGGATTTTGTCGCTCCCGCTGGCGTAGGTGACTTCGATGCTTACCCATATATCTCTGGCCGTCGGGTATTGAGTCAATCGACTCACCAATCTTGGTTCAACGTTCTGGGTTAACCATGTGAACACACAGTGGTCGGCTTGTTGCCATTTCTCGAATGCTTGGTCGGTTTTGGCCGGGGGGGGTGGGACTCCGGTGATGTGAGACATCATCCCCCTTCCGCCAATCGCTGCTTTCATGAGGATAGACCATTGGGGGTAATTATCCCCATTTAGTTTCTCTGCAATGACCAGTGGTGAGGAATCGATTCTGTAGATTTCTGGTGTTGATTCTGGAGGTTTGGTGGGTATTATTTGGTTCTGACTTTGTGCGATACTTGCACGCATAAATTCGGCAAACATTCGAGCGAATTGCTCTGTTTCCGTTGGTTTTGGTGGTTCGTCGTTATCTGACATGTTTTGTCTTTGCAGGATCTGCCGGGTTTTAGCTAAAAGGTTTGAGATTGGTCCGAGACAGTGATGAAACTATTCTGAGTCTCATCCCCGCTCTGATACCATCTTGAATGGTGTATCAGGCATAGTTTGGGAATAGAGAAAGCATAAAAGAGGATGAAAAGGGAGTATAAGATCGGTAATTGAGACTTTGTGATTGATGATTATTATAGTATAGAATACCCCATTATATAGGGTTGATACATTTGTAACTATGGTAAAGTATCAATCAAAGATCAATTTCCCTATTCTATTCTTGGAGTATAATTGATTGGAATATTTTTCCTTATTGTTTGGAATATTCTCCCAATGTCAACTTTTCCTTTCTCAACACCTCTGTGTTCCATTCTTGATTCCCTTAATTATGCTTCTGCACAAAGAGTAACAACCTTCTGGATCCGTCACCACCCACTGCCAAACGTTGAATCCGACATTGTTCTAATCAATATGAGCATATGTACTTTATTTCGAAACTTATTTATTTTATTTAATTAACATTTTCAAATCAGTGCGAATAAAATAACATTGATTGTGTATCGCACGAGTGAAACACTAATAATAGTAACGCAATACATGTTTTTCTTGCTAAATCACTACTATTTCCTATGCGTTCAGCTACAGGCTACTTGTATATGAATAATTGAATCAACATATAAGATTCAACTACACTTAAAATCCAAAATTTTCACTCAAACAATATCACTTACTATATGTTTTTAATTTTACAGATTTGTTCATTTGTGGTTGTGAATATTATGAGATTCTATCTTGCTGTAAAAATAAATGATGCGAGTACTTGCATTGCATTCACCTAAGATAGCGAGATGAGATATTAAAAACTGGCGATCCATAGATCTATCATGAATCATATTCCATTCGTTCTCTCATAATTGAGTCATTTTTTCATTTTGGAAAGTTCATTTATAGTTGAGTCATAATAATACTCCCCCAGTCCACAAAATATTGTCCATGCTTGACTTAAGGTGCGTGTTTTACGAAAAGTGAGTTAAAAAAGCGAAGGGAATGTAGGTCTCACATTTATATACTAGTATTAGTTTTATAATAGAATGTGAATGTAATGAGTTAGTGGAAGGTGGAGTCCATTTACCAAAAATGAAAAATAAAAAAAAAGTGGACAACATTTTGCGGACGGACTAAAATGACAAAATTGGACAACATTTCACGGACAAATGTAGTACACACTTTTTCGACTCTTACTTTACTCTCTCTACTTTATTCACTTTCTACTGTATTCTCTCCACTTTTTTCTATATCTTACTTATTTATCTATCAACTTAACGCACTAAATATCCATTTCTTAAACCACATGCCGAAAAATTTCGAAAAGTTCCGCCTCAACTGTGAGGGAACATAGAGAGTATTAAACACACCATATATAAATATAACATATTCTTCTCATTTAACTCGTGGGACATGTTCCAAGACAAGGCTTGCCATTTGCCAAGAAGAAAAATAACAAGTGAAGAAAAGTCAGTGAAGAAGATTTGGGTTTGGATTGGGCGATCATCACAATGAAACCTCATCCACCAGTTTCTCATCAATTATAAGTTATAACACTGACACCACAAACATTATAGTCATCCTAAACATAGTGAAAGCAACCAACTACTCAATTTCATTAATTCATTACATAGGTTTTGAAAGTTTTTAGTTTGTACACTTGGTTAATTTACTCTTTCCAGATTTCTTGAATATGCAAATAAACGTACAATTCACGTTGCAGTTATAATATCGTGAATTTCATTTTTGATATCTTTTTCATTTGCACCAAATCAAAGTATATATAATTAATGAAATTGATATAGCAGTTGGACGATCACCTACTCTGAATACGTATTCAACTCCGTTACTGTATACTCAATTTGATTAATTAATCAAGTACTATAGTAGTATTATTTAACCGGAGAAAATTAACAGGTCAATATATGAGAATTGCAGCAAAATATTTCTGATAACAACTCCACCTATTTAATCACGTGCAATTATATATTAAACAAAAATATCTACGTCAAAAGTGAATAAAATAAATTCACAGGCTTTGCATGAAATGCATTTGGGTCATCAAAATGCTTATGCATGATCGTCCTTTACAATTGATGTAGTACTATTTCTTTTGAATGACAAAATTTAAGAAACTATCTTTGTCCACTATAAATAAAATATTTTCTTTTTTGTTGTGCTGCTAAAAATAGAACATTTTTTAAAATAAAAACAACATCATCTCAATTTTTGTTTCTCTTAGTTTATTCTCTTCCCACTTAACTCACAAAACAATAAATACATAAAATCTCATGCAAAAAAATTAAATGGTTCACACTCTATTTAATGGAACGAAGGGAATAATACTACTCTGTATTTAGTGAATTAAGTGGAGAAATTAAGAGAATTGTAGTATCTAATGAGTTAAGTGGATAATTAAAAATATAAACCAAATGAGAATTAAAAAAGAGAAGTTACATATTGTTTTTTACTATAAAATTGACTCAATTATAATTTTAGTTGGACAATAAAAAAGGGAATATGACCGAGTTAGATATTACACAAGAATCTTACGAGTACTTCTATTTTAACCTAGTCACATATATACGATTAAAAGTTCAATTGTGTGAACATTTGATACATGGTGTGTCAAACCGATCATAAATTGTGCACACATACAACCGTTCAAATAAAATAAAAACGTTTAATAAATTGCGCATTAATAGAGACAATTTAAACATGCATAAATTATTTGGTTTTGGGAATTGAAAAAAACAATTTAAGAGTGCAGCATACCTGGATAGCAACACTAGTGGTTCAACTATAATATGCATAGCTAGTGCGTAGGTAGTGGTACCCACTTCACTTCACTTCACTTCACCTCACCTCACCTCACATCACACACATGTTTATTTGCATATGCACGTGGATTGACCAATCTCAACATTTTTACACTATAAATAAGGCACTAGGGCAAATCAAATTAATCACTCAAATAAGTAAAAGATGAAGATAGTTGTGTGCACAATCATAATCTTATTCATAGTTATTCGGAAAATGATGAGGATGAGGAGGAGGAAGAAGAAAGCAATAGCAGCAGGACCTGCAGGGATCCCGCTGCTAGGCAACTTACTCCAATTCGACAACGCGAAACCCCTCGCCTACCTCCAGGAACTCTCCCACAAGTACGGCGGCCTGGTCTACTTGAGACACGGGTCGACCCCAATCCTCGTGGTCTCATCAGGAAAAGTTGCAAAACAAATTCTGAAGAGCCAGGACAGCCGCCCGCCTGTCCTGGCTCAGCAGAAGCTGTCTTACAACGGGGTGGACATGGCCTTCTCCCCGTATAACCTTCACTGGAGGGAGACGCGGAGAATGTGCACCCTCCATTTGTTCTCCCCCAAACAGATCCTCTCCTTCCGCCCTGTCCGCCAGGCTCAGGTGTCCCGCGTCGTCTCCAAACTGCACGCTCGACTCAATCAGCCGGCCAATCTGACCGACATGGCCATGTCCCTGGCCAGCAACATCATCTGCGGCGTTGCTTTCGGGAAAACCTACGACGACGAGTACGAGAAGAAGAAGTTCGACAAGCTCGTGCTCGAGGCTCAGGCGTTGATGGTCTCCTTCTACGTCTCCGACCACTTCAAGGTGTTCGGCTTTCTCGACAAGCTATCCGGCTTGTCGAGCCGCGTCGAAACCAATTTCCAGGAGCTGGATTCATTCTACCAGCAGCTGATCGATGACCATCTCCACCCCATTCCGTCGTCTTCATCTGCAGCCGATCTGGATATTATTGATCTCATGCTGAAGTTGAAACGGGAGAAGCCGGATTCGATCACGTGGGACCACATCAAGGCGCTGCTGATGAACCTGTTCGTGGCCGGGACGGACACGGTGGCGGCCGTGATCGTCTGGACGATGACGGCCCTGATGCTGAGGCCCGACGTCATGAGGAGGACGCAGGAGCACATCAGGGAGGCCGTGGGGAGAGAAGATAATGTAACAATGATCACAGAAGACGAGCTGACGAAGCTGCCGTACCTAAAGGCGGTGGTGATGGAGGCGCTGAGGCTGTACCCGCCGGCGCCGCTGCTGTACCGGACGGTGGAGGAGTCTCATGTTGTGGAAGGGTTGCAAGTGGAAGTTGGGACGAAGTTTATTATAAATGGATGGGCTATTGCTAGGGACCCCGGGATCTGGGAGGATCCCGAGGAGTTTGTGCCTGAGAGATTCTTGAATGTGTCTAACTCTGACTGGGAGTTTAAGATGCTCCCGTTCGGAGGCGGGAGGAGGAGGTGCCCCGGGATGAATATGGGGATGGTGTCGATACACCTCGCCCTGGCTAATCTTCTCTACTCGTTTGACTGGGCGGTGCCGCCCTCGGCCCCGCCTGTCGACACGGATGCCTTGCCGGGGCTCACTATGCATAAGAAGAATCCGCTTATTTTGATCCCCACACTTCCATCCTAGCTAGGCCTCTTTTATTTTACCTAAATTATTGATATTGTATCAGCACTAAGGTTTTCTGTAACGTTGCATTCTATTAATTATGTATATTGTGCTGCCTTGAGTTTTGTTTTATTTAACTAAGTTACTTAGTTTATGTAGTATGCAATTTGGTGTTGCCTAGGGTTTTCAGTGGGAAGATTGTCATGAGATGTTAAGTTGAAATTTTTACTATATATCCATTTAGCTATGATTTTACATAGTTTTGAATGGAAAGCGAAGATGTATTAGGCCTATATATAACATATATAGACTATAGGTACACTTCAACAATTGATATTGATGAAAGTGTTGGATCTTGAAATTGTATGAAATCATCCATGGCTAGTGTTGCCCATGGTTCCAAAACCGGCGGTTCCGAACTGAAGCTAGGGATTAACAAATTCATCCATGGCTATGGGTATTCAATGCTCTACCAATAAAGCTTACTTTTTTTCTCTCTTGAAAATTCAATCTTCCCCTATATGGGTCAAAAGCCCATATATTGTAACCCAGCCCAATAGCCCATTCCAATTATTCATGAGGCCCAACGAATAAATTTCCTCTCTTTCTCTCTGTATATCTGCTCCAGAACCTTCCATTTCCACACTCCTAAAACCCTCCCCTGCTTCTTAAACCCTACAACCACCTCTCCAAATCTGCTGCAATCCTCTCTCAATCTTCCGAAATGCACAGCTTATCCAGGCGTTCCGTCACCGCCGTCCTCCGAAGCGGCGCTGCCCGCCATCGCCCCATTTATTCGCTCGAACATCATCTCGTATGCCTCTCTTTCTCCTTTTATGTCTCTGCATTTACTTATTCAACAATTTTGATTCTGCCTCAATACTATTGTGCTGTATGTATCTATTTCCGAACATATTCCATAAATTGCATCTTTTTTCTTAAAAATTGAGTGTGCACGCTATTCCGGCGTTGTTTGTTGTTGATAATAACTCCCAATCTTCCATGCTGATTAGTCCGGAGAGAGTGATCCAACAAAGAGATGGTGCTCTGTGCTGACAACTGGTGGAAACAACGCTATTGGTGCCACCGCATCGTTTAATCTGAAAAAAGGTCCTCTTATGGGGTGTCGGTATGAGACAACTGCTGCTGCCTCTAGTCCACCACCTCCACCAGCTGAAAAATATGAGTACCAAGCAGAGGTTAATTTATGTCGAAAGTTATACCTTTATAATTGTAGTATTTGAGTGCAGTTCATCATGTTTTCTTTTGTATGCTATCTGTGGCAGGTTAGCCGCCTCATGGACCTTATTGTGAATAGCTTATATAGCAACAAGGATGTATTTCTTCGTGAGCTTATCAGGCATGTCTTTCAGTCTATCTACCTGCCATTATTTTTCGTATTGAAGTGGATTCTATTGGCTAGTTGGAAATTGTACTGTTGATGTTTCTGTCACATTAATTCGTTGATACTGCATTAGATTTTAGGTTTGAGTACTGTTTTAAGTAAATTATATTCTCTCACATGCTTGAGAATTCCTGATATCTAGAAAATGTTGGATCAGGATTGCATGCCCTCGAGCAATACCTGTCTTTTATATTTGTGCCTGTGGTTTTCTGATTTTCTTCATCCTCTGAAATCCTTGTTTTTCTGGTCCTGCAGCAATGCAAGTGATGCATTGGACAAGTTGCGTTTCCTTGCTGTCACTCAGCCTGACCTTTTGAAGGACTCTGTTGATCTTGACATACGTATCCAGACGGACAAAGATAATGGAATAATTACACTTACGTAAGTTTTATTAACTAGAAGCCTCTTGATTTGATCCGTACTGTCTTTCTTCCTAATTAACTGATTTTCTGTACAGAGATTCTGGGATTGGCATGACTAGGCAGGAGCTTGTTGATTGTCTTGGTACTATCGCACAAAGTGGAACTGCTAAGTTTTTGAAGGCTTTGAAGGTGCAACCATCTGCTGATAGTGACATTTTATTATTCGTATCTCTTGATTCAGAAAAACTCACTGCTTACATTATTTTTTTTATAGGATAGCAAGGATTCTGGTGCCGACAGCAATTTAATTGGTCAGTTTGGGGTGGGATTCTATTCAGCATTCCTTGTTGCTGAGAGGGTATGCACCATCATTTTGGAGCTAATTCTTACTCTTGAACACTCTTCTGAATTATATCTTTCTCTTTCCCTTTTCCCGTCCCCTTACCCTTCCCTTTCCTTTTCCCTTATATGCTGCTCCTAACTCCTATTGTTCTTTCTTGGTAAAAGGTTGAGGTCTCAACGAAGAGCCCTAAGTCCGATAAACAGTATGTATGGGAAAGTGAAGCAAACTCTAGTTCCTACACCATCCGAGAAGAAACTGATCCCGCAAAGCTTATTCCAAGGGGGACCCGTCTGACTCTATATCTTAAGGTGCTTAAGTCATGAGATACTTCTTTTTTGCATTTCATTTACGGGCTCTAGAACCATGTATTCATTTCTTTTTTAAAAATGTTTCAGCATGATGATAAAGGCTTTGCACATCCAGAAAGAGTCGAGAAGCTTGTTAAGAATTACTCACAATTTGTTTCCTTCCCAATTTACACATGGCAAGAAAAGGGATACACAAAAGAGGTAGGATAACAAAATATAGAGCTCCTTTTTGTTTTGATTTGGTCCCTCTATTTTGCGCTTCACAGTACAACACACTTTGCAGGTTGAGGTTGATGAGGAGCCTACTGATGCTAACAAGGATGAGCAAAATGAGACAACCGAGGCACTCTCCACACACTTGATTATTTTATAACAGTTATTTGTCATTAATAATGATGCTGTTTAGTTTCAGAGGGTGAAAATTTTGTTATGCTTGTGATGTAACAGAAAAAGAAGAAGACCAAGACTGTAGTTGAACGATATTGGGATTGGGAGCTTACAAATGAGACACAACCAATATGGGTTAGCCCTTTTATCAATATATGTTGTGTTTCATTACTAGAGCTGCTATCTTTCAGAATTTAATAGTTCATTTTGATGCAGCTGCGTAACCCTAAAGAAGTTACAAAGGAGGACTACAATGAGTTCTACAAGAAAACGTTTAACGATTATTTAGAACCCCTTGCCTCTTCACACTTTACGACAGAGGTCGAACAATTTCCTTCTGACATCACTCATCTTATGTCTGTTTTCCACCACTTATGTTCAGATGATACTTCTGTTATTTCTCTGTAGTACTCATTATTATGTGTGGATATAGTAATCCATGTGTTATAAAATCACAAATACAAGATAGTGATATATATTCGATTTAATTGTTTTCAGGGTGAGGTGGAGTTTAGGTCTATCCTATATGTGCCATCCATGACAGCCTCAGGAAATGATGACATGATCAACCCCAAGACGAAGAATATAAGGCTGTTCGTAAAAAGAGTATTCATTTCTGATGATTTTGATGGTGAATTGGTGAGAGAAAAATAATTGGTCTTTATATCCAGATTATTTACTTAATGTATTCGTAACTCATATTTATTTCCTCTCTCTATGCAATAGTTCCCACGGTATTTGAGTTTCATCAAGGGTGTTGTTGATTCAAATGATCTTCCTCTAAACGTCTCACGCGAAATCCTTCAAGAAAGTCGTATTGTAAGTGTATAGGATAAGAGGCTATCTTGTCGAGGATATAATATTATGCTGTGTGTGTGAGGTGTGAGTATGAATTACCTAACTCTAGTTCTTGTTGTTTTAGGTTCGCATTATGAAGAATCGTCTGGTGCGCAAGGCCTTTGACATGATCCTCGGCATATCTTTGAGTGATGATAGAGAGGTATATCTGTACCATTTTAATCTCTCTTTTGTTTTGATTGTGTTTCCTTTCCATTTTATATCTGTTAAATCTAGATAAGCATTGACGGTCACTTGGACTTGCTGCTGAGTAAAGAGTAGACTTTTTATGATGTATCTTTTAAACATTTAACCTCTTATATACAGGACTATATGAATTTCTGGAGGAATTATGGCAAACACATGAAATTAGGTTGCATTGAGGATCGTGAGAACCACAAACGTATCGCTCCGTTGCTTCGATTTTTTTCATCTCAAAGCGAGGAGGATGTTATCAGCTTGGATGAGTATGTTGACAACATGAAAGCTGATCAGAAAGATATTTATTTCATTGCGGCGGACAGCGTAACTAGTGCAAGGAATACACCCTTCTTGGAGAAACTTGTTGAAAAGGATATTGAGGTGTTCTAAATCTTCTACACTATCTATCTTGTATTCGCAACATTCTTGATGACCACAATTTTCTTTTCTGCTGCAGGTTCTGTTCTTAGTGGACCCTATAGATGAGGTTGCTATCCAGAATCTGAAATCTTACAAGGACAAGAACTTTGTTGACATCAGCAAAGAAGATTTAGATCTGGGTTAGTATATTTTGATTAGCTCTGTGGGATTGATTGTCTCCTTGATTCATGCTTAAGTCTCTGAAAGTCTACTGGTTTAGGAGTTAGATGTATATTCCTTTCAGTGGGTGCACTCTCTTGATGTGCAGTTGCTAATGTGTTCTCGAAGATTGTTGATCATATGCTTTGTTTGTTTTTGGATTCCTTATGTACTAAGACTGATATTATTGCAGGTGACAAGGATGAAGACAGAGATAAAGAGATGAAGCGAGAGTTTGGCGGCACTTGTGACTGGATTAAGAAACAATTGGGTGAGAGAGTTGCTAGTGTTCAAGTCTCAAACCGTCTCAGAACATCACCCTGTGTCCTCGCAGCTGGCAAGTTTGGCTGGTCTGCAAATATGGAAAGGTGAATTGACCTATGCCTCACAAGCATGCATGTTTATACTAATATGCATATGTAGATCTCTACTTGATTTCTCTGTTTATGTTTGTCAACGAACTCATTGCAGGCTTATGAAGGCACAAAATGTTGGTGACACATCCTCCTTTGATTTTATGAAAGGCCGGAGAGTTCTTGAGATCAATCCAGAACATCCTATCATCAAAAGTTTAAACGTATGATTGATAGCTGAGTAAAAACATTTCAATACCTGAGACATACTGTTTCCACCCTCAACTCTATGTTTGAAAATGTTGCAGGAGGCTTGCAAGAGTAGTCCAAACGACGCAGATGCCTTGAAGGCCATTGATCTGCTGTACGAGACATCTCTATTTTCCAGTGGTTTCACCGTGAGTACTTTGTTCTTCTCTCCCCAAATAGATAGAGAAGTTTGATGGGTTATCTGAAATATGTAAAAAAATTGAATGATTGCAGCCTGAGAGCCCTGCTGAGCTTGGAGGGAAGATTTATGAGATGATGAACATGGCACTTTTGGGAAAGTGGGGTTCACCCACCGCTGCTCACTCTCAGCAACAAGTTGACGCCACATCTGTACCTGAGACGGTCGAAGCTGAGGTGGTTGAGCCTGCAGAAGTCAATGCCCAGAAATGATAATCATGCTCTAGTGTGCAGATAAAAATTGAGACATTTTTTGATGTTATGGGCATGGTTATTGAGTTTTTTCAACTTGGGAAACCTCTCAGTCTAGTTCACTAAAATAAGAAGCAATTGTATTGTGGTTGATAATGTTAGTCTGATTGTGAGTTTGGTAGAAGAATGGTTTAGAGACGCGTGGAATAACAATAACATACTGCATTGCTCCTTGTTTTGCAGATTTATTTATTATGTTATAGTAATAAAAACCTAATGCAATTGGGAACCATGGCAGTTTATTATTTTTGTCACAAATGCAATTCAAGAAAGGACCTTTTACCTCTCTGCTCCTTTGATTCTTCACAAAATAAAATGTTTTACTCCCTCCATCCCACAATATAAATCACAATTTTTTTATTAATACCATATTCACATTTTATTATAAAGCCAATATAAGAGAGTAGATCTCATACCCACACCAAAATGTAACTCCTATGGTGGGACAGGGGGAATACTTCTATTTGGAGTTATGTTCATTTCCTTTCCATACGTGGCATGGAAGATTTTAATTTATGTGGCATTTGTCCTAAGGTAGTTGGGGCATTTCTTTTTGTACGAGATTTAAGAAATTGATGTGTTAAAATGTTAAAATTGAGAAAGTAAAGTAAAAGAAGGAATAAAGTAAAAGAGACGAAGAGAGAGGAAAGCATGAGAGATGATAAAGATAAAGTTTTTACCAAAAAATAAAATAACTCAAATACTTTGGCAAAACCGAAAAAGGAATACGATTCAACTAGATTAGGCAAAGAGAGCATAGAGTAGTATTTGACTGGTAGAAACAATGCAAATCATCTTCAATCATGAGGTTCTACTTAATTTGAAACCCAAAACAATGAGCAGTAGCAATTTGGGTCTATCATTTAAGAGTTACATGAGCGTGAGAGAGGCAAAAAGACCAATTCCTGAATACAACAAAATACTATAATATATATAAAGCTGGTTGGTTAGAGAGGCTTAGGATGTTTTTAAATCTGTACATCCACCATTAACTGAGCTCTTCTAGAACTTTTGCTATTGATTTTGTTGGAACAAATTCCCCTTCACCACATGTCATTCGTTCTAGGAAGAGCTCCATTGCTGTTATGCATTCAGTTGGACTTGCTTCTGCATTTGCATTATTTCCAACAAGTTCACTCTCCTCTTGAAGAAGCACGTCTGGAGTTGCAGCTGGGTCAAGATCCCAGCAACCCTCGGGCAAGTTAGAAGCGCCTTGGATGTTAAGCGAACAAGATGGGACCTGGTGTGAGAATCGCAGCATCTCTCTCCTAGGGATCCATCTAATGTCACTAGTGTTTGCATTTCTCTGATATACGGTCTTGTATGCATCCAGTTTTACGAGGGGAGTAACCCACACGCCCTTCTCTTCCGAATAGTCGCCAAGAACCTCAACCATTTCATATTCATGCCTCACTTCATCTGGGGTTGTTCTGTTCCAATCCGGTGACCAGTTGCGGTAAACAGCCCATATATCTCCACATCTTGGATAGATTCTTACACACCCTCCCCTGCCAGTCTTCTCCTTGCTCAGAACATGTGAGAAGATGTTCACTTGTTCAACCATTTCTGAGTGGAACACTCTAAAACTTCCACAAGATTTTGTGAATCCAGAATCCAACCAGTTTACTGGCCCAAATTCAGAGTCTGATTTTGAGCTCAAGTAGCTGATATAGATCTTAAAAGGATTCAGTGAGATGACTTCCCGAATAAGACAGTACAAGCGAGGCATACCATCTTCTTCGTCATACAAGGCCCATATCTGTTTTGGCTTAAAGCATTCTTCTGACCTATCCTTGTCAAAATCATGGAAGTCTGAGTCTGGAACTGTTATTGACATAGAAGCACTTCTCTTCAGTTCCGGTTGTGATACTTTAGCTGTCTCATTCAATTTATCAACTGCAGCTTGTGCTTTTCTCTTCTCAGCCTCGGCTGCTGCAGCCTCTGCAGCCAACCTCATCTTCTCAAGGTTGCTATGGATTTCTGATCTTACCCTTTCAATCAACAACTGTCTGGTATCAATTACAGGGGCAGCTGAACAGCGTCTACTTGAAGTCTCAGATGATACGTTCATTGTGGCCGTTTTTGCTTCTGCAGCAGCAGCAGGGTGATTTTCTTCATGTGCACGAGTATATGAGCCCCCGAAATCTATGTTTCTCTTCTTTGCTGGTCTACCACGCTTAGGTTTTGATACATCCCTGAAACCACTATGCCGATCAGACGACATTTGAACTGTAGCATTTACCCTGCTAATACGATCTCCATTTGCCTTGGTTACACCTGCCTCTCCACTGGTTTGATAAAAGACAAAGGATGATGTAGACAGCCCGTTAGGGCCTATGACCCCAACAGAATCCACGGACGAGTTACCCTGAAATGATATATTAGAAACAGGCTTATGTCCAGTATGATGACCAGTGGGCCCACTAGGCGCATGATATGTAGTTTTAGGTACAAACGAAACCCCACACCCATGACTTGCATAACCATTCTCAGGCGTATAAGAGTAGTTGCTATATGGGAAAGCTCCATTAATTGGGGATAACCCAGTCTCAACAGCTACGAAGACTCCACGGCAGTTCTTGCAAGAAAGTCTCTTGTTCACATACTTCCTAAGATACTCGTACTGAACATGACAGGACGTACAAACAGTCCAAAACGTATCCCGTCTTGAAAGAGAAGGTGGAAACTTGGAGCAATTGTCATAAGCCCCAGCCCCAGCACTGTACCCAGCAGCAAACAAATTCCTCCTCTGATCGTAGGAGCTTCTTTTACTGGTATCGGATAAAAGAGTCCACGCTTCAGATACAAGTCTGAATGCTCCATCAGCTCCAACCGTTCTGTTCTTATCAGGATGGAGCAGTACCGCCATCTTCTTATACTGTTTCTTTACTTTGGACTTTCCTGCAGACGGATCCACTCCAAGAATTGAATAGAAATCAAGCTCTCCGTGAGCTTTAGCCTCAGAAGCTACGTAGACTCCAAAAGTGGCCACCATTTGCGATATACCCTCCAGCTCAGGACACAGCTTTTGAGCCTTTAAGGCATAACTCCTCGCACCAATGAAGTCTCTCTCTAAGAATTTCTTTTCGGAATTGGCTTTAGCTCTTAAAGCTTCCTCCATGTACGATTCCATCTTCAAACCAAACTCAGGTTCCAAAACTTATTACAAACAGCATATACTCGGTAACAGTGAGCATCCAGTTCGAAACACAACCATTACTACTGCATATCATTGAAACAGATCGTAAATATCCTATTTCTTAACACAAAATAACATTAGTCCCCAAGAACGATAACGAGTCCACAAAAAATGCATTATTCATAATTCAGCTCTAACTATAGCAGATGAATCCAATTCCAAACAACTATTTTTAAAAAGAAGCCACCACCAAAAACTCAAGACAATGAACAAATTTATAACACAACATCCCAAGCAAGCACCCTAGTCAAAAAGAATTCAAGCTGAATTTTTCAAAATTTTATTTTTATGTTGAGCGGAATTGAAGCTGAATTCAGTTGAACACGTAAGCACATTTTCTTCGTCAACCAAAGATCTAAGCGAGAGAATAGTAAACGGAAAGTCAAATAAAAAACTAGTATTCCGCCATTTTTCAGCTGAAAATGAACACACTGAAAAAGGAAAATGAAAAAAAATTACAAATTCACAGTGATTTAGGAACAATCCAGACATAGATTTTCCTGATCCGAGAAAAATAGCATCAGATCCGCACCAAATCTAGGGTTTAATCTCAAACATTAATTCACCGTACAAAATGCAACTAACTAAAATCATTTCAGAAATGAAAAAAATTAAACATATCAAACTTACAACAAATTATCTCATAGCAGGAAAGCACAAATGGTCTGAGAAGAATTTCCCGGCAGCCGACGGCGGAAGGTTTCGTCAAAAAAATTAAAATAAAAATTAGAAAAAATACTGTTTGAGAGTTTTGTTTAAAGTAGGAGTAGAACTACAACTACTCTAGTTAAAAATTTGTTAAATATCTATCCATATAAATATAATAAAAAAATAAACATACTCCATAAAAAGATCGAATAAATAAAAGTTTGTGTTATTCACAATAATTAAATATTACTAATACTTATATTAATACGAGTGAAAGTTAGAGAAATTAAAATAGTTCTGTATTTAATAATATGGGCTAAACTAATTGTGCGCCCTGTGCGCTGTGCGCACCCCTCCTAAAGTAAAAAAAAAGAATAAATCAAAACAGGAAAAAGTTAATTTTAAAATTTTATATACTCATCATAATAGTATTACTAGCTAGAGAGTAAAAGATTAAAAAGGAATGCTAATTCATTACCTTTTTCTAATGTTAGGTTATAGGGAGAGGGAAAGTAACATGGGCAAGTGGGCTCATCTTCTTACAATTCATAATGATAAAATAATAATGTTGTTATTGATTTTTAATAACATTTTGTTATGTATATTATCATGATTTTGAATGACACTATTTGTGAGACACATTGGCTAGAGTCCATGTCAAAATCTGGTGTTAGACTACGGGATTAAAATTCATAAATACAATCCACAATAAATAATACTAGTACTATAAATACATATTTAATTTGAGTTTGAGTGAAAATTTGGACTAGTTTTAGCAATGTTTTAAAAACCGGAAACCGGCGAAGCTACTGGTTCATAGTTTAACCGGTCCAACCGGTTCAATCACTGGTCGAACCGTTTTACCGTTGCAAATGCATATAATTAAGTATAAAATATACAAAATATATTAAATTTACATATAATTAATAATATATCAAAAATATTAACATTATATTTTAGTTGTAATATAAATATTAAAATTTAGTAGTAAATGACTAAATTTCATAAATATTTTGTTGGTAAATAAAATTAAATATATGATTCATTAGAAAAAAAATTTAATATTTTATATATAAATTGATAAATTTCATTGTAACTAAAAAAGTGTATTGAACGAAATAATATTATATTAAGCAATAATTAAACATGAATAATTAGTTATTTTATGTAAAAAAATATTAATATCAATGGTTAGTGTATATAAATTAAATATATAGTACAAGAAAAATATTAATATTAAGTAATAATAAATTATATTTACATATAAAACATATTAAATTTATGTGTAATTACAAACTCATATATTGTAAAAATCTAGTGATTATTAAAGCATAATTAAAATATATATTATAATTAATAATTTCTTAAAAAATATAAAACTAAAATGAATTATTATTTTATGTGGATAAAAATATCATTTTTAGTGTATAAGAATAATTAATGTTCATTTTATTTCAAAATGATCATATGATGGAGTGGTAAAAGTGTTGGTATATAGAGAAGAGGTCACAAGATCAAGTGTGGCCAACAAAAAGTTTTGAAAAATTATTTTGTAAGGTAAAAAACCGGTTTCCGGTTCACGGTTTGACCGACCGATTTCACCGGTTAGCAGCGGTTTAACATGTTGGCGGTTTCTAGGGGTGAATCGGACCGGACTGCCTACCGGTTCAACGTTGAACCGGCCGGTCCGGTTTTTAAAACATTGAGTTTTAGAAATTTTATACCATAAGACTATTTCAAGCAAGTTTTTGTATTTCAATAATTTATCACTTTATGTACATGCATGTTTTGTCTGAAAACCAATATAACTTCTTTCCAATACTAGAAAATTTTGTGTTCGTTAAATTAGTTATAATCAACATTAACATGTGTTATATATAAAATGCGGATTTTGTCTAAATTTTTTTTGAACACACACACACACTATTCATAACTAACACAATAAACCTAAAAGCAAACAACATAAGTTCTCTGCATAGACAAAGAAACTTGTACTACCATATATGAATACAGTGATAATATACTTTATAAGTTGATTAATTGTTAATGCTTCTCTAATAGATGCCATACTATTTTCTTAATCTATCTCAATCTCTTCACTATATTAAAAAGGAATCTGCATTATTTGTTGTTGGTTACTTACATATAAAAAGGAAATCTTTATCCCATTAGTCACCTTCACAAATGAGTGCAATTTGAGAAAAGAATTCAATAAAGGATCAATTCATCTCATCATGTAAGGCATTTACCTAAAAATATCGGACATTTTGGTAATCATCATTTAGTATTCATTATTTCATTTTTGAGAAAATTCAATGTTCTACAAAATATTTATGACGATCGAAATATTAACGGTTGATATCTTACATCAATTACCCAAACTTACGCATCGACTACTCAATCAACGTGTAATAAATTCTAGCTGTCACATCAATATTGCAATAGCCTGGAATTTTTGTATGACCCTTTATTCCCAAAAAATGAAACAATTATTAGATGATAAATACCTAAATGATGGTATTTTTTTCGAGTAAATGCTTCAAATTATGGGACAGAAAATGATAATGTAAGTAACATATGGTCAATGCTTTATTAAAAACGAAACAAGAATTTTGCCAAGCCTCGAAATACCTTAAATTCACAAATACTATCTCAGAAAACAAAACCAACGCTGAAAAAAATACTTTAAAATATTAAATAAAGTTTTTTGGTCATAAACAATCATCCAATATCCATCTTAGTTGCCGTCTTATACACTAGCATACCCTTTCTAAAAACAACCAGTTATACAGCAAGTATTTATTGTGTAAGATAATACAACCATATAATGGCAACTTGGTTGAGAATGGATTCACTATTTTCTGTTATATGCATAGATAGCTACAGTAGCCCTTCTTCCTCCCAAACCAAACCACTTACAGATCTTTCAATTAGCTTATAGTTGGAGGTAGATGTACTACTTCAACAGGCAGAGAACCAATGGACAAGTGTGTGTGATTTATACCTGAGCAATCCCCTTTTTTATAAGCATATCGTATACCTTATCAACCTTGCCGGGATCAACGTTAAACAGGCCATGCGCATCGGCTTTCTTGGTTAAGTTTCCACTTAAAATCCTCATTGACATGGTCTGCAGCATGTTGAGATAGTGTGCTGGTAAGATTCTAATCTCCACACATAGCTGTTTCTCCTGCGTTTGCGTGAGTGGTTCAGTTAGCTTCACAAAAATCAAAGAACCCATGCCTGTGCGTGTGTGTGGGATAGCCGGGGAAAGGAAGGATGGAACAGAAAAAGGAACATGCTACAAGAATAAAATCTTACAGCTTCAGAGAGTATATCAGCTCCAATAAATCCACTCACATCCCATTTATCAGAGACGTCGAAACCAGTTAATCCTCTACGATTTGATGAGGACTCCTTTCCAACAGGATCTAATACAGATGGGCTCTTGTTCCCGCCCCTGGGGCTACTAGTATCCTGATCTCCTTTCTGATGATTGATCCTTTGCAAATATTTGCCACCAGTGCCAGCCTGAGAACTTTCCATCACTCGACGGGCATTTTCCTCAAATTCCCTCTTCAATTTCTGTTCAATGAATCTCTCGGCCTCACAAGCTGTGCGGCAACCAGCAGCTCGAGCTTCCTGCATAAACAGTAGTATTGGTTTTAGAAAGTAAAACAACAACCATGTTCGTCAGATGACTGCTAGATATCATGCATACACCACCATGAAGTTCGCACTGCAAATATTAAAGAATTAGTTCTGATAAAGTTGGTTCTACCACGCCCATCTGGGCAAACCTTGAATTTAAGATGGTCTCCATTATATTTTCTGTCTTAAAGTTGACCTGAACACTTGGTGGGAAAGCTTCTGTCTTGAATAGTCACTAGAAATCTTGGGCTCCAATTTTAGGCGGGGAAATTTTGCTCAACAATTTTGTTTTTGTATAATATATAGATCTGAAACCAGTTGACTGAATAGACATGCATGTTTCTGTATTTATAATTAGAGGTAAAGCTACTGAATAGTGAGCTGCTCCAAATTCAGTTATCTACTAATGTGAAAAGGTTCAAATACCCCCCTAAGGTGTATCACAAAAATAAAGTATAACACTAAACTTTGAATTGGATCAATACAGCCTTTATGCTTCTAATTTTCGACAAATAACCCTCGAGTAATGGAAATGTTAACATTTCAGACAAATGACATGTCAAAGGGCTTTTTGAATCTGACCGAACAACTCAAGGAGGGTATTTGCACCTTACATCTCGCTTTCAACATATTTTCATCCAAATTGATGTTTTTAAAAATTTATATGTTATTTTAATTAACTGATGAAAATTAGAAACATAAAGGTTACATTTTACTCAAATGAAAATTTAGGGTTATTTGATATTTGTGATCAAGGAGATATTTGAAGTTTTGAACCTTTTCCCAATACCAAAATAAAGAAATGTTAGATAATCATACAAAATGGATATTTATCTTGATTAATAAGCTATAAGTAAAGAATCCAACCCAAACCAGCTTTTCCCATTTTTTAACAATGACAATGATTGTGTGGAAAAACTGAAGTGGGTTGGAGGGTATTGTGATACACATCACTCGTGAAGGGGGTGAAGGGGTGGAGATTATGAAAAGGGAAAGAGAAGAGAATTAAAGTTATTGATTTGGCTTAGTGGGAGAGGAAGTGGAGCAACAGGTACATAAGTGGAAGTGATGCAGCCAATTCGTGAATGCATTGTCGTTATGATAGTATTTATGTTGCCTTTTACGATTCCTAGGATGAACTTATATATGTCATTTGAGGTTTAAGAAAAAGATAGTCAAATTATTGTATTGAACGGCATTGCCGAAGCTTTCCATGAAGGAAATAGGGCCTTCGTTAGAAGGAGTTATCTCTTTTTATCATTAGTATTTTCCATTCCATTTTCAAAGTGTTTGATAAGTTTCCATTCAACTTCTACTCTAGTATAATGAACAATTAATGTAGCCTTAGAGTGTGCTTTAGTAACAGCATAACAGAGTAACATACCTGAAGATCTTCTATCCTCTTCAAAATTCTCTGCTCCTCGACAACACTCCTCAGCAACTCATCATGCTCCTCTTTGGAGTGGAACCGCATGAATACTCGATACTGATGGCACAGTTCCTTCTCTTCCACTGTAAGGTCCCTCTCAAAAGGATCAGGATATAGTAAATTTCTTTCCAAAATGAAGTCCTTCCTACGTTTCCTTTCATCGAGCCTACATAATTGATAAGATATATGAGGACCGAGAAAAGAAACTGACAGAGCTAATACCACCAATTTAACAATCAAGCATGTCTTCAAAAAAAGAAGAAACAAACACTATCAAGCATGTCTCAACTGAAACTAAACAATGGATGGGAAGTATTTATAGATTCTTTGATTTGTGGGCAGGGAGTGAAAGGACCATTTACTGGTGAATAATATGATCTAAAATTCAGACTGAGATAAGAATGGATAAGAACACCAAAATAATAAACAGAACTAATGAAGAATAATTATTGAACTGGAATAAGACCGAAGGAAAACAACAATCAGAAGAACTTCTCCTGCACACAAGCTGCAACGTGACTCGGTGATTACTAGGGTCCTAGACATGTTTCCCCATTAGCAGGCAGAAACTATTCATTTGGCCTAACCACGAAACCCATGCAGGAGCTCACGGTCCATAAATGAATAATGTAGAATTACCTAATTTGTAATAAGAAAATATGTACACCAATAATACAATGAAAGAACTGCCCTACTCATGTGCCCCCCTCTCAGTGTAGGCTCGATCCTAATGAGATTGGTCTGAACTTCTGGGTCCCTGCATTTATTTAACCTGGCTATCCGTGAATGTGTACTTAAAACATTTAGTTCAGAAATCAAGTCATTGGTATCTTAGTGATTCAACAAAATTCCAAGAAAATCCAACCAATACATAACTAGCATTTCGTCCCATGTTACACCCATGTCAAGTATTACAGCATAATGAAAAGCAGAAAGCTAAATTCACCGTTTTGAATATATATGCAAAATTCGTATTTTCAGTTCGCGCTCAGCATCAGTATCAGTCTCCTTGAATTCCATATCGGCCAGTAACTGCTCAGCATCATTGTCATACTCAATTTCAAACTCTTGTCTCTTAGAATTGTATCCACTTAATTCTTTCATTGAAACACCCTCATTATCAGATGTCCTCGGTTTTTTCTCACCAATGCTCCGGTCCAAGTGAAGCTCTGTGGATATAACAATAACAGGTAAGCTAATTAACATACAGTGATAGAGAAAGCCTTATACATAAGAACCTATCCTTCTACTATAAATAGAAAAGAGAAAACACAAAGATTCAGCGAATTAATGTTGTTCCCCGACTAAATAAACAACTGAATTTGGCACCAGACCACTGAAATGCAAAATGCACACATGTACTCGACATTGTACCAACTAGTTATCATTTGTTTGCAAATAGATGATAACCAGCATATGTCAGGAACTAAAATGGGAATGATAGATATGTAGATTTTGTAACTCAATCACAAGAAGTGAGCACTAAATGGTTGCTTTGGAGAAGCAACTCGTGAGAATGCACACCTTCCACTTTAGGAACATTCAGACCATCCTTGCTGAGGGCTTTCTCAGATGTCCTCTTACCGGCCCCTGTTGCCATTTTAGCACCACTGGAACCTGCAATAGTGCCTGCCTCTGAAATGAAGAACCAATCAGACTAAACAACTTATGACACAGACACAAATAACCAAAGAATAAGATAATTTATCCCTGACCATCTACACAAGAGCTTTTTGGTACAGAAATGATAAGACAGCCAGTTCCAAAAGTATGAGATGTACCAGAAGAGATGCTTGAGGAAGAACGCCCTGTTTGACCTTCCTTCTTTTGATCTTCCATTCTGCCCACATAAAATGAAGTAGAACCATAGATTTCACAACAAAGATTAAAGATGCAAAAGTAGAAAAACACAAAAACAAAAATTCTGCATGTTTACTTGATTCTTGCAGCAAAAGGTGACACTTCTTTCCCATCAACTTCTCCAGACATAGTAGCTCCTGTAATTTATGTTTAATTATTGAAAGCATAAAGAAACACGTATTACCCTTAGTTCAAAACCAGAAAAATGCCAATATATGATTGACCAAGAAGCTATATATGATTTGAGTTAGAAAACAAGGTGTGGGGTGAAAGCTTGATATTCCAATTAACAAAGGACTAAACAAACTACCATAAAAGAAGACAAAAAAAATCACCCATGTTACCTTTCTTAGTTTCATCGTTTTCTTTGGCCATTGCAAGGAGTTCCTCTTTATTCTTCCCCATCACATGGGACATGTCCTGTTGGAACCAGCAAGATCAGATACTTAACTTCATGCTTCCATGTCGAGGCATATAGACAAAGGACAAGTTGGAAAACAGTATGACATACCGGAAGAGGGAAGCATGGGGAATTCATGTACACCCTGTTGTAGTGTTCAATACATTGTGATCTACTCTTGGTTCCAACATGTTCTGCCACTTCGCTCCAGTTTGCTAGTCCATACATTTCAATGCCCTGTGGAACAAAGTTAAATACAGTAATAGGAATAGGTTGTGATAGCCAGCTGTTCAGGGCAGAATATTTTGAGGACATTTAACAATGTGTATGTCAGAAAACTGAATATATGTCTCGAAGATTATTTTTTTGATGAACTTCCACAGTAGAGTTCAAAGACGTGTATTTCCAAGAATAAAAGAGAATACCTCCAGAAGTAACATCTCCTCATCTGCATTCCAGTCAGGACATATAAGGGGAAATGCTAAGTTATCCTGTTCAAACACAAATGATATAACACACATGGTAGAAACTAGAAAGAGATTAACCACGTGAGAAAATAAAATTCTGATAGTATTAACAAACAGGCATAAAAGGACAACAAAGGAACTAATAAAAGAGTTATCAACCAGATTGTTAACTCCAGCAGTTTTGCCAACATCAACTTCAAATACCAACATTACAACTTCCAAAAGCGTAATATCTGAATCATCGTTCACTATGAGAACTATCCAATAAATTATTAAGTTGACCAGTACCATATACTCCATCAGTCCCATTATTCATGGCACATAGTACATTTTAGGCTGTCCCATATAACATGGCATGTTTTTTAAGACACCTTTATTACTCACACAACTTCATGGAGTAATATATATTCCTCACAGCACTTTTCAACTCTCCTAAATACTCGTGCCCAAAAGAACTTCTCATAAATAATGGGACGGAGGGAGTACAATTTATTACCTCCATAAATTTCAGATATTCCTCGAGACAACTAAACTCAGAAAGTTCATTGATGCACATAAAGCTTAGTGTGAAGTATAATTCTTTCTAAACATGATATGAAGGAGACCAATAATGTGACATGGACACTGAATAATGGAGGCATAAAAACATTCATGCGGACAATGTAAGAAAATATTTTTGTCGTTTTAGTTTGTAAGTTACATAAAATTTTATTAGGAAATAGGGCTTGATGCACAAGAGGCCCTTTTGTTACAGAAATCATGCACCCTTGTGTTGCATTTATTGCACCGAAAGCCCCTTATATTCCAAAAATTCTACACGGTTTTCAATTGCAGCAACAAAAGGACGAGGTTCTCTTATTTTCAAGAAATTGGTGCCACCAACTTGGCGTGTCAATAACCAAGTGAGTCATGGTATTTTGGTTATGTTGTATTGTTGTTGGAGCAAATAAAACTTTGCAAAAGTTTAGAATAAAGGTATCATCAAGAAAATGTTAACGAAAGCAGCCGAGGGAAATAAAGTATTTATCAAATTTAACTCACCATAACTCTATAAAGATGGCTGCTTTTGTGAGGAAAGACCTCAGCGCCAACAGAAAAGCATTCAACACAGAGGTCGAAGTCAGAACATATAACACACTTGATCCGAGTCTTTCCAGAAATGTCTTTGTTGCAGTAGTTACAATGGTATAAAGCCTTCTTTCCATCAGTAATTCCTGGAACTTTTTCAGGCACAAATTAAATAGTTATAAGATCAGGACTGAAATCTGTTTCAGTGACATTCATAATTGGTCAACATAACAAACGCCATACCAGGAGGTGCGCTATCTGTATTCTCCACATTTTGAGCTGTGCGTTTTCTCTTTGACCGACTGAAAATTCAATGTAGAATTTAAACTCTTGAACAAATTGTGTTTGACTGGATTTCTTCAAAGATAATGTCTAATACTAATAAAATATTGAATGGCCATAGTAAATATATAATCTTTAGTTCCTCCAATTTTTATGAAGGACTGCACTTCATTTAGCTAAAACCCATATGCTACAGATGTAAAGCTGCTTACTTTTGCTCAAATTCATAAGTCACTATACCTAGCAAGTCTGTAATGCTGCTTAATTTTGCTAGCTAGTAAAAGTCTAATATTCTGAAGGTATCTAACATAAGCTCAAATAGCAAAACCACTTAGTTCATTAACAGATTATGCACTAGAACGAGCTCAACTCATTTGCAGCCCTAACCAGCTCAAAAACATAATTAGAGCTCAAATGAACAAAAGCTAAAGCATCCAAACATCAGCACGTGGTAATAAGAAATCGAAATGAATTGAGAAACCGTGAGATGAATTGAATTGATGAGCCGAACCTTTGTCCAGGGTCATCTGCAGTGGCCTGAGAGGCGGCGCGTGAACGTCCCATCCCGGCGGAAAAATCGAACTTGCAGCAAATTAAGGGTTAGTAGGGCTCCAATCAATGGGGAAATCCGTAGCAAATCAAAATTCCCCTTTGCAAAACGGTTGTGTCGGATCCGACACTCACAATTAAAGCGCCAAAACCAATCCGTTAAATTTCGCTCTGCTGCCCAAACTATTTATTTGCCCCTAAACTTTTTCGTAATTTCTTTACTACCTTAATATCTATTTTTCCTTTTTATTTATTAATTTAGAATCTTTTAAGATACGATACGTTAACTTAACCGATGGTTCGATAATAAGGCATAGATTAGTTGGTAAGATAATTTTTCCAATCCGAAAGGTAAATATGAAACAATTGTAAATCATTTTGCTAAAACATTTGAACCGTTTGGTTCAATTTTTGAATTGTAATCAAAGCAAGTCTTCCAGCCAAAACAGAGTTATATACTTAATTTTCGTATGTTTTTATATCATTGCATTTTGTGTGCTTGTTAAATTAAGAGAAAAAAATAGCTAGTGCGAATCAGAAACCGCCAAAAATTGGTATAAACCGGTCAATTTTGATTTGAAACCGGAACAAAACCAGAGCCGAGCCGTGGAATCATTTACCGGGCCGGGCCGATGACACGTCTTCTTGGATTGCTCCTCTAAACAACTCAACTGAAAACATATCACGTACTCCAGTTAATATTGAATTTTAGTGATAGAACATCACTAGAAGTTAGAAAAGTATAGACGATTTTTAATAAAATCAGATACATTCATACATATATCTATATACACAAGTGAAGTTGATGAATATTTGACAGCATATTTATTGCATTGATGAATTTGGTGGTGCGATCATTTAGCAGCTGCTACTGGGAATTCCAAAACAATAATGAAACACGCCCGCTCCGCGTCTCTAAGGTACTGCACGCTGCCGTTCATGATCTTCACCAGCTTCTGGCTCATGTACAGTCCCAGACCTTCCCTCGAAGACGAAGACGCTGATGATGATCCGCTCTGGTCGTGATAGAACATCTCTTGTATCAACTCTTCTGGGATTCCTGGTGTTGGATGACTGATCCTGTTCATACAAAAACAAACCACATTTTCATTCTCATTCTCATTCTCATTCTCATTCTTCTTAAAAGAAAAAAACTGGAATTTTGTTCAGTCTATGTTTATTACCGGAATTCGAGATGGAGAACATGCATATACTTCCCTATGCTCTCCTTTCTGGGAATCAGTCTCAAAACAACTGTTGATCCTTCAAGTGCAGGAGTGAACAACACTGCACTGCCTAGAAAGTCTGACAGGACTTGCTGGACTCTCAATATATCGCCGTATAGGTACATGCTTGACATCTCATCCGGCACCTCCTTTGTGATCTGCACCTCTCGCTCCCGGCTCAGGCTCATCACTTGATTCATTACCACTTGTAGCGCCTCCCCCAGATTGAACTCATCTGAGTTTATCTCTATGTAGCTGGACAAACAAAACGAAATATCTATCAAAAATAGATTTCATTTTATTTGCAGGTAAAATCACCAACCAACCAGCCCATTTATACATACATACCTTTCTTCGATGCCCTCAATATCAGTATCACTGATGATCTTGGCCAATTGGTCGCGACACAATTTGCTAGTGTGGAGTAGCTGTGTCTGTTCTTTACTCAAATCAGAGGAGGATCCCATCATGTCCTGAACAAGCTTTATCCCACTCAACGGGTTTCTCATTTCACTGCGGATGTAGGCTAACTTCGTCTGAATATCTGAAGCAGCTTCTTCACTCGCTTTTTGCATATCTATTGCGCGTTGAAGTTCAGGACCAGCGACGTGAAGAAAGCACAGCACGCCGCTGATCTTGCCTTGTGAATCCATCCTCCTGCTTGCAGAAATCAATGCTTCCACATATTTATGTTGATGGTCGAAGAAACCAAATACCAGCTTATCAGCTTCTTTTCCCCCGGAAATAACACCACTCAGTAATATTCTGAGCTTTGTTAGCGTGTCCTGATCTTTCACCTGGCAACCGAAAGAATGGACCGTGAACACCTCGCCAACAAGCATTTGGTCAATGGCTTGCTCCCTCTTCACACCAGATATCTTCTGCATAGCTTCGTTCCACTCCACACATCGTCCTTGCTCATCCATCATAAAGATAGGAGGAATCAGTGGACAAGGATTCCTCACAACACCAACATAATCACCCTGTACCCTATTGCACTTATCCAATATCCTCATTTTCCCAGTAACATCTTGCCCAACAAAGCAAACACCAATTATATTTCCCTTCACATCTTGACTGCAACATGCGTTAGCCACCAAGATGATAGAACCCTTGTCTTCCTGAGAATCAAATGCTTTTAGTCTTATCTCCACATCCTTCTCTTCCTTGCCTGCAGTGAAACAAAAGGTCTTTTCAACCCCTAAATACCTAAAGAGGGTATAACAATTGTATGTATCACATAATAAACATCCATAGTTGATTGAAGGTCAGTAGAACCAATCGCACTGCCTTGGTTTCTGAAGAATATTCATTTTGGAACAGAGTAATAGCCAAAATTCAGCAAGACACATTGTCTTAACTGACTCCAGATAACAAAGAAAAGACATCTATTCTTGCCTCTCTAAATTTATTTCCTATCTTTTCACCCACTTCAAGTACAGTTGATATTTCATTTTGTGAGTTAATCTATAGTTTTGAAGAATGAGAGAAAGAGGGAACACATAATTTGTTTATGTAAGAAAATTGCATCCATATGTACTCACATACATCCAAATTGCTAAAGGTAAGAAAATATGAAATTTACGAGCAAGAGTATAAAAGAAATATGGAAGTACATCACCTTTTAAAGCTAGGGATAGCATGCGTTTCATCCTCTGAGCCGCATCATCAGCTACCAGATTAATGAATGGTGTGCCAAGAGCTTTTCCCATATCTAGGCCAGTAAGTTCAGCCACTTTACTGTTCCAGCCATTGATACAACCAGATGCATCTACAGCCAAAATAGGTATGGATGCAGTTTCAATGAGGCGAACCATTTCATTTGTAACAACACGAAGCTCATCCACCCTATGAATACTTGTGTCATCTGCTGGGACATTAACAATCATTTTGGAATCATCTGCTGCATGATCTTGTAAAGATCCTCTCAATATAAGCTGCAATGAATGGATTGCATCCATTTCTACATCTTCCCACGGTAGGCTCCTTCTCTTCACCACCTCAAGGAAGGCCTTAAAAGATGACCGTGGATGCATTTTTCTCCCATCATCTTTCTCTACAGGGTCATGTTTCGCACCACCCCACTTGATCTCCTTTGCTGTATGTGACCGGAACCAAAACAGAAAGTCGGTGGAAGTAATTTTCACAGCAGCGACTCCACATACAGCATCACCAAGAACTGTGGCATGTGGATAGCCTGCTTCCATGAGACTGTCTGTGCTTAATCCAGTACTGCCACCATGGGATTCTAGAAGCCATCCAGCAATATCCCTAATTTGTGCCTCTGTGGGCGTGACTCCAAGGAACCAGCATTTTTTGCGGTAGTAAAGTGCAGCTCCATCGCACTTGACAAGGTCCATCACATTAGGCGACTGATTTATGATGCCCATTGGGGCATCTCTAAGAAGCATATCACAAAGCACAGTTTGAGTTCGCAGTATATGCCTTTCCCTCATTTGAGCAGCCAACTCAACCTCCTTGTTCATTTGAACACTGAAAACCTGAATCAGGAACTCACACGCATACCTTAACGGATAAGGGACAAATCTGGGGCTGGAATGGTGGCAAACCACCAAACCCCACAATTTCCTTCTCTTTTGCTGATTGCTATCAGTCTCATCATCATCATCCTCTTCGTTTATGGTTACAGACATGGCCAATGATGCAATGGAACCCATGCTTGCCATGTATTGGGCATGACAGCCATGTGGAGACCTTAAGGCAGAACCAGTAAGACTGAGGGGCTGAGCCAATGCCTTATCTTGCACTAGCTTCACAGGCTTTGCCAAGCAATCGCATATCATCCTAACCTTGTTCTTCATGAAGAGGAACCTCGACGCTTGTGGTATATCAGTGGCAGGGTAGTGCAACCCAAGATAGGGTTCTGCGTCAGGGCCACACGACTCCGCAATGACTTCCCCGTGCTCATCCTCGTGAAACTTATAAACCATCACACGGTCATAACCAGTCAAATCCTTCACCTCTCTAACCAACACGTCACACAAGAGCGATATATTCCCACTTGAGACCGACTGCAGCTTAGAGATGGCTTTCGCTGCAAGCTTATAAGAGTTCAAAGCCCCAGCAGCAGTCACAGGCACATCAGATGGATTCACAGGCTCAAGATCTATAACCAATCCAACATCAATCCTGTGCAAAACAGCATAGAAGGGCTTACCAGTGCTTTTCGTGTGGACCAAAATCGGATTAAGAACATTCACTTCCCCAAAATTGGAAGCCGTGTGCAGTGCAGCAGCACCAGAAGGTTGAAAAAGAGTCCTCGCATCAACACCAAAGCTTAAAACCTCTTGCTGCTCCATACTCGGAACCGCCTGTGGGGCCAAATCAAGCATCTCTGATGCGTTCTCGCTAAACGCCAGGACACCGAAACTCTTCTCATCAACAGCAATCAAGCAGCCAAAAGGCTGAATCAGGCTCCCCCTCTGCATCTTCTGCAGATAAGCAGACACCGTCGAGGAAGGAACATCGCTAGACGCATTAACCGAAACGGAGTAATCAAACGGCTGCTCGGATTTCTCGTAATCCACATGGAGCTTCGCGTCAATCGGGGTTTGGATCAGTAGACGAGCGCCTGGCCTGGACCTGACAGAGCTCCCCCTAGAGCAGCTGCTCTTCTTCGTCGTCGATTGCGACATCCCAATCTCAATTCAGTCCACCAACATATCCAAGCAATCAAAAAAAACGAAAAAACCCCTTCCAATCACACATTGCCCAATCTCCTAATTCCTATTACCGAAAATTGGGGGGGAAGGATAAGAAAAGGGAAAACAAGGTAAACCGCATCGAAATAGGATATTTTATGTTGAAACAAATTAGCAGAGCTGTCGCGAAACAGCAAGTAAGCTTTAGTTTAGAAAGGGAAATGGAATCCAGAAAGCAAATATACTTAATTGATGGCGAAACGTAGGCGAGTCACCCTAAGGATGAAAGTGGTAAAAGTCAATGCGCAAAACTGGAGATGAATATACATTAAGCAGTAGCAGTAGCAGTAGCAGTAGCAAAAGCCATTTCATGATTGATTGATTGTGGTTGATACAGTTTATTGGTAGAGCAAGTTTGGTAATGGCGGTTACTCACTATTCTCTCACTACATTCATTTCAATGTCAGCACCGCTTCTATACTATCACTTCGGATGTATACTATCACTTCGGATGTTGGTCACGTCATTGAATTTGAATACCTAACTTCTGTTTTTCTTAAAAACATTTCTAATAATTACAAAGATGGAGTATTAATAATTCAAGATTTTCAAGATGAATTAGGAATTCTCACTGCACAGTGGCGGACATCCCCAACGACATCTCGAAGGACTTCCCACAATAAAAAAAAATTCACAAATTCTCAAATTAAACAATTTCCAAAAGTAAGAAAATTACAGAATTAAATAGTCGACACAAATACAGAGAAAATGCAACCACTTTATTTAAAAAATATATATACTTCATTATAAAAAAAATAGATAATTGCTAAAAAAAATTACATTATTACAAAAATCTACATTATTAATACAAGTTGTGCGAATGAAATTAAGTTCAACGGGATGTATTTATAGAAATTTTAAAAAAATATTTAATGCAATAAACGGGAATTCCGCGCGGGCGTCCGTGGGAGTCAACGCAATGGCGAACGTCCGCGCGGCGTCGCGACGGAATTCAGCGTAAACGCCGCGGAACTGCGGAATTCCGGCACGCCAGTCGGAATTCCTCTGGGACAGGCGCCATTGCTGATGTTCTAATGTTTACCCCTTTCGTCCCAAGGTAAATGACCCTTTGTTTAAGATATGAAATTTAAGAAATTTGATGTATAAAAGTAAAAGTATATAGAGAGTGAAGTATAACAGAGAAAGATAGGATAAAATAGTATAGAAGATTTTTGCCTAAAAAATTACTCAAATACCTTTGGACAACTCGAAAAGAAATATAGTACAGTACAACTCAACTATTTTGAAGCGGATTGAGTAATAACAACTATTTTCATTTTAATATGTCTCTTAAAATTATGCACTTTCTATTTTAGAGTACTTATTTTCTCTCTAATGAAGAGGGATTAATTCTCCCTTAATAATACATCAATCACTTTTTTTATTATTTCTTACTTTATCAATTATGTATTAAAACTCGTATCATTACAAAAGTCGATACTCTTCCCTTCCCATAAAATAGACACTTCTAGGATGACGCGCGTTTAATGCGAAATTCATTCAATATGACAGAGGTACAAATAAAAAGTATTTTAAGTGTTGTTAGTGGATAATGTGTTTAACCTCATTAGAGAGAAAAAGTTACCAAAACTAAATGTGGACTATTTTGTTAGATGGACCAAAATGAAAAGAGTATTTATTTTTATGGGACGCAATGTGTAGTATTTATAAAGGACATGTGGATTATTATACTCCATCCGTCCCATATAAATAAGCTAAATTTCCTTTTTCGTCTGTCACATAGAAATAACTCATATCTATTTATGAACTTTTTCTCCTTAACTTTTATTTATCATTTATGGGTCTCACCATCCACAATATTATTTTAAAGGGAAAATTGTCATTTAAATCACAACTTTTGGTTGACTTCTAGTCTATCCCATAACTTATAAAATTAAACTCATTAAATCATAACTTTTGCATATTTCTTAATTTGTCCCATGCAATTAAAGTTTTGATGAAATTTGTTATTTAAATCATGATTTTTTTTAACTTTAGGATAAATTTAGCATTATTCCATATTATGATGGTTAGATGATTATTAATTAATTGGTGAAGATATAATGACGAACAGTATAAAAATTACAACAAATTTCATCAAAATTTTATTTGTATAGGACAATTTAGAAATGTACAAAAGTTGTGATTTAATTAGCTACTTTTATAAGTTATGAAATGAACAATAAATTAATCAAAAGTTAAGATTTAAATGATAATTTTTATATTTTAAACTACTTTTTCACTCTCTTACTATATTATAGTCTCTCTTACTTTATCCACTCTCCATTTTTACTATTTATTATTTATTTTTAAAAAATAAGTGCTTAAAATGAAACGCCTCAGCTATAATGGGAAATAAATGGAGTATTCCTTAATCTATTTTCATATAATGACATTGATTCTCATTTCAAATTTCCAATTGACTAATAGACTACGTCCATTGCATAGGGTGGAAACTAGTTAAAGATAAACAAAAATTCGGATTGAAAATAGATATCATATGAACATAATAATAAATTTTTTATTTATTTTATAAGGAAAAAATGGATTAAAAATGAAGAAAATGAAACCTTTGGCAAGAAAGTAAAACAGTGAAAAGGAAAATAAAGTAAAAACCACAAAAGCAGATATGGATAAAATACAAAAACTGCAGAAAAGGAAGGGGCTAACCCCCACTCTCACACAATGCGTGTAATTCACTGCAAGCATTTCACCCCAAACGTGATTGGTACTCGCGCGTGATGCGGGAGCTCCGTATGATACACTGGGACGAGGATTTGATTTTCAGTTTGATTTTTGCAAATATCGAATCCTAATGAAAATATTTCGATAAAGTAAAATGAATTATAGTACTACAAATTAAAATTCAAAGAAAAAAAAATAGAAATTGCAAAATATTATCTAAAATCAACTTAAATTTTTTTGAAATGGATTATAAATTAAAAATGATCATAACATAATCTTCAATTTGATATACAATATTGAGATTTTGAAAGACTATTAGCTGAGAGTGAGACTAGGATTATAATGAATAAATCTTTAAACCTGATAATGCAATATAGAAAGTCTTAAATTACGATAGTTAAAAGTGAAATGAGACCACTAGATTTAACGTAGTGTTTCACTTTCTTAAGTTATTTTAGACCTTTTTAACATATAGGTATGAGCATGACAGAACCCATAGACCATGTGTTTCGTTCGCCAAACACACGGCTTGTGTGGGACAACGAATGGGTATAGAACATCTTCCACATCCCGTGTGGTTTGTCGAAAGCGGTGGAGCGAAGAAAGCGTACGGTCCGTATGCATGGACATCGCCTCGAACGATGGGGGGAACAATGCAAAATTGCAAATTTCTTAGATCTAGGTGTTTTCCTCCATTTTCATATACACCCAATTCCTTTCATTTTGGAGGTTTTCAAGACTTTAAATAAAGTAATAAAAACTCCCCTCAGAGACTTTTTTTCTTATTTGGGCCAACAAATTCTATTTTGATGTGCAAAATTTATACTGGGCCCAATAAAAGCTTGAACCTTTTTTATCATTGGGCCAACACAAGTCCAATTTGGGCCTAACCCGGATCAAGGAGATTGGGCCACCATTTTAATTTGAACAAAGGGTGAGCCACAAGATTCTAGATAAGATATGTATGTAGATTCTAAGTTCTAAATCAAACATCTGTTCCATACATGGACAAAATCTTGCAAAAAGATTACTAAGATTCAAGAATATGGCAGCAGAAGTAGGCATTTTCTCTGCTGTCAGTTTAAAGCTCCCAATTACAAATCACAAGCTATTTTCTCCTCCTTTTCCACTTCACAATCTCAAGAAAAGAAGCCATGGTTTCAAAGTTTCAGCAAATTTAGGTGGTGGAGGAGAGCCTGGAGAGGGAGAAATCAAGAAAGGAGGGAAAAAGAAGTTCATCACCAAGGAACAAGAACCAGAACAGTAATTTTCATTACATGCCACTTAGTATTATGCAAGAACATTGGTGTGTACTAATGTTTTATCTATGTAGGTATTGGCAAACAGCAGGCGAGAGAGAAGGGGAGAATCCCATGAAAACACCACTCCCTTACATAATCATCTTTGGTATGTCAACTCCTTTTGTTATTTTAGCCATTGCTTTTGCCAATGGCTGGATTAAGGCCCCTATTAGATGATCATGTTCACTAATTTGTATAAATACTACACTACACTACACTATCAATTTCTTCCTCATTTTTGTCTTCTTCACTTTTGGAATGTACCTAAACTCTCATGTTTCAATCTCTTTTTTACTTTGTTATTGTTTGTTGTTTACTATGCCTCATTCTTCCCTATCATACTAATCAAGTTTAAATGGTGTGTGAAATGTTCATCCCTCGTTGTACTAAAAGATCTATATACCACGTGATTGTTTGTTCAAGTTTTGGTAGAAAGTGAGCAAATAGGCATGTAAAAAGATTCAATTTTTATCTATTCAATTGGGACCATTTTTTTGTGCATTGGCAAGCTTCTCTCCATGAACCTTATTTGCATCCAAATCCCCATTTTATGGATAAACTAAGCAAATAAGAGGTCATAAGTATATAATTAAAAAATTCCATATGTGAGATTGAAGAATATTGACTGATACAAATCACCTAAAGACAAATTTGAATTCAATCACTCAAGTAATGTAGTTTTACTCTTATTCTAATTCTTGCAATTCAAGCTCAGAATATGTTCTTAATATTGGCTAACTACCTTTGACTAATAAACTTGAGGCTCTTGTGTTGCAATATATAAGTATGTAATGTTTATTAAAGCAACTCAATTGAGTAGTCATTCCACCACTTCTTTTATTATTGATTTCATTCAGGTGAAAAGCTACTGTCTTGGTTGGCTATATGAAATAGCAGAAAGGGAATGGAAAAAAAAAACTTTATTGCTGCTTTTTGTAATTTTTTATAATGTTGATGAGATTTAGAGGGGGGAAATTGGCATGTGAATTAGACTGGTGAGCTCAGATATTGGCACATGGCATCTCTCATTCCCATGGTGTGTTGATGTTTTTAAGAGAATCAGTTGCAGAGAAGGACCACTGATTAGTGTTGGGGAAACACAACAAGGTTTGTTTTTAATTACACAAACAGTGGGAAAAGGTCTTAGAAAATGGTGAGCCTTTCAACCCTGGAAAGAGCCTTGCAGTTTACCAAATTTGTATCAGTCATACATTAGTTTTATAAGCATTTCTACTCTGTGGAAACAAAAAACCTATACCCCTTTTTGTCAGAACCAAGAAACCAGTTCATCTACACCTGTTTCTTCATATTTATTGCACTCCAAATCTAGTCCTTTTTCTTTATGCCTCTCTCTCCCTCCCTCTTCTGAAGCCTCAGCAAGAATTGGCTGAGTTTTCATTCTACTGTTGTAAAAAAGCAATCTTTTCTTTTCTTATCCACTCCCTTTTGACATCTCTCCTCCAAAAAAGATGGCTTGTTGTCTCTATTCTTTGCAATGCTCAAGAGCCTGGCTAGCACTTCTTGTTCCAATATGTGCAGTGCTGTCATCATCTAGCCATGGATCTTTCTTGATCCCAATCATCTTCATCTTTCTCTTCACACTCTCCAAAAGAAAACCCCAATTCCATCAAGAAAAGCAGCAGCCTACATTGCAAGAAGAGGTGGTGTTGATGGGATCACAAGATTTGTACTCAGAGAGTGAGAGCATGGAACAGTTCTCATCAAGTGAGGATCACTCATCTGACATGGAGCAGAGGCTGGACTGCTCGGACGGATCGATATCGGACGAGGAGAGCCTCATTGAGATAGAAATCCCAAGTGGGCAGTTTGTGTGGAATGGCAATAATGTGAAGTGCTGCAAAGAGTTTCATAAGGATTTCTGGGGAGAGATGAATGAGTTCAATGAGGAGGATGACAACTTGATTGAGATTGACATCAAGATGGGATTCATAAAGTGTTGAAGGATCAAGCAAGGGGAAGGAACTCAGATATGTATATAACTCAACTTGTGTTTTTGATCCAATTTGGATTTGTTTGAGCTTTGGTCATTAGTTGAGGTGGTTGTTGTCTAAGGTTCAGAGAGAGGGGGATGGGGAGTAGTGGGTAACAGCATGAGTGGTTTTGCTGTTTGTTTACCAAAGTGTGCAACTTTGATCTTTTTTTTAAAAAAATTTTTTTATTTCAACCATGATTAAGACCCTGTTACAAAAGGTATAAGATATTCAAAGTTTAAGTATATTATAAATTCCCTCTTTGTTTCTTGTGGATGCACATTCAAGTTATGATTAACCATTTGATTCCCATTTTTGCATTGTTTATCTCATCAAATTCCTTTTGCAGCTACAATTATGGCATCTCGCCCCTTTTTCTCTCTCTCTCTCCATATTCTTATTTGAAAATCAAGCTCATCAGTATTTCCAATTAGATGTGATCACAAATCATAGCCCAAAAGGGATAAAATGCTTAAAAAGTCAAAGAAAATTAAGCTTTATAAGAAACAAATATTAATCTATAGTTTGAACTTATATCTACTTTCGTCCATTAAAATAGACAACTATGAAAGTAATCTTAATAAGGAGTATAACAATAAATTATAAAATAAGCTAACTAATTAGTAATATTTTTATTATTATTTATTTTGATGGTTTTGATAGAATTGATTTACTTCCTAGAATATTTTGTTGTGTTTCCGCATATTATAAATATGCGAGGATTATTTGATTCTAATTATAATGAAGAAATAATATTTTTATTATTATTTTATGTATTTATTCAATTCTTCCAAAGCGGCGAATGATTCATTTTGCCTCTTTCCAAGCCTTTTTGTCCCTGAAAAGAAAATGCATTAAAACTTCAATAAATAAATTTTAATCGTAATATATTTTACATACTAATTACATACACCAAAATTTCTGACACATAAAACATGTGCTATTTTAGTAATACCCCATTTAAAACAAATAATATTTTATGGAATTGATTATGTATTTAGTAAGATTCAGTATTCAAAATTAAACAGGTTATTTGAACTATGTTTTGAAAAATATAGAGATAGATGATAGAATTATGAGCAGGTATAGGAGTTAATATGCCCATTAGAGTACTGATTCACTAGAGTACATTCCAAACATGACTGAAAGTCTCTGTGTTTTTATATATGTAAAAAAGAAAGAATTTCGTACCTATCTTCATAAGTTGTTATGCTGATGCACTAGAGTAGGTTGTAGCATCCCACGCCTGCCATTACCACAAGTCATGATGCGTATTTTTTCCTAAACTTCACCTTTGAGACAGTGTGGTACGAGGACGAGTAGGCAGCCAAAACCATGAGCCATGATACACCATCCAAAGCCATGGGCCTCATTCATAAGGAGAAGCGCGTGTTTGAGATATCTGGATGCGGATATCGTGTTGATATGTTTCCCTATGAAGCAAGATTCTGAATATATAATACTCCCTCCGTTCCATAGTAATAGAGTCATTTTGTCATTTTAGTACGTTCCACAGGAATAAAGTCATTTCCTTTTTTAGTAAAAGTCAACACATTTTTCCGTACATATTTTACTCTCTCTTACTTTATTCTCTCTTCATCTCTTTACCTTTTTCATTTTTCACTTTATTCTCCATTTACTTAGGCCATTAGCAGTGGGGCGCCCTATGGCGCGCCACGTCATCAGTTTTATCCTCCTACCCCCACCTGCAGTGGTGCGCCCTAAGGTGCGCCCTATGCATTTTTTTTTGAATATTTAAATAACTAAAAAAATTATGAAAATTTTTCATTTCATTTATAAAAATTAATACTCCCTCCGTCCCGCACTACTCGCACGTTTCATTTTCGGCACGGAGATTAAGGAATAAGTGTATAGCAAAGTCAAATATTACGGCTGTAGGTGAAATTTTTTACTAAAAATGGAAATAGTGCAAATAACTTGGGACGCCCAGAAAGGAAATAAGTGCAAGTAGTCCGGGACGGAGAGAGTACATTACAATACGAATAAAAAAAAACGCAAACTCAGCGACGGTGGTTACGGGCCCACACTTCTTCAACCATGTCGTTCATGAGCTGAGCATGGTCTTGTTGGTTGCGCATTGAGGCCTGTCTAACTAGAACCTCATTGAAGCCCGACGGTAATCCTCTAGCGGGGGGCTCGGTCGCCGTGCTGGACGAGCTAGATGCATTGTCATCTTCGTTCCAATCGGTGATGCTTCCGCCTTCATTCTCGACTATCATGTTGTGCATGATTATGCACGCGTACATGACATCGGCGATGACTTCCTTGAACCAGAAACGAGCCGGCCCTTTCACAATTGCCCACCGTGTTTGGAGCACACCAAATGCCCGCTCGACATCCTTCCTCGCCGACTCCTGCTTCTGCGCAAATAAAACCATCTTCTCACCAATTGGGCAGCTGATCGTCTTCACAAAAACAGACCACCGTGGGTAGATGCCATCGGCCAAGTAGTACCTCATGTAGTATTGGCGCCTGTTGGCAGTGAACTCGATGGCCGGGGCCATTGCCGTTACATTGCTCGGCGAAGAGGGTGGATGAGTTGAGGACGTTAATGTCGTTGTTCGACCCGGCTACGCCGAAGTAAGCATGCCAGATCCAGAGCCGATGGTCAGCGACGGCTTCGAGGATCATCGTCGGGTGGCTGCCCTTGTATCCACTAGTAAATTGGTCTCTCCAAGCCGTCGGACAATTCTTCCACTGCCAATGCATACAGTCGATGCTCCCTAGCATCCCAGGAAAGCCGTGCACCGTCTCGTGCAGCTGCATCAGGCCCTGGCAATCAGTGACAGTCGGCTTGCGCAAATAAGTGTCGTCGTAGGCCTCCACAAGCCCCCTACAAAAGTTCTTCAGACACTCGCGGCCTGTTGTTTCCCCGACGTGGAGGTATTCGTCGAATATATCCGCCGTGGTGCCGTAGGCCAACTGACGGATTGCAGCCGTGCACTTCTGCAATGGTGTAAGGCCGGGTTTGCCGATGCCGTCTTCCCGATACGTGAAGTATTCATCACGTGACGACAACGTCCGCACAATGCTGAGAAAAAGGTACCGCGACATTCTAAACCGGCGGCGGAAAACAGTCGGTCCCCACCGTGGTCGATCGGCAAAATAGTCTTCAACCAGACGTTGGTGAGTTGCCGCGTGGTCGCGTGGGACATACGTCCGACGTCGAATAGGCCTATGGACCTGCTCGGCCGCCGCCGCCTCGCGCTGCATTTCCACAAAGCATGCCGCCATGGCCTCTTCAACGGCTGCATCTAAGGCTTCAGATATCGAACTACTTGATTCCGAGGAACTAGAACTATTGGTGTCGTCGTCGGGGTTCATTTTCGTATGCGAGAGAAGTAGAATCGTGAGAGATGAGCGAAATGAGAGAGGCGATATGTTCGTAATCGTATGCACAAGTGAATGAGAAACGATGTTTAAATAGGAAAATAAAAAACGCGTGGCATCGTCCTCGACCATCGTCCACCTCTCCCACAATGGAGCGGACGATGGCGCGGACGATAGGCCATCGTCCGCGCTATACGCAGCGGATGATCTATCGGGCGTGTGCTTCGGCCGCGCCCGATGGCAGGCACCCACAATGGTGCCATCGTCCGCGCCCGAGGACGATGGGCACCATCGGGCGTGCCATCGGGCGCCCCATTGTGGGTGCCCTTAACTCACCTAACACAATTTTTCTTAATCTCCGTGCCGAAAAAAGCCTCCATTACTATGGAACGAAGAGAGTAAATGACGGCATACCAAATAGTATGTTGTTTGTATTCCTTTTATTTTGTAACTTAAAATTGTTGAGTTCATCATTATCGATATGAAATAAAATACTCCCTCCATCCTCTCGTAAGTGAGAAATTTCTATTTTGGTATAGGAATTTAGGGTGTGGTGTGTAATGAATACGATTGTAATAGTATTAAATTAGGAGAAAGAATAAAGTAGAAAAGACATAGTAAAGTAGAATTAAGTAAGAAAAATAATGGAAAAGGTAAAAGAGAGAAGAGAATTAATTTATGTCAAAAAGGATAATGAGTCACTTAGTCTAAGATATCCAAAAGGGAATACGTCACACTTTGGTGGGGACGAGCGAGTATCAAACTCCCTATTCTCGTGGATCATTATTCCCTCATTCATATCCTAGAGCTTGAAGACGCCCGATGTCTTCTGATAGGGACTTAACTTTTACTATATCCCCGAATTAAGCTGATAATCTCCATATTATTGTTTAGCTTATTTATGGAGTAATTTATTGTTATACTTGTTAGGATTTGAGTTACTAGTTAGGGTTTGATTTGTTTTCTATAGTGTTTAGGATTTATTTTACTTTCATAGATATCTTTTTATATCGTCACATAGTATAAATATGTCGCAAATATTTTATTAGAATTAAAAATGAAGAATTAAAATAATTCCTGCATATTTGTAACAAACATTCTTATATTGATGCATGGTCTCTTATCACTGAAATATCTTGTTGGTGGGATGATGCGAAATTGACACAAATGAGTACTTATCTGAGGAGAAGCAGGCGAGTTCGTGTCGATCCACTAGTCGGTTCGTGGTAACCCGGCTTTGAAGCCTTATTATTTCAGAAACACCGAAGATGAAGATGGAGATGGGATATGATAGTATTTAACTGTTGCAGAAATGAGACCCAACACTACGAAAGTCTGGAAAATGGGATGTCAAGTTGAGGGGTTGGTTCACTGTGATACTTAACAAACCTCAAATCTAAGAAACCTATGTAAAAACTCAACAACTATGTTATTTAGAGCCAATGAAGCCTACAAGACTGAATAATGTGTAGAGAACTTAGACCAGCATACATTTTACTTGTTGCCATTCTGATTGAAGAGACGCGAAACGAGACCAACTCTCCACCACGGTGTTACTGTCATCTCCTCGTTCTTGTTAGCTATTAGGGCAGGGAGACTATTTTGGGCTGATGTCTCTTTCAGGCTTGTCCTGGAAAACACATGAGAGAGGCGTCAGACTCGATAAATCTATTTCAAGCCTGCCAACATTATTGAAGTAGAGAATGTGAGATGCATACTCCGGCACAAGTGGACCTTCATAAGCAAAGGTTGATACACCTTGTCGCTGCTTGTGCTTGGGATTAGCTGTGCACAGGACATACACACGCCCACGTCGCTTCACAGTCAGACAAAACTCACACAACTTCTTCACTGATGAACGAACCTTCATCCTAGGATGGGCCAACAATGATACCATCAGAACACATCATATAAACATACGAGGATGCAACAGTATGTGTGGTAAATTCATGATTTGTAAAGATACAATTCAAAGTCAAAGAATCACAAAAAGAAGCAAAACAAGCAGTGTTGCAGATTTGATGATCTAGCAGCTCAAACTTCGACCGGTGATGCAACATTTGATGAGAAATTAAAAGGAACTGAAAACTTGAGTGGCTGCAGATGAAGCAAAGCAGTTACGAAAACATCATATACAACAAAATAAGATGTTACAGCAACCACAATCAAATATGGGCAGAGGCACCATTTCATCCATCTTATTAAAGATTAATTTAAGATCAAACAAGATCATAGGCGCTCATCTACTAACTAAAGGAACAAAGAAAAGCAATTTGATGAATGAATGACTACTTTGAACCTATTGAAACGGTAAAAAAGTATTCCAGATTGGTAAATCAATCGGAAACAGAGAGCTCAATTGATATGCAGCAATTGGAAACTCAATAAGTCAACCACAATAATACACCCTAACTTGAGCAGATAATTGTGCGAATATTAACTCAGAGAAACATAGAAATGAAAATTTCTCGAATACGCAGTTTACGGAATTACCGATTTAAGAACTAATCGCAATATTACAATAGATTCGCAAAAGGTTTCATCCGGATTCGGCACTATGAATAACTATATACATACATGCATACAAGCTCATTAGGCTAAAAAATTCCAGAAAATCCTGACAATTATATGAGTAATATGAGGAAAAGTTCATGCCAAATCCTTATATGATGTGAGAGCTCAAACTTGCAAAATGAACTTATCGCAAGAATTTAAACCAAATGGAGAGGATAATGAGCTACGCTTACCTTCACTAGCAGGCAGAGGATTGAAATTTTCGGGGCGTAGCTCGATCTTCGTTTTCCAGATTTGGGATTAGGGTTTTTCAAATCTACCTTTAAGCACTGGAAAAAGAATTTGTGAATATTTATTTATTTATATTTATCTTTTCATTTTTTACAACAAGAATAAGATTTATTAGGCCATCCGCAACGCTGTCTCTTATCCGTCTCTTCACCGTCTCATCTCTTAACTATTCATGGGTCCCACTGTACTTTTCACTCCATCTCTTAACTAAGAGACAACACCTGCAATCCTTCATCTCTTATCCGTCTCTTAACCATCTCATCCCTTAACTATTCATTCAATTTCATTTTTTATTATTATTTCCAACAAATTCAATTAATAAAAACACACTTCATTAAATAAAATAGAAATTACAACTTAAAATTTTTAAAAAATACATAATTAAATTCGTGGTATAATAAATAAAAAAAGACATAATTTAAAATACAATTTTATAGAAATTATAAAAATTACTCCGCCGGCGAATCATCCCCCGGAGGAGGTGGAGGCGGAATACCAAGTTGTCCCGCTGGATACACAATGCCGGCATGATGGACTTGAAATTGGGCAGGCGTCATGCGGGAAGTGTCCGCCATCGTGGCGGTGAAGTACATGGACATTAAGGAGGAGGGCGGCACTTGGGAGCCCGCCTGGCTTGATTCGCCTCGGCCCCTCTCCATCTAGCCGCCTTCGCCGCCTTGCGGCCGACGGCGCCCACGGGAGGACCCCCTGCATCGTCCGCCGTGCCCTCAACCTCCTGCGAGGCAACCTCTTGTGCGGCGCTGCCTGAACTGCCCCCACTAGACGAGTATTGGCAACCCGTCGTGTGCTTCGTGCGCTTCGAGGTCGAGCCCATGCTGGACTGGACACCGCCGACCCACCTTGCCTCGTCTTTGACGACCTTCCAAACATCGACATGTTTGAATTCTTTGCCGGTGTCGTCGAAATAGACTTGCAAAGCCGATCTCAGAATGTCGGCTCCCGTGGCTCCGCTTTGGTAATGAGCCGCTTCAGTCTTGTAGATGCCGCAGAATTTTTTGACCTCTCTGTCGACTCGGTCAAAGTGAGCGCGGGGCATCTTCAATGTGCAGTGGCGGGACCCCTTCGGCTTAATCTCGTTGTAGGCCTCGGTGACCTTTTCCCAGAAGCACTTCCGGGTTTGTTGATTCCAGACGATGGAATCGTACGAGACGCTGATCCAGGCGTTGTACACAACCATCGTGTCCTTGCGGCTGTACGGATGTCGACCTACATCCTCATCCTCCTCGGCCGCCTCTGCCTCTTCCTCCACGGCGTCGAATACCCTGGAGCTTCCACCGCCTCATACTCCTTTCGGAGTGGGTTCATTTGGATAATCCTCCCGAATTTGGGATAATCCCTGAGAATACCCCAGGACGGAGGGACGAGTCACGAGCATATGCATCCACATCAAAAAGGGGTGGTTGGTACCCCGTCAGCGTCGAGGAGCCTTGGGTGCCCGGCGTCAACGAACCGGAACCCGAACCACCCAATACATTGTACAGGCCCCCCATCGCCAAACGCGTTGATGTCAAACCTGCCGGAGCCGCCCTCGTTTCCGTCGCCGAACATTTTGTGATGAAAATTAGAGAGGTTAGATGAAAATTGAAGAGGAAATGGAGATGATTTGAGAAGAATAGATGTGTGTTTGTGTGTGTAATGAGGATGAAATAGGAGTATTTATAGAGTAAAAAAAAGAAAAAAACGGTCGAAAACGGTAATATTGCCGTTTGATTTTTTTATTAAATTCAATTTTTAAAAAAAAAATAATTTATTGCGTCAGCGTGACGAAGCCCACTCGCGGGCCGGCGAGTGGGTGTCACGCGTGGCGAGCTGGCTCGCCATCCGTCTAGGTGGGACGGCCGTCTCGGCGGGGTGGTGACGAGACGGGACGCTGCAACGCGTCCCGCGCGGGTCTCGTCTCGGAGGGACGAGATAAGAGACACCCGCGAGATGCGTTGCGGGTGCTCTTAAGCTCGTTTGTTTCAATCTTAAAAACTAACTCAAATTATGCATTTAGTTTTCACATTTATTAGTGTACAAGCCTATCTCAAATTCACTCATGTTAGCATTTTATCCTCCGACCTATTATTAGCCCAACTGGTAGTCATCGGGGAATGCTGACTATCCGGTATTTAGGGAATCGTTATCGGAATTCATTCTATTACTAGAGAGAGAAAATTTGTAGTGCTTAGAAAATTGAGAGGTGTGAATGAAATTGAGAGCAATAAGATGTAGATATAAGGGCGAAAAAAATCGAAAAATTGAGATCGGCGGTTTGATTGACGCGCAATAGGCGCCGATCGCGCTTGGCAACGCTCGCTTGGGTGGCGTTCGACGATCGCCGTCGAACTGCAGTCTCCCTGCAATTTGCAGCGATTGACACCTTATTGTGAATGCTCTAAACATTATTAACATAGCAATACAGACTATGAAATAACACTCCATCCGTTCAATAGTAATGGAGGCGTTTTTTTCAGCACAGAGATTAAGAAAATTGTGTTAGGTGAGTTAAGTAAAAGGAGAATAAAGTGAAAAATGAAAAAGGTAGAGAGATGAAGAGAGAATAAAGTAGTAGAGAGTAAAGTGGGTGTGGAGAAATGTGTTTAGGGAAATGACTCTGTTACTATGGTATGTACCAACATGGCAAAATGACTCTATTACTATGGAACGAAATGAGTAGAAAATTAACTTATGCAAATATTTTTGAGGTCATGATTGGACACATTTAGGACATCCACGATGCAAAGGGGAGGTCACTTCCCGAGGAACGGGATGAACGTGAGATGCGTTGGAAAATCACTTTACGCTTAAACATACAAAACAATAATTTGTAAAATTCCATATCTAAAAAGAAAAGGGCGATCTGAGATTCTGAAATAGGACTGGGAGAGTATTTAATTTCAGTCGACAAAACAAGTAATATCAGCATACCACAAGTCAAGATACAAGTTATATTACCATACCACAAGTCAAGTTGTATGTTCTACTTTCAACGAGGGAATTAAGTGGAAGAAGACGGAATAAAATGAATGAAGATACAAGCTAAATGGTGATTTAGTGAACAAAATTCAGGAAACTGTGGATGTTTTTATTATTCTAATAAACAAGTAGGTAACCATCAACATATAGGTAGAAAACAAAACTGTATGTTGCAAGTGCGAAAAGAAATACTACCACAAACAGAATAACGAGTTGCTATTACAATTAACGTGGAACATATTCCATTTCTTCATTTATACAAATTCTCAAGATCATCCTTAAACTTGGCCTTCAATTGCTCCCTCTTCAATTTGAGTGCTTGAGTAACCAGACCTGATTCTGGAGTCCATGGCTCTGGCAACAACTTGATCTTTGCCGGGACCTCGAACTTGTCCAATTTCTCTTGTTTTGCAGCCTGTAATATCCCCACAAGCATATTAACTAAACGACTCAAAACTTTAAGAAATGGGTACAAGGGAACAACCCAACCTTTGCTAGTGATTGTTGAACCTCTTTCATAGCTTCTGGCAGCTCACACAGCTCGGCGAAATCTGAATACTTGAATCCCGATTTATCAGCCCATCCCTCAAGAACATGGCGTGCAGGTACCACTAAGGCGACACAGAAGTTGTGGAACGGATCTGCGTACACCATGATATTCTCTACGTAATTGCTTGATGAGAGTGCAGCCTCAACCTGCAATAGTATCGGTTTTCATGTAACGACAATTTGCAGAGAGGCAAACAAAGGGTTTGCCACATCTATGTGGTTTGAATCACATTCAGTACCTTCCCGAGTGAGATGTACTCCCCATGTTGAAGCTTCACAATGTCTTTCCTTCTGTCGATGATCTCAAGGCATCCATCGGGGTGGAACCTCCCGATATCACCAGTATAGAACCAGCGCATGCCTTTTTCATCAACCTGCATCAGCAAAAAGAAAGAAAAAAACCCATGAATTAGAAGAAATATAGGTAGCAGCTTTGTGTAGTTACCAAGAACAGGTTTTCACCTTGTATACTTCTGCAGTTTTCGCTTCACTGTTGAAATAACCAGCACTAACGCTTGCTCCACCGACAACCACCTCTCCTCGAGCCATAGGCTTATCCGATGTCCTGTAACCGCCTTCTTCCCAAGACACAAGCTGCAAAGAATGAAAACAAAATTTAAGGCATGCAAGCAGGTTGGAATAAGACATGCTGCAGAGGAAATTTTATCTACAAAGAGGAAATATACCTTGATGTAACAACAAGGAAGAGGAGGGCCAACACGGCCAACAGAAATATCATCCGCCTCAGAAAAAGCGGCCCCGGCACATGTTTCTGTCAGACCATACCCTTGACCAATGGGGGCTCTACACTCAGAAGCAAGAGAAACATAAGTTAGTCAAACCGCAACCAGTTAAAAGCTTATGGTTAACAATTTTATATTCTCCTTACTATATTAAACTTGCATTTAAATTACCCTATGCAAATGTTGATAAATCTTTGTGTATCTCCAGATAAAGGAGCTCCACCACAAAGCATAAAGCGGATCTGTCCTCCAAGGATAGACCTTATCTTGTTAAAAAGAATTATATCCCACAACTTAGCTTCCAGTCCCCATGCCCCAAACCAGCTTCCTTCAATAGCCGCCAGTCGACGTCTACAAGCAATGTCAAAAAGTTTCTTTGCAACACCTCCTTTTTCCTCGACCTAATACATAAAAACAGACGAAGTATCAGAAACTCTATTATTTGCTGCTCCACAAGGTAATGCTTTCAGTCGTATGAAAAACTGCACTGCTAAAAGACCTTCTTCAGAACTCCATCCCTGACACGATCAAGTATAGCTGGAACTGCCGCCATCAAAGTAGGCTTTAATGCAGAAGCATCTCCCATAGTTCCTTTTTTTATTTTGTTGGATGTGTCTGTCAACGTTAGTGCTGACCCATAGCCAATTGCAACACCCGCAGTTATCATGACAGTCTGTGAAAAATACCATCTTAGAACTTGCTTGAATATTCATTTTCTGCCATTATAATGACATCACATGTTACCTCAGCAGCTAATTCAAAAACATGAGCAAGAGGCAAGTATGCTAAGTAGAAATCCCTGCTTCCAATTGCTGGGACCACTGTCATAACTGCTGCAGCAGTAGCTACAATATTGCCATGTGTCATCATAACACCCTACAATAAGGAATAAGAAACCATGTTACGGTAGGAGAACATTAATATTACAATGAAGATTACTGACACATAAAAAAATAAATTCCGAAGTGATAATAATGTACAAGGGAGAATTCATTGGTTGACCCAAAACAATGTCGTGCATTATATTCTTATAGCTTTGCTCTAATTCTCCTCCATTATTGGTAAGTTTCCAACTTAACATTCTCTGTACTCAACAACAGTTGCAATCGTTTCTTTAACATGGTAATCGGATTGTTCCCATGCGGGCAAATCCATGTTGTGGTCAGATAATTAATTTACAAGCTAATACATGTCCAATTTCTTCATTTTATTAATCATATTTTGAGTTGGAATAGAACATATAGCTAAAAATAACAATCTGATGATATAGTACTTGACCTAAATAGCTACATTCAAGCACTAAAACCAAATGAAATTCTCAACACATGTTCGGTGACAGAGAAGTATATAAATCAAACCTTTGGGAGGCCTGTACTGCCACTTGTATACATAATGACAGCAATATCTTTCTTGATAGGCAAATTAGGATTAACAGGGCCGTCTCTTCCAAGTTTTTCAACCTCGGAAAACGAGGAAACCTTACAGTTACTCATCTCATTGATGATGCTGGTGTCACTGGAAGACTCTTCATCATCAAAATAAATTATGTTTCTAATGCTTGTCAAGCTCGAACGCACTGCAACCAATTTCTTCAATTGCTTAGAGTCACAAATCACGGTTGACACTTGAGTCTGTGAAATACCAGTAAACGTGAGTATGTTCTTACTAGTTTAGTAGTATTAGGAGTTGCTTCAGGATGAACTGATCTAGTACTCCAACAGAGCAGAATACTAAATTTAAAAAACAAAGGAAAAAAGAAGAATCTGCAAGTGATTTGAGGGAGAGATAGAGAGAGAGCACGCTCATATTAAAAAACAAAGAAATAAATAAATCTGGAGCAGAACAGTTTTTATATGAGGAATGAATGACAGCCACCTCGTTTAATGAGTGAATCAGGGCTTCCTCTCCTAAAGAAGCATAAATGGTGACGACAGTGACGTTCTGCCTGAAGCATCCCTGTGTCGAAGAGAAAGTGGAATAGTATAATCATAAGGAAAAACTAAATAAGAATAACAAAAAGAGGTTAAAAAATTCACAAGAAATAATTCTTACATGAAATGCAACGAGCCACTCTGCTCGGGTGTCAGAAAAAATAGCAGCACGGGTGTCAACGTCATGCCCTATTTTAATCATACCAGAAGCAAAGTTGCACACACGACCATATATCTGCTGATACGATTCCCACTGGTACTCACCCAAGTGAAGCTTCTCGAATTTTCTGCCATCACTTGAAGTAACAGTGTCTTTAGCAATTATTTTTCTAGTCCCGAGAAGCTTCTGCTGTGAATACTTCCTGCATGCCTGCTCAAACAATGCTGCCATAGTTGTGGCCCCTTCCCAAGGAGCTTCAACCAATTTGACTGATCTAACATTGCGCATCGCATAACCAGCCTCACCACCAACTTCAACTGGAACTGCTCTCTGCTTCAACTTTCTCCTACCCCCAATAACCACAGAAAGGAGGATAGGTATAACTATGGCAACTATGGCAGCACAAGCAATTCCATATGTTCCATTATCTTTGATAAGCGACAAAAGACTCCAATTTCCAAGATTCCCCATTTTGATTGTTATAAGTTACTTACTCCCTTCTTACTCAATCCACGTAATAAACAAACAATCAGCTTTCGAATACCAGATCCTGTGTATAGAAAACGTCAATATGATACACAGATCAATATCAAAGTAAAGAAACCGGAAACCTAACGTAGATTGTAAAGCTCAAACACATAGCATAGAATTACCAAAATTATAAAATAGCAGAAGCAACAAAAACACACATACAATCAATACACAAAACCAACTCACCGACAATCTGCATATATACACAACATAAAGACGAGCTCCACTTCTAAACAGAGTCAATCATAAAAACATTTGATGCATAGGGAATCAGCTAAACCTAGATAACTATTTCCACAGACACAAAAGTAAAAATGCTAATGCTAAACAAAATTAATCACAGTTAGTTAGCTTAGAGAGCACCGCATGGAATCAAACCTACTCAATTCATCACCAACCGCTCTAAATCCAGATTTAGAAAATCGCATGAATCAATACGAACAAAAAAACAAAACAAATAAATAGTAAAATCAAAGAAAATACTAATTCACCGGGTCTAGGAAACAGGGACGCACAAAAACACGCATCAATGCGATGATCATACGAGAGAAACAAATTGTTAACCTAACCTTTTCGAGGATTGGAGCTCTACTCGATCGCGCAAATCTGGGAAACTTGAGATATGCTTTTCTCTTGTTCAATAATGTCTATTGTCTCCCAACTGCAAATACACTTTAAATTATGCTTTGGATAATTTCATTTTGGCCCCAAATTACTTTATCTCATTAAAAAAAATGAACCCCGTTAAGATACGTATTACACGTGTCTATTACTGAAGATGTACATAAAAATTGTTGGTACTGTTATTTTAATTTTTAATGTTTATAATCTTGATGAGGAAAAAAGATGGCATCATCGAAATATATAAATTTGGATTATTTCAAAGTCATTAATTGCTTTGGACCGCATCAAAATAGATGGAGTGATTACTAGAATGTTTCTCGTCTTCCAAAAGAAAATGCCAAAAGTTTCTTATTCTGATTTTTAAATGCACCAAGAGCATCCACAATAGCAGCTAGCGGACCGGCTAGCCGACTCTCGGAGCTGGCCGGTCCGCTCGTCGAACCATTGCAGGCGGCGAGCGGCAAATCGGCGAGCGCACGCCGATTTTCGGGCGCTGGCCGATGCGCTCGCCGATCGGCTGGCCGCCATTGCAGGCTCCCGATCGACGAGCGATCGACCAGCTCAATTTTTTTTTAATTTTTCGAAACACTATATATACGCGATCTGTATGTCTATATTTCGATCTCAACTTTGAACCAGAAATTGATCATAAGAAGAGGCTGAAGACGAAGATTCACATCTCTTCGTTTTCAAATTATTGCAAATTAGTCCTTCAACTTTCGGAAATTACGTTTCCGTATGAATTTTCTGTACAGCTCGACCCCAGCCAGGGGCGCTGCCCCCCGAACCCCCATCTAATCATAACGAATTCAAATAAGTGTACACTCCGCACTTCCAACTTATTTGATGACTCATTATGATCATATTGATCAATCAAGTTAATCCAATTACACTAAAATATCCAACAATTTGCACGTTATTTTCATTCACACCACTTGTTTTAATTGAAGAGTTGTGGGCGCAGAGGACTGCACGTCGTTAGATTTTTTTGAATTAATGTAATTTTTTTAATTAATGTACTTTTTTAATTTTAATATTATTATTGAGTTTTCTCGTATCTGTGTCGTAAATTTAATTCCGTATTTTGTATGACTGTTAATTATTTATTTTTATAATTTTGTTTATTGTGGCTAGGCTAGGCTATTGCTTGTCCTGATGATGTGGCATGAAGAGTTTTTAATGCTGCTGATGTGGTAGGAGGAGTTTGTGGCTAGACTATGGCTATTGGAGATGCTCCAACACAAGGAATAGGTTCCAAATTGCTTAAGTTAATAAACTTGGATCTCAAACATTCTAGTGATTTTTTAAGCAGGCTATAGTCCTTTTTTGATGCAATGGAGATTACTACTACATCGATAAGACAATGTAAATAAATATACTTGTACATATACGGCAGTAATAAAGATGGGATGAGTACTGATGGGATCCCATTCTTGATATAGGAAGGCCCACAATTCCATACACAACCGATTGGAATGTTGAATAGTTACCAATATCATTAATTGGTTATAAATTGTAGACGTATAGAAAATTCTTTTTTGAAATAAGTCTATCAAATAAAATTCACACTTTCATACCGTGCAGTAATGCTAATTTATGTGAGCCGGAATACCTACTGCACATCACACACCTAAACTGTTCCACGTTTAGCAGTTTCCTCAGCGCGTGTGAGTGCATTTGTGAAGACATCTACACTCCAGTCCTTAACATCTTCCTGTGAAATTGCAATCACACCATCATCAAGAAGCATACAAGAAGAGTAGCTAGGAATATTTTATTTTCTTGGAGCAATCAGTATGCATATCAGGAGATGCTTGATAGTACATGATAGGCCCATTTCCCTAGCCAGATCATGTGTATCAAATATGGAAATCAAGCAGTGACATCAATGTACTCTTTCATCGACACATAAAGGAAATAGAGATAACAATAGCGACTAAATGATTCAACATTTTGTGGGGATAGATTATCTAAGTGGTGGCTTAGCAGCCTTAGCTACTACAAAAGGTCTTAAAATATCAATGGTGATGCCCAAGTCCTACTTTGCCAAGTTAGGTGCAGAACTATGAGAACTCTTGCAGGATCTTTTCCAGGAAGTTAGTTGTGTGAAGTGTAAAACCATGAGATTTGCAGCCGACTAAAAATATAGATGACAAAAAGATAACAATAACAACCTTAGTTGTCTGAAGTGTAAAACCATGAGATTTGCAGCTGACTAAAAATATAGATGACAAAAAGATAACAATAACAAGTTTAATTAACCTTGCGCAGAGGTTCTCCAGTCCGTATTTTTGCATTTGGACGCGCTATTGTAGATTCAAATGGAGTCCTTGGCCGAACTTCTCGCATTTTTTCCCACTCCTCTTGAGTGAGCATCCTGACAGTTCCCTGGCCCTCGGGGGCATCTTTTATCTTTTTCTCAAGTCGTTCCTGGGCATTTGCCTCATCTAGCTGGAAACAAACAATTCACTTATGCAGAACTTATTCAAACATATCAGCAGAAAGTTAAAATGACAATAAAACTATGTAAAGCAGCAAATATCAGGTCCAAGAAACACTTTTAGAAACTTCGAAATTCCATTATCCATTAAGTATTTTGGAAGCAAATAATATGTCAGTGACAACCAGCTGAATAAAACAACACAAAAAGAAGTAAAAGCTAGTAAAATTCAACAGAAATTAAGCTTGAACTTAATTATTCTCTTAGCAAATAAGACCTGAACCTTTTAAAAATTGATGAGTAAGAAGCAGTCTGACTGTGCATTTTCAGAAGTGCTGTGATAAACTAGCTTTTATCACAAATCACAAGTCTATAATTTTCGGTCAAATTGACTGATCAGTGACTATTATCTATCAATTTTTGGACAACAAACTTAAACAATACCATCATCAGGATCTTCGCAAATAGGGCCGTACCCACAGCAGTGAGTACCAGTGGCATGGTTGCAGTATCAAGCCAGGCTCTTGATTCAGGAACATCCACATATAAGTCGTCTTTATTGGGATGTCTTCTCTTTCTCTTCTTCTCTAGTTCAGCAACTTTCCTCTTCAAGGTATCACTTGGACCTCCATTAGCCAGTTTATGCAACTTCCTGGACATCTGATTTAATGTTTGATGAACTCCACGCATTTTTCCACGGAAAATCTTACTTGCCACTTAATCTCAATTCTAAGACAGCAGTGGAAAGAAGTAGATCACTGAACCTCCTCTACTATATAGTTGGAGAATCGAAGCAATAAATAAGTCGACTCTGCTGAAAATATCACATCAAAATAAGTTTCATAAATGCAAATGATAATTGCAGAATGACGGTGTTGAGAGAAAGACATCTACAGCATATCAACAAGTACAAAGGAGCAGAATCCAAAAACACCAACAGAAAAAAAGAAGAAAAAAAAAGTGGAAGACTGCTAAGTAGAAGTTCCAATCTTCACAAGCTCTGATTCTGAATGTAGAAATATGGTTTGACATTGCCAAGCCAGTTAAGTAAAATAAAAGAGATGGGAGGTTTTTTAATATATGAAACTATAATTCCACCTCATTTGCCCAATGCACACAGAGTATATCTTATGGTTGAAGGTAGACTCCTATTTTGATTAAAGCGAGCAAATGCCTCTTCCGAGCTAACATAACTTTATCATTAGCATGATAGCATTGCACAGCTCATCTTGGTGAGTAGTAACTAATTACACAGTTATAGATCCAACATTCGACTATCACTATAGCCCAATTTCTTCTACTCAACAACATTTCTGCCACGCCATCACAGAGTAGCTCATTCGCGATCATAAAGATAAAATTTAAGATACAATAAGATAAAAAGGACTCATCTATCAATTACTTTGAACCTAGCAAATCACAAACAGAGAAATTGTGTTGAGCTGATGATCTAGCAGCACAAACATACTCTCGTGCATCAATTCAAGCCTTAAAAGCGTGCAAATAATTAATCGCATCACCCTATACGGATTTGAAATCAGAGAAACAGAGACATACAAAACCATTCCTATACCCAGTTACGAAATTATCCATCGACAATTAAACATATTCACGATTAATTCAAAAAAAAATATTCAGCTGCATTCACAATATTCAATAACTACACAAGTTTACCATGCATAGACAGCAATAAATTTGCTAATTGAAAAAACAGACTAATTTGTTTCTCATCATCGGTCGTTCGAGTTTAAACCAAACAGAGAGAAATAACGAGCTTCTCTTACCTTCGATAGGAGACAGAGGATCGAGGGTTTGTGTCGCAGCTCAATTTTAGTTTTCCAGTACCGCGATTAGTAAAGTAGGTGCTTCCGCTGCTGCGAAATTGGTACAAATCTGAAACAGGAGACTTGATTCAAACATATGTTTCTCCTATCCAATCAGAATCGCACAATCATAGAATTCCAACAATTTCAATTTTTCTGCTGTAGAAGTGGAGGTGCCATTTTGTTGGAAATGAAGCGATTCGGGCCATAAAATGGTAGCTAACGGCTTATTGGTGTTAAATTTTACATTTTCCGGTTAAAAACAGCCCCAACTATACACCAAAACGCATCTCAAATCCCCCATTTTTGCGTTTTTGGAACAGTAGCTACCCAAATATGGAGTAGCACTGTAGCTACTGCATAATTTGTGAAAAATTGCAAAACACCCTCTCTTATTTATGAATTAATTGGGGGAAGAAACATACCTGACGAGGAAATGGCGGAAACAAGAACCGTGGATAGAATATGAAGAAGAAGACGGAGTATTTGATTACGATCAACTAAATACAGTAATTCGACCAACGATCACTGAATTCAGTTAATTACGATCAACTAAATCTCAATTCGACGGAGTATCTTACTTGCCACTTAATCTCAATTCAAACAGGAGACTTTCGGCTAGACATCACCAAACCGAACCGGCCCGGCTGAACCGGCCCGGAACCGTCACCGGCGGTTCCGAACCGGAACCGGAACCGTCGGCGGCGGTTCCGAACCGTGACCGGAACCGGCGGTTCCGACGGGCCGGTTCAGGTTCATGAAATTTGCGAACCGTAACCGGCGGTTCCGAACCGCCGGTTTTCACCGGAACCGGCGGTTCCGAACCGGCGGTTCGCCGGTTCCGACACCTTTTCAGGCTACCCACCGGCCTAGACGTAGCCTTTTCAGAAACCGGGTCAGAAACCGCCGGTTTTTGTCAGAAAACCGTTGACGAAACCGGCGGTTTCTGACCAAAAACCGGCGGTTCAACGAGTAAACCGGCGGTTCCGGCGGTAAACCGGCGGTTCCGCCGGATTTCAAAAATTTGAAATTTTTTCTTTTTTTTTTTCTTTTTTTAATCACATTTTTCCCCAATAAATACCCCCTCATCTTCATTTTCTACTTACCCCATTCTTGTGTTGATAAGAATTTCTCTCTCAATCTCAATTTCTCTATTCTCCATCCTCTTTCTCTCAAGTTGTTTACGTTATTTGCGCTCATAATTTACTCACATTGTTCTTGTTTACGTTAATATCACATAAACATTACTCTCTATTCTCTACTTCCAATTTCCATAATATCATGTCTTCATCTCGTCGTGGTGGTGATCGGGGCAAGGGAATTGCCCAAGATCAAAGTGACTCTCGTCGTCGTCGTGCCCCTTCTAGAGCACAAGTTGCGGAGGAGGTGGGAAGGCGAGCCGCTCTTCGATTACAAGTAAGTTCTAAACTTCTAAATTAAATGTTTTACTATGTTAATATGTTATAATAAGTTTTAATATGTTAGTAGTTTTTTAATATGTTTTATTATGTTATATGATATAAGTTTTAATATGTTAGTAAGTTTTAATATGTTTTAATATGTTATATGATAAGTCTTTAATTTGAGAGCACCATTTGGTATACTTGCTCGGAAAAAGATTATGTGCGGACTACCGCCTTTTCTTATATCCTTGTGCAAGATGGCCTATTGTGGAATGCCTCAGCGTCGTCCTTCCTTTGATTTATATGTTATAAGTTTTAATATGTTTTAGTAAGTTTTAATATGTTAATATGTTTTAATATGTTTTAATATGTTTTAGTAAGTTTTATATGTTTTAATATGTTTTAGTAAGTTTTAATATGTTTTAATATGTTATATGATAAGTCTTTAATTTGAGAGCACCATTTGGTATACTTGCTCGGAAAAAGATTATGTGCGGACTACCGCCTTTTCTTATATCCTTGTGCAAGATGGCCTATTGTGGAATGCCTCAGCGTGGTCCTTCCTTTGATTTATATGTTATAAGTTTTAATATGTTATAGTAAGTTTTAATATGTTAATATGTTTTAATATGTTTTAATATGTTTTAGTAAGTTTTAATATGTTTTAGTAAGTTTTATATGTTTTAATATGTTTTAGTAAGTTTTAATATGTTTTAATATGTTATATGATATGTTTTAATGTGTATAATTCTCGTAGGAGGAAGAAGATCGAAATGCGGCCTTGTTACTTGCCACCCTCGGCGACGAAGAGCCACATTCGGATTCGCGTTTCGAATACGATGTGAATCTATCATCGGACGAAGGCGACGATGGATCGCATCAATTCCCACCTTCTAGCGCCGGCCAAGTTGGCGAAAATGACGAGGAGGCCGAAGCTCCTCCTCCTTCCGGGAGACAAAAGAAGAAGATGCCTCCAAAGTTGAAATCCGACATCTTCACCAAACATTACAAGAAGGTCCCGGTGGTAATTTCTAATCCTGATGATTCGACCACTACCGTGGAGACAGGCGAGTTCAAAGCTTATTGCAACTATTGCGATAAAGTCTATCCATTTGTAATCGGTGGGGGATATGGTACTCTCACACGCCATTTGAAGGCAAAACACCCCGTGGAATTTGGGCATTCTAGATCCCAAACCCAAATCAACTTCCCCGCCGGCTCATCGTCTCAAACAGGTACGCCACTATTTAAATACGATCCCAAAAATACTACCGATACCATGGTAAGATGGGCGGCAATGAAACATTTGCCGTTCAATTTTTTTAATGACAGAAAATATGAAATGACTATGCAACAAGCTTTTAATGTTGCTGCAAAAAGAATTCCCCCCCTCTACTGCTCAAAGATCTAACAACCGGCAGTATTTTGAAAAAAAAATGGAAATTGCAAAGAGTCTATCCACCTTGGGGCACAAAGTTAATATTTGCTCCGATGTGTGGACGGATTCTTTCCAACGAAATTCTTACATGGGTATTTCTTGTCATTTTATAGACAATAGTTGGTCTTTAAATAAACGTTTGATTGGTTTTAGACAATTTCCTTCCCCACACACCGCACAAGCAATTGCTTCTTTAATTATTCAAGTTTTGAATGAGTATGAGTTATGCAACAAGATATTTTCGGTTGGTTTTGATAACGCAACCGCCAACACCGCAAGTATATCCGATTTAATTGCGGCTTGCTCCCCGGTGATAAGTGGTAAGTATTTTCATCAACGATGTATTTGTCATATTTTAAACTTATGTGTACAAGATGCTTTGTCTTTATGGCAAAGACATATTCAACCTATTACTACAGCTGTATCCTTGATCCACTGGAAGCCTCAAATTGGCAAGGCGTGGAAGAAGTATTGCCACTCGAAGAAAATAAGGTACACAAAGTTTACTTTAGACGTTTCTACTAGATGGAACTCTACATATGACATGTTGCAATCTACAATGGAGCATATAGACTATTTAGTTGATTTTTATAGAACTTACCCTGTTGATGATTTATATCTAACATCTTCTTGTTGGGAACAAAGCCTGAGTTTATTTAAATTATTCAAAAATTTTCGAAGTGCAACTATGGAGTTATCGGGTGTGTATTATTGCACATCCGTTCGTGTTTTAGAACATTGCATGATCATATCACTTGGTTTTAAAACTGCAATGAAAAATTCCGCAAACAATCTTGAGCTTATGTGTGTTTTATATTACATGGTTGAAAAATGGCTCAAGTATTTCAATGAGATCCCAACAGTTTTTTTGCTTGCCAAAGTTTTGGATCCAAAGTGGAAACTAGTTGGTACTTTCAAAATTTTAGAATTTTATTACAACAGTTTAGCTTCTATTGATCTTGAACCACTCCGAGCTTTGCAAACTGACGACGACGACAACTACATAAACCTTGCCCAAACATTCCAAATAAACCTCCCCCACCTCCCAAGCCTCCAAAGAAATTTTGAGTTCGACTTGCGGTCTCTCTTTCACGATTACGAAGTCAAGTACAACACTACCCACCAAGTTCGACCTAGACCCCCCCGTCAAACACAGAACTTTGGCTTCTTCCAAGTTGATGACCCCGACACCCAATCCCAATTGGCGGACCTATACGCCTTCAGCAGCGGAGGAAGGACGGCACATTCGGTAAGTGAGTTAGATTTATATTTAGACTCACACTTTTCATTCAATGAGGAAGAAGGAGGTCCCGTTCCCCAACAAATCGACGTCCTAGATTGGTGGTCTTCACACGAGAAAGATTTTCCCATCCTTGCATCAATGGCCAAGGAGATCTTTTCGGTTCCGGCTTCCACTGTCGCCGTCGAGTCCGCCTTTAGTGTTGGAGGCAACGTCTTGGACGACCGAAGAAGTAGGCTCACCGGACAAAACATGGAAGCCACCATGTTACTTGATGATTGGTGCTCCGCCGAAATTAGAGACCAAGAACCGGATTGGGACAAACTAGTAGTACAACCCGACCAAGACTACTTCCCCGACGAAGAAGAGTAGGCGCCAATACTTCCGAACTGGCCCGGAACCGGCCCGGAACCGGCCAATCACCGGCGGTTCCACGGTTCACTTGAACCGGCGGTTCCACGGTTCACGAACCGGAACCGCCACACCTTGGCCGGGCCGGTTCAGGTTCATCAATTTATTGAACCGGAACCGGCGGTTCCGAACCGTGAACCGCCGGTTCCGGAACCGTGGTGACGTCTACTTTCGGCCTTAATCCGCAAGCCTGATCGAGCATGGTTAGTCGAATTCAGCCGAAGGCGAGGTCGTTACACCTGTGGTTAAAAAAAATCCAGTAATTCGTAAATTATTAAGATATTTAATTGTTAATTGTAATCATATTTGGTTATGTTTAGTACTCCACGAATTTAGAATTTTGAGTGTGTAATTATGTTTTGTTTGAATATATTTGAATTTTAGATTTATACTTATTTAAGTATTTATTCAAGGCTAAGTATTTGTAGGGTTTAGTTTAACATTCATTTTATTTTATATCAATTATTAGTATTAATTATTTATTTTCTATAATTTATGATATTATATATAATATTATATTTAAATTTAATACTATAAGAAAATAAGTTAAACAATAGGAGTAGTATGATATTTAATTTATAATAAATTATTGATAAATTATTATGGAGTTAATCCGTAATTTAAATAAATATTTAGGTAAGATTGAAAAAGTAAAAAGAAGAAGGTATATATGGAATATTTTTTTATATTTGGATTTTGTGTAAATGGTTGAAGTAGAATTACTGTATGATGTGACAGAACTGAAAAAATGAGTTTGAATTTGGTGTAAATGATAGGAGATGACATTAGGGCTACATAGTCCAATAATCCACAATTTGATAGACTATTTATAACTCATTTTCAATTAATATAACGTCAAATAATAATTTCAGTTTAAATATTTACTTCAAACTTAAATCCAAAAATATTATATACTCCATTTATTTATTTATTTATTATTCTTTAATCCATATAGTTTTTATTATTTGAACTAACATTACCCACAACACTTTATCAATAATTTATACAAAATTCATCTATAATTTCTTTCTTGCAGAGTTAAATAGTTCTAAACTTGGTATGAGTATTGCGAACATAAATGTGTTTTTAGTATGGATATAACAGCCACATGTCTCATATGCAAAATAATTTCATTTTAAAATATACAGTCAACTACCCTAATAGTCTCATATCTTGTCGAAAAATACATAAAGAGTCTTTAAAAAACTTTTATAGCATTTTTGGTACGATAAGACTAAAATAACCTCAGACACCAAAAATATAAATTTTTAATGTTTCAGGGCATTTTGGACCTTAAATACTAGTATACTATTTTTGTAATTTTTGTTACTTAAAATAGTTTGTTGTCATTATGTGATTAAAAATAATTACAGCTTAAAATAATTTAATTATACTTTATTTATTTTTAAAATTAAATATTATTCATTATAAAACTCAATCTATACGGAAAAAGTTAAATCTAATAGTAACTTCTTTTAATAAAAAATATTAAAGTGAATTATTGAAAATTCTTTTTGCATGTAAAAATACTTAAAAAATTTAATTAAATTTTTTCCATTTGAGATGGAAAAATATTATAATGAACTATAGTAATTTTTTACTTATAAAATGTTACTTAAATATTTAAATGTTACTATATTTAAGTGAAAAATAAATATTTTAATTACGTTTATTAAAATATAGTATAGTGAAAAAATATTTTTTAAATATAATAATTAAAATTTAAGTGAAATTATCTCTAGTGTAAATTAAAGCGAACTCTTGCAAGTACCATTTTAATAAAATTATTAAAGTAAACTAAAGTAACATTTAATTATAAAGCTCAATTTATACGTTATTCAAGTAATTATTGAAAAAATTTAAGTGAATTATAATTCAAAAGAAAATGTTTTATGTTGTAAAAATATAAATTAACTAGTATTAGAAATGTAAAAAAAAATTACCCGGAAATGTGCTTTTATATATGTCCAAAAAATTGCAAGATTGAAGAGGTACGAAAATTGTGATTTTCCAAAGACCAAAAATGTCCTCCATAGCATTTAGGGGATTTTTCAAATGCAGAGGGGTATAAAAGACCGACAGGTACCAAAAATATAATTTTTAGGGACAAAAAAAGCTATAATTTTTTTTCATGAATCATTGGTGTATTTTTCAACAAGATCAGAGACTATTAGGTTAGTTCACTCTAAAATTTAAATTGTATTCGAATCTTGTGAAACTTCCAAACCAAATGAATCATAATATTATTATTGGAAGTCGGTCGAGCCAACGAATCCTCTCATATTTTTCACTAATCAATAGCTAACTAATTATGTATATTTTGCTAAAGGGTAAAGCTATGTAGCCACATTATGGCTGGTCATAATAGGATATTTTAGTCATTATACATAAGAAATAAATAATAAATCCAGCCATACTAGGATATTTTAGTCATTATACATAAGAAATAAATACTATAATAAATTATTAAGTCCCTTTAATGTTCATGTGTCTTTACAAAATTGCCCTTTAGTAATAAAGTTAATACAGTAATAAATTCTTTACTAGAGTATGAGTTATAGGAATTCACATATGGGAAATGGGTCTTAGGCAAATGGCTGGAGTGGGAAGTCATAAAATTTAATCTTTTACTTAACCTAATTTATTTCTTTTTAGGCACTTCCATTGTACTACCGTTTAAAATAAAAATATCTTTTAAATTAAGTTAGTATAATATTAGTGTACCTTTTATCATTATCAATTGTTTTAGCGATTTATAAATATAGTATCTTAATGGATTAATATACTACTACTAAGTATTTATATAGGTGTTTACGTCCGTATTAGTAATTAGTATGAAAATTAGAGTATAGTAGTTATTTAACATTTTAATATATTTAAATTTATATATATATAACTGGATATTAATAAGAAACTGCTCTAAAATTCAAGATCAATTGAAATTGAAACTAATATTGAAAATTTACATTTGAATCATTATCAATTGAGACCCCAAATGAGTTGAATAATCTAATAATGTTATTATAATCGTGTAAATGACACAACTTAGATTTTCAAATTATTATAACGATCATTATATTTTTAAAACCAATTGAATTATAAACTGTAATATGTCTCAATGTATTATAAATAGACATATTTGCACATATTTTTTTATTTGCATCATTATGTTATATTGTAACAAGCTATGCTTACTCTATCGATTCCAGTTAACGGTTACAGATTTTCGCTCCCTATTATTGAAGCCAAAATTGAATATTAATCGGTTCATACACTAACTTATCAGGTTAAAATTTGACTGATTAGTGTAGGAATCAAAATAACCAAAATCAAGTAATAATATTCAATAATCAACACTTAGAATTCAATAACATACTATGGAATAATATGCAATAATCCACACCTAAAAAACTAAAATAAATCAATATAAATTAAAAATAAATTCAAGATCATATAAAAATTACAATCGCATGGAAGATTAATTGAGATCTCCAATTGAATTAAAGGTCAATCAAAGACTAGCCATCGATTCAACAAAAATTTAAAAATTATACTTCCTCCGTCCCAGCTTAAGTAATTGACTTATTTTCGGCATGTGTTTTGGAAAAATGATAATAAATAGTTAAAGTGGATAGAAAGTAAAGTAAGAGAGAGAATAATGTAGAGGAAGTCCTCTTCTATATTATTCTCCTTCTTACTTTACTTTTTTTTCTCTACTCTAACTATTTATTATCATTTTTCCAAAATAACGACTAAAAAATAATCACATGAACTGGGACGTAAGGAGTACTTGGAATTAATTTTCACGTGGAAATATCATTTATCTTTTGATTCAATTTTTGTCATTGTGAATATTCAATATATTATAGTATTATATTATAGATTCAGTTTTATATAATATTGTATTATTGAGTTTGTTTGTAATAATTAAGATTCGTTGCTTCGTAGGAGCTTATTGTATCATTTATACCTTTAAATGACAATTCACTTGGTACAATTTACTAATTACTACTACATCCGTATAATGCCACTAGCATTTTTCTTTTTCGACTTGTCCCAAACTACTTGCACCATTTATATTTTAATAAAAGTTAATTAAGTATTTCCTTATTAAGTGTCCTCTTATTACACTTAAAATACGAATTTAATTACACCGATTTATTTTAAAGATTTCATTTAATCTCCAACCATCAATTTTATAGTATATTATTTAATAATAATATATTTTCAATATATACTTTTAATATTGGAACAATCGTTCCTCAAAAAATTTTAATTAATCTTATATAAAATAATTTTATAGTATAATGTTTACATTTATTTTATCTATAAGTCATTTAAATATATATTCATGTTAAATATTATATAGTTTAAATTATTTCATTTGTAAGTGAAACTAAATACATAATGAATTTTAATAGCATGAAGATATTTATATTCTAATTTAAAAGTAGTTATAAAAATTAAATAATAATAATTTATATAATATAAACAAAAGTAAAAAGAAAAAATAAAAACCGGAAAGAAATACTTACACAAAAGAAACGTACACATACACGATGCAATATTTTCAAGATTATTTAGTAGGAGTAGTATTGATTGTACTCTACTCCCTATTTATGCACAAGGGTATACTAGTCTTAAAAAATTGATATTTTAAAGGTGAACTGATTTCTAGTAAATTAGCATTAAATGTATAAATTTTTATTAATATTTTATTTTTATGACTGGTCTCATTATGACCATTTAGCATCACTCACTACTAAATTAGAAGTAACAAAACCTACTTGTGACAATACATGAATTAATGACCTTCATACTTCATATCTTTTGTTAAATTAGAAGTAACAAAACCTACTTGTAACAATACATGCATTATACTTCACTAATCATGGGAAAAACCAATAAATAAATTGTGCATGCAAGATATCACTAATCACTTATCACACATTGATTCTAAGATTCAACCTTCTCAACCATAATAAGTGAAGCATCATATTGAACACATCATATCTCCTACGTGGATCATTCACCACAAAATGGTGTTGCACCTCCCTCACCCTCAGCCGCATCACCACGTACCCATCATCTCCGACCGCCGCCAAGATCCTTTTCAACTCTGGCAACTCGGCCACCGTGACTCGGATTGAAAACTTGTCACAATCAAGCACATCACTAAACGACAGTACATAATTTTCGGACACCAAAATCGGTACACACTCGGCGTATATAGCCTCCACGATCCTAGGGCTCGCCACCTCGAACCCGCTAGGGCAAATGCAATACTTACTCCTCCCCATCATCTCTTTGTAAGAGAACTTCGAACTATTAGGTACTTCTTCCCACACTATGATGTCATTGTCCTTGTCCTTCCAATGCTCGAAGATGGATTTCCTAATCATTCCGTGCAATCGGCCAGCGAAGAACGCTAGAACTGTTCTGTTCGGAGATCCAGGCGTTGTTAGCCTGGACATGTCTCCTAATGGGAGATTGATCTCCGGGAATGATACGTCTTTCCTTGGATTGAAGAACTCTGAAGTATTCGCATTGCATAAGGCTCGTATCGATGTGAAGTACAAGTGGTGCATGTACCACGTTGCCCATGGGCCCTACATTATTTTTGAAAACGAATTTTTTTCATATACATATATATAGTCACTCTAACTATATAATATAATGTAATACAATACGTACCCAATCATGACAGGAGAGCATGAAATGATCAGCACCAAGGCTCCGATTCCAATAGGGATACTTAGCGGATACTGTGTCTATGTAGTCTCCTATGACTCATCCGAGAACGGCCTTGTCGCGCTCGGCCGGGTCGAACAAGTGCTAGAGGATCATGACGACGCTAAAAGGGAGGAAATAGAGGTGGGCTTGATTAGGATCATGAGTCCTGAATTCACTAGTGTTGGATTCAATTAATCCAACAATATGCCTTCTGTGGAGTATATATTCTTAGTGTTATGGAAGATGGATGAAGAAGCGAAGCATGTGCATGGGAGATTTATATGGAGATGCATTGTACCAAATCAAGAAGAGAAAGATTCAAAAGTTAGTTAGTTAAGCAGCAACGACTACTAGCCGTTAGATACAGCTGTTGAGTTCTTGATTGAGCTCGGTTGTTGTAACTGCTATAGAAATGAAGTCTCAATCACTTCATTCGGTTTACTGATGTATATAAGTAGTAGATGTAGTGTAGTTAGTAGTTAGTTCGTTGTCCATCAATTCTTGAAGCAATAAAGATTCTACTTCTTTCTCCAAAACCCTACTTTCTATTTTCCTCTCCAAGTTCCTGTTCTTGTCGATTGATCTCTGATATTTCACCAATTGGCGCCGTCTGTGGGAACGCGAGTTAATCGATCAAGTGTGTAAAGATGGCAGCAAGGCTCGAGGCAGAGAAGTTCTCGGGCAAAAATGACTATGGCTTGTGGAAAATGAAGATGAGAGATGTTCTAGTGCAGCAAGGGCTTGCAGCGGTTCTGACTTCGGCTGAATCAGATGAGAAAGCGAAAGCGCCGGCACTAGATGAGAAAGCTCAAGCTAAGCTCGATGAAATGCAGATGAAGGCTCACAGTGTTGTCATTCTATGCTTAGGAGACAAGGTTTTGAGAGAGGTTCAAGGGGAGAATACGGCTTTGGGTATCTTGAAGAAGCTCGATGAAGTTTATCTTGCAAAGTCTCTGGCCAATCGTTTATACATGAAGAGAAGGCTATATTCTTACAGCTTCTCTGAAGATAGATCGATTGTTGAGCAGCTAGAGGACTTTTGCAAGGCCGTAGATGATCTGGAGGCACTGGATGTGAAAATGAAATATGAGGACAAGGCGATTCTGGTCTTGAATGCCTTGCCCAGTTCATACGACCAGTTGAGAGACGCCATTCTTTATGGAAGAGATACTGTCATAACCTACAATGAGGTTTATTCTGCACTCATGGCCAAAGAGTTGCAGAATAATGGCATAAAGAAATCAGAATCTCAGGCCGAATCTCTCAATGTCAAGAAATGGAATAAGAAGAAGTTCTCAAAGAAAATAGAGGAGCCAAGATTTCAAGCCTCTGGATCTAAGGAGACAAGATCTTGCCATTGGTGCAAGAAGCCCGGCCATTTGAAAAGGGATTGCTATGGCTGGAAGAAGAAGATAGCTGCTGAGAATAAGCCAAATACAAATCTAGTCAGCAGTGAAGGAGAGGAGCCTGCTGAGGTATTGAATGTTGATGATAGAATTGAGCAAGGATCATGGATTATGGATTCCGGGTGCTCATTTCACATATGTCCAAATCTGGACTGGTTTTTTGAGATGAAAGAATGTGCGGGTTCAGTTCTCCTCGGCAACAATAAAGCTTGCAGCATCAGAGGCATTGGTAGCATTAAGCTCAGATTGAGTGATGAATCTGTCAAGATCCTCTCGGATGTCAGGTATATCCCTGAGGTCAAAAGAAATCTTGTATCACTTGGAACTCTTGAGAGAAAGGGCTTCAGTTTTCTTTCTGAGGGTGGAGAAATGAGAGTATGCAAGGGACAACAAATAAAGATGATAGCCCACAAGAGAGGCAGTTTATATTACTTGGATGCTGCAGTGGTTACTAGTGAATCCCATGCTGTTGTTCATGCGGATATCAATTCTTGGCATCTAAAACTAGGACATCCAGCAGAAGGGACCTTGAAGGAGATGATAAAGAAAGGAGTGATAGAGGCAAGCAATCAAGAAAAGATGATGAAATGTGAAGATTGCTTGCTTGGAAAATCAAAGAAACTACCATATCCGACAGGTACTCACACTTCTACTTCACCACTAGACTATGTTCATTCGGATCTTTGGGGTCCATCTCCTGTCAAGAGCCTTGGTGGGGGCAAGTATTACATGTCCATTATAGATGACTTCTCTAGGAAAGTGTGGGTGTTCATTTTGAAAGAGAAGTCAGAGGCATTTGGGACTTTCAAAGGTTGGTGCACAGAAATGGAGACTGAGAAAGGTTCTTGTCCTAAGGTGCTGAGGACAGGCAACGGGCTGGAGTATTTGTCCAAGGATTTTGATACTTTTTGCAAGGAAAAGGGTATTAGAAGGCACAAGACCGTGCCAGCCAATCCCCAACAAAATGGGGTGGCAGAGAGACTCAACCGCACTCTTCTTGAAAGGATGAGATGTCTTCTTTCATCCTCTGGTGTGGGTAAGGAATTCTGGGGAGAAGCAGTGTCTACAGCGGCCTACCTCATCAACAAATGTCCCTCTTCAGCTATAAAGGGATCCATCCCTGATGAGAAGTGGAATGGATCAAAGTCAGATTATTCAAGGCTAAAGCCTTTTGGATGTAAGGCATTTGCTCACTTGAAGCAGGGAAAGCTCAGTGCAAGGGCCTTGAAATGCATCATGCTTGGCTATCCAAAGGGAGTGAAGGGATATAGGCTCTGGTGTATTGAGCCCAAGAATCACAAAATGGTTATCAGCCGGGATATTGCTTTTATTGAAGATGATATGCCATTTCTGAGGCAGAAATCTCCAGAAGTGGTTCAAGAAGATACTGCTCCTTTTACATTCAAGGATGCTGATACTCGATCTGATAAAATGATTATGGAAGATGAGGAAGCAGGTGGAGCTTCAGAGGATCAAAGCACTGAAGTGAGTGATCAGCAAGCTACAACACCAGAGCATCAGATTGCAAGGGACAGGCCAAGAAGAGTTGTGAGAGCACCAGCCCGATTCAATGATTTTGAAATGCTCTATTATGCTCTGAGTGTGGCAGAACAGCTAGAGACATCAGAACCTAGTTCCTATCATGAAGCTATGAATGGACTAGAGATGAGTCAGTGGCTTCAAGCTATGAAGGAAGAGGTTGAGTCCCTAATCAACAACAAAACATGGATATTGGTTGACAAGGCTGAGCTCAGGAAAGTTATTGGATGCAAGTGGGTGTTCAAAAAGAAAATTGAGACAGCAGCTGCAGAAAAAGTCGGATTTAAGGCTAGGCTCGTTGCTAAAGGCTTCAACCAAGAAGAAGGGATAGACTTTAATGAAGTCTACTCTCCAGTTGTGAAGCACAATTCCATTAGAGTGCTCATGGCAGTGGCTGCAAAGAGGAACTGGGATTTGGAGCAGTTGGATGTAAAGACTGCCTTCTTGAATGGGGAACTCGAAGAGACAATTTACATGGCTCAGCCACAAGGCTTTGAGGTCCCTGGATCAGAAGAGAAAGTGTGTTTGCTCAAGAAAAGTTTGTATGGCCTTAAGCAAAGCAGCCGGCAGTGGTATCTCAAGTTTGGAGAGAGCATGGCTGATCTGGGGTTTGATAGATCGTTGTATGACAGTTGTGTGTTCATCAAGAGGCAAAAGAACAAGACTCCCATCTACCTTCTCCTCTACGTGGATGACATGCTCATATCTGGGGCAGATTCAATAGAGATTAAGAAAGTGAAGAAGCAGCTCATGACAGTGTTTGAAATGAAAGATCTTGGTAGTGCAAGGAGGATACTCGGGATGGATATAATCAGAAAGAGAAGTGAGAAGAAGCTATGGTTGTTTCAGTCTGAGTACATTCAGAAAGTATTAAAGAAATTTAGAGTTGATAACATGAAGAGTACTTCAACTCCAATGCCTATGCACTTCAAACTGTCAAAGGAGCAGACAGCTAAAAGTGATGAAGAGAGGAAGGAAATGGATGCAATTCAATACTCTAACATCATTGGGAGTCTGATGTACCTGATGATATGCACAAGACCCGACATGGCTCATGCTATAAGTGCAACGAGCCGTTATATGTCAGCCTATGGCTGACAGCACTGGAGTGCTCTCAAATAGACTTTGAGGTATTTGGGAGGTGCAAGTAACCTGGAAATTTTGTTTACTGATCAAGGTGGAGTTGAGGAAGAGGCTCTGCAAGGTTATTGCGACTCAGATTATGCCGCGAGCATTGACACAAGAAGATCGCAAACCGGCTACATATTTACCTTGTTTGGTGCTGCTATTTGTTGGAAGTCGGGTTTGCAAAATGTAGTTGTTTTATCCACCACTGAGGCTGAGTATATAGCAATGACCTCAGCTGTGAAAGAAGGAAAATGGTTGCTTGGTCTCGTGGGGGAGTTCAATGTACAGCAGACCGCAGTCACAATACATTGTGACAATAATGGAGCATTGTGTTTAGCCAAGCACCAGATGTTCCATGAGCGCAGCAAACACATCGATGTTAGGCTACATTTCGTGCGTGATGAAGTGGAAAGTGGGAGAGTGAAGCTGATGAAGATAGACACGGCTCACAATCCCGCAGACATGTTGACAAAGCCTTTGAGTAAGGAAAAATTTAGATATTGCTGCAGATTGGTGAGTATGCATCAGATAATGTTTTGAGTGTTGCTTCATCATCCAAGGTGGAGATTGTTATGGAAGATGGATGAAGAAGCGACGCATGTGCATGGGAGATTTATATGGAGATGCATTGTACCAAATCAAGAAGAGAAAGATTCAAAAGTTAGTTAGTTAAGCTGCAACGGCTACTAGCCGTTAGATATAGCTGTTGAGTTCTTGATTGAGCTCGGTTGTTGTAACTGATATAGAAGTGAAGTCTCAATCACTTCATTCGGTTTACTGATGTATATAAGTAGTAGATGTAGTGTAGTTAGCAGTTAGTTCGTTGTTCATCAATTCTTGAAGCAATAAAGATTCTACTTCTCTCTCCAAAACCCTACTTTCTATTTTCCTCTCCAAGTTCATGTTCTTGTCGATTGATCTCTGATATTTCACAACTTAGTGGGCCCATACTGGAACATTGGGGGTTCCCCTTCTTCGTATACATAAATTTTCATCATCTTCTCCGTTAAGATGTAACTCCTGCTTGCAAAATAAATAAAATTAAAGAACTACAAATATGTATTTAAGTTTTGTCGTTTGGGCTGAAAATACTGAAATTGAGGACAATGGACCTATGTCTATTCTAATCATATGAATTTCGCATGAAAATTGGGAATTATGAGAATAATATACTATCAATTGAGAGATCATAGTAAAAGTTAATGAAAACGTCAAACAAAGTCCATAAATTTCGCTACGTTAAATTAAATAATTGAATTATATACTGCCCCATAATTTGGGGAACATTATTGTATAGTAGCTATTATAATATATATTCTCGATAAACAAGAAATATGAAATATGAAATATGAAATATGAAATATGAAATATGAAATACTATACTATGTTCGAAGACACTTTGTAGACCCGCCTTGCATGTGTCATCGAATTAATACTAGACACAATTATTTAATAAAAACTAGAAACAAACAATGGAAGGAATTGACATTTTACAATAACAAGAAAGTTTTGTAATCGGCTCGGATAGTTTGCACATAGTGTTCATATATATATTTAAAAAATTTTAAAAATAAATTGAAAATACACCTAGTTTCATCTAATTAATGTCACACCAACATTTTATCAAAACAAATTAAAAAAACTATCTTTAAGAAATCTCGATGAATTCACAATTTAAAAAATGCAGCCTTTATCCAAAATTAAACTATGATCAACATTTACCTTTGGAAAACATAAGAATTCCTATAGATTTCTCCATGAGGAAAATAATCTGCTTCTTGCGCTAGCAGAGGCGAATCGCGACTCATGAAAATCGCATCTTTGATTAACGCTCTCGCGGAAGCAAGATCCGCTTTGATTTTGACCATATTTTCGTCTCTCTCGGTGCCTCTTCTCATCATAGTTTCCTCATCCAACTCCTTCGCCAATTTCTCAACCGCCTTCTGCATTTTCGGATTCTGTTTCACACAAAAATAATATGCAAAAGTATGTCACAAAATCAAGAATATCATGAGGTTTTGACCTAAATCATCAAACCAAGAAAAGAAATAGTACTACTTATACAGTGAAGGTAGGGTATAGGGCCATGTTGGATTCTTCGTCGTCGTTGTTGTTGGTGGTGGTGGCGAAGGGACGGGGGAGAGGGAGGAGAAGGAAGAAGGGTTCCATGCCCATGGAAGAGATGGGAGAGAGAAGAGAGAGAGATTTGTGGTGGATGTGTTGGTGAAGAGAGCCAAGGAAGCAATTGCTAGAGATGTAAATGCAAGAATTTGAATGCATTGAGATTTTGTGACTCTACACAAACCTTCAACAACAACAACACCTCTCATTGGCTCTGTGTGTGTGTGTGTGTGTGTGAAGAGTAATTGTCTTTTTTTTTTGTTTTTTCAGTTACAAGAGAAATCCTAGATGGTCGGATATTACTAGGATCCTTCCAATTATAGCTTGGTGCATGTCTCTTTAGTTCTTCATGATCTAACAGATTAAATATGTTATCCTATAGTATATGCACGTATGTTTATGGGTATTAAATACCTTATATTTTATTTGTACACAATACTATATGATGGAGTATCAACTAAGACGTTAAATAGGAATAGATAAATAAATAAATAAATATAGAACTATAATTTCAGTGTTCAATTTTTCTAATCCGACCTATATAATAAAATTCGGCAAATTTTATCCTATGTGGCTTGCCGTGAAATCTATGTATGTGTTTCAGTCTGAACTATACATAACACTATCGGGTTTAAAGGATGACCCATCATGAGAAATTGGAGTTGATCTTAAAGTTTATGATTTTTAAGGACTTTTTAAAATTAGTACTATATAATAAAATATTAGAATTGTTCAAAGTTTATAATTTGTAAGACAGATACATCATAGTTTATTTATATGTAATTTCAACATTATTGTTGTTATTAAGTATTATCGAACCACTGCTACAAAAAAAAGCCGTTAAGGACATTTTTTAATACAACTAGTGTTAACACCCGTGCTATGCACGGACCAAAGAATTTTGTAAATAATTAAAAATATATATATCATTATATACTCCCTCCGTCCCAAGGAATAGCACGGACCAAAGAATTTTGTAAATAATTAAAAATATATATATCATTATATACTCCCTCCGTCCCAAGGAAGATAACACACTTGGGAGATGACACGAGATTTTAGGAGATGTTGTTTTGTGTGTTAAGTGGTGAGAAAAAATATAATTTTATAATCGATGTGAGATGAAACTTTTTTCAAAAGATAAAATGTGACATCTGTTGTGGAAAAAACTAAAAAGGAAAGTGTGACATCTACTATTAGATGGAGGGAGTACAATTTATAAAAAAAAGAGAACGAATGGTCCTAATCTAAAATATATATTTCCTATTCGAAATCAATTTTAATATATTTGTAATTTGTGAGAAGAAACAAAAACTACTCACACAACTTAGATTTTCAATATACATAAATTTAAGACCACACTATGGAAAATTTCATTTTATTAAAAAGCCAAAATAGTATAACGCGCAATACTAAAAAATACAATTTCAACATTTACATGACCAAATTCCTCCGATAGAAAATGAGTTGGGGAAAGAGATTGGAAGGCATGAGAAATGAAGATAAAATATGTTGTATTTATAGAGTGGAAAAGAGGAATAGAAACAAAAATTAAATAAAAAATTATCAAATTATAGTCTAGGTGCCCGCAATGACGGACTATAGCCCGGATTATACATAGGGCGAGAGTGGCGGACGTAGAAAAAAATTCTGGTAGAGGTTGCACAATATATACACTTCCTTCGTCAACGAAGAATTATAATTTTATTTCCTTTTCGCTTCGTCCATATATAATGATATCATTTTACTCTTTTATTTTAGTAACTCAATCACAATAGGCTACTCCCTTCATCCCGACTAAGTTTTCTTTTTGGGATGTCCCAACTAATTTGAGTCATTTCATTTTTTTGACAAAAAACAAAATATCCAGTCACTTTTATTTAATTCCATCATCTATCTTTCTTACTTTATTTTTCTCTTATACTTTTTAACACAATTTCTCAATCGCCGTGTCCAAAAATTTTGACTCAACTTAGTTAGGACAAAGGGAATATAAAAGTATAATTGATATTTCATACACTTTCTTCATTCCCTTTTTATTATACATTCTTAAAATCCGAAGTCAAAGTAAAACGATTAATTGCGTTGAAGAATATATTTTTTTAGTGTTATGTATGCAAACACTAAATATACTACTCCGGTTAAACAAAATACTAATCCGACCGAATAACTCAAAATATTGTCCTATGTAGTTATAAAAGAGGGTTAATATTAATTGGGACAACTCCAGATTTCAATATGAGTCCCTCAAACTCTAATTCTAAGAAAAAAACATTAAACCAACGTCTTAACTTAAAACAAATAGAAATCAATTATTTAAATATAAAAATTTAGTATATTATTATACACATCGACAATCAAAACTAAAATTCTATATATTAATAAAAGCCCATATTATAAAATTAAAAACCCAAAATAAAAATTGAAATTTAAAATTAAAGCTCATATTATAAAATAAAAAACAAATAAAAGCCCAAAAGTAACAGTGTTAGTGATTTTTAACATAATGTACTAATTTGAAACAATAATCAAACTTTATGTGTGATGTATGCTAACTTAAAATTTTTTTTTACAAATTTAAAACATTAGTGAAACATTTTGTTTGTATGGTGTAATTACCCCTTAGACTAAAACCTTTAATCATTCATGGACTCGTAACTCTTGAAATTGCAACATACAATTGTCAATGACTAAAAAAATGTCTTTTAAGAAATAGGCCAACATGATCAAACAAATACAAAAATAAATATTTTTTACAATTAATATATTCGTTTTTGCCAAATTTAAATTCAATACATGAAAATATACCTAAACATGAAAAAATAAACTAAGAAAAATTAAAAAATACTTAAAAATTTTATCGTCCCTCTTGAGTTGAAGTAACACCAAATTTACGATCTAATATCAAGAAAATAAAGTATAGTATGCGTTCATATTAATAAAAATCTTAGTGTGATGCAATATTGTTTATGGTTTGATATTGATATTAATTTAGTTTTGCTTTTTATCATTATTATTTAGTATTTTATTAATTATTATTTGGTTTAGCCAAATTTTATTTCAATATATGATAATATAGTTATTATTCCAATATTTTGAAAAATCTAAAAGGAGAAATATGAGTAATCAAAGTTAACTCAATTCTAACTATATACTATGAATTTAATTAAATAGTAAAAAGACTTCAAAATTTTATTTTCCCTCTTGAGTAGAAATAACACCAAGTGTACGATCTAACATCAAGAAACTAACACATAGTATGTGTTCGTATTAATAAAAATGTTCTTGTGATGCAATACTGTTCTTTGTTTAATAACATTAATTTAGCTTCACTTTTTATAATTATTATTTGGTTTAACTTAAAATAAAGATTACAGAGTAAATAAGTATAAAAATATATTTATAGATAAGAAGCAATTAAAATAAGTATTGTAATATTATAAACAATTAAAAATCTTATAAACAACAACAAAAAGATATTGGTACTTCTCTTAACCCTCTCTCAATGAAACATTTCATATTTTAGCAGATGATTGTATACTATTTTAATATTTGATATGAGTGTAGTAGTATAAAATAAAAGAAATAACAAAAGAGGAGATGTGTGGATGAAATAGAATAAGACATACAAATAAAGAAAAATGTAATACTACTATTTACAAAAGAAAAAAAAGAAGCAAACTATTTGAATGAATAAATAGTTCACCAGTTTTGATTAATAAAACATAAGTATTGATAAATGCAAATAAAAACATAAAAATAAAAAACCAGTAGTTCATAAGTTTTGAAATTGCAACATAATTGTTTATAACTGAAAACATACTCCACGCTAATAAATCATGATATTTCAATTCTCATTTCTTATACGACCATCAAGATAATTGATAAAATTAAAATTTTATAATTTAATATTATATTTAAAAAATTTATAAAATTGATCATAAATGCATTTTCATCAAAGTACATGATAATATATATACATATTCAATTATTTGAGAAGTCTAAAACATAGAAATATGAGTAAATCAAAGTCAACTCAATTATAATTGTATATAATTTAATTACATAATAAAAATAAATTTAATTTTAAAAATATAATATATTATACAAATTTCAATAAGTTAGAAGTCTAAATTAAAATTTAGCTTAAAACGTAATAATAAAATCCAATATCCAAATTTAAACTCTATTTAATTAAAAATATACTCCAAAAGCATTATTTAAAACCAAAATTATACTCCAAAATCCAAATACACTAAAAGCCCACTAAATGTATAAAATAAAATCCAAATAAATATAATAAATAAATTAATATCCTAACCCTACAATGCTACACCTCACGCCTCGCCTCCATCCCTCTCTCACCTCTATCTCCTCACCTGATCGGCGGAAATCAATCTCCCCAGCAAGAGCATCATCCCTTCTCCCTCGGCGGCGCTCCTTCTCTTTATGTAAATCAGTCTCGCCGCTCGTCCCGCCTGTCTTGCCGCCTCACCGGCCGCGCTGCCGTGCCTTCCTCACCCACCGCGCCATCGCCGTCGGCTCTCCTTCTCTTTATTCAGCTTCCGACGCCGTCGACCCACCTGCACCGCCACGGCCGCAGTAACCCATCCTGCACAGCAGCAGCGTCGCCGCTTCCTCTTCATCTCCGGCATCTCTCTCGTCGCCTCACCCGCCAGCTGTCGCCGGATTCCAAGCAGAACCAAACCTGCTATACTGCAATCACAAAATCAGTCCACAAAATGCAGATTCTAGTCCATCTATTTAAAAGTGTTTCAAATCTTCTTCAAGAAGTTTGCATTTGGTTGGACCATTTGAGAAGCCACTATTGCTCAATATGAGCTGCCTTTTTTCTATCCAATGATTGTCATTTCTCAAAATGACCAAAAGGATAAACAAAATAGCTTCACAATTTCCCGCCAAAAAGGGCAATATTGACTTTCCATCCAACTGTCCCTTTTGATTGTATAGATTAATGACGCTAATTTGTGTTTCTAAATATACCACCAACGCTTTAAAAAATGTCTTTATTATTGGTGTTCCAATTAAAATTAGAGGACGCAAATGGAAGTGTCCTAAAAAATAAAAGATTAGGTTAATGTATCCTTAATTTAGAGACGCTTTATTTTGTATCCTAAATTGTTGTTATTTTTCAGAACTTTCCAAGTGAAGTGATTGCATCTCAATTTTTGTATCCAAAATAAGTATTTTGTAGTGAACTTTGACTAATTTGTTTCGTAATAATGGGCTTTACTTATAGATTGATGAAAATAACTGAATGTGTGGGGATAGACAGGTCAATCACCTTCAAATTAGTATTCCCTTCGTCCATGAAAAGCATGAATATTTGTTTTGTCACAGATTTTAATGCATAATTGGTAAACTAAGAGAGATAGAGAGACAAAAAGTTTTTAAAGTATTATTAGTGGAGAATGAGTCTCACCTTAGAGAAAAAAAAAGTTTCCAAAATTAGAAAATTCATAGTTTTCAATGCCCGACTAAAAATGAATGAGTCCATACTTTTTCAGGGACGGAGGGAGTAATTAATAATAGACTAAAGTCCAATTTTAGTCTCTTATATTTATTTTAAAATTCTTTTTAGTCCCTTACATTAAGTTTGTGACCTTTTGGTTCTTAACATATTGTTTTGGTATCTTTTGGTCCCAAACATATTGTTTTTGTCCAAAATAACCATTTTATGTTAAAATTAATAGTCAAAATGTTTAACCAATTTAATAACTTAATTATAATATAGGACTAAAGTTCAATTTTGGTCCCCTATATTTTCCATAAAAAAATTTTCGTGTCGCATACATTAAGTTTGTAACCTTGTTTGGGACCAAAAAGTACCAAAACAATATGTAAAGGACCAAAAGGTCACAAACTTAATCTAAGGGACCAAAATTTTTTTTAGGGCAAATGTAAGAGACCAAAATTGGATTTTAGTCTTAATAATACTAGCTAGAGTCTAATTTAAAGTATAAGATTGTGAATGCAATTTATAAAATATTTATGCATTTCAAATTCATGATTTTCTTTTCTACAATTGTGGATATTTTTTTGAGTCAGATGTATACAAGGAAAGAAAAGCATCCTACTATCAATTAAGCATATCTCGACTAAATAAAGTGGAAATTTGAACCATATAGGACCATCCATCGATCTTCGAATTTCTTGAAACTTTGGATTCATTGTCGGATAGAAACTAAATAAATCGGCACAAATAATTGTGAAAATTTGTCGGTTTATAATATAGAAGTAAAACTAAAAGAAAGAGTTTAGACATGGCATTGATGAGAGATGTAGCCAAACTACTAATTAATTACTTGACAAATGTAGCCCACCGTCCACTTCAAAATTAATTAATAGTACTATATGATAGTACAAATTTTAAGGTTAAACACTCATTAAAATTTCATTTTATTTGTATTTTTATGGATTTTGGATTTCATTGATTAACTAAAAACATATGAATTTTATTAATTTAATAAGTTACAATTAAATTGGAAGTGCTTTTTTTTATGCAAGTTGTAACTACTTGAACTAGAAAATAGTTTTTGGAAGTGCTTTTGCAATTTCCTCCAACACGGATTTAAAAGCTAAGAACTGACCTCAAATTTCTTGGAAATAAATTTAACTACGGAAGAAAGTGAACACTAAATCTATCCAACAAAAGTAACACACGCTGGACTAGTTAATTAACTACTTGAACTACAAATTAACTTTTTGGTTCTTTTTCTCTTCAATTTTTAACCAAGAACTGAAATGAAGGCTGGGAATTAGCATATAAGTAAGAACTCACTTTAAACTAAGTTAGAAAACGCAAGAAAATCGAAAACCTAAGGCCTTATACAAGATTTTTAAAATATCACCACATTAAACACTTCAATCAAATAAAACTTTGTGCAGTGTAGGTCACTAAGAGCTTGGAGAATGCTAACACCACAATGAGTCAAAACTCCCTTGCTTGGAAGAAATCTGCCTCGAGTTCAACTACTTGTCTGGTTTATCTTGCTAGGAAGGCTTAACACTAAAGATAGACCGATCAGATCGGGCATACCACGAATTGAGGATGATAGATGTATTTTCTACAAGGAAGAGCAGTAGACGTTGGAGCACATCTTTTTTAGTTGTAGAATCTCGAGTGGGGTATGGTATTACTGTTGTGTTCAATGGAAATTATCCATGTGCTTGCCTAAGGACCCGATGACATGCTTCCTCTCTTGGATGGGCACTCCTCTTCACGAAGCCAACAAAAAGGTGTGAATTTCTTTATTCTTTTTTATCTCATGTTCAATATGGAATATTCAGAATAAAATGATCTTCAAAGGTTTTGTGCCGTATTGGGAGCTTGAGAAGAAAAAATTGAAAAGATTGTGGACAAGATGTAGGCACCCAAATTCTCCCTTTCCAACAGAGATTTTGGGCGAGAGTTGATTTATTTCTTGAAGGCCTTAATACACGTTTTTTTTCTTTTAGGTTGTTTGGTTTTTTGGTTGGCTTTCTCCAAGGTTCTTTTGCCTTGATGGGGTATTAGTTTTTGGGTGCCCGTTGATTGCCTTTTGGTGTTGACACTAAGGGAGATAGCTAGCTTGGAAAGCTTTTTTTTTTGGATAAAAAAAAGCTAGCTTGGATAACATTTGTACTTGATTTTGCTGCCTTGTGAACTTATGCTCACCACTCATTGTTTTAGCCTTTTATTTTTATAAAAAAAAATAAAATAAACGCACAAGAACTAAAGCAATTACGCCTCTACAAAAAATCCCCAAAATGGTCCAACAATCTTAACTAAAGAGTTAAGATGTTGAAAAAACAAAGAAGTAAATGAATCGACATTCAACTCTGCTGATGGTCTTGGCAAGCTAAGCAATTTATGATTAATTGCTATGTGTTTGATTAAAGTAAATAATTGGATTATATGTTATGAAAATAATATGGTTATGTCTTATTTGATGTCTGGTGGGAAATGATAACGATATGTAGTTGGTGTAATTGATATGATGTTTTTACATATTGTATGGGAATTATATGAATCATATGATTAAAAAGAATCTGTGACGGTCTTGTCCTAATCTGAAATTATAGAGGGGCCTTCGAGTCCAAATACAGAGGGATCCATGAGTCCAAAACAAAGGGACCTATGAGTCCAAAAATACAGAGGGACCTACGGGTCATAGAGGAATTCCTAACGGATACCAGACTTGATTTGTCACTAAATAATTAACTGAATATAGAAGCATATGCATATTGATGGAAAACTATTTATGATCTTTAAAGCTTATGATTATATGTACCGGTTAAAGTATATGCTTGAAACAAAATTAATGTGCAATTAAACATATAATCACTGGGTAATGACGCATATAAACCAATAATATTTTTATTGAATAAGATGATGTGTTGGTTGATTTGAGTTATAAAAATTTCATATATTATCATGTAAAGACCAGAATTTGGCCAAACTTCGATTATTTAAATGGCTATTTAGTATTTACCCATTATTATTGAGGGTGCAAAAATTTTGGATATCTAGGGTTATCTTGTTGAAATCAGCTTGGAGCATACTCTCTCTGTCCATGAAAAATATGGCTATTCCATTTTTATCCTTCGTTTTAGAAAAATGATACTCCCTCCGTCCCGGGCTACTCGCTCATTTCCTTTTCGGCTCGGAGATTAAGGAATGAGTGTATAGGAAAGTAAAAAATGACGGCTGTAGGTGAAATTTTTTACTAAAAATGGAAAGAGTGCAAGTAACTTGGGACGCCCAAAAAGGAAATAAGTGCAAGTAGTGCGGGACGGAGGGAGTAATAAATACTTAAAGTGGAGAAAAAGAAAAGTAAGAGAGAGAATAATATAGACAAGAGACTTATCTATATTATAGACAAGAGAATAATATAGACAAGAGACTTATCTATATTATTCTCTCTCTTACTTTTCTTTTATCCATTTTAATTATTTATTATCATTTTTCCAAAATGAGGGATAAAAATGGAATAGCCCTATTTTTCGTGGACGGAGGGAGTATGAGATAGCACGTCTTCGTGGCCAATAATAATTAAGTGTATTAATTATAGTACAAAATGGCCCTATCAAAATTTTAAATGATTTAAAAATAGATTTCAAATAAAATTATCGGTCCTAATTCAGGTGGTTGTCGTTGTAGCAAAAAAGAAAACGGCAGTGGTTCCCGCCAAATGACACGTCACCTACCTGCTTTCGCGGGAATCCCACTTCTAGCCTGTACACGTGTCGCGATGCCATCTTCCCACTGCGCCACTCAGCGCTTTTCTTTCTCGAAAGTTTACCACTTTCAAAATCTGCTGTTTAATCTGCTTTAGGAAAAGTTGTTGATTCATCTCACAGCTGGGTTTGCTTACCAAAAAAATCAAGCCTTTTTAATTCTGTTGAGTTTTGAAGCTTTAGTTGATTTCTTGAAAGCGTTGGTTTTGGGAAGAGAGAGGTGAGTTCTGTCAATGGAGGTGCCAATTGGGTTTGTGGCCAAGTGTTGGAGCTTCATCTCCTTCCTGCCCTTCTTCTTCTCTCTCTTCATTCTTGGCTTTCTCAAAGGTATGGCCTCTTCCCCAATTTTTAATCTTCTAATAATGTTGAAATTAGGGTTTCGATTACTTAATTGCCCCAATTTGTAGGGTTGATTATATGTCCAATTGCTGTAACCATCACAGCAGTTGGAAACTCGGCAGTTGTAATAGGTCTTTGGCTTGCACATTTTCTCTGGACATACTACTGTGTTGCAAAGTAAGCTTGTAGGAGTAGTAGTTGTTATTTGATACAATTTCGTCTTCCGATTTCTGCATCGGATAATGGTGGATTTGTTTCATAAACAGAAGCAAAAGAGTTGGATGGGTTTTGAAGAGTCTAGTGTTGGTTTCATTGCCTCTCCCCTTGATCCTATGGCCTGTCATGGCCATTGTTGGGAGCATTGTTGGTGGGGTGGGGTACGGCTTTTTCGCCCCGTTGATTGCAACATTCGAGGCTGTTGGAGCGAATGTCACGGATAAAGCCTACCACTGCTTCAGTGTGAGTCTCTCTGTTTTCTTGAAGTTTCACATATAAAGCTTTATTTATGTCTGATCTGTAGTGTTTCCATGTTTGAAGGGAACCAAATTTCGGATAAGGGAGCGTTTACATTGCGTTCTAAAGTAGATAAATAGATAAAAATAATTCAAGCTAATCTACTATGTATCTCTAGTCATTTTGTTGTAAACCGCAGTTAATTTTATTCAGGATGGCTGCTTTTCAACAATTGAGAGTAGCTGTACAGTTGTTAGGGATTTTACAGATTTCTGCTTCCACTCTTACTTCTCCTACATGGATGAACTGAGCAAGGATGTGAACGAGGACGAGAAACCTATAGACATAGAGTGAGTCTGTCATTCAGTGTTGTCAAATCGTATGGATTTTTGCAGTAGAAATGATGCTTACATATATGGTTTACAGGTTATGGAGGGTTCCTGGGTGTTTGTTAGTTTCGAGTATTGCCGTTCTGGTAGATGTTCCTCTGATCACTGCGGTAGCTCTTTGGAAGAGCCCATATATGTTGTTTAGGGGATGGAAGAGGCTATTAGAGGATCTCGTTGGCAGGGAAGGACCTTTTCTTGAAACAGTATGCGTACCCTTTGCCGGTCTAGCAATCCTTCTATGGCCATTGGCTGTCTTAGGTGCCTTCGTTGCTGCTTTGTTCTCAAGTTTTTTCCTCGGTCTTTATGCTGGAGTCGTCGTTCACCAGGTATTTTAAGCTTTGAAATGTGTTTATTCCCTCTGTATTACTCCCTCCGTCCCTCTGTAGCTGAGTCGTATTCCTTTTTTGGTTGTCCCACGGTAGCCGAGTCATTTCCTATTTTGGCAAAAAGCACAAACTTTTCTTCTCTCTTACTTTATTCTCTCTTCATGTCTCTACCTTTTCCCTTTCCTACTTTGTTCTCTATTCATTTAACTCACTTTTAACACATTTTCTTAAATCCCGTGCCAAAAAGAAACGCCTCTACTACAGAGGGACGGAGGGAGTACTTATTAAGGCTTAATGGTATGATTGTCTGTCTAGGAAGAGTCGCTTCAGATGGGTCTTGCTTACATTGTGGCAGTGATTTCGTTGTTTGATGAATACGCGAATGACTTACTTTCTTTGTCTGAGGGTTCATGCTTTCCCAGGTATATATCGTAGTGTTTTGAGGAACGACTTCCAACACGAGCTGTGATTTTGACTAGTTAGACATTTTTGACAGCCAGGCCTCAGTACCGTCGAAGGATGAAGCCTTCAACCGGACTGGAGAAAGGGAGGTCCCTCGACAGCCAAGACGAAAGAGAAGGCTCTCGTTCACGGTCTTCTAAGCTGGTTTCGGAAGGATCGAGAACGCTCAAACAAGCTATTCAACGGTACACACCAGTGCAGGTATGGGATTGGCTCTTTAAGTCGTGTGAGGTGAACGGGAAACTTCTCCTCGGAGAAGGGCTGATAAGCATTAAAGATATTCAAGACTGTATGGTGAAAGGGGACTGTAAGAAGCTCGGCATCGAGCTTCCTTCTTGGTGCATCTTACAGTGTCTACTCACCTCAGCAAAGTTAGATTCCGCTGGTTTGATCATATGTGAGTGTTCATTTTTCGATATGGATTTTGATGAGATGTCATTTACTTTACATGGTTGAAATTTGGTGATGTTTATGCAGCAGAGGAAATGGAATTAACGAGATTCAACTTGCCAAGAGACAAAGTATTCGAGTGGTTTATCGGGCCGCTCTTCACCATGAAGGAGCAGATAAAGGGTTTGCAGTTGCAGGAGGACGAGGAGAGCTGCCTGAGAAAGCTTGTTTTAGCCTGCAATAACGATAGGCCGGAGGACTGGGACAACACCGGATTCCCGTCTACAGACAAAGTGAGAAGAGCACAACTGCAGGCTGTGATTCGGAGGTGAGTTAAACACATATTCAAGTGTTGGGAGCAACTTGATTAAGAGCATGGTGCATTGTAACAGGCTGCAAGGTATCGTGGGTTCCATGTCGCGACTGCCCACTTTCAGACGACGCTTCAGGAATCTAGTGAAGGTGTTATATGTCGAGGCAATTCAGACGGGCATTCAGGCCAAGCACCCCAACGGCTCCTCAAGAATACGTTTGTTTATTCGAGGGGGGAGAAGAGACAGAAATGGAGCCCAAGATGACATGGTGTGACCAATTGTATTTCCATTTCTACTAGTATAGTTTTGTATGCAACAGAATTTCAATAAATCTACCTGGTTAATTCCTAAGCAAAAAACACTTGCATTCAACTATTCAAGCATACCTGAAAAGTAGCCAAAGCTTTCTAAGCATCAAATTTACATGGTAGCATAACAACAGCAAGTGTCTCAATCGAGCGAGGGAGCTTCGATTCAGCAAGCTCTCGTGCATATTGAGGATGAAGGTGTAGCCACTGCAAAATCGAAACCTCAAAGCCGCTAATGGCATTTCTGAGGATAGGGGAATCATCTTCCGAAGCATCGGAGAACAGAGGAGGTGAGTGCTGAGGAAAGAAATCTCATTCCGGCTGAACCTCCGGGGAAGTATGAAACAACATAGTACAAGAGAGCCAGCACCTAACAACACAAAATGCTATTCAAATCAGTATCATCTTCTTCAACCATGATTCAAACATACAAATAATGATGCAGCACCTGTAACACCGAGAAGAAAACGGAGAGGATGTAGCTGTGGAGCACCATGGATACATAAATCGTACCAGCCATGCTACCAAAAAATCCTAGTGTGAAAGGCAGTCTCTGTGGGAACAACACAGCACATCAGTTAATCACCTGAACACAGCAACCACAGTGCCAAATGCAGTTCCAAAAATACCTCTTTTGACACCATGTGGCTAAGCTGATTCTTTGGGCCTCTTAGGGCGAAGAAGGAGCCAACGATGAAGGCGCACCCAATGGTGAAGCAGATTGCAAATTTCTGAGGCTTCAGCACCATCACAGGAAGGAATATGGTGAAGGCAATGAAGATGAAGAAGAATCCAGCTGCGAGGAAGAACCCGAAATAGACTAGAGACTTCCCCGAAGGCACGCTGCTAGTAGCCGAGTTGAAGCTCCCAGGTAAGTCCCTCACTCCCTTTGTAACCCTGTTCAAGATAGGGAACAAAGGTAGAGTTTTAGGGTGTAAATCACATGCTCACAATAATCACTTGCCTAGAGATAAATATCACAGCTTGAACTCTAGGATTTAAAGCTTTAAAACTAAAGAGGCCCTAACCCATGGAACTGTAGATCTAAAACTGCCCTACAAATGTGAATTATAGGATTCAAAACTGAAAAAGTAGAAATTTGAGATTGAACATATTTGGACAGCTAAGGAACAAATACTATCTTTGATATACAACTTATGCAGATTAAACAACCTTCCCACAAACATTAGGGTTCAATTTGATGAAAGGCATCAAATTCTTCGAAATTATGCTTTAGCAGAACATCAATTTACGGGTTTTGATCGAACGAGGCATCAAATTTATCTGTTTTTTGAGTTTGAGAACCGTTAGACAAGGAAACATCGAATTCCTAAAAAAAGCCTCATCACACATGATCAAAATCGATGAGCATGAACATTTTCTAGGTTTGGGGATTCACACTTACACGTTGAAAGTGGAGGTGACTCTGTCGTTGGCGGATCGCACAGCGGCCTCGAGATCGAATTGTGAATCGGCGGCGGCGGGCTCGGAAGCGGAGGCATAGGCGTTCCAATCAGCGAGTAGCGACGACGACGTTTTGTCGAGATTGCTGCTTGGGCCGCCAGCGAACCACGACTGCGCTGTTTTCTGCATCTCGGTTTGTTGCGGGAAGGAAAGGAGACGTTAGAGTTTGAAATCGGCGGCGGTTTTACAACTTTCACGGCGAGCAATTGGGCGGCATCCGGCGCCGTGAGTGAAAATGGATCTTACGCATCTGAAACTCTGCGAGGAGCAATTTTTATTAGTTTTACAAAAAATGAGTTTTTTCTATTTAATACTAGTAAAATTTTCTATAGTATACAATTCTTAACACCTTTTCATTTTTCTATGATTTTTTAAAACCAAATAATCAAATTTAGTAGTATTCTTTTAATTTTTTCATGTAATACAAGCAATTTCAATCAAATTGGTTCTCATCTCACTTGAAATATTCATCGTTTTGTTCTTAACATAAAATATTGACATACTAAATTTACGTGGATATAGTAATAATCAAAATAATTGCATTCAAAATATAATGAATGCAAAAATAAGAGCAAATGCCAAAATTAGTCTTGAACATATGTCCATTCTATCATTTTGGTCCTAAATTTTATTTTTTGAATTTTTTGGTCTTGTACATTTAAAATCGGATCATAATTGGTCATCCGTTAACAATTCCGTTAATATTTAATGGTCAGCGATATTAATAACAATTTTGACCAACTTAAACAAATTTTAATTATTTAATAATCAAAATTATTTTTTTAAATAAAATCATAAATTATTTATTCCTATTGTCACTTTCATCTTCTTCCTCTACTTCCATCAATGGCGTAACCCTAGAATTTCCTGCACCCGATTTGGGACATCCTTGTTGGATGAGAGTAAGAAGAAGGATTGAGCGAAGAGATTCAATCGAGCTAAGCTCATCCTTGTAGTATAGTGACGTAATTGAATGAATTGAAAATTTTGGGGGAAACGGCGAAGAAGGGCATGTGTTGAAGATCCGGATCGTGGTCGAGGCTGTTGCAGGCAATGTGGTGCGCGTTGTGGTTGCGCTTCCACCACGCGATGCTGATTCCGGCGAGGCAGTTGCCGGAGAGGACTTGGATAAATCGATTGGAGTTCCTTGTAAGCATGATTTGGTAATGGCCGGAGTCGTGGCCGAGCCAGCCGCTCTGGATCCACAGAAACCCCATGGCGCCGCCTCAGAGGGCGTGGAGGAATGCGCCGTGGCAGAAAACGACGACGTAGAGGCAGAGGGAGAAGAGCATTGCGATGGCGGTGAGGGAGAAGAGCATTGCGATGGCGGTGAGGGAGAATAGCACGTTGTGGCCTTTCTTGTCGAAGAGCCCTAATTTGGTGAATTCGTTGACGAGTTTGCGGTTGTCTTTGGAGACTTCGGAAACGACGTAGTTTGGAGGTGGTTGTGGAAGGGGCCGAGGTGGGACCAGGCGTGGCCGAGGTGGTAGGCGACGAATGCGTCGGTGGCGTCGCGGCCGGCGAGGTTGAGGAGGGCGAGGTCTCCGCCGGGGTGGGATTTGATCCAATCGGAGACGTCGTAGATTTTGCCCTGGATTGAGATCCAGAGGTCGCCCGGGCGTGTTGTGGGTGGCGAGCTCCTCGGCACTGATGTATTTCTTGGTTTCCGCCTGTTGAATTATAGAAACTCATAATAGAAACTCCATTAAAGGAGAAGAATCTTATTCACTCAAAATAGAGGAATACCAGATACAAAAACCGATTACAAAGTTAAGCCTTATTTATATGAGCTAACACAAAATATCTACTAACTAACTTCTCAACTAACTCTCTTCCATTTCACACTTAGCGTCCACATGTAGATGACATGTAAGTGATTAGGATCCAGCTCAGCTCCAGCTCATCATACTAAAGTTCATGCATGCACTCGTGATGCTCTCATGCAAAGTTAAGCCTTATTTATATGAGCTAACACAAAATATCTACTAACTAACTTCTCAACTAACTCTCTTCCATTTCACACTTAGCGTCCACATGTAGATGACGTGTAAGTGATTAGGATCCAGCTCAGCTCCAGCTCATCATACTAAAGTTCATGCATGCACTCGTGATGCTCTCATGCATGCACTCGCGAATTATCTTCAATATGCCCCGTCAAGATGGACCATATATTGTGTTGAAGTTCATCTTGCTCAGAATGGATTTGAAAGCAGCTTCGCCTAGCGGCTTAGTGAATACATCTGCCAATTGCAGATTGTTGCGTATGTGTAATGGCTTGATCTCACCCTTCAAATACTTCTCTCTCACTGTATGACAATCAATTTCTATATGTTTTGTTCTCTCATGAAAAACCGGATTAGAACATATGTGAATAGCTGATTGATTATCACAATATAGAGGAACCGCCTTTTCAATTTTTACTCCAAAATCACCAAGTATAGCCACAGCCCATGTTACTTCACAAGCGGCTTGAGCCATGGCTCTATATTCTGCCTCTGCAGAAGATCTGGATATAGTACTTTGCTTCTTAGCTTTCCAAGATATCATGGAGTTTCCAAGAAGAAGACAGTACCCGGTCATGGACTTTCTTGTATCGGGACAAGCAGCCCAATCTGCGTCAGAAAATATGCTTAGAGTCGGTTTACAGCTGCTTGAATAGAACAAACCATGAGCTGGGCTTCCTTTCAAATATCTCAAGACTTTCTCTGCTGCTTGCCAATGTTCAACACACGGATTTGAGACATATTGGCTCAATTTATGAACAGCAAAAGTGATGTCCGGTCTTGTAATGCAGAGATAGAGAAGCCTTCCAATTAATCTTCTATATTTAGAAGCATCTTCCATAGGAGTTCCTGAGTTTAACTGCAATTTCTTTAGAGGATCCATAGGAGTTGCTGATGGCTTGCTGCCCATAAAACCTGTGTCTTTTAGCAAATCCATAGCATACTTTCTCTGTGATATTTGAATTCCTTTCTTATTTCTTGCTATCTCGAGTCCAAGAAAATACTTGGGGATACCAAGATCTTTGAATTTAAAGTGTTGAGTCAGAAATTTCTTGAACTCATTTGTCATCTCTGGATCTGTGGTGGCAACTAAGATATCATCCACATAAACAACTATTCCAAAGAATCCAGCAGCATCATCAGATTTGTAGAAGAAGGAGTGATCAGAAGCTGACTGGTGCAATCCAAAACCTTTGAGAACTTATGATAGTTTTAGGTACCATTGCCTCGAAGCCTGCTTCAAACCATACAGAGATTTTCTCAGTTTGCAAACTATGGTTGATTCAGGAGTGGCCCCTTCAACAGTCAGCCTATCTACCTCAAGTCCAGGTGGTAAAGTCATATAGATGTCCTCTTCTAAATCTCCATAGAGAAAGGCATTATTGACATCTAAATGAGTAAGAGACCAGCCATTGATTGCAGCCAAGGCAAGCATCAGTTTCACAGTTGTGAGCTTTTAAAAAATAATTTTGATGATTAAATAATTAAAAATTATTTAAATTGATCAAAATTGGGAATAATATCGTTAAATATTAACGGAATTGTTGACGGGGGACTAATTATGATCCGATTTGAAATGTACAAAACCAAAAAATTCAAAAGATAAATTTAGGACAAAAACGATAAAATGGACGTATAACCAATTTTGAACTTTACTCCAAAAAATAATCTAATCTAATAATTGCCTACCTTTATGTTTTTGACAGAATTGGGTCCCACTCTCCACCTCGGACCCATCTACATGTTCTCTCTCTGCTACACTTTTTATTTCACTATTTACTTAAAAAATGGCAACTTTTGTCAGAACGCAAAAAAAATTCAGCTGCTCACCAATCTCATCTCCTGCTCGCAGAGAGAATATTCCATTCCCAAAAGCTCCATCCTTTTCTGTTGGTTAGGGTTTTAACTAGCTGACCACTCCAGCTCAACTGAGATCTGCCACTTTCTTCTTATTTTTCCACATATAGTAATCTGCTGCTGTCTTCCTTTATCGCCGAGTTAGGTAAGATTTCCTGCAAAATACGCTTTTTTGTTTTTATTTGGAGCAATTAGCCAAATCTCTCTAATTTCACCTCCTACTCATCTTTTCCAGTTCCAATTTGGTTGAATTTAGGAAACTATTTTGTTGAATTAAGTGAATAATTTCTGATTTTTTTTAAAATTTTTTTGGGGGTTTTGTCCGAAACTTGTTTCCCAGCAGATTGGAGAGTTGGGGAGTTTTTTCCTCTCCAAGTTTTATGGTGACGTATTGCAAGTGATACGTCTCAGTAAAAAATTGGGGGTTTTGAATTTTCGTGTCGTAGAAGAAGTTTATCGGTCTTGTTTTCGAATTAATATTGCTTGTTTCTCATTTTTTTTTCTTTTTCATATAGCATTTTGTGTTCAGATCCAAACCAACATCGACTGACTGATTCAATGTTGTTGCTGATACTTGATCTTGTTTGTTTCCGGCTGTCTTTTGTTGCAGAGAATAAAGTGTGTTTGTAAAGCAAGATTGATTAAGAAGTTGATTTTGTGTGAGTATGGGATATCGTTGTGATTTCTGTGGGGAGCAAAGATCGATTGTGTATTGTCGGTCCGATGCAGCTAGTTTATGTCTGTCCTGTGACCGCAACGTCCATTCTGCGAATGCCCTCTCGAAACGACACTCGAGAACACTTGTTTGTGAAAGATGCAATTCTCAGCCAGCTTCGGTTAGATGTATGGAGGAGAGGGTATCTCTTTGCCACAACTGCGATTGGGCGGGGCATTCCAGCTCGAGCACGCATAAAAAGCAGAGCGTTAATTGTTACTCTGGATGCCCCTCGTCCGCAGAGCTATCTCATATTTGGTCGTTCCTGTTAGACGATCCTTCAGCTGAGGGTTCCGCCTGCAAACAGGGGATGGATTCGATGAGCATTACTGATAACAAGCTAAGGGATTGCCAAGATAATGATGGTAGTAAAGGTGTTGTTACGTTGCCTTCGGAAACCAGCAACCTTAGTAATGTGGACATGGATAAAGAAGCAGATTGGATGGAGTTGTCAGCGTCGATGCAAAATGCAGGCCTATTGGCTGGATCTACTCACTCGGCCATGCGCAAGGTAGCTATTCTCAGAATCCTTTAGCAGTCTCAGAATTTTCATCAATTGTCATTGTAATTGGAAGTGATATAGGACTCTTAACAAAAGAAGATAACAAACAAACTAAGGATAATGACTCTTACAATAAACAAGACTCTATTTATTCCTACGTCTAATCTGCAGTGTCCGATAATTCCTACAGCTAATCTGCAGGAGATGACCCCTGTCATAGCCATTGTCTTGTTCTTCTTGTCTTGAAGCGATAGCTCCATATCGAGTTCATTACTTAATTTCATTTGAAGAAGATGAAAACGCATATAGATGATAACACTTACCTTACCTGGAGAAGCAAATATAGAGACAATGCAATGTCTTACTAAGAATTGTTAATCACAGGCAACTCGAAATACTAAAACTGAAATGCAGTTGAGGTCCCCAACCGTAGGACTAGTGTGGTAAAGCATCTCTGCTCGAAATTAGTTCAACCAAGATAACTTTTGAACTTAGCTTCAGGTTGAAACTAGAATTGGAGATGATACTTTTACATTTCAACTATCTTTTGGTTCTATTCCTTTTCCTTTTATTTTACTCCATTTCATTAACCGCGTTGTGCAGGTTTATGTACCTCGTGAAGAAGGGATTGCTGAATGCAAGGACACTGAGTTCTATGATAACTTCAATGTGGATGAAATTGACTTAGGCATTGAGAACTATGATGAACTTTTTGGTGCTGCCCTGGACAATCCTGACCGACTTTTTGACAATGAAGACATCGATGGATTGTTTGGGCCACACGACATGTCCTTTTCTGATTGTCAGGCTGCTCATCCTACTGAGGTAAAACTCTTGTTGGTACTTATTTCCTTTTTGGATGTCCCATTCAAAGTGACACGTTTCTATAAATGGAAACACCGCTCTATTTACTTTATTATGTCTCGTACTTTATTCTCTCTCCACTTAACGCACGGAACAACACCGGATAAAATCTGCAATTTCTTTGGCTTCTATATTGTTCTTCTTGTGGTATGCAATGGACTCTGCAATTTCTTTGACAATTTCAGAGGAGTTTAAAGGGCATAGTTTCGATTTTGATACTTACTAGGGATCGGCTGTTGGAGGAATTAAGATGCAACCAGCATGCAGCAATGCGGCATCTGCAGATTCGGTTGTTAGCTGTAAGACTGAACCCAACATATGTTTCATGAGGCAAGCACACTCTGGTTTCTCATTCTCCCGCCTCACCGGAGAGAGTAGTGGTGTCGACTATCAAGACTGTGGTGCATCGCCAATGTTAAACATGGGAGATCCACCATGGGGCCTTCCGGGTCCTGAAAGCGCGATGCCCCCCTCTTCCAGCAGGAGCGATGCTGTCATGCGTTACAAGGAGAAGAAGAAGACACGAAAGTAAGGATCAGCTCTTCCTTTTCTTGGTAACAGTTTGGTATGATTTGGTCTTATTATCCTTTCGTTCCTCTTTAAATTTTGTATGATTTGACAGATTCGAGAAGAAAGTAAGGTATGAAACCCGCAAGGCCAGAGCCGATGTAAGGAGGCGCGTGAAGGGGCGCTTCATCAAGGCCGGTGATGCATATGACTACGACCCGTTGTGCAAAAGCAGAAGCTGCTGAGTATAATAAACCTTCCGCGAGATCAACTTAGCTACTGCACGACATCATTAAAAAAAATGCACGAATCCGCCCTTTGTCATGACAAATGATCTTGCAACGAGCTTTACCAAGCCACGTTGAGATAACTCCGACCATCATCGGAAAAGATACTCCCATTGGCGGAGGCAGCAGCAGCCTTGCTAAATTTGTTAATACTGTTATGTTAGTTACACACATATATATATATAATCTGATTTAGTCTTGTTTGATTGGTGTGGGGAACATGTATAGAGCATAAGTCTCCCATTCACACTTTCTTAGCAAGAATGTGATTTTCTATCTGTAGAAAACAAGATTTATGTGATGTGTTTGTTGATATCTTGTCCGATGAGATCTCATCTTGTGTCCCTTGGTTGGATTTGATGGCCAGTCAATCATGCCCCATGCATTTCCCACATGATCTTCACGTGCTACTTCGAAAACGACGAATTTAGCGGTTTTACTCTCTACGAAGACGGCTTTGTATTTTTCTCCCCGTCTACTCTTTTCGTCCACTATTAACAGACGATACTAGTTTTAATGCAAATTTGAAATAATATTATTAGAGAATGTGAAAATGGAAAAATGAAGTAGACTGATGATGATAAAAAGGGACAAAAGAACATTCAATAAGTAGCAATTCATGGGTTAGTTAGGGCTACTAAATTTAGAGGTTCAACTAACATTTTTAAAGACATGATTTTTACATCATGGGTGGGTATTGATTGAATTTGTATTTGTCACAACATGTTTAAAAATGTGTCGGTGGTGATGTTTGAAACAACAGAATAAGTAACAAATTATATATGCTGAAGTAACCAATTCACTACATTGACCAAAATATTCTTGATGATTTGTTCCTTTTTTACTTTGCAATTTCTTATTTTCATTAGATTTAGTTTTCTTTTTATTTAGAGTAAAAGGAATTTATTAGAATTAAGAGGCAATAACTTTTCAGGGGTAGTTGGCTATGAGAGCTAATCAGTTAGTTAAAACTTCTTCAATTGATCCTAATTATTATTGCAGAGACCTCATCCACTAAAATAATACCCAAATTTTCTTGAGGTCAGCAGATAATTTGTATTTAAAAAGGAAATAATCTATATAATCTCCTCCCCTTCAATCTGCCTCTAATCTATAGCTGCTCTCTCTCAGAAGAAAGGGTTCTTTTCTTTGGTGGGTTTTGATTTCTAGATCTAATTTAATTTGTTTATCATCTATTCTATTCTTGATTGCTGCTTGTGTGTGATGCAATCTTGAGATTCCCTTTACAAAAATCCAGTTTTTGTGCTTCTAATCAATGTTTGAAATCAGAAGAATCATCATCTCGTTGCTTCAATTTGAGATGTTACTTTTAGGGTTCTTGAAAATGAAGTGTTTGCTTGTTATTTTTGTTTGGGATTTCGATATTCTGAGCAAATCTTCTTTGCATATGTTCTATTTCACTTTTTATCGCATCGGATTCCATATTGTTTGAAGAAATTTCAATAGATAAAGATCCATTCTTTTTGTCCATTTATTCAACTGTTTGATTTACTTTGCCTTTGTTTATTTGTTTAAATTACCAATTAATTTTATGAGCTAGATTGTTTCGTTTGTTGAACCAAGCCTCATTAATTGGATAATCTTTATGCATAACTAAGATTTAATCGATGTATGGTTTATATTAGTTGATATCATCATGAAAGAGAGGGCCAAGAATGGTGTTGTGTTCTTGCTTTAGTGCTATTTGAAGCAGTAGAATTTATCTGATCTATGAAGTGTTTTTTGGTTTACATTAGGTTTGATCCTACAAAATGGCTATTTCGTCGTATCCAACTCCGGCTGATGCTGGAGTCCTGTGCGTGATTCTGGCAAACACGGTGATATCCATATCGATCTTGAAGGAGCTCGTTCGCTCCATACTGCACATTGTTGGCATTAGGATTGCTTCGTGGGAGGAGCTCTCTGCAGACACATCGGACTCTGGTGAATGTCGTAAAGGTCTCTCAGAATCATACATGGAGGAGTTCAGAAGCCAGATGCCTGCAATGAGGTTCGACTCGCTCTCTATGCACGACAACCCGGGGCAGGAGTGCTCCATCTGCCTGTCTGAGTTCGAACCAAATGCAGAGGTTAACCACCTCACCTGCAGCCATGTTTTCCACAACGTGTGCTTGGAGAAGTGGCTGAACTACTGGAACACCACGTGCCCCCTCTGTCGTAATTCCATGATGCCTCAAGAAGCCGAGGAGGAAGAAGATACTTGTCCCATGTGAGGAAATCTAAGGGTGTACAGCTTAGTGTAAACAGGTTTATGTATCTTTAGCTGCCACGGTTTGCGTCCTCTTGAAGTGACGGGTCAGCATAGCTAGCTAGTATTCGCGTTGTATATATCGTAAACGGGTGTTGTTTGAAGTCATCACTTCTTGTTCTAGCAGCATCATCAAGCTGCAAGTTTTTTGTTTTCAATGGTGTTAAGTTAACTATGCCTTTTGTACTGAATCTTTACACCACAAAGCCTCTCTCACTTGCTATTATTAGGGAATAATGCTTACAAAAAATGTTACAGTAAACCATAAACATGAATTGATCCACCTTCTTTCACTCTTTCTTTCTGCTTGTTTCATGCATCAAACTAGCATCTATTCACACCATACCTGCAGTCTTCAGTCAGATCATTGAACGTCTCAATCCGCGTCTTCCCCATCTTGAACACGCCATCATCAACGCGTTCCCCCATGTAACCATCAAACTCGACGTCGCTGCCATTGTTCATCTTTCTCATATCATGGTACCAATCACTGTCACCATCCCACAGATCTCTATGATCATCAAGAGACTGAACCTCATACTTCTCCTTCAACACATCGAAAAACGATGCATTCCCCTCGTCTAAAGCAACATAAACCCTCCTCCCATCTTCCACACCCTTCCCTCTCAAAGCTGCCATCACAGCTTCTGGAGAAGTATCATTATCAAGATTAGGCCACGCCTCCTTAATCTTCGCCTTCCCCCTTCTCTCAACACGAACACCATCATATTCCCAAGCCATTCTCGATGTAATAGCAGAAGCCACGCTCCACAGCTGCCTAGACGACATAAGCTTATGCCACGGCTGTTGGATCACTCCACCAGACTCCCCTTCACACACTCGCCACCAGAAATCATCAGCCTCTCCGAACCTCCTCACGATCAGACTCTCATTCCATTCAGCCAGCTTCCCCGGTGTAGCCTTAGAACCCTCCACGACACGGACCTTCAAACCATCCCTCTCGCTCCACTCATTCCAGTCAGTCCAGAACACAGCCTGATCAACCACAGAAGACATAACCTTCAACATCTCAAAATCATAATAGAACCGGAAATCCCTCTCCTCGTCCATGCCAGACGAAGTGTAGATCTTCGACAAACACACGTTCATATCCACAACCAGAGTCCGGTTCAAGAACTCTGCCTCGCCTAACGCACAAACGAACTTCCACGAATAGTACCCCATGTCATGGCATCTATCACCACCCCCTGCATACATCAAATACTTCCCTCGACTAAACGGCTCCTCCATCAGCCGATCACCATCCACAATCACTCCGATTTCAGCCCTCTCCACCATCCCCTTCTCCACATTGCCACCGGAATGAAAATCCCCAATCCCAACCATGCCCAATTTGCCGTCACCAAATCTCAAAACCCTAAAATTCCGATTATCCTCATCAAATCCGCCCTCCCTGCGCCTAAACCGCCACGCCATGTGGCAACAACTGCAATTATCCCCTTCCACAGGCTTCCCAAACCGGTAGAAATCCACATCCTTGAACCTCTCAAATGCCGCACTCATCAGCAATTGGAAAACCTCGGGATCGCCACAGTCGATCGCCTCATCCATGCCACAACGCCCAATTCCGGCTAGCGCCGTCTGATTGGATGAGGGGAAATTCGTGAATTTGGAGGAAGGAGGGAGAAGGATGTCGTCGGAATTGTAGATTGCAGCGATTATGCTGAGAATCACTACCAGAGCTACGAAGACACTGAAACGGAGAGTTGCGGCCATGGATAAAGCATTGCATTTGTGGCGTAAATTGTGAAAGCGCAAAGACGGCGCAACATTGTGTTAATTAGCGGTATGAACAAAGCATGAAGCTTCCAATCCACCGATGTATCGACTGCTGAAGAAGAAGCAAAGCTCGGCTTGTTTTATAGGGATCAGCTCTGTACAGAAAATGGCGGCAGTCCAAATCAACGGTTAACCAGTTTGTTGGTGCTAGAATGAGCCGGGTGCGCATTTTAACTAACCAACCGTAGTAGTAGTAGAAATTAAAGAACGGATAAACGAAAATAGTTTATTTGATATTTTTATTTGCCCAATTAGATATAGAGAAAACCAAAATGTAGTTTTATTTATAAAAATATTAATATATAATTGATAAAGGGGAAGGAAATAGAGTAAATATGAGTGAAGTTATGAGATATAAATGAAAATAATGATGACAAAGTTTCTGTAAATTTAAGTAGAACTAATTTTAGTGTTTGTATCAAAATGTAAAAATGAGATATAAAAAATTAAGTATTAACTGAATTTTAAATAATTTGACTTACCAACTGATTACATAACTTTCATTCAATTGCTTCCTATATTTGGTTTTGGATTTGATCGAACCTGAATCAGATAATTTCAAAATAATATGCATAAACTGAGATTATTTTTTTTATTGATGGAATACTGATTGAACTATTTAACTAATTTGACTTATTAACAGATAACATAACTTCCATTTATTCCTTTATTAAAATTTGGATTTGATCGAAACTGAATAATCCCAAAATAGTTATGTATATAAAGATTTGACAAAGCTTTCTTATATTTTTACATGAACACTATATACACTTATATTACCATCATTTTTTCTGTTTTAACAACTATTTATCTATCTCTTACGTGCTAAACTTCATTCTTCACTAATTATATTACCATCATTTTTTTCTTTCTATCTCTTTCATACTTTATTTAACAAGTAATCATCTCTTACGAGGTAAACCTCACTCTCCACAAATTATATTACGATCACTTTTTTCTTTTTCTCTCTCTCATACTTTATCAATTTAACATTAAAACTTACATTGTCCCCGAGTCACTATTTTTTTGGGACGGAGAAAGTACTTCCCTCACCCCATAATAAATGTCATAATTTCCTTTTAAGTTTGTCCTATAAAAAATGTCACATTTTCTTTTTTGAAAAAAAATTATATCTCATGTTAATACAAATATAATATTTTCTCTCTTCACTTAACACACAAAACAATATCTCTTAAAATATAGTGTTATTACCCAACTATGTCATCTATTGTGGGAGGAGGGAGTATAATATTGTACTCTTAACTTTTATCTTAAAGATACTCTATAAACATTTTTATTATTAAGGGTATGTTTATTGCTAAAATACTCTATCTCGGAAAATAATCAATTTTCTTGATTTCTAAATTTTAATGTTTATTTAATTTTTAATCATATAAAGAAATTAATTAAAATTATGAAAATAAGAAAATCTTAAATTCACCATCTTAATATTACTATTATTATTAGTAATATTTTGGTTATTAAAAAAAATTCAATAAAAAAACGTATTTATTATTACTTAATTAGTTAATTAAAACTTACTATTAATATAAGTTTAAAATCACAATAAGTTGATATTTTCAATATATCAAATTAGATTTCATGAAAATAATTCCATAGTGTTTACATTTTATTTTTTAACTAATATGTCTGTGATATGGTATTCTGTTTAGAGACGAATCATAATACAAAAATTGAAGTTTATTGAATATCCCTATTTATAAAATCAAATTATAGAAATCAAATTTATATATTGACCCTTTCTTTTTTCTTTTTACTGAATTTTGTAATTTTCCATATGTGTTCCAGATAATGAGAATTCAACAATCATTTATATAGATTTTAAAAAAAGCAAATATAGTAATAAACATTTTCAGATAATCTCAATTCATTTTGATTAGATTCTAAATTTAATCACAATGTATTTTGATTAGATTCTAAGATAATACAAATGGATTTTCAAAATTAAGCAAAAAAATAGTAAAACAGACTCATTTATTAAATTAATAAAGAGAGTTAACTCATTTAACCGTCTCTTGATTTTCACTCGGCGCCAAACAGACTCTCTCATCCATATATATATATACATACAGACTCTATGTACGTATAGGTCTCCTTCTTCTTCACATGTATTCACTGAAACTGAGCCCAAGAAAAAGAGCTAACTGCAAAGCAACAAAATGATGCACAATCCTTGGGTTAGGAGCCCTAGAAATCTCGGCCGAAATGCGTTGGCCATGATCGCCAGCCTCCTTTTCACTCTATGGCTAACCGTTGTCGTAATTCTCACCACCTCCTTCGATTCCGAATTGTACTCCACCACAGAGCACACTGATTTCCTCGCGCCGGAGCTCAATTCGACCGATCAGCCGGCGATTGAGGCAGGTAATTGCAGCGTGGATGATCCGATCAATTGTCGCGACGACGAGGTTTTCGAATTGTTGATGAGCGCGGCCTTTGAAAACCTCCGGGACGTCGATTTCTACCAGTTCGGGAAGCCGGTGGAAGGGGATAACGGCAGCTCCTGCCACATGGCGTGGCGGTTTAAGCACAAGGAGGCGAATTTGGTTGGATTTTACAAGGATTATCGGAGTTTTAGGGTTTTGAGATCTGAGGATTGTAAACTGCGCGTGGCTGGAATTGGGGGTTTTCATTCCGGTGGCAATGCGAGGAAGGGGAAATTCGAGAAGGCGATTGAGATTGGAGAGACGGTGAATGGTGATTTGGAATTCGAGGAGCCGTTTAGTGATGGCAAGTATTTGGTGTATGGAGATGATGGTGTGAAGTACAAGAGCACATTGCACTTTTCTTGGAGCTTCTTGTGTGCCCTAGGCGAGGCGGAGTTCTTGAACCGGACGCTGGTGGTGGATAACATTCGTTTCGATTGGCCTAGCGTGGCTGAAGGGGAGATGGTGAGAGATTTCAGATACTACTTTGATTTGGAGAATTTGAAGGATGCATCCTCTGTGATTGATCAAGGGGTGTTCTGGTCAGAGTGGGGCAAAAGAAACGGATTGGAGGTCCATGTTGTGGAGGACTCTCGTGTTACACCGATGAAGCTGGCTGAGGCGAATCAGAGCTTGATCATAAGGAAGTTTAAGGGAGGTGACTATTGGTGGAAAGTGTGTGCAGGGGAGGCAGATAGGGTGATCCAACGGCCGTGGCATAAGTTTAGGAATTCGCGGTCTTTGTGGGATGTGGCCACGGCTATAGCCTCGAGAATGGAGTGGGATTATGATAGTGTTCATGTTGAGAGAGGGGAGAAGGCCAAGAACAAGGAAATGTGGCCTAATCTTGAGAATGACACTTCTCCACAGGCTGTGTTGGCTGCTTTGAGAGGGAGAGGTGTGGAGGATGGGAGGAGGGTCTTCGTTGCTACGGATGAGGATGAGGCGAGATTGTTTGATGTGTTGAACCAGAGGTACGAGGTTCGGTTTCTTGAGGATTACAGAGATCTGTGGGATGAAGGGAGTGACTGGGACTATGAAGTGAGGAAGCTCAACGATGACATCGTTGGTGTCGAGTTTGATGGTTACATGAGAGAGCTTGTGAACTATGATGTGTTTTCGAGGGGGAAGACGAAGGTTGAGACGTTTTACGATCTGACTAGAGATTGCAAGGATGGTTTGAACACATGCTAGGTTGAGTTTGAGGAAGCTCAGCACAACTTCAATCTGGTTTTGCCATCTTTGAATTAGTCTGTTGTTAGGAGAGAAAGCTTGCCATTTGCTTCTTACTAGTTCATGAGTTTTGTGAATGTTTTCGATGATGAAATTCAAGTGCTGATTTTGGTGCATTTATCTTTTAACTAACAATAACATGTCTCTCTTATAGTGATTAGTTAAAAATTAATTGCAGTCTATTTAACAAGAAAATAATATTGTTGAACGTTATAATTTCTGTAAGATACATAATGTAGACTATTTTATAGTATTATATTTTATTTTGATTGTATATTAAAATCTAGTTTGGACCATCTTATAATCTAATAAAAATAATTTGTGATTTTAGAATCAGAAAATAAATTGTGATTATCTTAGAATCTAATCACAATAAATTGCGATTATCTTAGAATCTAATCTAAACTTGTACTGTAGTAATTAAATTTTAAAAATCCATATATTTGAATTTTTAATTCTCATTATCTCGAACACATATGGAAAATCACAAAAAAAATCAGAAGAGAAAGTCAATATATTAATTTGATTTTCGTAATTTAATTCTTTAAATAAGAATATTCAATTAAATCTATTTTTTATAGTTTAGTTTATCTTAATTCAAAATAGAATGTATCATATATAAATGAATAAGAATATTATGACATAAAAGATATTATATCAAAAAGTCATTTTCCAAGAATTGGACTTGCTATCTGATCATATCATTTCCAAAAAGTCATTTTCCAAGAATATGTTTAAATTTAAACATATTCAATACATCAAAATGATCTGAAAAAATAGAAGTATTAGTAAATTATAAAGTGTCAATTTTGCATTAAAAATATGAAGCGTCTCCATATTTCCTTCTCCCAGAAGCTAATGTGATTGACAATATGCACCAAAAAAATGAACACTTTGATTTCCAACAAGTTAAACTAATTGTAGCTGTGACTACTTAACATTACATACCACTTTCTTGTTTAAACAAACTAGCATGCGTTGACACCATCCCTACAATCTCTAGTCAGATCATTAAACGTCTCAATCTTCTTCTTCCCCTTCAAGAACACTTCTCCATCTACTATCTGCCTCATGAATCCATCAAACTCCACCGCGCTCCCGTTGTTCATACTCGTCGTTTCATAGTACCAATCGCTATCACTGCCCCACAGATCTCTGTGTTCCTCAAGCGAGTGAACCTCGTACTTCCCCTTCATTGTATCAAAGAACGCTGCCTCACCCTCATCCGTAGCAACGTAGACCCTCCTCCCATCCTCCACCCCTCTCCCTCTCAAAGCTGCCATCACTGCTTCTGGATGAGTGTCATGATCAAGATTAGGCCACATCTCCTTGTTCTTGACCTTCTCCCTTCTCTCAACGCGAACACTGTCATAATCCCACCCCATTCTCGATGCAATCACAGAGGCCATATCTAGCAACGGCCTCGCCTTAGAAACCTTATGCCACGGCCGTTTCATCACACCATCCGCCTCCCCTTCACACACCCGGAACCAGAAATTATCAGGCTCAACTGCCCCAAACTTCCTCATGATCAAACTCTCCTTCGCCTCAGCTAGCCTCATTGGCGTGACCCTGAAATCCTCCACCAAACGGAGCTTCAATCCGCTCCATTTCTCCCAATTCGGCCAGAACTCAGCTTGATCAACCACAGAGGATGCATCCTTCAAATGCTCCAAATCAAAGTAGAATCTGAAATCCTTCCCCTCCTCATCCACCCCAGACAACGAGTGCATCTTCGACAAGCATATGCTCGTGTCGAAAACCAGAGTCCGGTTCAAGAACTCCGCCTCGCCTAACATACAAACCAAGCTCCACATATAATGCCACATGCTCTTGCACCTCTCACCACCACCTACATAAACCAAGTACTTCCCCAGCCGGAATGATTCCTCCTTCACCCCAAATCCAACGGCTGTCGATCGAACCTTTTCGATTTTCCCCCTCCCTTTCCTCTTCCTGGCATTGCCGCCGGAATGATAACCCCCAATTTCAACCACGCTCAGTGTGCAGTTATCAAACCTCAAAACCCTAAAACTCCGATAATCCTTATTATACCCAGTCGCCTTCCCCTCTTTCGGCCTAAACCTCCACGCCATGTGGCAGGAGCTCCCATTCTCCCCTTCCACCGGCTTCCCAAACCGGTTGAAATGCACGTCCTTGAACTTGTCAATAGCCGCCGTCATCAACAGATGGAAAACCTCGAGATCACGGCAATTGATCGGGTCATCAACGCGGCAGCTTCCGCTGTCAGAGAATTCCGTGAACCCTGCCTCTTCCACAACGGATTCCACGTCTCTGGTGTCGATCAACGCCGTCCGATCAGTCGATTTTGCTTCAGATGAGAGGAAATCCGAGATCTCTGAGACAGGCCGGAGAAACGGCTCCTCGGAATTGTAGGTCGCGGCGATTGTAGTGAAAATCACGACGCCGGTTACGAAGACGCTGAAACAGAGGCTTGCGATCATAGCAAGGAAATTTTGGCCGAGATTCTCCGGGCGCGAATTCCCGCCCCTAAGCGAAGAACGCCGCAGCATTTTCCCCTTTTGATTTCAATTTCTCTCTTGAGCTCAGTTTCAGTGAAAATTATAGAGAGATTTAGGTTTTGAAATTCGATTGAGACATATCGACGAACAAGTATACAGAAAAAAATGAGCTCCACCATTGAAGATGAAGCAGAGCTCTTGATGCAGAATCTGTATCTATAGGGAGGAGATTGCGGATCAGCTATGCGTGTGTGTGTGTGTCTGAGAGAGAGAAAGAGAGACTGGCGCGAGTCAAAATCTGAACGAGGAAGGCACAACGGTTAAACTAGACTGCTGGGTGCTAAAATCAGCGGGTGCGCATTCTATGTTCCGCTGCTAAAATGAGCCGGATAATAGTATTTTATTTAAAATTTCATTCAATTACTATGACCATTAAATTTAGTTTTTCATAAATACAGTCCCATTAAGTTCACAATTTACAAAATACTAATTTTATTCAAAAAGGAAAATGAACATTTCCATTATTATAAAGTTAGAGTTGATAAGTTTCTTCAATTGGGAAGGAAGAAAGGGAAGCATTACGGTAAAAGGCTCATTATTATATACATTGATGGAACTTTCATGCACAATGATGCATCAACTGTGTGAACTTGCATACTTTAGAAATGGTCTTTCAATCAGACTGTAACAACAGAACTGGGATGGGATGAAGAAGATTGAGGTTCTGATGAGGCGGTATCAGATTCTTCACATTCATCGAATTCGACTGGCGGGCCACCACTGATTTGTTTCCTGCAAAACATGGGATCTTGATATGCATACTAAGATTTGAATTAAGTAGATTTCCAGCAAATATGTCATCCGCAATATAACATACCTCTGAGAAATGAAGCTGTCTTCGGATAATGCCTTTTCAAGCCTCTCTTCGAATGGTGTAGCATGCCAGCTAACCTTCTGATCCTGCAAAGAGAATGGAATTCACAATTCTCAATGTGGATATATATATTCAAACAAGACTGAAAAGGTTCAAGATAATGACCTCTTTGTACTTTGTAGTTGTATTGGGAATGCCATTTACACCCCACCATTTAGGAGAGACATGAGTGGCTTCTTCATCATACCAGTGAGCTGCCACCATCCCAAGAATAGGTCGATCTCCCGGACTTCTCCAGTTATGAACATTTTGACCAGCATGCCCGTTGCTTCCCTCTTGATTGGCTGGTTGTGATTTAATCCATTCGGACAAGCTCAGCTCCTCCTTCTTGACACTTTTAAGCGAAGGAGCGTCTTTCAAGGCGACTGACATCGGGGTTGATATCAAGGTTGCTTCATCATTAGGCTTTGGTGATTCTCTCTGGTGGTTGGGATCTGAGTTCTCTTCGTTCAACCCATTCCACTGGGATTGATACTGAATTGGATTCAAGACTGAATACACGTATTGAGATCGGATATTAGTCGTCCCACCAGCCATATTGTTCGTGTATGAAGGGAATACAGTGCCGGGTGTTTGCATCTCATCAGTCAAGTGCAGTGGGGTTGGATATGGTGATGGCATTGATACTCTAGAATCACCAGATGATCCGGATTGCTTTATGCGTTGAACAGAATTTTTAGATGATCTATCAGAGTGGCACTCAAAGTGCACTGACTTATTTGTGCGCCGTACTGTAGAAGCAAAGGCTTCAGGTGAAACTGCAGAGCGATGAGCTTCATCAGTCTCGTTGTTTGGAGTTATGGCACCGTGATTGTCACTGCTCTGAGTGGAGCTGGTAGAGTCTCTTCTGGTATTATCTCTGGCAGTCAAGACACTAACAGAGAATTCAAGACAGGGAGTTGGCTAAGAATTGTCTACCACTTTTAAAATACAAAAATATAAGATATAACACGAGATATGAATTTAGGACCCATGAAAGCGAAAACAAGCTAGCTACTTAAAGAAGCTTGAAAAGAAACAGACAATGCTCAAAAATCTTTCAACAATTAAATTATATGAATCATGAAATTCATGTAATCATGTTGATATCTACTAATGTGCTGAAAACATGCCAACTCATTGTATAACTCAACATTATTTTTGAGAACTGGAGCTGATCAATATACTCAGATAAATATGCATGAGATATACCTGCTCGGAGTGCCTACCAAAAAACCTTCACCAGTTACCCATTTTCCACAAGTTTTAGCAGACGTTAAAGATTCATCAAGTGGATCCATGAGTTTCAGTTGCTCAGTGGATACACAGGTCATCAAAGGACTGGATTCTTCTTTGTGAGTGTCTGTATCCACCCATTTGCGAGAGACTTTTCGATTTTCAACAGGAGTCTCAAGCAAAGTTCCACATGCTTTCAGGAACTTGGCCTGCAGAATAAATATTTAAATGGACCGTTAAAATAATGTAAGGTATTGTGAGATGAATCAAGCATCCACTAGTGCACATATAACTTCATTCATCTTTTTCTTGTGATGGTAAATAGCCAACGTGATGCTACACATTTGTACGAAAAACATTTTGCATACTTCATTACCAAACTGAAATGCCATTATCTCAGATTCTCAAACATTTGAATCTATGAAATCACGCGGTCTCAAATTAGGCACAGATCCAGAAATCTTATGTTAAACGAAAACACATAATGACACGCATATTCCATTGCTCAAAGATATTCAAACGGACATAAGATGCACAAACAAAGGAAAGATGATAGCAACACGGTTTGAGTTCTGACTTCACTACACATAACATTAGTAAGACCAAACAAAGAATAGCTCAAAAGCACAAAAGTCTGATCTGAATAAATTAAAACAAGTAACATACAATGTAGACAGATGCCATCGATGTCAAGCTTAAATCAGCTGATCCGTTTAACAGATGATCAGCTTCTACATGCATTGCTATACCATACTATGAAGCTATAGATTCAAAAATCAAAGAATCATCATCCATTACACATGAAGAGAAAAGTCATCTCATCATCATTTCATTCATCGATCTGGCCTTTATATTCATAGACTAATTTATATACATGCTTCCTCATCATGATAAACTCAATTATGAAAGAATAATGCAGTATATCAACATTCTCACAGTTCAAAATGCCCAATCGAGAAATTACATTTTTCAATAATCTAAACACACACTGACCTCGTCCTTGAGCTCCTTGATATCAATTTCTTCAGATATTGTCTTTCGATTCAAATCATCTTCTGATTCTTGTAAACCTATTTAACATCAATAGGAAGAATCAATCAAGAAATTCTACCAAAAAAACTAATTATCATTGTTAAACGCACAGGAACAGGAAAAAAAATTATACCATCGGTAAGAAATAGCGATGAGAGTGCGTTCCTATCACGATGCACCAGGCGTTCCTTCTCCTGTAATCGAAAATGCAATCGAATCATTCACACAAAATTCGTTCCATATTATTGAAAATACAATCAATAATTGAAAATCCAATCCATACAGGAGTGGTTTTGTGACGAGAGTGTGGTTCTTTCACTCGAAGACAACCGAAAAAACACCCCATTGTTGCAGCTACCACTAGCCTCAGGAACCCTAATACACCCACTCTTTCACCGCCTTCCTTCTTCTTGACTCCAGAAAACCACGCCATACTATTTACTAGTATAACGATGAATCTCTTCAGCTTCAATTGATTTCGAAATTGTTGTGTGGAGAAGAATATTAAAGAGAGAGAGAGATGGCTGTTGCGATTTGAAATTCAAAATAAAGAGGGAAATGAATTCAAATGAAGAAAGTAGATCATTTATATTTACCTCCCATCAACTTTCCCATTTGACAAAATGAGCCCCTCTCTCAATGCTTCACACGATATCTAAGTTATTCAATGAATATTTTCATTGTGTTTTGATTTTCATTACTTTTCTCTTCCTTATTAATTACTCTTATTTCGAAAAATACAAGTCTTCAAATTCAATTTTAGTGACAATATTTTTATAAAAATAAAACAATTATGTTAGATAATTTAGAGTAAGATTTAATAAATAGAAATAAAGAAAAAAAAGTATTGTCATCTTCCACCAAAATAATCTTATTTTTTTTCAATTTATATCGGTCATAAAATTACTCTTAATCTATTTATAGTAAGTTTTGTCTCAATCTTTATAGTAAGTTTTATCTCTCTACTGAGGTGCTTCCTATTTTTAACTACGCTTCAACCTCTTTTTTTCTTTCTATTTCTACTCTTTACTAATATTACATTAAAATCGTACCGTATACAATGAAAACTATTTTTCGTGAATAGGGCTAGTATAAATAAAAAAATAAGTATATTTTATACTTTACACAAATATTAGTAAAATATCACTATAAATTTATATACTATTAAGGAGATCTATTCTTGCCTAAACTTTCTATGCACTAACTTTCTATGAAATTTCTAATTTGGAAGATCTAACTACACTACTAATAATATAAACCCTAATTTCCACTAATACTACTTCCAATGCCTTTTCTCTATATCTCTTATTTTGTCAATTGTATATTAAAACTCATTTCTAATCAAAATTTTATATTTTTCAGCAGTGGAGGGAGCACAAAATTCTAATGATCATTTTAAATATTTCTAACTAGCTAATCCAGTCAATGAACAAAAATACTCATCAAGACAAAAAATATAAAAGAAAGAGCAAAAATATCTTCGCTCGTCAAATAGTAGAAAAGTCATTTTAGCTTATACTATATCAGTCTAGGTACTATTTGGTGCAAATAAAATTCATTAAAAAGTACAAAAGAGAAAATAGGAATGTCCATAAAATTTGTAGTTCACTCAAAAAATCAAATATACTCCGCACACAAAAACATAGAGTACAGTATGTCTATAAAATTTTTACATTTTTTTTTAATATTTAGCTTCAAGAAATTTACGTTTCAATTACTTTAGTACAGTATATTATTATTCCATTAACTAATAATTCTATAGTTTATTTTATATTATGCCAATCACTTTTTTTCTCAAATCTTATACTACCTACTATTTTATATTTGAAATAATTAATTTGCGATATGTGTGATCCAAATGTACACACACTAACTAATCACGATGCATAAGTATTTGTGAAAATATAATATTAAATGAATATGATCTCAATTAATTTCACCAAATCACATATAATCACACATGTATATCGTGGATATATATGTGAACGGAAGGAGATGCATCAAGTGCACTATACCTAACAAAATACTCCCTACATCCTTGAAAATTTATCACCTATTTTTTTCGTCCGTCCCTAAAAATTTATCACCTTTCATTTTTACCATTTTTGGTAGTAGACTCTACATTCCACTAACTCATTCACAATCACAATTTATTATAAAACTAATATATAAAAGTAGGGTCACATGCCACCAATTTTTTCAACTCACTTTCTATTACATTTCTTAAAACCCGTGCCGGGTCAAATGGTGACGAATTATTAGGGATGGAGGGAGTATGAAAAATCATGAACAAAAATTCTGTTGGAATCGTTGCGATCAAAGGACTTTGACTAAGAATACTTCCAACGAGACATTTAATTTTGTGAAATTAAATAATATAGCGTCGATCTACGTTCGGAGTAGATGACCGTGGTATATTCATTTTCTCAAAACAGATTCCCGGTGAGTGAGAAATAATGGATTAAAGTTGCAAAATAATTACTAGTTAATTAAATGAGCTATGAGAGAAGCCATGTGATTAATTAAGTACCCCACATTGAAAGTTAGAAGCTTATTAAATAAGTATTTAATAAGTGGGATTATTACATGTAATACGTCTAGTGGACTAAGATGGGCTGTAGAGCCCACACGCGCGCGCCGCCGCCACCCGCCCTGCCGCGAGCCTCGAGCCTGTGTCCGTGGACTTGGATCTTGGCAATTGGTCTTTGGGCATGGTCGTGGGGCTTGGTGCTTGGGCTCGACCCCAAGGCTGGTTGGTGTAGTTCTTTTTCTTTTTTGACCACCAACGTTTCCACGCCAGCAAGCCAAGTAGGATGACACATCGTCAGTATGACGCGGTAAGAGCCTACGTGGCTGACACGTGATAAAGTCCACGTCATTACGAACCTAGACGCGCGCGTGTCCCGATGCGTCAAGGAGCAGCTCGTAACGATTTGTAACGCCCGTAACGTTCGGCAGTTACAATCTCGCAATGATGACAGCCAGCAGTGGACTGAGCCTATAAATAGGCTAGCCATTCCATGCATCTCTACACAACATTCACAAAGCATATAGCATCATAAGCTCTCTCCCTCTCCTGCATTGTTTTTCCTGTCGAAAGCTCTGCCCTCTCCTCCATCCAGTTCGCCGGAGCTCTGTTGATTGCGGTGCTGCTTCACCAGAGACGTAGCCGTTTTATCTTTGGGGACGACACGCCAAAACCGAGAGCACTACCGGGGCGTATCTCGTCTTGCGGAAAGAGGCCTCCTCGACTCGGCTAAACACTTTTACGGTCTTACTGTTTCGATTTTTTCCATTGTAATTTCGGTTCAATTCGTTCTTTTGTATTCCTTCTTTGGGTTGTATTACGCCCGGCTTTTATCTCTGGTAAGGAGAAGAATCACAACAAATTCTTATCTTTGAATAGAACTCTCATTTATTTAGCACAATGAGAGTTATATAAAAAAATCGTATATTTAACGTAATTATCCTATTTGAAATTACGTGTGATAAGGTGGCTAGCACTAGTGGACCTAAGTAATTCAATATGAATTGGTGAGTTTTTACACTTTGAGTAAATTAAGTCGAATTGAACAACACATATATTTAGTAAAAATGTGAAATATAAAATTCAACGAAAAATTCGAATTGCAGCTAAGTACAGCTGTTACGTGCATTAGAAAGATACGTAAAGAATATAATTTTAAGGTCAATATTAGTGAGCAATATATACCAAAGGAGTGAAAAGGACCACGTCAGTTAGTGTTGCAAAACCAAAGAATTTACTAACTTTTTAATTATATTATCATCCAACTTTAATTGAATTTCAAGAAAGCAATATGTAGGGTTGAATAATTTGGATAGAATGGGTCCAATATTAGGCACCGTCTTTCATTGACATGACTGCACCCAAAAACAAACATACCTTTTTATTCTATTATTGCATGCTAATTATATTTATTATTATAACAATAAATGATCACAAACATAATAAGTTCAAAGTGGTTGATTTTGGGTGATTGAACGAAAACATGATTCACACTATTCACATTAATTTATATAGCAATAATCAGATTAGCTTTTGATAATCCTATTATAAATAATTAAGTTCATGTCACTGAATTTGCACGATTTGAATTCCAATCAGGCAAATTTCATAATCTTGGTATGAACTATGGAGTTATTTAATTCATACTATTATGATCAAACCAAGTCTGGTATATATACATATATGAGTTTAGTAGATTCATACTAAAATTATTAAGCTAAATTTAATATGTTGGTATAGATTTAAGAATTCATACTATGATTACTATATACCAAATTCTACAAACAAAGTAAGCAGCCTAGGTAAAGAATCTAGCCTCCCATTAAAAAAAAGTGTCAATTCAACATATTAACACTGTATTTTATATGTTAATAATATGTAAAATATTTTATATTGATCTACTAGTTTATATGAAAAAATAGATATATTTATGCATTTAATTAAAATATATGGATGCATATATAGTACATGAAAAGTGCATAATACTAAAATCATATATTTATGATTTGTGTATACTTTTTTTTTAAATCATAAATGTAATTAGTGCATACTTTAATTCAAATTATAAAAATAATAGAAACGAAATTCAAATATAAAAATAAAAAATGAGATTAAAGGCTAATAAATCTTTTTAATTTATCCACTTACTGTATTTAGTATTTTAATATATAATTAAATGGTTGTATAAAATTTAATTGTTTATCATCACTCTTTTAAGTTTATTATAATAGAAATAGTCCTATTTCAGTGCCACGAATTTCTAAGTAAAAAAAGTCAAATAACGTTGTCAATTTCGAAGTTTTATTGCACTAATTAATTCAATGATTACTTGGGCGGCTGTGTCTACTTGGATTTTCGCATGTGCCTCATATGGAATTAATTGAGACAAAAATTTTAAAAAAGAGGTTGATAAATTTTGGATCAATTTTAATTGTTATGAACTGTGATCCACGATATAACTTGACAATAATAATATATTTGTGTGTGTTATACTATATCTCTTCAAGACAATGATTGTTGGAATAGTTTGAACTGATGGCTGAATAAAAATAATACTACTAGCTAAGAAGTAATCAAAATAATGGAAAAATGTATTTAAGAGAGAGAAATGCCAAAATAGATAATCTTAGAATGAGTAAAATTCTTTGGTCTTTACCTTCTGTCAGACGTAATTTTAAATTTCATACACTGCTGCTACCTAGAAAATTTTGCCACTTCAATTGTCATCAAATAGACTACTATTCGTATGAAAACTTTATACATGTACATTAATCAAAAATGAAAATTCAATAAGTACATATATATATACATATCCAACCCTTAATTATTTTAAGAACTGATAACTATTTCAGTCTTTTACTCCCAATTATTTACTCCACATCACATCACATCACATCACATCACATCACATCACATAGCTAGCTAGGTTCCAATCTCATGAAAATAAACAAAAATCATGTACAATTGATTTCACAATAAACCTCATGTAACACATACTAATTGAATAAAATTATAACCTCAAAATTCTATACAAAATGATAAAAGTCATGCAAAAGAATAAGAATTTATTAGTTCCCCAAAAGTCTACAAACCTTAGCACAAAAAGTCAAGAGTCTCCGACCATCATTTCTTCCTTACCACATTAATATTTATATCTATATATTGAATTATCCACTGCATTTAGACAAACATATATTATATTTTCAGCACAAAAAGCCCTGCAGAAACATTCCTCTTCAATTCGAGCATTAAGCAAAATGAAAAATTCAGACAGCTCTAGGGTTAGAAAGTATAGGAAATCATCGGCCCCGCGGCTAAGGTGGTCGCCAGAGCTCCATGACCGCTTTGTGGAAGCTGTCGAAAACCTTGGAGGGAAATATCGTAAGTCCGAAATTATTCATTTTTACACTTTTAATTATTTAGGGTTTGCCTTTGTTTTGATCAATAATCTGTGTGGAAGAAAAGTGCAACCTTTTACTTTAGGGTTTGAAGATTTTCATCAATTTCTTTTTAGTTGATATATTTTTGAGTTTGCAGAAGCAACTCCAAAGAGAATTATGCAGATGATGGCTGTCAAAGGGCTCAAGATATCTCATGTTAAGAGCCATCTTCAGGTATATGTTAAAACTGTTTATTTCAATTTGAAATATTTTGTCTTTGTTTTTTGTTTCAAAACCATACTTGTAGATTTGAATTGAATATTAACTGACCTAAAAGATATTAGTGAAATTCGAACCATGACATAAAAAATATAATATAAATCATAGATCAATCTCGAATGTTGTCATTTCTGTGATCAGATAAAACACAGTATGGGAAAAACCAACTATGTACCAAAAAAAAACATAATAATAAGGTAATACTACTAAAGTTTTTTTTACTGATCCTTAAAATTTGGAGTGGTTTTATTTGTTAGAAATCTTAAATTCATTTTAAATGCTTCTAAACTTCTGCAATAGAGAATAGGTATGAATTAAAAGTAAATGTAATATTTCATTACAATATAAATTTAGATGCATGTCGTATTTGTTAAATCTACAATAATAGTATACTAGTAATAAATATCGACCAAAATGCATCAATCATACATGAAATGTGTGAAATGTATGATACCATGAAGCATACATATCATGCATATATAACATATATCATGAACCATACATATCATGCATGAAATGTGTGATGAAAATATAATGCATTTTGAACCAATTTTATAATAATAAAAATAGCTACAATGTGTACATTTAACGAATACAGTATTAACGATGTAGCTACCAAAGTTTGAATAAAATAATCTATTTGCATTCTTTTACGACTATATAGGTGTAGCTAGGTTAGGTTTAGTTCATGTAACAAAAAAGTGTGTTGTCTTATGTAGTTGCTTTTGAATAATTAAATAAAGTATCATTAATTGTTTAAGTCTCTTAATTTGTTGCCTTGGACATTTAACTAACTCACCATTCATTATATATATATATATATATATATATATATATATATATATGATGAAAATATTACTGATCAGAGAAGCAATGCATTATTGTACTTCAGTATATTGCTTAATTTAAAATCACTTTTCAATTAATAGTTTTCCAAATTCATTTTTTCAGATGCACAGGAGCATGAAAGAATCCATGGGTTCAAACAATTTTATAGCTATTAAAAACTACCAACTAAAAGAATCCGAATACATAACTTTATTCTCTTCTCAAAGGTAAGTAATTCTCGCCTTATATTATTGATTTTTTTTATCCTAATTGGAATAAAGCAAGAAATTCTATAAATTTCTCAATTTTCGACTAAAATGTAGTAGTACGTTTGGATTAGTTATAAGTTATATCGTTATTTAAAATGTTTTTGTTTTCTTATTTTCCCTCACAAAAAATATATATAAATTTTTACAAGTAAAAAATAATTTTTTAAGTTCTTGCATTTGTTGATGAGCATGAATTTATACAATTTTTAATTTGGTTGCTTATGCATTGTTGATTGCGTCGTTAAATCTATTTAACTCATGATATTTTTTTTTTAAATATTAGGAGAAACTATTGTTAATATAAATAAATGCAATTTTGCAGACAATTTTCCGAAGCTCCAAATTGTAGAATTCAAGGGAGAAGGAGAAAACCTCAAATCGATGAAAATTTAATTTACCATCAACACCTGCAGGTAGAGATATTTCATAAGAGGGAACATCTTTTTTGGTCCACAAACTTTGTCAAAGTATCATTTTAGGTCCGTGAACTTTGAAAATATCATTTTAGGTCCGTCAACTATGAGTTAATGTCATTCTAAGTACATTTTTACTATTTCCAAGTTTTTCTGAAAGAAAAAATACCCTCAATACCTTGAAGGGTATATATTTTTAATAAACTTATCATATACTCATATTTTTTTATGAATATCTTTACTATATATTTTTTATGAATTTATAAATATAATTTAACCTCCAATACTATCACTTAATTTTGTGACATGCAAGAAATGTTCCTTATTCAACTTTTTATAATTAAAGAATTTCAAAATATTTTTAAGATATGTATACTCGTAAAATTAATGTCCCAGTTAATAGACGATACTTGAATACTGATATATTGATATTATTTTTAAATAATATATTAATATTCAAGTATCGTCTATTGACTGTGACATTAGTTTTACGAGTATACATATCTTAAAAATATTTTGAAATTCTTTAATTATAAAAAGTTGAATAAGGAACATTTCTTGCATGTCACAAAATTAAGTGATAATATTGAAGGCCAAATTATATTTAGAAAATTTGTTAAAAAAATATGAGTATGTGATAAATTAATTAAAAATATATATCCTTCAAGGTATTGAGGGTATTTTCATCCATAAAAACTTTGAAATAGTAAAAAAGTAGTTCAAATGATATTAACTCATAGTTGACGGACCTCAAATGATATTTTCAAAGTTCACGAACCTAAAATGATACTTTGACAAAGTTCGTGGACCAAAAAAGATGTTCCCTCATTTCATATTTGTATATATAGAGATTTGGATGTGGATATAAGTGTATATGTGTTTGATTATTTGATGGTGCAGGGTATAAAAGAAAGCATAGAAAGCATGAATGAGATAGAGAGTGAAGATGAAGAAGATGATGAAAGTGGATTTGGATGGACAAATATAAAGATGATGGAGGTAGGAGAAGTAGAAGAAGTAGCACAACCAAATCAACTTAGTACCTCAACTTCATCTCAATCTAATTCCCCTCTCAATTTAGAACTCACTATCTCAATGCCATCACACTAATCTATTTCTTGAGCTACCCTACATTCTTTTATTTCAACTATATATTTCAAGACATGACCAAATCTATTTATGTGATCCGTTCTATTTCTAGTAATTTATTTATTTACTTACTATCATAACTTTTAAACAGTTTTATAAGCTAAATACTGTTGAAAATTGTAGTCCTACTTCAATAGATTTACCACAGCTCACTATGAATGCTATCCCTTCTTGGATTCAAATAATTTAATTGTGCAGAGAAGTTCTTAGTATTTAAATATTGCCATTAATATGTAATATTCACAATTCTCTAAATTAGATTGATCTTCCATAATTTGTAACTCTCAGTCTAGAATAGCATTTAAGAAAAAAGCATACATTGTTGTTAGAGTGAATGCTAGTTTGCATTGATCATGAATTGTTACAGTGAGTGAAACAAGTAGCATGCTTGCTGCTTCAGCATTTTGAGGTATGAGAATTTACACAGAAGCAAATGTTAAACCTTTTCAAGTGGACTAGCTGTTTACTTGCTTGAATCCCCATATACGAATCGTACGATCGTCGCTAGCTGATGCAAGCATATGATGATTGGCTGGATTCCAGCTAACACAGTTCACAGCTCCAGTGTGACCACTCAAACTACAAATCAACTCCACAGAGTGTCTGTGCCATATGTGAACCTGCAAACAGAAATTTCAACACATCATTCATCACATTGTTACAAGTATTCCAATATTATCCTCATGTCGCAAAACATCACATGTTCATTTCATATGTATAATGACCGGAAAAATACAGTTTTGAGCCTCTCTAGAAAATCTCTCTGCAAATGTGATTATTGAACTCAAAAGGGTGATTCTTATCATGTAAATACATTTATCATCTTCACTTTGGTTCTCTGTCGAGAAAACTCATAGACAATCTACATTCAGCAGTCTATTTCTGGGGTGTGCAAAGAAACGAACGATATAAAACAGTAAATAAATAAGAGCAGAAAATAAAGATCACCTGGGAGTTTTCGCTTCCGCTGGCAACAAAAGCTTGCTTTAGTCCACCTAAACAAGACCGTACAACAAGATGGGAACGTTTGTTACCTTTGTACTCTCCTATACAGTGTAAGCATCCATCTATATTATATAGATGAAGATCTCCATTGCATAGGTTAAGGAGCAAGAGCTTTCCATCTTCGGAAAGCGCAAATGAAGTTATTTTTTGATTCTCTTCAATTGATCTTTGAGAATATGTTTCCCATCCAAACAAGACTACTCCATCATCTTTACAATGTATAATTAACTCCTTCCCATCAGTGGTGATTCCCAAGTTTTCCATACGATAAGTTGTCTTCCCTTGCCAAGAACCTACTTCTTTTCCTTCGAGATCCCACGTGCAGATGCTTTTATCAGTAACACCAGTGAATATATGTTTCCCATCTGCAGCCCATTCACATGAGAGCAAACTAAGATTTTGTTTTCCATAGACACAGAGGCATTCACCAGAATCGATATCCCACCGCCTAACTGTTTTATCTTCTCCACATGTAAGAATTTGATCATCTTCAGGGCTCCATGAAACATAGGATACAGGTTGTCCATGGCCAGTTAATCTATGCCTCATGATTACATGACCATCAGCATTAACCTAAAAAGAAAGAAAACCATCAGTGCACAAAAATGTATAATGCATGCACAACATACATATTATTAAGGCATGGAATGTATAGTATGCATTTGAGATGATGCACCAAAAATGCATCATATTGCACATCGATAAACTTGATGTAAAGTGATTGGGTAGTACGGTAGGTAAACATTTGAGCAGTCGATCGTAAGAATTTGACCAATTTAGTTCCACAAACAGCAAAAACAGAGTTTTCAAGTAATAGCTTGACTTGGTTTGACAAATATTTAACAGGAGGATGTCAGATTTAGATGAGTATAACTTAAATAAGAAACATCAATCCAGATAAACATATTCTTCTCTAGACCCCTATAACATGCGCGATATATTAGAATACTATAGAGTGCATTCTTGCAAACGAAGGGAAGGAGTACAACAAGTATCCATATATGGTAGAATTTCATCAGCAGGAGAGTGCATACATTTCCACTAAAAGTAATTGACACTGATTTACATCTTGTATCACTTTTTTTTATATGTACTGTACGTTGTAAATAAATGATATGTTTGGTCAAATCGTATCTTTTAACTTTATCAATGTCAGAGATGAACTTTCAACTAAAAGATATTAAACCGTAAAAATATTAGAAGGTTGAGGATTCTTTTGTAACAAACCTGGTATAATATGACAGTAAAAAGTCAAGTGCAAGCCACATCTAACATAAAGACTTCAACCAGCAACTTCAGAAAAAAAAACGAATTCAGACAGAAGGAGAAGCAGTACCACCCATATGATCACATGGGAATCCCGGGACGATGAGGCCAAGTATCTTCCGTTGTGAGAAAATTTCAGAAACAAAACTTCAGCACTGTGTTCTTCTAATATCTGGGGTTGAAAGGAGAGAGAGGATATCAAATACAACAGTCATGATAGAACACGAACTTTTAGCGTGACAACTATTTGAGATCCTAGTGGTTACTCTAGAATCAAAGATAAACTTTGTAAAGTTGATGTCCTATTACAGCAGGATAAGAAAAACACTTTGAAAAATCCACAATTGATAGTTTCAAGCAAGAAGTATTGATCCACCACTAAAACATCAGGAGCCAGTAGAAAGATACCTAGAGTTTCAGTTTTTCTTACTTGGATCAAATACAACAGTCATGATAAGAGAAACACTTTGAAAAATCCACAATTGATACTCCAACAAGTACTTGTTTACTTCCACAAGTATATGTGCAGATTAGAATATACCTGCACAGTTTGACAAGGAATCTGGTCCAGTCCACACTGATGGTCCACGAGCAATGACATTTCCCCAACTGAGTTGTGGAGCCTGCAACCATCCCTTTGAAAGTCAAGAGCTTGTTCAACAAGACGCACCAATCTGTATTCCGGGATTACCACTGTTGGAGGAAGTAACTTTTGCAGTTCCCCCAAAAACTTTTTACGAGAAGAGAGTCCTGACTCTTGACTGTGACTATTATCAAGCGAAATATGGGGTTGACAAACCATCAAATAAGACAGTTCTTTAGCTCTGTCAAGATTCACATTACGTGGCATAATCTGGGTCCTAAGAGTATTCAATGCATCCACTTCCTTTTCTCCATACAAAAGTTCAAAAAATTTCCGCTCTAGTATCATAAAAGATGCCGTTTTAATAATACTTTCATCTATTAGGTCAATTTGATGTAATGTTGTGACACTTTCATCCCATTGGCCATCAAGAATTTGCTGTATAAACGTAGCTACCAGATTGGAGTGTAAAGGTATTCCTGACTCTTCCTCCAAATGTTTCCCAATCTTTGAATAGCCAAGAGAATATAATGCCTCAGTTATGATGCGAACAAATTCAACTTTACTAATCAATCCATTCGAGCCAACAACCTTGTCATCTCCAGATGCCATTGAACCACTTAATGAGCAACTACCTTGTTCTCCAACAGATATGCCGTCCGAAAGACCTCCTATTTTTCCAGAGGACACTTTCATACGTTTTGGGAGCGGATCGTCCTCTACACCTCTCATTAGAAGCCCACTTCACCCCATAAATGGATAACACGGAAGCACAAGGGAACAGTTGAGATCTTTGTAGTCAGTTTTTTGATAAATCTCAGATAGTACTCTGTAAAATGCACCGAAAGGATACTACTAAGTTTATGAGCAGAATTTAGTAGTTACAATAACTAAATAAGGAAAAATAACACTCACATCAAACTTCCAACATAAAAACCTCTCTTAACGCATAAAAAAAACATAAATGAAACACAGTTCGACTGCAAGTAGCAATTTAACTGAAGACATTCCCCCTAAAAGAAAATATTACTATAATACTAATAGATTTCAAGAAAAAACTCATTTTACAGAAACTCAACAGGTTTGTAGCTGTAAAGCAATCATATTGTTGGGTTCAAATTTTCACTCAGGTACAAAAAAATCGATGAGTATGCAAAATTGTATTCAAGATGAATCCGACTTAAAAACATATGCATCACAAAACCATCAATATCTCTCAACTTCTTGCTTCAACCAGCTGACAAACAAAGCAGCATTGGTTCCAAAACAACTAAAATGGAATCAAGATTAACCACATAGAAAAAAGAATCAGAACTACCAACTTCCCCTAATCAAACAGCAAATGCAAATCCAACTCCTCAAAGTAATCAACTCTTTATATCTTATCACAAGCAACATCAAGATTGGGATCAATTTCACGTACAGTTGACTCAAGAAACGGAATATCCCAATGACAATGAATGATTGAATTGCAATTAGGAAGTGATTAACAGAAATTAATCAGAATTTAGGGACTCACAAGAAATCAGCATCCAAAGCGGTTGATGAAGAAAAAAGGAAATCGGTGGAGAACTTCAGAGATTGAGAAGTGATCCGGTTTGTAATGTGAATTGTTTTTTTGTGGGGAAAAAAGAAAATTGAAATGTACACTCAATTTAAATCTAATATTGCACACAACGACGAAAATAAACAAAATGGTTTCTAATACTAAAACATCATTGGGTAGTTACATCATTTTTCGATTAGACATGATACAATTTATGATAGTTATCATAGTTTTGATTAATTAATTTATCTTGATTGGGTGTTTGATATCTTAAGATAATTATGAATTATCTTAATAGGGATAAAATTATAATTGTCAAAATTATCCTCATTAATTTAAGTTAATGAATAAACTATCCTTGAAGAATAATTGCTCTATTCTATGAGTCTATGACACACTCTCTCCAATGATAGATCCAAAAAGCTGAACTCGTGGGGTAAAAAATATAATTAAAAATATTATAGCATAATATAAATAATTATTATATATATTACAACTTAATATTATATTATCTTTTTTAAGGCATGGTGAAAAAACACGTCACACAACTTTATATAATATATTGTTTAGACTAATATAGAAATTTTAATATTTTAAAATATTTTATTTTAAAATTTGTGATATGTTATGTAAATTGTTTTTATCATTTTTATTATTTTAAGTACACTTTTGTTAACTTCTAATTATACCAATAATTTTATTTGTAATTTTATAAATATTAGTATTGCTTTTAACTAAAAATGGATGAGTAAAAATGTATTTTACTAAAGTTAACTAGGTTGATATGTAACATAGGCAAATGGGTAGTTACAAATATGATTGAAACATAGGTTTTTCAGTGGGCTTTGTGCGGGCAGGATACCAAACACGGGCTGTGTAGATTGTTAACATAGCTACCAAATGCACAAATAAACCCAGATCACTCCTCTTATCTAGATGTTACAGCTACCAAATGGCCCATAATAGTAGTAATTTGCTATTCCCTAAGTTCAACATTAGTGAAGTCATTTTTCTATTTTGGTACATTCCTTAGTAATAAAGTCATTTTCCTTTAGGACATTCTTAATCCCGGTTCGAATTTAGGCCCCAAGTCCCCTCCACGTAATCATTCTTCTAAATTTCAAGTCCAGGCCACAACTACTATAACTTTGTAGTCCCATCCAGACCCCAACTATTAAATTGCACTATTCACTACTCCAACCTATTTTACTTGTAAAAATTGAAAACGTTGAACAATTATAACACGAGAAATTTATTTTTAATTCAAAAATAATAAATTATAAAGTAGATATTGAAAAAAATGATCAAAATAAGAAAATCAAAATGAGAGCTCCACTTCAAAATTTCCAACATATAATTATAAATTATATTATAAATTAAAAAAATTGAGAATCAGAACATAAAAAGAAATGCAAAAGAATCAGAAATGCAAAAATTTTCGTCGCCCCTCTCTCCCTCTTCATCCTCTTCCAAATGCAAAAAAAATCAAAAATTGGGGGACTAGCCCGAACCCCCTCCAACCCCGGGCCGGGACGCAATGGGTCACGGCCCCGGAAGCTCAATTGCCATTCCAGGCCGGAACTGGGCGCGGCCCAAGCCGCCGTCTTCGCTGCTCCATCGCGCCTGGCCCGAGCCGGACCCCAATTGCGGCCTGACCTGGCAGCATTAAAGATGCTCTTATAGTAAAAGTCAGCACATTTCTTTTCACTTACTTTACTCTCTCTTACTTTATTCTCTTTTCATTTCTACCTTTTTCATTTCTTACTTTATTCTTCCTTACTTAACTCACCTAACATAATTTTTCTTAATCTCCATGCCGGAAATAAATATCTCCTCTATTATGCAACAGAGGAAGTACAAGACTACGAAAACTAGATAAATTTTGGGTGTGTCTCGTACTTTTCAAAATTAAATGATAAATCACTAAATTTCATAATTTTGCAATGTTTTTATGATAAAACCTGGGATGATTTAGCAACCAGATTTTTTAACATGGACAAAACGGCAATATCACACCATGAGCATGTCTGGTTTATCCTTCTATTTCTTTATCTAATAATAAAATCATGTTGACATTTTAATATACTATGTCGACATTTTAAATATCAATATCAACACAGTGTATAAAAATATCAACTAAGTTTATGTTGACATTTTTAATGCACTGCATGTATAAGTTAAGAGAGTTAACAACTTTAAAAAGTTAGCAACGGATCACACCTCCTAATAACTACAATCTATTATATAGAGATATATTAAAAATATGTATGTTAAATCTAAATTCAATATTAATGCAAGAAAAATTGTATAGAAGATATTTTTCCACAAATACAAAGAACGCAAATTCAATTATAGTACTATAATGTATTCCCAAATATATTCAAACACACTAACAGAATTATACTATTAATGTAAGAATTATACTAGTATATTGTATTCCTTTGGTCCCATTGAAGATGACACACTTTCCGTTTTGGATTGTCCCAACCAAAATGACCCCTTACTAAAATTGGAAACACCTTTTATCTCTACTTTATTACATCTCTCTTACTTCACTCTTTCCACTTAACACATAAACTAAAGCTGCATAAAATCCGGTGCCGCCCAAAGAAGGGGTCATCTTCCTTGGGACGATGGGAGTATGTAGTAGTAGGGTTGTGACCATGTATATTCTCTTTGAAACTATCTCTATGTACGAAAAATGTAAACCATGTATTTAGATACGGGGTTCTCCAGCTAGATATGGGCGACCATGGTGGAGGTATTGAGATCAGCATTGGCTAAGTTCCCATTGGAGCGGTGGCATGGCCCATGTTGTCTCCGTGACTCCGTCCTACTTGTGATTAATAGTCATAAATAACTAATCTTATTTCTTGGTCGATTGTATTTTTATAAATTTGAATCGTGACAATATATATCGGTTCTACTCTATAAAAGAGGATTAAAATGAAATTATATCTCAAGAGTAATGATTTACCATTTCACTTTCACCCTTACAAATACAAGTTACAACTAATTTAATCCAAGACTAATTAATCTACAATGCTGAGGTACATTGCAGATAGAGCTAACGTAATAAATGTGTATTATAATCACTTTTCCATTAAAACATTCCATTAATCTACAATGCTGAGGTATATTGCAGATAGAGCTAAAGTAATAAATGTGTATTATAATCACTTTTCCATTAAAACATTCATAAATAGTATTTGATTCGTACTTGTCAAAAGACTTTTGATTGATAATAAATGTGATAAGATATTTTGTGAAATTAAATGCAATAGCATTTCAGACTATTTCACAAGAGCTTTGGTTATTGTGAATCAAATGAAAAGACAAGGGGATATTATTGAAGATGTTCGTGTTATTGAGATTATTCGTTCCTTGATGTCGAAGTTTGAGCATGTCGTTGCGGCTATCGAAGAATCAAAAGATCTCAACACCACAGTGGCGGAGGGAGAGGGGACAATGGGGGTACGAGTGTACCCCCAAAAATTTTTTTTAGTAATATTATATATTTAAAATAATTTGTTATAGGAATTTTATAAGTTAAGAAAATGCATTCTTTCTTTCCAATTCCTTTTTTTCCCTGAAGTTCGACAGCCACACCTCCTCAAAACCTCCATACCTTATTTCTTTAAAATTCTCAAGTTCATCACTGATTTCACGGTTTGTAAAAGTAATCACGAAATTGGAAGGTTATCAAAGTAGCTCTTCTTTACTGAATTGTTTTTGAATATTGAAAATTTATATATCTTAGGGATTATGGTTTTTGTGGTTAGATGTTCCTGATTGATGAAATAAATGATGTCAGAGATGATTAACATGAATTGAGATAGAGTTTGAGATAAAATCTTGCGGAGAACTAATCTCTTTGGTTTGTCTCCTCCTAGTTTGGATTATTAAGCATGAATGCACAACATTAGAATTGAATGGTCAATATTTATTTTGACAAATTTTGTAATGACATCGTGTGCAGGAAATAAAATAAAAAGTGATGAGAAAACAATCCGATCTTCGACAATTTATGTCCAAAAGGAGAAAAACTCATGATAGTTCAAGCTCTCCGGCTTCAAGCTCTCTACCTTCAAGCTCTCCGGCTTCAAGCACTCCACTTTCAAGCTCTCCACCTTCAAGCTCTCCGGCTTCAAATTCAATTGGTATTGTATCTCCTTCAGATGCTAGTGTGCCATTACTTGAGGAAGAATTGATTTATGATATCGAAAAACTTCATTATGATCCTATTAGAAGAACCGATATAATGAAATATCCTCCAAATGAGCGAGATACAATTAGGAGGGCGTATATTATATAATGATTTATCATATGACTCGCACCCCCGAATATAAATTCATGGATCCGCCACTGCAACACCATGTCTATCGACCAATTGCAGAGCAGCTTGGAAGTTCACAAAAAACGTATGAAGAAAAAGGCCACTGTTTCTCCTGAGCATATGCTACAAGCGAAGATGTCAATCAAAGAAGATAAGAAGTTTGAGCCTGGGACATCACGTGGTGGATACAACCGAGGTCGAGGCCGAGGTTATCGTGGTCGAGGAGGACTCAACCAGAATTATCAAAATGAGGGAGGGCGTCAAAATTTCACCTATCGAAGTTCTTATGGACAACAAGGACGAGGAAGAGGACAATATAGAGGCGGTTATTCGCAAACCCACAATCAATAATGGTTTGATAAAGCAAATGTCGAGTGCTATACTTGTCACGAATTCGGGCATTACAACTATGAGTGTCCAACAGCCGGAAATACCATGTCCAATCAACAAGTCAATTATGCCGATGGTGGAGACGATAATGAGCATGAAATTTCAACCTCTCTTTTTACTCATAAAGGCTTGTAGGTGATTAGTACAACACGTGGTACTTGGATATTGGAGCTAGTAACCACATGTGCGGGAATAAAGAACTCTTCGTGGAGCTAAATGAAACATCTTATGGGGATGTGACCTTTGGAGATTCCTCAAAAGTTATTTAAGGAAAAGGTAATATCTTGATTAAGCTGAAGAATGAAAATCATGGTTTTATATATGATGTATATTATGTGTATGCCATGAAAAGTAATATTTTGAGCTCTGGTCAATTGTTGGAGAAGGGATTTGATGTTATTATCAAGAATTCTTACCTTGCTATCAATGATGCTCGTGGTAATTTGATTGCATGTGTGAAGATGTCCAAAAATAGATTATTTGCATTAAATACGAAACATGATATGTTGAAGTGCATGAAAGCTATTGTTAAAGATGAATCGTGGTTATGGCATACGCGTCTTGGAAATCTGAATTTTGGTGGTTTAAAGCTTCTGTCCAAAAAGAATAAGGAGAAAGGCTTGCCGCATATTGATCATCTTGAAGAAGGTTGTGAAGGATGCATGCTTGACAAACATCATAGGCCAAGCTTCTCGAAAGAAATAAGATGGAGAGCATTATGCCCGTTGGAGATCGTTCATACGTATGTTGTCCTCTAAAGCTTGTTTCTACTGGAGGTAATCAATATTTTTTAACTTTCATTTATGATTATTCCAGAAACACTTGGGTGTATTTCTTGAAAAGGAAATCTGAGGTGTTTGATATTTTCAAAGAATTCAAAATTCTTGTTGAAAGACAGAGTGTGCATATATTAAAGTTCTCTGATCCGACCAAGGTGGCGAGTTCACATCCGATCTGTTTGAAAGTTTTGCAAGGAGCATGAAATCATTCACCAGCTTACACCTCCATATACTCCTCAACTGAATGGTGTTGCTGAAAGGAAGAACCGAACAGTTCTTGATATGGCGAGAAGTATGATCAAAGGGAAGGACTTACATCGAGAATGTTGGGCTGAAGTTGTTGCAACAACAGCACATCTCTTGAATTAGTGTCCCACCAAAAGTGTTCGCAACATTACGCCCGGAGAAGCATGGAGTTCGTTCAAGCCCAGTCTTGCGCACCTGAGAGTTTTTGGCTGCATTGCTTATGCCAAAATTCCTGAAGCTCGAAGAATTAAGCTTTATGATAAAAGTGAAAAATGTATCTTCGTGGGATACGTATATAACACTCACGAAGAAGTTGATCATAAGTCGCACTGAGGTGTTTGAAGAAGATCAAACATGGAGCTAGGAGGATAAGAGAGCTGAAAGCACGCCAGAAATTGTACCTGGTCAACAAGAAGATGCACGTGAAATCGAAGAACCAGAATCACCAGCATCATATCAAGGTCCAGTGGGAAGGCCAAGAAGAATGCACAATCTGAATGATATATATGAAGCTACTAAAGAAGTTGATGGAGCTGAAGATGAAAATGTTAATTTTATTTGTTTTTATATGGATGTTGATACTGTTGCTAATGCAGATGCTGCCCATGACAGAAAATGGAAGATTGCAATGGATGAAGAAATCAATGTGATTGAGAAAAACGATACTTGGTCGTTGACAACGTTTCCAGAAGGCTGAAAAGCAATTGGTGTGAAATGGGTGTTCAAAACAAAGAAAAATACCAATGGTGAAGTGTAAAGGTACAAGGCGAGGTTGGTGGCGAAAGGATAGAAGCATAAGGCTGGAATCGATTATAGGGAAGTATTTGCTCTTGTTGCTCGTCTTGAGACGATCAGATTGTTTATCTCGCTAGCCACCCAACACAATTGGAAGATCTATCAGCTTGATGTGAAGTCGGCCTTCCTAAATGGTTTTCTTGAAGAAGACATTTACGTGGAGCAACCTGAAGGTTATGTGAAACGAGGAGCTGAAGATAAAGCCTACAGATTGAAGAAAGCTTTATACGGGCTCAAGCAAGCAACCACGCGCATGGAATTCCAGAATCGATGAGTATTTTCTGAAGAATGGCTTTGTAAAGTGCCCTTTTGAACAAGCTCTATGAAAAAAGATGATACATGTAACATGTTATTTGTTTGCCTATATGTTGATAATCTAATTTTTACGTGAAATTGTGAAGCAATATTTCATAAATTCAAGAAGAGCATGATCAAGGAGTTCGAGATGACGGACATTGGCTTGATGACACATGTTCGAGATGACGCACATTGGCTTGAAGACGGGATATTTATTTCTCAACGCTCATTTGCAAAACAAATCTTGGAGAAGTCAGTAGAGTCTTGCAATCCTATTAATACTCCCATGGAGATTGGTCAAGAATTAAGGAAGCATGATGATGAAGCATAGGTGGATCCAACTTACTTCAAAAGTCTGGTTAGAAGTCTATGATATCTAACGTGCATTATGTGTTGATAACAAGTCCGCCATAGCACTTGCAAAGAATCCGGTGATCCATGAAAAAAGTAAGCATATTGGTACACGTTACCATTTTATTTGGGAGCACGTGAACCAACATGATGTGGAGTTGGTGTACTGCAAGTCACAAGATCAAATTGCAGATATATTTACGAAGCCACTAAAGTATGATGTTTTTAGAAGATTGAAAATTATACTTGGCATGAAGACCTTGAAAAATTGAGCTTAAGGAAGAATGTTAAGTTTATTAAACTCAATTACTTCAAGATTAAGAAAAATGATGAAGTTGTTGCATCACCACTTGATGAAAATTTTGAGATTTCTCATGGCTAAAAAGATGCCTACAAGTTCTCTAAGCCATATGGTGGTGGATTTTGTAGATCAATACTTAATTGTTCATGGTCAAAAAATGAAGCCACACTTCCATTTATGTAATAGGCGGTGGAGTATATGGGTAGTATGTGTATATTAGCTAGGTACTTTATCATATTTGAATATCTACTTATCTTCCAAATTTCATCCTTATTGAATGTTCATATATTTTGTGTGTCAAATACTCCAACACTCCACCCTCTTCGAAACCGACGTCAAAATCACCAATCTCAGAGACGGCTTCACCCCCGTCGGCTCTGATTCCATGGCCACGTTCCTCAAATCCATCTATGAAATGCCCTACAACATCTCCGTTATCCAAATCTGCAACTTCCTCACCTCGCCCTCGTCTCCACCCCAGCCAATTCAATATAATAGTATGATTCAATGATGAAACATTTTGTATGTATCTACGTATACTCATCTAATGCTGTAATTTGCACACATCGATGAAAATAAATAAATCGTTTTTTAATACTCTTAACTTACAAGACTACGAAAATATACATATGCATCTCGTTTGCTATTTTATTTTATGTTTCATTTATGCTTTTGGAAGCTTGTAGTGCTAGCTAATTAATTATTTCATTTAATGCTTTTTAAAAAATAACAAAAAGCACACAAAATTAACAACAAACATAAAATGAAGAACAGATTAAACTTTTGGCCCCATCCAATCATAGAATCTTGATGCTGCATGTCAGCCTAAATATATCTGTGATGTGATGAAAATATTGAAAATTAATTTCATTTATAATCGCTATACATTCTAGAATGTATAAAGGAAAATTGTAATGCAAAACGAGATTTTGTGTAATGTATATTATAAATAGTTGTGATTCAAATACTAATGTAAACGAAATAAGACACTGCTGTAACAATATTGATTGAGCAAATAGGGTCATCTTAAAATGCGTTTAGTATCCGATCCACGATTAATATGAGTGGATGAGATTAAAGCACATGAGTTTCAATAAATAGTATACATAAAATATTAATATAAGAGTAAAATAGTTACTTTGTTATAACATAATAATTTTCAGTTATTTTTATATCAACACAATGACCTGAGAATTTCAACACAAGCACCCGAAAATATTAACAAGTTTTATTGATATTGTACATGCATTATATTAAAAACTTTTGATGCAATTATTGATATAAAATCTGCTCTCAACATATACGAAAATTAAAATCAAAATTATAAAATTTTATCATCCGATCATCGTCGGACATATGCAATTAATATCATTAGAATTATTATGAAATTACCATTAATTTGGTATATTTTTTATGAAAAATAATTTAAATCGAGAGAGTTACGTAAATTTAAAGTTTAATATGATTTTGAAGAGAGAGAAAATGGTTAGGCTTAATCACAATATATAAGAACTGACATTAATACACCTATTAAGTTTATTTAATAAATTTTTAAATTTAAAATATAATTCACTTGTCATTATTTCAACTACTAGGTCTACTCTAATAGCTAAAATTTAACTTTAATTTGGAATTACTAATTAATTAGCAATTGATGAACAAATAATATCATATCTATCGTTAATTAGTCAAAATCGACTACTAATGATAAAATTGAACTTACCTTATGATAAACAATCATTGGCGCTTTTAGTTGCAGTATTTGAGTTGTTTTCATTTCTTGTTTTTGATAAAGTTAGTGTTCTGATAAAGTTTCAAAAGTGCTTTATTTTAAAATAGTTGTTCTTGCTAGTAACTTGCATTTTTATTATGATATTGAGCCTAAATTTTCATTCATATGTGGTTTGATTGAGTACATGTCTTTGTTTTAGAACTTGCTCAAGATTTTCTCAAATCTACATAATGAATGTGTATTTAAGTCATCTCTCTTTTAGCCAATTATATTTCTTACTTTGATACATTTACTGATTTACTTATAAAAATCCATAGTTAATCCTTTTGAACCTTAAAATCTACTTTTATTGATGAACCAATATTTCAAAGAAAACATTAATTTATAACAAAATTTATCACAATTTAAATCCAAATAATACTAAAATTAAAGTATAACATATTTTTTTAATTGATAAAAATAATAACTTTATTTTTTATTGGATAACCCGAACCCAACTCAAAATCAACGGGTTCTTATTGGGTCGATCCAATAAGGACTCAAACTTAATAAGACTCGACCCTAATCCATTAGTTTCATGTCGAGTTATTGTGTTATATCGAAAATTGTTAGGTCTAAGAAAAATTATATTTCATTCGTGGCTATGTAGTAGAGGCATTTTTTACTGTGTTTAAGAAATTTGTTTTTAAGTAAGTTAAGTGGAAATAAAACCAAATACTAAAATTATAAAAACGAGCTATATTATTTTTTTGCTAAAAAATACTCCTTCCGTCCTATAATAAGAGTTACACTTTGTCATTCGGTCCGTCCAACAATAATATATAGTCACCTTATTTTCTCGTTTTTTATTTTATCATTTCTTCTAGAATACGTAAACTTATTGAATTTAACTTTCCATGTCTTTGACAGTCAAATAAAATACCAATACGCTGAAAACAAATTTGTTAGTATGATATGGAGTAGTAAGTTTTAATCAAAATTGAATTTTGTTTTATGTTTTTTTCATTTTCTAAATTTTGCCTAACAACTTTGTTGTTAATTAGCCACATTGTTTTTCATTGATGACAAAAGTACTACTACTATTAAATTATAAACTAATTTTAATTCGATGAGGTCCACAAGTAATTTAAATTATTTTAGGTCATCCTTTATTAAAATGACTTAAAAATAAATTAACAATGACCTAAAAATGCATTTCGTATGATTTTGTTCTACATTTTTATATTAAGGTCTAGTTTTGCATAGATCAAAACCCATATATGTATTCAGGTCAACACATGCAGGTAGAGATATATGTATATATAGAAAGAGTTAGATATGGATATAAATGTATATATGTTTGATTGTTTGATGGTGCAGGGTATAAAAGAAAGCATAGAAAGCATGAATGAGAGAGAGTGAAGAAGAAGAAGAAGATGAAGAAAGTGGGAAAAACTGTGGAAAATTGTAGTCCTACTGCAATGTATTTTTCACGGCTAACTATGAATGTTATCCCTTCTTGGATTCAAATAATTTGTGCGGAGAAGTTCTAAGTATTTAATTGTTGCCATTAATTTCTAATTTTGACAATTCTCTATCACACAATTTGATTGATCTTCCATAACTCTCAATATAATGGAACTAGTCTAGAATAGCATTTAAGAGCAGAAACCAGAAGAATTGTTGTTAGAGTGAATGGTAGTTTGCATTCAAGAATTGTGTTACAGAGAGTGAAACAAGTAGCATTTACACAGAAGCAAATGTTTAAACCTTTTCAAGTGTACTAGCTGTTTACTTGTTTCAATCCCCATATACGAATCGTACGATCGTTGCTCGCTGATGCAAGCATATGAGGATTGGCTGGATTCCAGCTAACACAGTTCACAGCTCCAGTGTGACCACTCAAACTACAAATCACCTCCACAGAGTGTCTGTGCCATATGTAAACCTGCAAACAGAAATCTCAACACATCATTCATCACATTGTTACTAGTGTTCCTCACGTCGCAAAACATCACATGTTCATTTCATATGTTTAATGACCAAAAAAATACAGTACGAGCCTCTCTCGAAAATCTCTTTGCAAATGTGATTATTGTACTCAAAAGGGTGTTTCTTATCATGTAAATACATTTATTTTCTGGGGTATGCAAAGAGACGAACGATATAAAACAGTAAATAAATAAGAGCAGAAGATAAAGATCACCTGGGAGTTCTCGCTTCCGCTGGCAACAAAAGCTTGCTTTCGTCCACCTAAACAAGACCGTACAACAAGACTGGAACATTTGTTACCTATGTATTCTCCTATATTGTGTAAGCATCCGTCTATATTCCATAGATGAAGATCTCCATCCCATAGGCTAAGGAGCAGCAGCTTTCCATCTTCGGACGGCGCAAATGAAGTTATTTTTTTATTCTCTTCCATTAATCTTTGAGAACCTGTTTCCCATCCAAACAAAAAAACTCCATCATCTTTACAATGTATAATTAACTCCTTCCCATCAGTGGTGATTCCCAAGTTTTCCATACGATAAGTTGTCTTCCCTTGCCAAGAACCTACTTCTTTTCCTTCGAGATCCCACATGCGGATGCTTTTATCAGTAACACCAGTGAATATATGTTTCCCATCTGCAGCCCATTCACATGAGAGCAAACTAAGATTTTGTTTTCCATAGACACAGAGGCATTCACCAGAATCGATATCCCACCGCCTAACTGTTTTATCTTCTCCACATGTAAGAATTTGATCATCTTCAGGGCTCCATGAAACATAGGATACAGGTTGTCCATGGCCAGTTAATCTATGCCTCATGATTACATGACCGTCAACATTAACCTAAAAAAGAAAGAAAGAAAGAAAACCATCGGTGCACAAAAATGTATAATGCATGCACAACATACATATTATTAAGGCATGGAATATATAGTATGCATTTGAGATGATGCACCAAAAAGTGATTGGGTAGTACGGTAGGTAAACATTTGAGCAGTTGATCGTAAGAATTGGACCGATGTAGTTCCACAAACAGCAAAAACAGAGTTTTCAAGAAATAGCTTGACTTGGTTTGACAAATATATAACAGGAGGATGGCAGATTTAGATGAGTATGACTTGAATAAGAAACATGCGCGATATATTAGAATACCATAGAGTGCATTCTTGCAAACGAATGGAAGGAGTACAACAAGTATCCATATATGGTAGAATTTCATCAGCAGGAGAGTGCATACATTTCCACTAAAAGTAATTGACACTGATTTACATCTTGTATCACTTTTTTTTATATGTACTGTACGTTGTAAATAAATGATATGTTTGGTCAAATCGTATCTTTTAACTTTATCAATGTCAGAGATGAACTTTCAACTAAAAGATATTAAACCGTAAAAATATTAGAAGGTGGAGGATTCTTTTGTAACTAACCTGGTATAAAATGACAGTAAAAAGTCAAGTGCAAGCCACATCTAACATAAAGACTTCAAACAGCAACTTCAGAAACAAAAACGAATTCAGACAGAAGGAGAAGCAGTACCACCCATATGATCACATGGGAATCACGGGACGATGAGGCCAAGTATCTTCCGTTGTGAGAAAATTTCAGAAACAAAACTTCAGCGCTGTGTTCTTCTAATATCTGGGGTTGAAAGGAGAGAGAGGATATCAAATACAAGTCATGATAAGAGAAACACTTTGAAAATTCCACAATTGATAGTTTCAAGCGAGAAGTATTGATCCACCACTAGAACTTAATTCTCGAATGTAAGATCCTTTAACATCAGAGCCAGTAGAAAGAGGCCTAGAGTTTGAGTTATTTTCTTAAGCCCATTGTTTTCTTACTTGGATAAAAAAAAAACTTGACTGAGGAGCCATTGCAGAACAATACAAAGATGCATAAACATTAATTGTGCTAAAATACCACCTCATTTTAAAATCATAAACTTCAACACATCCCTCAGATAATGGGGCGTAACTCTGCTAGCACATGAACTTTTGTATTTCATTATTTTCCGGATATATTGGTGGTAGTGAGATTTGAGACTGATAGAACAGAAGCTTAAGCCATTGGAGCTAGTTAAAGTTTTAATCCTTAACAACTCCAACAAGTACTTGTTTACTTCCACAAGTATATGTGCAGATTAGAATATTACCTGCACAGTTTGACAAGGAACCTGGTCCAGTCCACACTGATGGTCCACGAGCAATGACATTTCCCCAACTGAGTTGTGGAGCCTGCAACCATCCCTTTGAAAGTCAAGAGCTTGTTCAACAAGACGCACCAATCTGTATTCCGGGATTACCACTGTTGGAGGAAGTAACTGTTGCAGTTCCCCCAAAAACTTTTTACGAGAAGAGAGTCCTGACTCTTGACTGTGACTATTATCAAGCGAAATATGGGGTTGACAAACCATCAAATAAGACAGTTCTTTAGCTCTGTCAAGATTCACATTAAGTGGTATAATCTGGGTCCTAAGAGTATTCAATGCATCCACTTCCTTTTCTCCATACAAAAGTTCAAAAAATTTCCGCTCTAGTATCATAAAACATGCCGTTTTAATAATACTTTCATCTATTAGGTCAATTTGATGTAATGTTGTGACACTTTCATTCCATTGGCCATCAAGAATTTGCTGTATAAACGTAGCTACCAGATTGGAGTGTAAAGGTATTCCTGACTCTTCCTCCAAATGTTTCCCAATCTCTGAATAGCCAAGAGAATACAATGCCTCTGTAATGACACGAACAAATTCAACTTTACTAATCACCCCATTCGAGGCAACAACCTCGTCATCTCCAGATGCTAACTGCAGAGCCATTGAACCACTTGATGAGCAACTACCTTGTTCTCCAACAGATATGCCGTCCGAAAGCCATCCTATTTTTCCAGAGGACAATTTCGCACGTTTTGGGAGCGGCTCGTCCTCTACACCTCCCATGATAACACGGAAGCACAAGGAAATAGTTGAGACCTTTCTAGTCAGTTTTTGATAAACCTCAGATAGTATTCTGTAAAATGCACCGAAAGGATACTACTAAGTTTATGAGCAGAATTTAGTCGTAACGATAACTAAATAAGGAAAAAGAACACTCACATCAAACTTCCAACATAAAAACCTCTCTTAGCGCACAAAAAAAACGTAAACCAGAAACACAGTTCGACTGCAAGTAGCAATTTAACTCATTTCACAGAAACTCAACAGGTTTACAGCTGTAAATCGATTCTTGACCCTCAAAGCAATCACATTGTTGGCCTCAAAGCAATATGCAAAATAGTTTTCAAGATTAAAAACATATGCATCACAAAACCATCAATATCTCTCAACTTCTTGCTTCAACCAGCTGACGAACAAAGCAGCATTGGTTCCAAAACAATTAATATTGAACCAAGATTAACCACATACAAAAAAAGAATCAGAACTACCAACTTCCCCTAATCAAACAGCAAATGCAAATCCAACTCCTCAAAGTAATCAACTCTTTATATCTTATCACAAGCTACATCAAGATTGGGATCAATTTCACGTACAGTTGATTCAAGAAACAGAATATCGCAATGAGTGATTGCACGCATGCTCGATTTGCAAATAGGAAGTGATTAAAAGAAATTAACAGCCAGAATTTACGACTCACAAGAAAGCAGCATTGAAGAAAAAAGGAAATCGGTGGAGAATTTCAGTGACTGGGAAGTGGGCCGGTTTGTAATGTGAATGTGAATTGTTTTTGGTGGGGAAAATCTCTGCTTCATTTGTGTTTTATACTTCCTTTTTCCCCTGCATATAAATAGCTTTCAAGCTATGAAAGAGTAGAGACTCAATTTTGCTAGTCTAATAATAAACAAATTGGTTTCTAATACTACTAATAATTTACAAGATTACAAAAATATAATAATTATCAAATAAATCATGAAAAATAGATAGATTTTGGTTTGTCTCATCTTTTTCAAAATTGAAATGATAAATCACTAGATTTCATAATTTAGCAATATTTTTTTGATGAAATCCACGATGATGTGGCAATAAGATTTTATAACATGGAAAAAACAACAATGGCATACTATGACATTGTGTTGTTTATCCTTCCATTTTTCATCTAATAATTAAAATCTAGGCTCTAATCAATAGCGGAGCCAAGATTCTAAACTTGGGGGTCCAAATTACTGCTAAATTTTGTCAGAGTGTTTTATGTGTTAACGACGTGGAAACGGCTCCGACATATGTGGTAGTATATGCGAGAAATGGATAATGAGATAAATAACTAGAGAATGAGTAATAAAATTTAGAAATATAGTAACAACATCGAAATAAAAAAATTAAAAGATAGATTTTTTTCAAATTCCATTTACTAGATCTTAATTAATAAGTCAAATGGGCGAGGGGCCAAGGGCCCTTGCCCCATCGTGGATCCGCAACTGGCTCTAATTATGTATTAAGATATAGTTATACATTGAGGTAACTGATTAAATACAAATTCTATATATTATACAAACTCCAGTTCAAACTATGGCCTGGACTGTTAGATTTTAAAATTTAATGTTAACAGATAACAAATAACGTCAACAGAAAATGTCAACACAATGTCATTCGTGGACAAGAGAAGGGAGAAGGGGAAGAAGAAAGAAAGATAAAAAAAATTAAATATTTTAATGAAAAAGTGAGAGTAAATAGACTAAATTTCTCTCTATGGCCTTAATGGTAAATGAAAAAAATGTTCTTGTGATATTATAGAGATATTCAAAATATGTATGTTAAATATAAATTCAATATTAATGAAAGAAAATTGTAGAAGATATTTTTTCACAAATACAAACAACGCAAATTCAATTATACTATAATGTATTCCCAAATCTATTCAAACACACTAACGGGATTATATTTAATGTGGAGTATTAATAGTAGAGTGAGTATGTTATATTGCTAACTTTTTGAATTGCTAATTTTGTTAACTCTAAATTAGGATTTTGGATGAAAATGTCAATATAGTGTTTTGAAAATATCAACACAATGCTTTGATAATGTCAACACATTGCTTATGTCAATACATTGCCTTAAGAATGACATTCTACATGTATTATATTGACATATTTTATATATTATGTTGACATTTATTGTTGTACGAAAAAATTGAAAATTTTCAAAAATATTTTTCAAAATTTGACATCGGAACATATGCAAGTGAGATCTCGTTAGAATCGTTATGAAATTATCTTTAATTTGATATATGTTGTGTGAAAAAATAATTTAAATCGAGAAAGTTATATGCGTTTTAAAGTTATGTGATATTTTTCAAAACTTAGTTACAACTAATTTGTTGTAAATTGACCTTAATACCCTTATTGATGTTTTTTGTTGATCGTATTGACATTTCGGGGTTGATGATCTATACCCTTGATTTGAATATCCAAGGACTATTATTTAATTATAGTTAGCAATTAAGTATTGAGTTAGCAATAAAACATCCCCTATGTCAACACAGTATATTGAAATGTCAAGAAAATTATGTGTTGATATTTTAATATCATCATGTTGACATTTTTAATGCACTGCGTTGATGAGTTAGCAGAGTTAGCAACTTAAAAAGTTAGTAGTTGATCACATTTTGTTGTGATCAATAAGCAATTCTCTTTTAAACTATCACTCAGCATGAAAAACGTAATTATGTATCTGGATTCATAGTTTTCCGCCTAGCACACATGGGCGACCATGGTGGAGGTATTGAGATCAGCACCGACTAAGCTCCCATTGGAACTTGGCCCATGCTGTCTCCGTGACTCCATCCCACTTATGATTAAAAGTCATAACTAATCTTATTTCTCATCAGTTATGTTTCCTAAATATTTGATTCGCAACAATATATTTTAGTCATACTCTAGTTGAGCAGTAGTCCAGAGCCTTTGTCCTAGCGGCAAGGAGCCTTTGTCCTCCTCTCCCACGATTACCCCCTCCCCACCCTAAAAAATATCCTATCTCTCAACGTCTTCACCCACTACTTTGGCGCCAAAAAGCTCCACCACCACCTCCACCCTCTTCCAAGGCTCTGCCACCGTCAAAATCACGAATCTCAGAGGCGGCAAGGTCGGCTTCGCCCCGGTCGACTCTGATTCCATGGCTACATTCGTCAAATCCATCTATGAATTGCCCTACAACATCTCCGTCATCCAAATCAGCAACTACCTCACCCGCCCGAGGCTGAAGCCCTCGTCTTCCCCCCCCCCCCCTCCCCCTCCAATACAACCTAATTAATACTTATGAAACAATGATGAAACATTTTGTATAAATCGTGTATTTATCTCTACACCGTGATGAAAATAAATAATAAATTGGTTTCTAATACTCATAATTTACAAGACTACGAAAATATGAATATGCATCTCATTTGCTAGTTTGTATGTTTCATTTATTCCAAATGTAGTACTACTAATTAATTGTTTCATTGCTTTCAAAAAATAACAAAAAAGCACATAAAATTAACAACAAACCTAAAATGAAGAACAAATTAAAATTTTGGTCCCATTCAATCATTGAATCTTGATATTGCTGCATTATCAGCCTAAATATCTGTGATGTGATGAAAATATTGAAAATTAATTTCATTTATAATCGCTATTACATTCTCGCATGATCACCTTTATAAAGGAAAAACTGTAATGCAAAAAATGAGATATTGTGTAATGTATATTATAAATAGTTGTGATGCAAATACTAATGTAAACGAAATAAGACACTGCTATACCAATATTGATTAAGGAAATAATATCATATCTACCGAAAATTAGGCAAAATCGACAACTAATGATAAAATCGACATTGGCGCTTTCAGTTGGTATTTATTTGAGTTGTTTTTATTTGTTTTTGTTTTGAGCCTGAGTTTGTTTTAGTTTTATCAAGTCGCCCGATTTAGTTTGATCTTTGCTTTTGTGCTTAATTTTAATTAAAAAAAGTTAGTGATCTTTGCTTTATTATAAAATATTTGTTCTTGTGGCTAGTAACTTGTATTTTTATTATGATATGCTCAATGGTGTATTGTCCGTTTACCTCGTCATTTAATTATATTGTTGAGATTGAGCATAGGGTTTCATTTATGTGTGGTCTAACTGAGTACATGTCTTTGTTTTTAGAACTTAGCTCATGATTTTCTCAAATCTACATAATGAATGTGTATTTAGGTCACATCTCTTTTAGCCAATTAATCCTTTAGAACCTTAAAATCTACTTTTACTGATGAACCAATATTTCAAAGAAAATCACTAATTTATGGTGATAAGTTATGAAAAAATATACTCCCTTCGTCCCCCAAAAAATAGAAGTTATTTCCTTTTTGCTCCATCCTCGAAAAATGAAAACTTTCTATTTTAGGAAACTTCTTTCTCTCTAATGAGGTGGGATCCATTTTCCACTGACACACTTTTCTTTTTATCTATGTCTTACTTTACCAATTTTGCATTAAAACTAGGGTTGGGAAAATATACCGAAATACCGCACTTACCGTACCGAAAAAATACCAAAAATACCGAATTTTTGGTATACCGTACTTTTCGGTACGGTATCATACCGTACCGACAGTTTTAGGTACGGTAAAGGTATGCATTTTGTATATACCGCGGTATACCGTGTTATACCGCATCATACCGCAATTGCGGTATATACCGGAAATCACGGTATACCGCATATTGCGGTATACCGAAATCACGGTACGGTATACCGGAAAAAGTGGTATGGTAACAATATCTAAATTTTGGTATACCGACTTTTCGGTATACCGCAATTGCGTTGTAATATCCCAACCTTAGAAGAATTAGGAATTAGAGATTAGAATTTATAGTTTAGTTAGTGGTTTTATTTGCATATGTTTTTGTTAGAAATAGAAGAGATAAATATAGGATTTTTTTTTGGAAATTTAGGAAAAAGAATGAAATAAAGAAAAAGAAGAAAGAAAAAGAATATGAAGTTGATGAGTAAGTTAGTAGGAAAAAAACGTGTCATGTGGAGAATTAGGAAAAAAATAAGGAAAGGAAAATAGGAAAAATAATACCCATCCTCTTCTTTCTTCTCTCTCTCTTTTTTTCGTTCTCCATCTGCCCATGCCAACTTCATCTCTGTGTAAATTTTCAATAGCCCTCTACTCCCTCCGATCAGCTACCGCGAATCCTCCGGCCGCTCCACCGTGAAACATGTAATACACTCCATCAGTCCAAGCTCTCAATTCCCCATTCTTCCCCTCAATTTTGGAGCTTAGGTTGCAAACCCACTTCCACTAATCTTTGGAAAATTGTTGAATTTAGAGGTTAGCTTCCTCCATAACCTCTTCAATCATGTTTCTAAGTATAGTAGTGATGTTAATTTGATGTGAATTTTGTTGTTTGATGCTTTGGTGTAATTTGGCTATTGAACTATGCAATTGGAAGTAGGATATAATATTTAAGCATGAAAGTGATAGGAAAAATCTGATTTTTGGGATTTCATTTGTTGGAAATGAATCATAATTGGACTAAAACCATGTAATTTTGTTGTTGAACATGAAATGTTTGGAGAAATTACCCAATGACACACAAATAGGAAATAGCTTGTATGTGGGCTGTTCTGATGCTACTGTACTGGTCAGTTTCGGCCACTTTAACATGATATAATTTATGTTCTAAAAATTTTAATGCATACTATAAGGTCTTGGTAAGATGTCTGCAAAATTTCAGATCGTTTCGTCAACGTTTGCTATTTTTAAAAATTCATGCTAAACCGTCGCCAGAATCTGTCACAAACTGGCAGGCTGTAGTCAAACGTTCATAACTCCCTAGTTCCTTGGAATTTTGAGGAAAACCTTTTTTGTAATTAAAATAGACATCTAGAGGTTTATTTTGGTGTAGGGCTCGACCCCTAGTTATCTCCGAGCTAAGTCAGTTTATTATATGAAGTTGATGTAATGCAGTCAATATTTTTCTAAAGCTTTAAAAGTTGAGAATAAAGGTTTTTATGCTAAAAGGGAGATAGATAGATGTGATATTTTGGCTTACATATTTGTGCTTTAAGTGTTTATTTATGAAGTGTATATGTGGCTATTTTAAACCTAGGTGAACACGGTGCAAGCACAAGCAATAAGGGAAAGGAGCACCTCCCTGGTTGACTAAGCCAGTAATAGCGTTTTTTTGACGTGTACAGGTAGTGTACGCGTGTTCTAGAATTTAATTCCTTTAACTTCGATAAATGTTACTATTTGGTTGTGTGATTCGTATGCTTATGCCATAGAACTTAAAAATGATTGTGTGGATTTTGTATACTTCCAAGTGATGTAAATAGCTATATGTGTTGAATAATGTGAAAGTTGATGTGAAATAGTTGCGTTGTGCCCCATTGCTTGAGTGAACCACAGGGTATAGTTGGCATGCCATAGGACAGCAGTACTGCACACATGTTGATCACTCGTCTTCTGGACAACCGAAGCGATGATCTATATGATATATCGATTGTTGAAATGTACCCTATATGGGTAATATATGACAGTTGTCTTGCATAGGCCATTTGGAAGATTACAGTGTCCGATACGGACTTACATGATAGACGCCCTCATAGGGCTACAGATAGTGTCCGTGTACCCGTGTCCATCACTAAGCATAACTTGGGGGCTGAATGTGACTTTCTATTTTTGAAATAATATGGTTGTGCTTTGAATTCTTTAAATAGTTATGTTTCTTATAGTATAATTATGTTGACGAAGGAAAGTGACTGCTGACAGGATCCTTTGTTTATATCATGTTGTTGTACAGGATGAATGTGTTGATTATTTGCAAGTGATATATGTGATCTTAACTGATTCAAACTTTTAGTAAGGATAATATTTGGTAATATTGTTTTAAATTTGTATATTGATGCCGATGTAAATTGAATATGTGTTGTACGACATTCCAGGTAATAAAGTGTTTACTTGTGGTAGTGATATAGATTGAAGTTTTAGAGGTTTTATTCTGGAATGCGATTACACTACGAGCTTTTCGAAGCTCACCCCCCCCCCCTTTCTTCTCCATCTTGCAGAGTATAGAAGCGAGTGAGCTCGCTAGTTGGCAGCAGCACGTGTCAAGTCACTACCCTCCCTTTTTGCTGGTAAAGTTGGAGTTCTCACGTGGCATGCTTAGGCTAACTTTTGGTTGTTTGTAGTTAGTTGGAAATGTAAGGTTATAACCTTCTTTTTGCTAGTGAAGTTGTATAAATATCTATCGAAACAGGTTAATGTTGTTTTGTTATGTACAGTAGTAAACAGTTGTGTTATCAGGTTTAGTTTCTTTTATGATAGTGTTGTATGTTGAGTGGTTGCAGAAAAGAGAGAAAAAAAAAACAGGTTTTGTTTATCTATCGTACCGAAAGGTAACGTCACTTATTCGGTTAAAACTAACCGAGTAAGGGGTGTTACATGCGGTATACCGACAAAAGCGGTACGGTAAAGGTATGGTTTTTGGTCATACCGCACGGTACGGTACGGTATGCGGTATGTCCATTTCGGCGCGGTATACCGTACCGTTCCAACCCTAATTAAAACTTGTGCCGTTTCAAAAGTTTCTATTTTTGAGGGACGGAGAGAGTATATTGACACCAATATTCCGCTAACTTTTTTTCCCCTACTTTTCTTAATATTTCTTAAAACTCATGCTGCCTAGAAATGAGACTCCTAGTGGCGACAGATGGAGTAGTTTTCTAGATCATTTTTAATAATTTGTATTTTAGTTAGTAAGCAAGTTGAAAAATCGTGTGGATTTGGTCATTATCGAGTCAATCTATTATCGCCCAACCCAATAAGGTCAAACCACATCCCAACCCAAAATCGTCAGTTCTTATCGGATCCCAACCGATTATCTTCGTGCGTGTTCGTGATGATTATCGTGTCATGTTAAAAATTGTTAGCCTCGCCACTAATATTAATAAGTTACTCTTCGATTTAGCTTGACACGACAAGATATCGATCAGAATATGATACTATTGCATCATTAAAACTTGATATTACACTATCAATTGTAGTGTAATATCAAATGCTTGACCCAAACCTTATAAGGCTTGACCCAAATGCATTAATTTCGTGCAGATTCGTGTCAGATCATCGTGTCGTATCAAAAATTGTCAGCACTAAGAAAAGTTATATTTCATTCGTCGCTCTATAATAGAGGCATTTTCTTAAGCACATGAGTTTAAGAAATTTGTTTTTAAGTAAGTTAACTGGAATTTTTTTTTAAAAAAAACTAAAATATGAAAAAACGAGCTATATTTCTTTTTGCTAAAAAATATTCATAAATAAAGAAATAACTTAAAAAATATAACTCAGCTATACAGAAATGGAGATTATTTGTCTCTATCAAAGTCGATTCATAAAATATAATGAAGAGTAAAGGCTTATTGTACTATTCAATATTTTAGATAGTGCGATTGTTTGTTAAGGGCATATATTCTTAAATCTTAAGTACGTCACATTGAAAGAACTAAATAATTGGATTTGGGTGCATGCCGTCGATTTGACCATGCTATCAAATTAAACTTGTAACACCCCGACTTTTACTACCTTTTTATTTTGTGTTCTTGAAAGGACCGTCGTTTGTGCACTTGAAAATTTTTTCGACCTTGATTCTATTATCGAGAGAAGTATTTCACTTTTTGGGCCAAACAATTATTCTTTCCTAGCTCAATTTGAAACCCAATTGTTACGAGCCCAAAATGATACCTACATGAAAGAATAGACCACGTATCAAATACACTTTCGACAACAAATCAAGACGAAAAGTTGGATAAGAACCGCATCACATCAAGACGAAAAGTTGGATAAGAACCACGTCGCATCAGGCACGTTTTCCAACGACGGCCGCATTAATTACTAGTCGCATCAAAACGAAAAGATGTGAATTTTTGTCTTTTATGAAAAAAAAATTCTATAAATACAACCTCCCTCCACTTCAAATCCTTTACTTCACTACCAAAGAATTGAGAAATCCGAGAGAGAGAAGAGAGAAGGGATGGAGGAACGAATTTCCGACCACCTACCTGTCGGGAACGGCGTCGGCGGCTGGGGGAGATCCTCGGCGATGGTGGCTGAGGCGGATCCGGGACGACGGCGGACCCGCAGCGGTGGCGGCGCTGCGTTTTGATCGAGGGAAGTGCAGCCTTACCTTCGACCAAGAGGAGAAAGAGAGGAGCACGGAGTGAAGGCTTTAAACGAACGAGGTAGGGCTTTCTAACTAAGTTTTTCGTAGGCTTTCTGTTAAAGTTACAGTTTTTACGAAAAGTATTTTACGTGGGCTTTCGAACTAAAGTGCTTTCAAGAGCTTTAGTTTTAATATTTTGATTCGAGCATCATTTTATGTGACGAAATTCCTTTTAACTGAGATTGCGAGTATTATTAATTTTTATTCGATGTTGATGTGATTATGTGCTTAAAGTGAAATAATTAAGGTGAAAGTGATGTTATGTGATATATGTGTTGATATATCGAGTGATTTGTGATTTGCTCGACTTGTTGATGTGATATGAGATGATGCTCGATCTTGACGGAACAAAAAAATGATTTATGTTTCAAAAACGTTTTGAGGAAAATAAAGTTGAAAAGATTATGTCAAGCCATATTTTGTTTTGGAACTATGCCTATCTGACTGCAACGATGAATGGAATGGATTGATGGGAGACCGTGGGAGGTAACCACTTCCCCGGCACTTGAATGTTAAGATATGATGAATGATGAAAGGAACGATGAATGATGAATGGACTGATGAATGGACTGATGAATGAACAAGAGATAGTGAAATCGGGTTTGTCAGATACGGCATATGTTCCAGGAAAATAGATCGAAAGATCGCTTTTGAAAAAGGAAAAGAAAAATGTTTAGTGTTCTCGGACTTTTCCTAAAATCCCGAGTTCACTCAAAGAGTGGCTTGACAAAATCTGTTTTTATAAAATATATTTTGGCACGTGTCCACTGAGTACACCAAGTACTCAGCCCTGCATATATTTTCTCTATGTGCAGGTTGAGCGGTGACGAGCGCGGTGGGTGTTGAGCATGAAAGTGAAGAAGATTGTAAATAAAACTTTCTGAATATATTATGTCTTCATACATAATAGTATTCTACTCTCGAATGCTTCCGCCAAGTGTTGTTGAGATAATTTTATCTCAAGTTGTTGATTGTTGAAAAGACACTCTGATTTTTATTCGAGCTTTTCCCATTTGTTTGGAGCTAAAGTCGAGTTTGCACTCTGTGTATCATACACTCTGATATATATATTTCTTTTAAGCTAATTGAGCCTTTCTTATGAACTGTTATCCTTAAATGCTATTCTTAATGTTTGTCCCTTGGTCACGATCGCCTCGTTTGTAACACCCCTGGGGTGGGCGGGCGTGACAGAATGATATCAGAGCAATTTTTCTTTCCGCTCTGGACCCGAGAGTCTTTTTCATTCTTAGTCTAGATTCGATTCGCTAGACTAAAATAAGGTTAAATTTGGAAGGCTCAACATCCCTCTTCGCCACGCTCAACCAAGAAAGAGGTAATATATATTTTTTTTTATGTGAAATTTTTGAGAAAAGTGTGAGTTTGAAGAAAATATTTATTTTGAAAGTAGATGTGAAATGTGAAAGGGTTGTGATTTGGGAAGGTAAATGTTGTGTATTATATTTGTTATTTGAAGTATGAATGACTTTAAATGTGATATTTGCTGATATGATGATGAAGTATGTTGTGAACATAGAGTGCTTATGTTGTAGGCTAGATTGAATACGCGCGAACCGTAGTTTTAAGTTGAGATAATTTATCGCTTTTCCGAGCGATGAAAACGAATGAGAATCTGAAAGTTTGGGGTGAACCCCTAATTTGTCAAGTCACGGCGAGGCAAGGAGATCGAGAGTGCGAATGGAGGCTGATGGACCATGAACATTTTCTTGGAATTGCGTGAAACTTTGAAGCAAGCTAAGTGCGAACCATTCGAAGTACGTAAGCAAATTTCGGGACGAAATTTTTGTTAAGATGGGTAGATTGTAACACCCCGACTTTTTCTACCTTTTTATTTTGTGTTCTTGAAAGGATCGTCGTTTGTGCACTTGAAAATTTTTTCGACCTTGTTTCTTTTATCGAGAGAAGTATTTCACTTTTGGGGCCAAACAATTATTCTTTCCTAGCCCAATTTGAAACCCAATTGTTACGAGCCCAAAATGATACCTACACGAAAGAATAGACCACGTATCAAATACACTTTCGACAACAAATCAAGACGAAAAGTTGGATAAGAACTGCGTCACATCAAGACGAAAAGTTAGATAAGAACCACGTCGCATCAGGCACGTTTTCCAACGACGGCAGCATTAATTACTCGTCGCATCAAAACGAAAAGACGTGAATTTTTGTCTTTTATGAATTTTTTTTTTCTATAAATACAACCTCCCTCCACTTCAAATCCTTTACTTCACTACCAAAGAATTGAGAAATCCGAGAGAGAGAAGAGAGAGGGGATGGAGGAACGAATTTCCGACCACCTACCTGTCGGGAACGGCGTCGGCGGCTGGGGGAGATCCTCGGCGATGGTGGCTGAGGCGGATCCGGGACGACGGCGGACCCGCAGCGGTGGCGGCGCTGCGTTTTGATCGAGGGAAGTGCAGCCTTACCTTCGACCAAGAGGAGAAAGAGAGGAGCACGGAGTGAAGGCTTTAAACGAACGAGGTAGGGCTTTCTAACTAAGTTTTTCGTAGGCTTTCTGTTAAAGTTACAGTTTTTACGAAAAGTATTTTACGTGGGCTTTCGAACTAAAGTGCTTTCAAGAGCTTTAGTTTTAATATTTTGATTCGAGCATCATTTTATGTGACGAAATTCCTTTTAACTGAGATTGCGAGTATTATTAATTTTTATTCGATGTTGATGTGATTATGTGCTTAAAGTGAAATAATTAAGGTGAAAGTGATGTTATGTGATATATGTGTTGATTTATCGAGTGATTTGTGATTTGCTCGACTTGTTGATGTGATATGAGATGATGCTCGATCTTGACGGAACAAAAAAATGATTTATGTTTCAAAAACGTTTTGAGGAAAATAAAGTTGAAAAGATTATGTCAAGCCATATTTTGTTTTGGAACTATGCCTATCTGACTGCAACGATGAATGGAATGGATTGATGGGAGACCGTGGGAGGTAACCACTTCCCCGGCACTTGAATGTTAATATATGATGAATGATGAAAGGAACGATGAATGATGAATGGACTGATCGCCTCGTTTTGTAACACCCCTGGGTGGGCGGGCGTGACAAAACTTAATTCCAAAAATAAAATTAAAAAAATGTGTATACCTTATTTTCTTGTTTTATTTTATCATTTCATCTAGAATATGTAAGCTTATTGAATTCAACTCTCTGTGTCTTTGACAGTCAAATTAATTACCAGTACTCTGACAATAAATTTGTAATGACATAAGTTTTAATAAAAATTGAATTTTGTTTTATACTTTTTTCATTTTACAAATTTTGCCTACCATTAAATTATAAACCTAATTTTAATTCGATCAGGTAGAATTTCCCCAACGCGGAAATCGATCACCCTTGCTAAACCTTATAATATGTACTATATCAAGTCATGTAATTAATGATTATAATATAAATTCAAAAACACGTGTTTGTTTATCTTATAATTATACTTCCTCCGTCCTCATTAATTATCTACTTTAACCATTTTCGCTCATCCCTCTCATTAATTATCTAATTTTACTTTTTACCATAAATAGTAAATATACCTCACATTCTATTCATATTTTATATAAAACTAATTATATAAAAGTGAGACCATTATTCCACTAACTTTTACAACCCACTTTTCTTTACATTTCTTAAAACCCGTGCTAAAACCAAAGTGGACAATTATTGAGGAACGGAGGGAGTATCTTTTTACTCAGCCCAATTTATATTTTAAAAACATGCAAACTGATCGGTGCACATATTTTTACAATTTTACTATCTTCGTCTTTTAAAAGTACAAACTTTTAAAACGATATGAGTATTAATACGTAATTGGCAAAGTAGATAGAAAAAAGTGATTGAAGCTAGGGGTGAGCATTCGGGCTTCTGTTCGGTTTTTGTCCAAACCAAACTAGACCTGAAAAACCGAATTTAGTATAAAATCCAAAACTAATCGAAATAAAAAAAAATGAAACCAAAAACGGAACTAAACCGAAATACAACTCAAGGGAGGTTGTTATGTAACTGCCGCGAGTATATAAGAGAGAAGCAGCAGCAGCAACGACAAATGGTGAGAAGAGAGGAAGAAAAGAGAGTTTCAACCGCGAGAGTTAGCTCAGAGAGAAGTGAAACTGAGAGTTGAATGTTCTTCATCTTGATTCTTGTTGAGAGAGTTGTTCTTTGTAAATCACCATCTTCACATCACCTTCAAATAATACTTGAGAGATCACGTTTTCACCCGTGGTGGATGTAGGATTTATCCGAACCACGTTAAAACCTTCTGTTCTTCACATTTGTGTTGTGTTTTTCTTTGAGTTCTTTCATTCACATTTTGAGCATGGAGATTAAAGAATATAGTACATATTTTAAAAGTTGAGCGGGATGAGATTGTGAATAAAATATGAAAAAAATAAAGTAAGAGAGATAAATATATCATATATAACAGAAAAGGAAGTGATCCAACACTAATAAAACATCCTAATAAGTAATATGATCCAACCCTATCGGATCATCGAGAGAGTATATCAAAACTGATAGAAGTTACATATTCTATTATTATTATTATTATTATTATTATTATCCTCAAACATGCCCTGTTCAATTTTGGGCACAAAAAAGGCCGACAATTTATTATACACATAAAAGTATAATCCATAATGGAATACCACTAAAAATGTGTAGACAATCTGACCATGATTGAGCCCCCCCCTCTCTCTCCAATAGTTGTAGAATTAAATTTAATAAATAAAGTGTAATCAACACTATACATCGTTGACAACTAAGATGGATGATTTTAACCAATAAACCACCACATTGAGCTGTATCCAAATTGTGTGATTGATCACACTACACTGTCTTCTTCATAATCATATTCGATTATCCAACAAAAATGTACTAAAATAATGCTAAATGTGCAAGCTTGTGTTTCCGCCGACACTTTTCTTTAACTAAACTACAAAAAAGGTCATTGTTTCCTAACAATAACCACTATTTAATGTAAATAATTAACCATATTATCTTAATCTTTGGTTGGATCATAATAGTTCTGGTGGAAATATTGAGTGATTATTCTAATCCATTTTACCTATACGTAGGAACATCAATTTGCCGGTAGTTGAAAATACTACTCCCTCCGTCCCTGAAAACTTGTCACATTTCATTTTCTTCACTCGTTTTAGAAAAATGATAGTATACATCTAATAAGGTGAAGAGAGGGTAAAGTACAAGAGAGAATAACGTAGATGGGAGTTTTTTCTTAGTTATTCTCTCTCTTACTTTACCATCTATCCACTTTAACACTATTTATTATTTTTTTTTTCTAAAATGAGTGCAGAAAATTAAATGTGGTAAATTTTCAAGGACGAATGGAGTATATAATGGTTGACATAATGGTTGAACACCTCATCCCTTATATATGAGATTAAGGGTTCGATTCCTTTCCATGTGAATGGAGCAATCCATTTGGTTAGTCTCTTGTCGATAAACCATTTGGTCAGTTTAACATTCAGTGCGCTGATTGTTGGGATGAGAGATTAGTCATCTAGTTGTCCTAAGGAAGAATACTTTAGGAAACGAAAAATAACTATAACAATTAATATCTCATATCCTCCTATAAATAACTATAAGTTGTCCAAAAGAAGAATACTTTGCGAAACAAAAAGTAACTATAACAGTATCTAATATCATCAACTAAATTGGCCAGCTTATACGTAATGAAACTAAAAAATGACGGACCCAACAGGTGATCCAATTCACAACCAGAATAAGAAAAAGTTAACCCCTTTTAAACTTCACCTTGAAGAATTTGAGTAATCTATTGACAAATGAAATTAAAATAATTAAATCTATATCTCACATTGCTATTAGTAACACATTTCTTCGCTCCGAGCATCCAAAAAGACCAAATCTAAAACATTTAATCATAATAAAAATGCATTATAACCACTTTTCTACCTAGAAATATTAGTAGTACACAATTTGGAACCACCATATAATGATATCATATCAATTGGTTCGATTTTCTTCCCTTCTTGCACGATGACACTCCAACAAACATGCTATAGTCAATATCTAAATTTCATACACCAACATTTGAAAAACAATTTAAATTACAAGCAATGTAAATGCATGGTGTGTGTGTGTATACAATTCTTCAAAAGTTGTCCCTTCCAAAAAAAAAGGAAAAACTATACTACCATGAAGCCGATCAAAACATTCCTCCTCCTCCTCCTCGCCGTCGCGGCCGCCCTAGCAGCCACCACGAGCGAGGCCCACAACATCACCCGCATCCTCGGGTCCCACCCCTCCCTCTCCACCTTCAACCACTACCTCTCCGTCACCCGCCTCGCCGACGAGATCAACCGCCGCGTCACGATCACCGTGTGCGCCGTCGACAACGCCGCCATGTCGTCCCTCCTCTCCCATCAATACCCCCTCCCCACCCTCAAAAACATCCTCTCCCTCCACGTCTTCGCCGACTACTTCGGCTCCAAAAAACTCCACCAAATCACCAAGGGCTCCACCACCACCTCCACCCTCTTCCAAGCCTCCGGCGAGGCCGCCGGCACCTCCGGCTACGTCAACATCACCGATTTCAAAGGCGGAAAGGTCGGATTTACCCCCGTTGACTCCGATTTTGACCCTCCCATGGCCACATTCCTCAAATCCATCCACGAATCGCCCTACAACATCTCCGTCATCCAGATCAGCAACGTCCTCACCTCGCCGGAGGCCGAGGCTCCCGTCTCCGCCCCCACCGATCTCAACCTCCTCTCTCTCCTCGCCAAGCAAGGCTGCAAGTCCTTCTCCGATCTCGTCGCCGGCGCCGGCGCCGGCGTCGCTGACGTCTTCACGGAGTCCGTAGAGGCCGGCCTCACCGTGTTCTGCCCCTCCGACGCCGCGATCAAGTCGTTCTCGGCGGCGTACAAAAACCTAACCGCCGCCGGAAAAAACTCGCTGCTGCTGTACCACGGCGTGCCGGAGTACAATTCGCTGGGGATGCTGCGGGTGAGCAACGGACTGATGCGGACGCTGGCGACGGAGGGGGAAAAGAGGTTCGATTTCACGGTGGCGAACGACGGCGACGAGGTGAGGCTGAAGACAGGGGTGGTGACGGCGACGATTAAGGGAACGGTGATTGACGAGGATCCGCTCGCGATTTTCAAAATTGATAAGGTTTTGCTGCCGACGGAGCTGTTTAAGGCGGATCCGGCTGCGAAGGCGGAGGCGCCGGGGCCGGCTGGGGAGGATGACGCACCGGCGGATGAGGATTCGAATGGCGGCGGTTTGACGGTTGCGCGCGGTGGCGGGATTGTGGCGCTGAGTGTTGCTTTTGTTTTTGGTGTTTTATTTGTTTGAAAATTTTAATTTAATTTTTATTTTTTGAGAAAAATAGATCTGTTTCGAACAAAAGTGTTTATTTTTTGCTACTGTAAAAAAATTGTATTTTTATTGGCTTCTTGGGTTTGTGTTTCTTTATATTGGATTTATCTTTCTTATAAGCGATCTTATTTTTAAAAAGACATAGACTAAAGTCCTAATTTTGTGCTTAACATATTGTTTTTTTTTTTTTCAAAACATTATCTTTTGAATTATTCGGTCTCTCATATTTGAAATCGGATCACATTTGGTCCATTTTGGACGGTTCCGTCAAATTTTTGACGGTTTTAATTACCGGATCACAAATCCGTCACTAATCCGTCACTAACTGGGAGAAACTGATCCGTCACTAACTGGGAGAAACTGATCCGTCACTAATTATCATTTTAGTCATTTACGTGTAAGTTACATAAATTAGGAGGAAATTGAGGCATGAAAGTACTATTATTAGAATAATGATAATATATTAACTAACTAAAATATAGAATATTAAGTGGTACCAAAAAGTAGTACTTCTACATTTTATTGTTGAAAATCGACGGACACATATTTACATTTTTCTATATGTAGCCTAATAAAATTTGGCTCTTTTTCTATAAGTACACAATTGCATACACTTTCATTTAATTATAAAGTCTAATAAAGTAAATACCTATATTTATATACTTTACAAATACTAATTTTATGCATGCGTACATAGTGACGGATTAGTGACGAATTTGTGATGGATTAGTGACTGATTAGTGACGGATCAGTTTTTCCCAGTTAGTGACGGATTAGTGACGGATTTGTGACCCGGTAATTAAAACCGTCAAAAATTTGACGGAACCGTCCAAAATGGACCAAATGTGATCCGATTTCAAATGTGAGGGACTGAATAATTCAAAAGATAATGTTTTAGACCAAAATAATAAAAAACGCAATATGTTAAGGATCAAATTGTGACTTTAGTCAAAGATATACTGTAGTTATAATTTATTTTTGAAAAAGCATAAATTTGCTCAATTATGCATGCTTGTCTTCATGAAAGAATACAGATTACTTGAGAGCGATGCAAAAGAAATTGCATGTGAATGTTCCTCAATTATTCATGAATTATGATCAAAGAAAAAATTGGTTCGTATGAAATTTAAAAAAAAAATACTAGTAATTGTCTGTAATTGAATAATTTATTTATATAAAATATAGTAAATGTTAAAATGCATTTTGAGAGAGAGAGAGAGATGTTGGTTAATTCATGTATTATTATGTAAATACAGCTAAGATTGGCTCCACATTATCAATTTTTATAAACAATTCTACAGCCAGCCCATCATTAAACAGCTAATTAAGCATTTAGGAACTCAATTTTTTTAATTAAACTAGACCGAGGATCCTTAAAGCATTATTGTTTGTACATTCGCAACCAATAAACTTATAAAAATATTATGGAAAGTCACATCACAAAGAGTTACTACTAAATTTTCCAATTTGCACATTTTATACTGTACTTTTTCAAAAAATAGACTAAACTGCCTCTGAAACCAAACCGTAAAGGATGTTTTGGTATAATAGTATATTATAATAAATAACGTAATGATAAGAAAATATAATAACCAGTATTAGTAGTACAAAATCAAAATTGTGTTTTTGCTGTTGTTGTATGAACCTATTAATCGTATGGGAGGTAGGGTTTATTAATTTCTAAGTATTAGCATATGAACTTTCTAAGTTTTGAAATTCCAGGATGGTGATGCAAGGTTTATTGTTGGTATTAGATTGTGTAATATGTAAGTTTGAATTGTTTGTCTGAAGTTGCATTGTTATATTGCACGATTCTCTCACTAAATTGTCGTTCAAATGCAAAGATATATAGGTAAGTGTACCTATTCGATCATGAAACAGAATGCAAGATGATATAATTTATCAATGCTATCAGTTTTTTAGTTAAGCTTAATTATCAAACCTAACAATGGATGCATGTAGTAACAAGTGCAAACACAGTGATAAAATGACTTCACAAAGTAGGGAACATGTCATACACAATCCTCATAAGGTTCAATACGATAACATACCAAAGTACTTCACAGTGATGAAACAACTTCACATGTTCATAAGGTTCAATACGATAACAACTACAAAAGACTAGAGTTGCGGCGAAACATATACTATCACCGGATGTAAATGCATCCACAACTCATAACGGCCTAACAAACCAAAGTACTTTCCTCCTTTTAAAGAGTTTGAGGTTAAACATACCAAATTGTCACGCCCGCATTTTCTAAGGATAGAAAACACGGTTGATCGCGACTAGTGGATGATTAAAGAAGCGGAGAAGAAAGGGGAAAACAACACAACTCGACCAAAGCTCGAAACAAATGGGAATAGCTCGAATAAAATCAGAGTATCTCAACAATCAACAACTCAAAAATGAATACTATCTCAACGATACAAGAACTCAAAACAAGGACAACTACTTAGCGGAAGCATTTGAGAGAAGGAATATGCCACGTGTGAAGATATGACACATTCTACACACTTAAATTTCTTCAACGGTCTTGCTCAACACCCACCGCACCCGTCACGCTCAACCTGCACATTTTTAAAAATAAATGCATGGTTGAGTACTTGATGCACTCAGTGGACTCATGCCGAAAATATTTTATAAAAAGTATTTATCATGCCACCATTGAGTAACCTTGGGGTTATAACTTTAGAAATCGCCCAAGACACTAAAATCATTTCCATCGTAAAACTCGTGACTGCGCAGTCATTTTCCCATAGATGTCTACCATATCTGATCCATTGATGACAAGGAATGTGGCCACATTCCAAGTCACTAGACTGGCCGACCCAAAAGACGGCTCATGATCTCCATAGGCGTACACTAGCCTAAATAGGGACTCACTCCCTAGACAGACCCGAATTCGATTATCCATTGATGGCAAAAGCCACATCAGATAGGTTCCATAGATAAAACAAAACACGGCATGACAAATATTCATATTATTTTCACATAAAAATATACTTAGGGCATTGCCCTTATTTAAAAAGAAAGCTCATCTCAAACGCTTAACTCCTCAAACACTTTCTGGTTCCAACCGCAACAACGTGCACATGTTCACCCTTTTCGAAATATCATAATATGCAAAAATCAGACTTTTCAAAATAATTTAATTTAAAAACGATGCATGCATCCTCTGTGTGTGCTCAAATTATTCCTCGTTCTTTCACATAGATGAACACACATATTCTCGCACAATCAGTCCAACGCCTACTCAAAATTATTTAATTAGCCAAGCAGAAGTTACTAAATGCAAGCTAGCTACAAAGCAATTAAACAGAAACCTTCCAACCCATTGATTTAATCTAAGAGGCCCAACTCATGAAATTTAAGTGGCCTAATACATAAATGAAACTAGCAAAAGAAAAAGAAGGCAAAGTAATTAAAAGACTAAAGCTATACTCCTTGCCATACACGTATCCTCCCTACCCAACACTTGTATATGTATTACTAGTATAAATCCGACTCCACTCATTTGCAAAAAGGAAAAAAAAAAAGAAAAAAAAAACACAGTTTACCCCCAAATCGTCTTCCCCAAAAATCATTCGCACAGTGACACTACTTCTCCATCCTCTCTCTATCTCAAACTTTCACACTCTGTGACTCTCTGAAACTAACGCTCCTCCGTCGAGAACTGCCATCGCCCAAATTCACGGTGCCCCTGACCCATCGGTCCACCAACTCCGCTGCGGTCAAACCGTCGCCGCCGCAGCCCGTCGTCGCCGCTGTTGTCGAGCAGCGCCGCCTCTCACAACAGATCCGTCCCTCTCGCCTTTATTTTGTTTTCCCACTCAAAACTAATCTTTTATTTATTCCATAGTTTAATTAAATTTCAGAATCTATAAACAATTGGCAAAAGATTTGATTCGAAGGGGCTAAAGTACTTCATCGAGAATTAAAGATTGGAGCTTCTTTTTTTAAGAGGATCGTCAATGGTTCCCCATCTACCCCATGTTGAGTTCGAGAAATGGCGAGTAAACTAGCCCCCCAGATGGGTACAGGCCCGTAAACTGCCAAGCCAGCAAGGAAACTAACCACCCCCAGATGGGTACAACAGGCCCGTAAACTGCCAAGCCAACAAGGGAACTAGCTACCCCGGATGGGCACAGGCCCATAACCTTGTTAGGCCCACATAGGAAATTAATCCCAGATTGCGCCTCGCATGGGTCGAACTCGTGTCCTCTAGGATGGAAGGTCTCTAAAAAGTTTCATAGTGTTGTATGAAATTCATGTGAGTGAACTACCGTGAATCATGAATTATGCCACAAAAATTGAGGGGAAAAGGCTATACCTATTCGTTCAAGGAATGAACTTAAATGTGCAGGGAGAAAACTTGATGAAACTCACGGCTACCCTACTCCAGATGTGATGAAAAATTTGTGGGACGGTTTGGGTGTATATATTCACATATAAATTGTAGATTTGAAACTGATATGGAGTAGTTGAGATATATATGAGCTACACGTTTGGATATGGAATTGAGAATTTATCCCTCTTTTTCAGGGTGGTGGAGAGATTTGAGATAACTACCGTGGATTTGAAATTGAAGAGTGATAGATATCCTTAGATTACAATTAAGAGGGCTAATTTTGAGCTCAAAGAAGGAAGAATTAAAAAGGTTTTGGGCTCATAACAAGCGGGTTCCTAATTGATAGTAAAAGAATAATTGTTTGGCCCAAAAAGTGAAATACTTCTCTCGACAAATAAATAAAGGCGAAAAAATTTTTCAGATGCACAAACGATGTCACTACGAGAACAAATAAAAATGGAAGAAAAAGTTGGGGGTTTACACAAATAAAATAACTCCATCGAGTTCGACAAAAAATCAGTAGCTAACTTAGGAATATTGGTCAGCAATGTTCCTTAGAGCATTCTATCAGTTTCCAAAAGATCACAGACAAAGGCCGCACGAGCAGTCTCATGCAATCCCCGAAAGAGGTCAAGAAGTTCGGGTTCTTTCACAAGCTTCTTTGAAATATAGAACTGTTGTTTCAATGTTAGGCCCGGAATACCTTTCATTTGATCAAACACTCCGGTCCTCTTGGTACTAAGATCAAACTCGTATCCAATCCTGGCTGAGATCTATTTAAGCCGCTCATTTGTGTCAGTGTGTATCTGACCCATGAGAGTAAGGACTCCATCCATCTTGTCCTCTATTTTTTCGTTTCTTGAGAACTTTCTTCGGCATCTTCGTTCCTGCGCCAGAGCCAGAACCGGATTCTCTTTCTGCTACGGCCCCTGTCCCTGGCCCTGCACCAGACACAGTCGCACCACCCTCCGTAACAGACTGGCTCTCATCTACCATCTCGGGGAGAACCCCATCGGGGAATAGCTCTTCGAATGTCATTGGGTGGGATGTACCATCATCGTCAGGGGAGACCTCTTTATTACCATAGATCTTTCCAACTGTAGCCCCAACGTCTACACCCCGTTCACCATCAGCACGATCCACTCCGAATATCTCCTTCCAGTCTTCAAATTGTGGCCACGACTTGTTCCTCATGTACCTTACATTGTTGTCTTTCTAGCAAAAATTGAAAGTGAAAAGCAAAGGTGTAATTAACAGCAGCAACAATGCTAAGGTAATCTATTTATAAATATGTAGACAACTAGATAAAATGATGATGAGAGATGCAAGCATTACTCAGTTTGTAGATAGATAGTTGAAGGAATGGTAGTGAAATTCAAACAAATACTCATTGAAATTATCGACATTATGACAAACCTTAACGAATTGTGCCCACGACTCATCATCACATTCTATTTTGTAATTACCGTCCGAATTGAACCCAATAACACTGTGGTTAAGCATCATCTTTAGAGAACCATAATTTCTCTTCCACGTTGTTATCTTCGAATTGATGTGCGGGTGAGGCAAGATATCCGTCTTCGGAAATTCACGCTTGATCGCCTCCCTCGCCCGTACAAGATATCCTGATCGGAAACCGTTATCGGACTTCCAGTCGTTGGCTGCCAGTTCCTTCAACGTGGCCATTAGGATCTCTTCCTCGCGAACACTCCAAACGCGCCTCGACCTGTCTGATTTCACGTTTTTGTTCGTACCCAAATCGTTGCTACCTACAATCTTATATTAGCGACAATGAACACAACAATTAAGATCGATGAGTTTGAAATTTATAGCAACCAAAACTGAGGTAATACACAATTACCCTCTGGTACAGGGCTACCATCTTCCTCGCTAACTCCTAGCCGCTGAGAGGCCATTCGAAAAGTTGATTTCAAGGGTTTGCGCACGGATACTACACCAAAAACATTTTCAATCAAACTACACAAATGCATCTTGTTGAGGACTTTATTATTAATCAAACTACAAGACCTAAATTCTCTAAATTGGAGATGAATAATGTGTTAACAATGAGTTTCTTTTAATTTCTACAAGTTCAGATTAACCGGAATAAAGCATCAAAACATAATATGAAGCAGGGGTCCGCAAATGATAACTACACACCACATAATCACGTCTCTTCCAACTTTCCGATGATTGCAAAAACAAGAAAAGTTACTGGTGTAGATCTTCCCAACTCCGACGATTTGTATATGATTTGCTAGATGTTAATCGAATCCACGCATCTCCTACCGACATGAATTTGATAGAGGCGCGCAGCTATTCAATTTGGGCGCCATTTTGATTTGGCTGTGAATAACATAGAGTTTCGAAAGGACAAAATGGTCAATACAAAATGTGTATGAGGGCATATTTGTCAATCAGTGTTGCTATCATGGTTTTGTATTAGCCCAACCAAAAACCAAATAAGTTATATGATTTGCACTATCAGGACAAACAAACATCCGAGTGAGATATGGATATATCAGCACTATCATGTAAAACCCTATTCAACTATCCTATCATACATAATACTCTCATACCAATAAAACGCACCCTTATCATATTGAGTTATAGACGCTTTATGAATTCTTGGTACTACGCTTCAAGAAAGCTTGAAGAACATCATTTACATTTAGGGTGTGTTTGAATTGAAGTTTATATTTCATTTAGATAAGAACACAATCATTTTGTAGAAATGTTTTTCTTGGTTTACCATTTTTATTTGTGGTGTTTGAATTGATGGTATGTTATCTATAATCTTTAATATCACATGTCTGGTTTGTTATATAAAGTCACACTATAGTAGGAAATTCCAAAACTATCCTCTGTCTTTTTCAATATGTCCAAGATTGAGGGCTATATTAGTAAATTTCATGTGATTTAAGATTGATATAGTGCTGCAAATATTACTATCACTCAATTTTTCATGATAATAAAACACTCTTTTTCAGCTTTAATCCAACGGACCCTTGCCCATTAAACGGGCCACACAGAAAATTTAAACAACATATCAAACACTAGATTGGAACATTAAATATACTTTAAATGTGCCTATCTACCAATTCAAACACACCATGAAAATACAAAACTGCTGAAAAATTCCCCCAAGCACCAACACAGAAAACACCATTAAAAACAAAAGCTTTAAGGAATTTGATATATGAAATGAACCAAGTTTCCAATGCAACGTTTCTATGTAAACATTATGTTTCTAAAGCTTAGATCAAAAGAGATCCAAGCAATTTAAGAAGAATAGAGGCCCACGATACAGCTCCCACTCACACCAACAGACACATCATGGTAACTTGGTAAGGGTGCCAAAGTGTGAGTGACAAAAGTAGCAACATACGAATTTATAAGAGGAAAGAGATTGCAAGATTAAACGACTTTCTACTTTTGTAGTTTTGCTACATGCGTATTGTCTAAGAAAATGACATCTTTCTAGTGTGTAAAAACACTTTATGCTCACTATGCATCAACGAACTTCACGATATTCCAAGAATGGAGCAAACATATTTCTATACAAATGCTATACGGATAATATCAAACATGTCACTTTGCAAGAGACATTGATTTAGTCTTTTTTTTAATGTGAGTTTGACAAAGGTAACACCACTTTCAACATGTTTATTAATTGTACACATCGATTAGCTTAACTGGGGTTGGCAAATCGTGTGGATTGCGTCATTATCAGGTCTACCTGATAACGACCCAATACAATAAAACTTAATCCAAAACCCGACCTGTTAAGGAAACTGTCAATCTGAACACGAACCCGACCTACTACCCTCAAACCCAAACAAGACACGATATAATATGAGTTGACACGACACGATAACAACCCAAATCCGATATTACACAATTAAAACTTGATATTACACGATTAAACCTAATTTTTAAACATGATTTACAATATAAAAGTCCATTTTCCACGATTTAAACTTGATTAACAAGAAATTAAATAGCTAAAGTAAACATTATTTTAAAAATAATAATAATAATATTATTTCTTAATGGATTATCCGCATCTAACCCGAACCTGACTGAAAAATTTTGAGTTCTTAACAAGTCAATCTAATAAAGACATGAACCCAATAAGGTTTGACTCACACTCATTATTTTTGTGCATATTCGTGTCAGATCAATAATTTCGAGCCCAAGCTTAACCCATCAGATATCAACATTATTTCTATTTAATTTGAATAATTATCATAGCAAGATTAAATTAGTTGAATTATTGAGGCATGAAAAAGAGATTAGTATTTGTGAACAGATGATCCATGGTGGTGTGATTTAGCACGCGAGAATAAGCAGTTATAGCCACGCGAGCTATTAAAACAAACTACTCAAAGATTCTCTAATTGCCACTAATTCTAAAAGCTTAAAATAATAACGCAAGCATATTGTTACTAATTCATTCCTTACTTTATTTTTACATATTAATTATTTTTTTATGTTTGGAAAAGTATAAGTGGCTTCAGTTTTTCTGTTGCAATTGTACCAATTTGAAAAACAATTAGATTAGTGGACTTCTTACAAAAAGAATTTCGTTTTACTATAAATAATTTTTTATTACACGAAATATTTATAAACGAATAAAGATAAAGTCGTTCAATCTAGTGATGTACAACTATCCTCTTTAAATTTAAGGCTCAAAATAATGAATCAACATAATGGATTTTAAAAAAAAGCAAATATATTCGATAATTACAATAAACTTATCATAAACGAATCAAGATTTAAATTATACTACCTAATAAGTATATATCATCTTTTTTAGTTGGTAATTTGCATTAGTTTTTGAAGAGTACCTTTTTCACTTATTTCACAAGATCATTAATTTTTAAAATTTGGCATATTCCCTAAAGATCTCGATTAAACAATTAAATAAAATAAAAAATCCCACCCACCCCACGTTTAGTATATAAATACAACTTCAGATCACAAAGCTCCTTAATTTTCTCTCCCAAACCTAATTTTTTCACAGAATTTTGTCAATTAACTTTGTAAGTTGCTGAATCTGGTATTCACATAGTTATGGTTGCATGCGTGTGATTATTTTAATTCATGCAAATCGTAATCTTTTATGTTCTAGATCTGAAATTGTTTGCCTCAGCTTGTAAAGATTTGATTTTTATTTGAAATTTCAGCAGAAATCGAGATGGGTAGCTCTGGATTCTCATGGAAATTGAACGACCACCCCAAACTTCCCAAGGGGAAAACCGTAGCAATGGTGGTTTTGGATGGGTGGGGCGAGGCCCAAGCCAATCAATACAACTGCATCCACATCGCCGAAACTCCAACCATGGATTCACTTAAAACGGTAGCACCTTTATCTGTTTCCCTTTGATTTGTTATGTTTTTACAGTTTTTGACAATCGATCTTCAATGGGCTAATGGATCTGTAGCTGTTTTTGCTGTTGCGGTTGTTTGGATGTGTGTGTGTTTGATTTTTTGGAAGGAATTTGGATTGATGTTTTGTTGTTTGGATGTGTGTGTGTGTGTTGATTTTTTGGAAGGATTTTGGATTGAGATTTTGTTGTTTGTGGGTTTGTTTGATGAAGGGTGCCCCTGAAAAATGGAGATTGGTGAAGGCCCACGGTAAGGCTGTGGGGCTGCCCACAGATGATGACATGGGTAATAGTGAGGTTGGACACAATGCTCTTGGTGCTGGCAGGATTTTTGCACAAGGGTGAGTTTTATTTTGTTTAGTTGTTTGTTGGAAAGTTAATGCCTTGAAATCAAGAGATTTGAACTTGGAAATTGGAGTTCCAAAATAGATGATGAATTGTGCAGCTAGTTTCTGTTTTTTCAGTCTGCAAATAATTCTTTTCCTATTTTAAAATGTATGGAGATTTATATGTTGGCAAATTTTTCAGAGCTCAAAGCTACCTAAGCTAGTGGATAAGTAGAAAAACCTGTTAAATATTTGCTTGTTAATATTGTCAAGTCCAAGAATCATGTGATGGCGTTGTAGGCAACTATAGTAGTAACAAATTTTAGGAATCAGCTTTGGGTGCTTTCTTTTGCCTATCTTGTTTCTTTTTGTTTTTATACTCTTTTTGTTGCACTATTGTCAAAAGAGAATAAGCCATTTTTCTTGTCCTCACAGGCATGATGTATAGATATAAACTAAAAGGCCTTAAAGTTTTGCACATTGGGTTATGTACTTTAACATGATATTATCTTAATCTTCATTTTTGTGTTTCTTGCTGTAGTGCTAAGCTTGTTGATAGTGCTCTTGAAACTGGGAAGATTTATGATGGGGAAGGTTTTAATTACATCAAAGAATCCTTTGCAACTGGAACACTTCACCTCATTGGATTATTGAGTGATGGTGGTGTCCACTCTCGGATCGATCAATTGCAGGTATCTTAGTTCTATAACTTTCAGAATAACAACGAATCCGATAGCAGCAATGAATTTTTTAAATATTCTTTGGTTATATGCTTCACTCTTCCTTATTTTTTAACTTTGTGGGCCTTTTCTTTCTTGCAAGTCTTTGTTGTGTAAATATGTATTTTATCTGTATAAACACAAGGTATCTAATGGTGCAATGCGTATGATGAACTGCAGTTGTTGCTGAAAGGTGCCAGTGAGCGTGGTGCTAAAAGAATCCGTGTTCATATCCTCACTGATGGACGTGATTGTTTGGATGGATCCAGTGTTGGCTTTGTTGAAACTCTAGAAAATGATCTTGTGAAGCTTCGTGAGAAGGGTATTGATGCCCAGATTGCATCTGGTGGAGGTCGCATGTATGTCACCATGGACCGATATGAAGTAAGTAGTCCATCATTATTATTTTATTCTAAAACGTACAGATATATTTTTGTTTTCATGCTGGAGAGAATGCTTGACTCTAGGTTTAGTATTGGCGGTCTTCCATTTTAGCCATGCTAAGTTAGCTGACATGGGTTATCTAGTGTCCGTTGATTTCATGCTTTGTGTGTGTTCCCGGAAATATATCTAGTGGTGATAACGTCTAACATTTTCGGCTAGGATGTAATGGAATTTGTTAAAGGCATGAAATTAATCAATCATTTCTTTCGAACTTGAAATATTTTTGTGCCACATTGGCCAATTTCCCTCTCAATGACTCATTATGTATTCCTGATGGCACCAATGTCTTTCTTGATGCTGGCAGAACGACTGGGAAGTTGTCAAGAGAGGATGGGATGCCCAAGTGCTTGGAGAAGCCCCATATAAGTTTAAGAATGCAGTTGAAGCTGTCAAGAAGCTGAGAGAGATCCCTAACATAAGTGATCAATACTTGCCCCCTTTTGTTATTGTTGATGATAGTGAGAAGTCCGTTGGGCCTATTGTTGATGGTGATGCTGTTGTTACCTTGAACTTCCGGGCTGATCGCATGGTCATGCTTGCTTCGGCACTTGAGTATGAGAAGTTTGACAAATTTGACAGAGTTCGTTTCCCTAAAATTCGCTACGCTGGAATGCTCCAGTATGATGGTGAACTCAAACTTCCAAACAAGTACCTTGTTTCTCCTCCAGAGATCGACAGAACCTCTGGAGAATATTTGGTGAAAAACGGTGTCCGTACTTTCGCTTGCAGGTAAGTCTAGCAAATCTTTATTTTACAGAAATATCAGTTACTTTCTGTGTCCATATCAACAGTTGGTCACAATTTGAGTGAAAAAAATGAAGCTTTCACGTTTATAAGACTTGTATGCCTGGGCTTAGTTGGGATAAACGTTTTCCATGGTGTTTTGCAGTGAAACGGTTAAGTTTGGTCATGTCACCTTCTTCTGGAATGGAAACCGCTCAGGATACTTCGACAACAAACTGGAAGAATACGTTGAAATCCCAAGTGATAGTGGTATCACATTCAACGTCCAGCCCAAGATGAAAGCCTTGGAAATTGGTGAGAAGGCGAGAGATGCCATTCTTAGCCGCAAATGGGACCAGGTAACCCAACAATACCTCGTTCTTGCCACCCCCTCCTCAGCACAAAAGCATCTCTTTGTATAAGTAACAACTTAGTTGTTGATGATTTTCATTTTCCTTCTCTAAAAGGTACGTGTCAACCTACCTAACAGTGATATGGTGGGACACACTGGTGATATCAATGCAACAATCGTGGCTTGTAAGGCTGCTGATCAAGCCGTCAAGGTAAATACTAGTAATTCATAAGCTGTTACTCTTTCGTTCTGCATTTCCAGCACACGAAATTTGTCATATGAACCAAAACAAATCCAAAATAATTACAAAGATGATCTATGTTCGGCATAATAGTAGTTTGTTTAAATCGTGTGGTAAATCAAGGAGTTGGAGTTTTAGGAATACAAGTTCTGCAAATTTTGTATTTGTTTCAATGTAATGAAGGCTCTTATTGACTCTACGCTAACAATCGACCAGCTCATAACCGTTTTTTACTACATCAAACATCAGCTGGGATAATTTGCTGATCTTTTGAATTGGTTTAGATGATTCTCGATGCAATTGAGCAAGTTGGTGGAATCTATGTCGTTACTGCTGACCATGGCAACGCTGAGGATATGGTGAAGAGAAACAAGAAAGGTGAACCTCTACTCGACAAGAATGGCAACATTCAAATCCTTACTTCTCACACCCTCGAACCTGTAAGTATCATTTATCCTTGGTTTTGAGTTAGTCACAAATGAAGTCATTTCCTAATACATACACATTGCCTAATTCTGCTACAGGTTCCTGTTGCAATTGGTGGCCCTGGGCTGGCACCCGGTGTCAGATTCCGCACTGACGTGCCCACCGGCGGACTGGCTAACGTGGCTGCTACCGTCATGAACTTGCACGGGTTTGAGGCCCCTAGTGACTATGAGACCACCCTCATCGAGGTCGTTGACAAGTAGACGAGCCGGAGAGCCGATCACGCCCTTGATTTTTGAGTCTTTTTCCTTCTTTTTTGGCAGTAGAAGATGTGAGAGTATTACACAGTCCTTCAATGTGTCCCAATAAATAACTTTGCTAGGATTTTATTCACTTCCTAGAATTCTTGATTTGTGACTTGAAACATCCAGCAGTTTCTGCTTGAGATTTTCATTGTTCTCAATCAGTATCTATTTCAAGAATTCAGTTTGTCATTTATCAATCAAGACTTGATTTTTCTACAATTCTGTTTGGCTCATGATTGAAAAATTCCATTGCAAGAAACCTTAAACAAAATACTTGATGGAGATCAAACTATCATACAGTTTTTTTATCAAGTATGGCATTAGATACAAAATATAGAGAATCAATCAAGCAACACTGAAAGAAGTTGCTGCACTCTCCACAAACTTCTTTGCACCCTTGAACCATCTCTTGTCCCCGGCTTGAGCCTTGCAGATGTAGAGCTTACCGTCCTTGACAGTGGCCGTGATCAGCTGGTGCTTCCCCCCCTCGTCTCCGTCAGCAGTCCTAGTCAGCACAGACAAGAAGTAGTACTTGGTTCCATCCACCACCGGAGTTGCAGTCTCCAGCAAGTTAGCGGTCGCCACCGCCCCAGAGTCGAATCCACCCTACAAATCCCCAAGTGAATTCATCATCAACATTTTAATTTTTAGGAATACATCACATTTTAATTTGAAAGATGTGATTACCTCAGAGTCAGTTTTGCCAAAGTAGGCCTGCTTCCCCAGCAAGTAGTCAACCTGCAAGAAATTTACATATGTTGAGAAATTTTAGGAACAAAGGAAGGTTTCCGGGTTAGGGATAGTTACTTGAGATAGGAACTCCTCAGGGGAGCCGTAGTCGGTGATGGTTTTCTTGTCAGTTGGGTTGACGGTGACGGTGAGGTTGGTGCTGATATCAAAGTTGTCCTCGTACCGGAGGACTGTGCCCGGGAACTCGATCTCGCTGCTAGGGTTCCATTTTGCAGGGACTAACACCTTGAATCCGTTTCCGGTGTAGGGTTTAAAGTCTGTGTTTGCCTTTGCCTTGCCAAACACATTTGCTGCACCAATTTTCCATCATTTCTTCCGTTTTATTCATAACAACGATTACTTTTCACTAGCAAACTCGAAATTTTCTCAAACACAACTTGAAAGATCTCTCGCACCACAACAAAGTCTGATTAATGCCCGAGGCCAAATGTCACATATCACTCAAGTTTTGGACAAACTTTAGTTATATAATAAAAACGGTAGAAATTAGTCACACACCCCCTACGTGATCATTACCAAGTCTAATGTGGGACAAGAATGAGATCTATATCGACTTGGATCTGTTCTGATACTATGTAGGAATGAACCACTCGCTCTCTTAAAAGGCCTTATAAGTCACCAGTAATATATAGATGAGACATAATCATTACCAAATAGATACGAAACAAAAATGAATAGTACTAATGTAGATAGATAGAATAGAAGTGATACCGGCTTCTCCGTAAACAGCCTCAGCAGGTGAGACCTTGGAGGCGACAGCAGCAGCTCCAATGAGGACGGTGAGGGCCAACCTCCTCGAGACGGCGGCGCCGGAGTCGGATTCTTGATTCTCAGGCTGCTTCTGGGCTCTGCAGACAAGCTGCTGGGCTGGCTTCAGAGAGGGAGAGTAGCGGTTAGAAGTGGTTCTTGCTGAGGTGGAGAGAGCTGCATGGTGGTGCAAGAAGCATGCAGTTGATGCCATTTCCTATTTACTTCTGTTTTTTTTTTCTTTCTGATCAAAGACGCACACAACCTCCTCTTCTTGACTAATTGATAGGTTGAGAAAGATTTTGATGAGTTGAGTGTGTGATGTGTGAGTGGTGGAGTGTTGATTTTTTGGATGAGATTTTGTGATGGAGGGATAAGGTTGTGGTGGTCTTCTTGATGCCAACTCTTCTTCATATCTCCACCTAGGATGCATGTGGGGCCCATGTATTATAATTATACTTCATCTTCTCACTATTGCAAATGTTTTGGAATTTTCTACTTTTGTTTGCTTCTTCCCAAAATTTGAAGTACTATTTTTTTTGGTTCAACTAACATAGGAACTTGCTTTTGTCATTTTACACCAATCTCTTAAAATTTAAGTAAAAGTAATTAGACACAAATGTGTGATTTGTATATTTCCAAAGAGACAACAACTGCATCTTAGGGGATAAAAAAGGCACTGCAAGATTGATCTCTGCATCATTATTGAGAAAAGATTATGACAATAAATATTTAGATTATATAATTGCACATATGTTTGTCAGTTGAGGCAGCATGAGTCCTATTGCCGTTTTACACATATGAGCATTATTATGTCGGATGATGTTCAATAAGCCATTCCTTCATAAAGAATCTAAAGCAAAAATTGTCGATCCAAAGCTTTGACATCAGCAACTATGAACACTAGCAACTAACAAGACAGTAGTAACATATGGCATATTATTACAAGTCTTAAGCAGCAGCAGAAGAGCGACGAAGATAATCCCTGCATCTTCCTCCAAAAGGTTTAAGGATCCTAGACGACTCACGAGCTTTGCTCCCAGAAGGTATTCTTTTTCCATCCTTGCCTTTGCTGCTACGATAATGCTGTCAAAGCCGAGAGTTAGGTAGAGTAGACAAAAATTATCAGTAGCAATGCGAAAGGCATAAGTTACTTTAGGTAGTAGAGATAGCATTTCAAATAGGTTGAGTATTCAGCTCAACTCAACTCACTTACACAACACAATATATAAGTATGCACAAGTAATTGAACCTCCTGATCTTGTGTAGATTTGATACAAGAAATGATTGCTGCATGCGAACTGACAAATGCCAAGTAGTCAACAGTGATAACCTTTTGTGAAACATTAAGGATGTAGGCTTAGGATTTTCATACTACTGGATACTATATCACAACTATAACTCATCATGGAGCACCACAATTTCATGAAACACCACATAGGCAAAGGGGAATTACCATTGATATCTTTAGAATTCATCATCATTGCTATAACCACCACCAAAGCGCCCAGAACTCTTTCCAGATCCACTGGATCGATCAGAACCAAAACCAAAACCACCCGAGCGACGCGAATCATTGTTTCTAACTGGACCACCGAGGCCACCAAAACCATCCGAGCGGCCAGAGCCCCCGAAGTCCCCAAAACCACCTGACCGGCTAGAGCCAAAACCACTGGATTTTCCTGAACCCTGTCCCCCAAATCCACCACCCGAACCAAAACGACCGCTTCCTGAACCTCCATATCCACCAGAAGAACCAGAATATCCACCAGATCGACCACCCCTTAAATCTCCAAAACCACCAGAACGCCCAAAACCTGAATCCCCAAATCGACCATTTCCCCTGCTGCTTCCACCAAAACCAGAACGACCACCCTGATCCATGGAACTATACATGCTCAAAGCATCATCTCCAACAGCTATCTTCGGGAGCTAAAAAACCAGGAAAGTTTCAATAGATTTAGCTAAAAAATTGGAAGAGCATGAAAACATGACATAATATGCAGCCGGCAGTCACATACTTAGACTGATTTACAGTTCTTTCAAATAGACACGGTTGTATTATACATACACAATATATAGCATTTATAAGAACAAACTAGAAGGCAAAATTGTCAAAAATATCAGTGCACACACATGAACATTACAGAAATGCTTAAGAAAAACATTGATTGAGAGCTTACCTCTATAAAACGACATCCAACTTCACGCTCAATAGATTTAATTTCCCTATATTGGTGGTCTGAATAAATAAGAACCGCACTACCTTTCTTCCCAGCACGGCCAGTTCGTCCAGACCGATGAACAAAAATCTCAGAAGAGTTGGGAAGTTCATAATGCACCACCTAAGCAGAACAAAGCTTGTCAGATAATGTCAAGAAAACATAATAGAAGCATGCACAGATCCTAGTTATATAAAAAACAACAGTTTTTAAGAATTTAGTGATTATTGACTTGACTTAGAATCAAACGAGTGTATGAGTTGAACTTACTCAAGAAGTAATAATCCACTCAACACAAAAATATTGTTGATGAATCAAGCAAGAAGTTTATGTGAGGTGAGATCTCACTTTAAAATATAGCATCATGTTTGGCCAATTTCATTTAATACTATTAAAGATCCAACACATATCAAATCTAAAAACGGAAAAGCAGGGTCTTTATTCCAAGTGAGTGAAAACATAATATAACATAAATACAGAGGAAGCAGGATATTATTTACACACTCCAGTAGTCTATCAATAATTTCTTTATGTTTTAACAAAAAATAGGAAAATAGCAAGATAGCTCATCCAATGGACCAATGGTGTATCAATTATCATATTGACCAGTATATAAATAACACATGAACAAGATAATTCAAGAACATACAAGATCCACATTTGGCACATCAAGTCCACGGGCAGCTACATCAGTGGCCACTAAAATATTGATCCTTCCCTCACGGAAAGCAGACAGAGTTCTTTCCCTCTGGTTCTGTGTTATGTCCCCATGCAAAGGTTCACATTTAAAATTTCTTTGCATAGCATATGCCAATCTATCAGCATCACGCTTCGTCTGAGTAAACACAATACATTTACCTCCTTTTGCATGTTCCTGATAAAAAAAATTGGTTGTACTGCTTAGCTCAGAGCATTGAACATTATGATAAGATACTGATACATATGATGAATTAATCTAGTAACAAGACTGGTGTACAATAAACATGTAAAGAAGACTTAAATGGAAGATTCATACAGTTATCAGAGGTCCAAGTATAGCTGGTTTCTGCCGCATATCTGAAACAATGGAATATAAGGAAATCCCATCTGCTAATTTCTGATCAGATTCTCCAACCTGCAGAACATAGTTGACAACAGATTTCATATTAGATGATCAACTCAAAATGATGCTTGTTGCATGGAAACAGCTAAATAAATAAGATCGCATAAAAGGATTAAAAGTCAATAAACACAGAAACTGGACTCGTACAAGGTCAACGGTAACAGGGCTTTTCAGAAACTTCTGGGTAAGTTTCAGTATCCAATTTGGCATAGTAGCTGAAAACATCATTGTCTGATGTTTCTGCTTTATGAAGCTCAGGATCATCTCAACATCTTCTGCGAATCCAACGTTAAGCATCTGATCTGCTTCATCAAGGACAACAAACTGCACCTCTGACAGGTTCAAGGAACCACGCTTAATCAAATCAATGATGCGGCCAGGAGTTCCAACCACCACATCAACACCACGGTCAAGAGTGCTCATCTGGCGGGATATCGGAACACCCCCATAGACACAAAGTGTGTCTAACTCTGTGGCGGACTCTGCAAATTCTTTGTCAACCTGTCGAGCAAGTTCTCTTGTTGGAGCCATGACAAGGGCCAACGGATTCCTTCCCTGTCTGAACAATAAAAGCAAGAAGAAATTATTAGCCTAATAAAACAACCCCAATTGATTACTTAAGAATAAGTTATATACTTACCCGTGCTTCTTATTGAACTTAATAATTTTATCCATGATGGGAATCCCAAAAGCCAGGGTCTTCCCTGTTCCAGTTCGTGCCCGCCCTATCATATCACGGCCCATCATGGCAGGCTCCAGCACTGCCCTCTAAAGTTAGAAGAAATCAAATTATCAAAAAAGTGGGAATATAGAAACGAAAAAAGTAAATAATTTCAATAGGTGATAACACAATTCCCGAATGTCCTCACATTCCCTTCAACACATTGATAGTATCATAATTAAACAGACACCTTTTTAGCTCAACAATTCAATTCATTGTTTCCTTTTTAACTTCAATTAGAACTCGATTCAACTCACATAATTGTTAGCTCTTGAAATGACGAAACAATTCACCTAATTTTATATAACAGTGTCAATCCCTAATCAGCTTCAACAAGCTATAAGATAATTAAACACTAGCACACAGTATTCAAAACATTTAACGATTTATGCATTCTAGATTGATACCTGAATCGGGAAAAGCTTCTCGATTCCCCTATTCTTCAAAGCCGATACAATCTGCGGAGAAATATCAAGCTTGGCGATCTCGAGCCCTTCATCCGTGGGCCCGCTCGAGGCCTTCTCCGTATCAGAATAATCCGCCATAGCAAAGGCTGCCCGCAGAGGCTGCCCCGAATGGAAACCCCTCGCTGATCCTACGCATGGATAAGCTGTAGGAAGGCTCGAACCAGCTGCGCAGGAGTGAATCCGTGCACCAAAAACCGCATTCGACGTAGCTGATTGCGGATGGACGGAAATGAAACGGCTGGCGGCGGTGAGAGCCAGCGTCCTCAAGTAAGATCGAGAAGATCTCCTAATTAGAAGAAGGCTGCCCATTTTCTCCGAATGTTTCTGTGGAAATTTGGGTTGTGGTGAAGAGGGGGACGGAGATTAAACCCTAGGGTTTTGGTTAGGGTTTATCGAGGACTACAGAGATCTGAGAGGAGAGTGAGAGAGTACTGAAATATGAATGGCGGTTGAGTGTTTTGGGGGTTAGGGTTTTAGATATTTTCATTACAATTGAATAAATTTTGGTGCATTTAATGGTTTATAATTGTCTAGTTATAATTGTTAGAGAATAGAGGGAGTATTATTTACTTAGTATAATAGTACGTATCACTTCTTTTTCTTACTATGTGTGTTTCAAATGATTCAGTTTTGAAAAATGTTTTAACTTATTTATTTATTTTGTGAATGAAACAAGTTAAGCTAAAGTAAAGACAGGTACTATTTGTAAGCATATTTCAAAATATACAAGTAAGAAACTGTTATTAAATCATATTTTTATTAGGTTCGGGTTAGTCCAATAAAGATGTGATACAAAATCACATGTTTCAGATAAATCAGTGTCTTTTAATCACCACAAAATATAAACGGCATAGTAGATATCATATTGATTAGTTTCAAAAGCAATATAGACATGGTAGCAAAATATCATCAAACTCATGCTAAGAACATTAGACTGCGATAAAGAACATACTAAAGTACCTAAAGAAGACTAAACGGCATGCTCTAGTTTAGTATGCATCGGAACTATGTCATTTGGGTTATACCAATTCTAATTTCAAACATATTGGAACTTAAGAAACTCTACCTCTATCTATATGTTTACATTAGGAGGAGAATTATGACATAAAAGGAGTGTGTAGTAGAATTGCATCGCAAACTCCTCTATGAAAGTTGAATATGTGGATGCTTCTGCTGCAAAGGAATTGTTTATGGAACTTTATAATGTCTTTGAACGTGATTTCGAGTATTCCCTGGAGTATTACTTTATCTGTTTCCTCATAGTTGAGTTATAGTAGTATATGGTAACACTTTTTCTCACTCTTAATTTAGACTCTCTTACTCTACTCTCTCCACTTTATCTACTTTCTACTCTATCCTCTCTACTTTTTCCTCTCTTTTTTTATTTATCTACTTAACACACTAAACATCCATTTCTTAAACTCTGCACCGAATTTTTTTTCGTCAACTATGAGGGAACGGAGGAAATTCTATCTGTTGTGATAATTAAGGTGTTGTGGCAAACTCAATGGAACCACGAGCAACAAGCTCATAGAGATGAAGTACACTATGTTATAAGCCTGACAAATCCTTTCACAAAGAGCCTACCTGACAACACATTGAACGTCATGTGGAAGGAGAAGGATTGAGTGTTAGATACATTAATGACCAATGCATCATTTATGTATAACTGGTAGATTTTAGTAGTTGTGTATACTCGAACACATGATTTGAGTATAAGTGAAGATTTTAGCAGTTCTATATACTCGAAAGCATATTTTAGGTATAAAGTGGGAGATTGTTGGACTTAGTATACTGAATAACATATTTTGAGTGCTTTATACATGTAAAAACTTCATGTTCACTTTGAACCTTTTACTAGAAGAAATAATTTTATTGCATTGCTTGTTCATTTAAGTAATATAAGCAAATGAGTATAGATCTTTTGCAAATTAGTAAACAAGCAAGAGACAAATTGGGTTTGATAAAATATGGAGAAAAGCAAAGCTTTTAGATCCAACGTACAAGTCTCAGTCTTGATTCAATTAACTAAACCTATTATCTATTTCGTGTTCCAAGATTAAAAGGAAAGTCGCAACCCTAAAATAAGCCATCTCTTAGTGCACTTACACAAAAGATTAGATTATAACTATCAAAGTCTCCTCCTAATAGATTAGAATCTAACTTCTTTAGCTCATCATACCCAAGCCCCTCACAAAGGATCCCCTCTTGAGTGCAAATAATCTAAGTGATGATCGTTCCCTCTACCACGTAAAGCTAACTATCTCTTAACTAATTTAGCTAAACGAACATATTTCTTAAGTTGGCTAGACGAAAAAATAATAAAACACATAGAACAATCAAAACAATCACAATAGCTAGGTAAAAAGATTCAATTGCATAAACCAAAACTTAAACTCGTAGTCTTCACCAAAAACTCTATGTAAGTATTTAGCTACTCGTGTTCAACATTATTCAAGCAAATAATTGGTAAGAGACAATAAACACACGAACAACCAGAAGAATGAAGGTCACGGAGAAGAATTGGACGGATGGAAGTCTTCAACTTGGTGATCAAAGCCTTTTGGAAAATATGGACATTTTCCATTTTGGTTTGTCCCATAAAAATAACTCATTCTATGTTTAGTACGACCTTCGTCCAAGGTAGTTGGGACATTTCTTTTGGGCACGAGATTTAGGAAATTGATATGTTAAAGGTGTTAAAGTGGGGAGAATAAGTAAGAGATGAAATAAAATAACAGAGAAAATAAAGTAAGAGAGATGAAGAGAAACTAAAGTATGGGAGCATCTCCAATAAGAATAGCTCAGCCATAACCCAGCCACAAACTCCTCCTGCCACATCATCAGCACTAAAACTCCTCCTGCCACATCATCAGAACAAGCAACTGGACAAGCAATAGCCCAGTCACAATAAACAAAATTATTAAAAACAAATAATTAATAATCACACAAAATACGGAATTAAATTTACGACACATATACGGGAAAATTCAATAATTTCATTTAAATTAAAAAAAGTTCATTCAAAAAATTACATTATTAAAAAAAACCCCTCTTCCACCCACGAATTACGAAATTACAAAATTAAAAATTACAATCACGCAAATACGGAATTAAATTTACGACACAGATACGGGAAAATGCAATAATTCTATTTAAATTAAAAAAGTAAATTATAAAAAAATTACATAATTAAAAAAAATCCATCTTCCACACACGAATTACGGAATTACAAAATTTAAAATTACAATCATGCAAATACGGAATTAAATTTACGACAAAGATACGGGAAAATGCAATAATTTATTTAAATTAAAAAAAAGTAAATTATAAAAAAATTACATAATTAAAAAAAAAGTCTAGCCGATTCCGGGCCTACAATGGCGACTAGCGGATCGACTAGAGCCCGCGAATCGGCTAGAGCTCGCCGATCGGCTAGCCGTTTTGCCGCTCGCCGCCTACAATGGTTCGGCTAGCCGGTCCGCTAGCCGATCATTGGAGATGCTCTGAGAGAAGATAAAGTATTTGCCAAAAAGGAAATGACTCAACTACATTGGGACAAACCAAAAAGAAATACCACTCAACTACCTTATGACGGAGGGGGTAATTCATTTCTATTTAATGAGATGAGCCTCATTATCACTAGCAATACTCGAATTACTTTTTTTTGACACCATACTCTAATTACTATTTATTTCTATATCTCTTTTATTTTACCAATTTTGTATTAAAACATGTGCAGTCCCAATATTCATATTTTTATATGATGGAAGAAGTAATCTATACTTTTCATTTTGTTGACTAATAATTTAATCACCATGCTATTGAATATATGACATTTATTAAAAATAGGGAAATTGGTAAGGAAAAACATGCAACTTTCATAAAATTTTGATATTTTCCACAACCTTTAAAAGTGGTCTTAAAAATCACCAACTTTTCAAATTGTGCGGATTTTTCACACTAAAGTTTCCGGCATAAATTTTGCATACGTGGAATGCCGATACTAATTCTAGAGCATCCGTATCATCATCAGTTTCATCTTCCCTACAAGATCAAATGTAGCTTCGACTATGACACGTAGTAGGTTTTTTGGCATTCAACGTAGGCAAAATTTATGTTGAAAACTTTAGTGTGGGAAATTCGCACAGTTTGAAAAGATGATGATTTTTAAGACCACTTTTAATAGTTACGAGAAATACCAATTTTTTTGTTAAAGTTTACTATTTTTCTGACCAATTTCCCTTAAAAAATATACTTTTATATACGAAAGAAATAGTTATGGTATTTTATAGCTTGACTCTATGACACATTTTAAATTCGACGGTGTTAATCTATTTATTAATGTACTAAGTACTCATGTAAATATGCATTGTAATCAAATCGGTGATCTTTTAAAAAAGCATTTAACAAATAATTAGCTAGTATAAGTAATATCTCTAAAAGCATTAAATTTAACTTGATGCTAAGGGCTTTCCTTTTACTTTATTATCCTAACAAAATTTATTAGTTTTGTAGTTTTGCAACTTGCAAAAGTTTATTCAATCCTCTCATTAAAATTGTTTCCTTTTCATGAAAAAGTAGACATCCAAGACTCCATTTCCCTAAAATACCTTGTAATAAAAATCACATCTTTGTCATTTCAAGAAACTTTTATCGCTAAACATTGGATTTTTTTTGCAATTATTTTCTCATTCGGGTTGTATTTTCAATCATTTGCTCCTTGGTCCGAATTTTGGTTACTTTTTCAAGAAACTTTCAGCACCCAAGATTTAAAATTTTGCAATAATTTTCTCCCTTAGATTTTTTTTTCAATTATTTTGTACTTTTGTAATAAAAGATTTTAAAGAAAAAGAAAAAAATGAATGCAATAATTGATGTACTTTTTCTGGATTTACCATGACTACCGGCATCGTTTTTACTTGTGTACGATCGAGAATATAGGGAGTAATGAATGAAAAGAAAATAAAAGGAAAAAGAGAAAAATACTGAAAGATCTGTAGACTGTAGCTGATTTTAGCTTCAGAGAGAGAGAGAGAGAGAGAGAGAGAGAGGGAGCGGGTGAGTGAGGGTGAGAGAGAGACAGAGATCTCAATGGTTTACAAAAGCTACTCGTCATTTCCTTCTTGTTTAGCTTTTACTTGCTCACTTTAGTTCATTTATTCCTCGGACCAGTCCTCTTCTTGTTCTTTTTTGCGTTCCTCTTTAGGGCTGTTTGTTTCAACTTCAAGATCTGCTTTAACTTTTCGTTTTTAAGCAGATATTTATGAAATTTCATGCCCCCACTTTGCTTATTTTGAGCTTTTCTTGAACTTGGGGAAGCACGCTGCATAAACTGGGGGGAGGAGGGGTGCATGTGTGGTTTGGATGAGAAGAATCAGCTGTTTTAGTTGGTTTTTGGGTGGGGTGGGGTGGGGTGGAGGGATATCTTTCAAGATTGTTCCTTTTTTATGAATCCCTTTTGATTTCAGGAAAATTAATTAGTGCCTTTTGTTTTGAGCAAGATTGCAATTAGTAAGGAATATGAGGTTATCTTCTTCACCTACTTCCACTGGATTTAATGCTCAGACTGAAGAGGGTGAGTTGTGTGTTTGTGCTTTTTTTCAAGTCCAGCTCTGATTTTGGTGCTGCATATGGAAATGCTGGTGTTGTTTTAAGAATTTATGATATGGGTGTGGAAAAATTGACTTCTTGCTGCATAAAAATCATTTCTTGCTGGTTTTGGATGACAGGAGAGACGAAATGCTTGAATTCAGAGCTATGGCATGCCTGTGCTGGCCCTCTGGTCTCTCTTCCTTTAATTGGAAGTCGAGTCGTCTACTTTCCTCAAGGCCATAGCGAGCAGGTATCGTTGTTTATGGCAAGATTTCCTTGGATGTAAACTTTGATGAAGAATTAGTGTGTTCAAGTTTACAAAATAGTGTAATTGTTGTTGTTTTCTTGGAAATAATTGGAAGTTTGTTAAAATCTTAGGTGAATGTTGTCGCCTTGGCTTTCTTGTGATGTGTATATGTGTGTGTTTTATATGAATCAGTGAGTAGTTTGCAGCTAAACATATCTTAAAAGTCACATTGTTTTATTTCATGTTGGAAGCATGATTGATTGGAAAAACTACGTAAAATTAGCTTCGTTATCCAGTTAATCATGCTGACTTCTTCGAAAAAAATCTTAAGTATTTCAAGATTTTCGTTACAATAAAAGTTATTCATGTTCTTGATTATTTGACTCTATATCTTAATTGCTTCTCTTAATAAAAAAAACTCTATATCTTAATTGCATGTTGTGATATTAGCAAAGTTTCTAGGGTTTTTAGGTGGCTCCTTAGATGTGTGGTGATTTGTAAATAGGTTGCGGCCTCAACGAACAAGGAAGTGGATTCGGCTATCCCTAGCTATCCGGGCTTGCAGCCACAGCTAATATGCCAACTTCACAATGTTACCATGCATGTAAGCCACCTTTTCTTCTGAAATTTTTGTCATATCCATATAATGACGCGATTTTAATGCTTGAATATGTTGAAATCACAGGCAGATATTGAAACAGATGAAGTATATGCTCAGATGACTTTGCAACCACTCACCACTGTACTGCACATTAACTTCCTTGTTACAGCTATGAATTTTATGTGGCCTTCAATTCTTCGTTGCTCATGTGATTTTTCACTTTTGCCATTTTGATCAGCAAGAGCAGAAAGACTTATGCTTGTTACCAGCAGAACTGGGCACCCCGAACAAACAGCCGACCAATTATTTCTGTAAAACTTTGACAGCTAGTGACACCAGTACCCATGGGGGATTCTCTGTCCCTCGCCGAGCAGCTGAGAAAGTTTTTCCTCCCCTTGTACGTCCAACAGTTACCTACTTTTATGGTCGCTAATGCAATTTTTGATTAGTTAACTATGTTTCTATTTATTTCTTCAGGATTTTTCTCTAACGCCTCCTTGTCAAGAACTGATCGCAAAGGATCTTCATGGAAATGAATGGAAATTTAGGCACATATTTCGCGGTGAGTTCTTGAAGATATCATCTGTTTTAGCAGTTTTCTGAAGCTGACATTTTTTGTTCTTCAGTAGTAGTTAAATTAAAGAATTCTTGTTTACAGGGCAGCCTAAGCGACATCTCCTTACCACTGGATGGAGTGTGTTTGTGAGTGCAAAGAGGCTTGTCGCTGGAGACGCCGTTATTTTCATATGGTATGCAACAAATTTTGTAAAATGATATTAGTGCTATACTATTCCTATCCATAAACTTACACGTGTCGGACTTAACTCTCTGGTAGGAATGAGAACAATCAATTGCTTTTGGGAATTCGGCGTGCTCAACGTCCTCAAACTGTTATGCCGTCATCAGTTCTGTCCAGTGATAGCATGCACATCGGTCTTCTAGCTGCAGCTGCTCATGCAGCAGCTACAAACAGTCGCTTCACTATCTTTTACAACCCAAGGTACAAATTCTGCTTTGTTTGGTTCAATTAAGTAGCTGTGTGCAATCACATTTGTGTCTTTTCTGATTTTAGGGCAAGTCCGACTGAGTTTGTCATATCACTGGTGAAGTATGCCAAAGCAGTGTATCATACACGTGTTTCTGTTGGGATGCGCTTCCGGATGCTATTTGAAACAGAAGAATCAAGTGTTCGTAGGTAGGTCTCCAATTTGCTTGCCGATTTCTGATCTTTTCCTTTTGTGGAGTTGGGCGGAGGACCACCATACGACCGACACAAACATCTTTTAACATCATTCTCTTTTCTTGACGTCATAGCGTATATGCCAAAATTGGTAAACTTTCTTGATTGAATGACGTAGGATTTGAAGTTAGTTTATCTTCCTCTTAAGATGCTATTACCTTTCACGAGCCCCTCGGCTGGCGTGCTTTGTATTTCAACAGAATGTTGAGAAATGTTTGCTGTATACATGTAAAAATGAAGAAGGCATGATTCACCCACCAACTATTGAATTCCGTTCTTCTTCGTATGGTACTGATATATGTTTGAACTCAGATATATGGGCACGATTACTGGAGTCAGTGATATAGATCCTGTTCGCTGGCCAAACTCACATTGGCGCTCAGTGAAGGTTTTTCCCTCTATTTTGATCAAAATTCGATTATTTTTCTTTATGCATTGAGTGATCATGGCATAATTTCTATTAAGTCATTCGACATTTCCTTCTACTTTTGATGAAATTCGGGATTATGTTTCACGCACACTGACAGCTGTTGAAAACAGTCTTAAAACTTCCAAGAATGGCTTTATCATTTACTTCTAGTGGGCCTTCTTTTGCTCAATGCTGAATGTTGACAAGCATACGTTTCTCTTACTATTTTAAGCATATCCTGCATTTCTTATTTAGGTTGGATGGGATGAATCAACTGCAGGGGAAAGGCAACCGCGAGTATCCTTGTGGGAGATCGAACCCCTCATGACCTTTCCCATGTATCCGTCTCCATTCTCCCTCAGATTGAAGCGTCCATGGCCGTCTGCACTGCCTTCCTTTCCAGGTCTCATTCTAGAGCTTTAACGGTTACCTAAGAAACGTGCAGTTTCCTTATATGTTTCTCTTCTCGTTACTCACTTCTTTGGCTATTCAGGTGTTGGAGATGGTGATATGAGCCTTAATTCTCCACTGACATGGCTTCGTGGTGGTGGTGGAATTGGAGATCAAGGGATGCAGTCGCTCAATTTCCAGAGATTTGGCATGTCCCCATTCATGCAGCAGCCGAGGCTCGATAACTCCATGCTTGGTTTACAACCTGATATGTACCATTCGATGGCGAGTAATTCTTTCCAAGATGCACTCTCATTAGACCCCTCTAAAGTTCCCAATCAGTTGCTCCTGCAGCTCCAACAAAACGTCTCTGCTTCACCGATCCAGAATCAAATGCTGCAGCAGTCGAACCCTCAGCAGACCTTCGTTCAGAACTTCCCAGAGAATGTCATGTCTCAGGCTCAAATGTTGCATCAGCAGTTGGAGCTCCACCAGCAGTTCAAAGACCAGCAGGAGCAGCAACTGCAACAACACGAGCAACGAGTTCAGCAGTCTCAGCAAATGCATCAACACTTGCAAGATCAGCAAAACAAAACCACCATCCAACACGGGCCAAGAATGGGGCAAGCCTCTCAACACCAGCTCTCGCCTCTGCAGGCGATGGCCTCGACAAGCCAGCTGCACAACTTCTCCGACCTCATCGGGAACCACGTCTCTTCCTCTAATGCTCCCTCAATGCCTCAGAACCTTTTAACTTCGTTCTCCAATGAAGGCATGGTGAACTGGCATGGACCCAACAACACCTTAGTCTCTCATTCCTCGTCATCAAAGCGTGTAGCATTAGACCCTCAACTCCCTCCCAAGGTCTCCCAGTTTGGAATGCTTCATCCGGATGAGTTAGTGACACCTGGTCCCAAGCTCCCCGACCTCTCAGCTTTGTTGCCCCCGTTTCCTGAAAGAGAGTTCTTGGGTCTCCAAGGTGCCTCTGACTCTCACAACAAAAGCCCTTATGGAGTTACTACAGACTCGTCTTCGGCTATGATGCTGAATGGGTTATCATCCTCCTTTAGTAACACGGGCAATGAGAACGGATCGTTTTCAATGCCTTATGCTACCCCTGCATTTGTGAGTGCTGCAGGCACCGAGTTTCCTCGTAACTCAGAGATGACTTCTTCCAGTTGCGTAGATGAGTCTGGCTACTTGCAGGCCTCGGAGAATGCAGACCAAACTAACCCACCCCCTGGAACCTTTGTGAAGGTGGGTAGGCATATATTTCTATGCATACTCTTTTTCACAGATTAACACAAATTTAAAACATTTTTATCAGGTTCATAAAACAGGGTCCTTTGGACGGTCGCTCGATATTTCCAAGTTCAGCAGCTACAACGAGCTCCGCAGTGAGCTTGCTCAGTTATTCAGGCTGGAAGGCTTATTGGATGACCGTCAGAGATCAGGCTGGCAGCTTGTATTTGTTGACCGAGAGAACGACATTCTTCTCCTCGGCGATGACCCTTGGCAGTAAGAGCACCTAACTACAGTCTTGCATTTATTTTGACAAAAACAGCATCTTTAATTTTTTATCGGCTCCATATAATTACTCGAAGCATCTTCATCGAGTCTCTCGTGTCTGTCCAATCCAGGGAGTTTGTAAATAGCGTGTCGTGCATCAAGATTCTATCTCCTAACGAAGTACAGCACATGGGGAAAGAGGGGCTTGACCTTCCTAATACGTCCCAGTCGCAAGTGCTTCCCAACAATGGCAGCAGCTGCGATGACCGTACGAGCCACAAGGAATCGAGAGGTAGCTTCAACAGGATACCCTCTGTGGGCTTGTTCGACTACTGATGATGGCGCGTGGCTCAAGTAGACCTCGGTTTATGTGTAAGACGTTAAGTTTCGTATGACCATTGTTTGCAAGAGGTATTTTATCACTTTTTCAGACTGTTGAGGCCTGCAATATATGTAATATTCTGTTGTATGTAGCTTGGTCTGATGTATTTGACACCTCTCTGAATTTATTGTGATGATATAGTATATATATTTTGAGTCTCATGCAAATCCACTCCTTATTATAGAATCGCAGTACTAGACCAGATTAGGGTTTTTAGATCTAATTTTTTATAGATGAAATATGCACATGTGTAAATTATTTTCGCCTTCCGCCTATTTTACTTCTGCCCAGGGCAAATAAGTCATAACATATTGGGAAGATTTAACTTAATTCTAGTAGGTCTAATACGTACATGCGGTTTTGCCGTCGCGTACCGTTCTTTCTCTCTGCAATGTCTATAACTGCCGCTACGGCGCTGACAACAAAATGGAATGATAGCTTAATTGAATTGTGTAAAATGTTAGCCTAATTGAATTGTGTAATAAGCACATGAAATGATGTAATAAACTATTTGAATGAACTATGTGTAGTCGTAGAAATGATGTAATAAACTATTTGAATGAACTATATGTAGAAGCATTTGAAGTCCTACTGGAATGAAGTAAAAATCTTGTCCAATGAAGTAATAATGTTTTCTAATGAAGTAATAAATCTATTGGAATGAATTGTATTTTTTAAAGTGAATAAAGTAAAAAATCCAATGAATACGGATGAAGCATGTGATGAATCATTTCAAAACTTACTGGAAGTAAGTAAAAACATAATGTAGTCTCAAGGTATTACGTACCAGAATGAAGTAATAAACCTATGGCAAAACACATCCTTAAGTCCTTGTACTTTGATTGTTTATTTCAATAGGTCCTTATATAATTTTTTCGTTTTAGTAAATCCTTGTACTTTTATATTCGATAAATTCAAATCCTTATTTGACGAAATCGTTCATTTCCGTTATAAAATAACACATAATATATTAATTATTTGAATATATTCCACCTAATATCCTAGTTGGAAAATATAAACATAACTAAATATAAAAAAAAGATAAAAATAAAAATAAAAATAAAAAAAATTAAAGAATTCCAAATCGTTAAAAGAAATTTGTTGTTTGATTATTTGAAGTAGGAATATTAATTTATAGAAATTTTGCATAAACCTATTACAATGATGTAAAATTGCCTTGATCACAACAACTTATCCCATAAATCTTTGTCATTCTAGAAACTAGTCTTGCAAAGAATCATCAAATTCTGTTTTATTACCAGCTTAGAAATTGTGGTTTCTTTCATGAGTGTTGTGTTTTCTTGAATTTGTAAGTGCAAACGTCGAAGAGGGAGGCAAGATGGATTAACTACACAGCCTTTAGTTAAAGATAATAGCAGAATTGTCACAAATTCACTCAACATATACATACACTTTTACATCATTATACACAGCAAACGTTCTTGCCTGAAATATACCAACACATTCTAACCATTAATACACACACATGGACTGATGCTCCGATCACTCAATTGGGAAACCTTCTGATTTCCACAACTGTTCACAAAGCAACAACCACCATACATTTGCCTTGCCACTACACCACACTGCTTACATACGAGAGATGAGCAACGGGACAGAAACCGGGCTGTCCTCGCCCATCACCGGCTGGAAAAGATCCAACATGCCGTACCTCTCCAAGACGCGCATCCTGCAATCCTCTGCAGCCATCAGACCGGTTGCGTATGCACCATGGACAGACCCCGGATAATCTATGCTCGTTGCTTCACCAGCGAAGAACAGGTTGTCGACAGGGATCCTCAGCCGCTCGTAGAGCTCATGGGATTTCCCGACTCTGTCGTAGCTGTAGGATCCCAGCGTGTTCCTGTCGGATCCCCAATGAGAAACAAGGTACTGTATCTGCAAGATCACACAAGTAACATCGTGTAAAGAATTTCCGACGTCTACAGCCACACATACGAAACACAAGCATTACACATGTGCACGAGATATGACTAACCGGCGCATCAGCATTTGGAAGGATCCTCTGGAGTTGTGCCAAGGCAAACTTTGCTGCTTCCTCGTTGGACATTTTCTCAATCTCACGGGCAAGCTGGCCAGCGGGCATGTAAACAAGCACTGCACGGCCGGTGGCCTTGTGCAGATTGAGAAAATAACTGCACTCGTACGAGGTCTCAGCAACAACGCCCAAGAACTCTACATTAGGCCAAAACACCTTCTCAAAGTGTAAGATGATCTTGTTCTCGATCCCGATTCCTAGGTCGTTGATGGCTGCTTCCTTCCATTCAGGTAGTCTCGGCTCAAAACTGATGCAATTCGATTTCAGAACACCAAGAGGAACAGTGACGACAGCAGCATCTGCTACAAAGGTCCTCCCATCTTCTACAGTCACCTTCACTCCGTTGTAACGCCTAACGACTTTGATCACTCTAAAAGGTTCACATCAAGAAAGGTTGAAATCAGTATTCTTCACTAGAAAGGGTTAGTCTAGGCCATTAAGGAAACATGCTACCTGTGGCCCAAGCGAATGTCAAGACCTTTGGCAAGAGTATTAATAACAGGGCGATATCCTCGCACCATTAGCCCATGGCCACCAGGGAGTAACTCTTCCTGTAAATGCAAATATTACCAACCATGAAAATCATACTACAAGGATGGAGCTAGCTTCGTCACTAATAAACAGATTTTTCACTAGGAAAAAGCCATAGTAAAAGGAAATAACCTGATCCCAGCCTCTAAGTGATATGGTATCAGAATCTGCAGAAAACCAGCCTTCCATTCTGCATAGGTACCACTGCAAAACTTTATGACCAAGGCCCTCCAACCTGAAATAGAGAGGAGTTGAATCTTCGTTAGAGGACCGTTAATAAAGTATCTTTATACGAAGTGTAGGATGTTGCTGCATCTATACAACCTTAAATCTGGTCTCCTGTCGAAAGCAATTGAGATGGCGCGCTTAATGGACATGTCCTCACTGAATTCCTGTCTTATGAGTTCCGTCTACAGAAAATTAATTTGAGAAACAATTAGAAATATAATAGGCTAATGAGGTGTCCAAATAAATCTCTAGCACTCATCATGTAAAGAGATAAGACGTACCTCTTTCAAGATGCTCTCAAATGCTTCACCAACTTTCGACACAAGATCAGGGGAAATTTGCTCCCCATCCATATCAAAAAGTGCATAACTGAAATTGAGAAGATATTAGATAGTAATCGATGGATTTTTTTTACTTATCTGAATCAAAGCAATGTGTCAGACCTAATATAAAACTTACTATTGAAGCCAATATATACACACATACAAAAAAGGAAGAATAAGAAAACACATTCTTTTGAAGCTGCAAAATTACCTCTCGAGATCATGATCATACAAAACAGAGTTATCCCCACTAGTACGATAAAGTGGCAAACCCAGTCGTCCTATAACAGGGGCCAACGGATTTTCCTTGCACACACCATGTAACCTGAAACATGAAGGAACATGGTGGCAAGCAAGATTAGGATTATTAGAGCAATCAATATATATTGTATAGAGGGAGAGAGAAAGCAACACCAAACTAAAAGGGTTAACTCGTTTTCAGTTGTTGAAGCTCCAAACAACACAATTAAAACACTGTCCATTATATAAATGGACAAAGATTTTGACATCTTTGCATTCTACAATCATACACAAAGCTTGCATTTCCGAAACATATACAGAACGGCTCGTTGCTTGAAGGCACTTATTTAGTTATTTCAAGAAGGCCTACAAATAAAAGTAGTGTTGAAGAGTGAGACAATTACCATGAAGCACCCAAGTCCAGTGGGAAACCAAAAGAGTAGTCAGTGTGCACTCTCCCACCTATTCTATCACGCGATTCAAGCACGACAACCTGCACACAGAAATTCACTTGTTTCAAGACTTGTATCTATATCCTTTCTTAATCATGCATAATTGCATACTAAAATATACCTCAAATTCCGCATCATGGAGAGCTCGTGCAGCTGCAATGCCGGCAAAACCGGAACCTATAACAATAACAGATGGTGATGCCATCGACTTCCTCCCAGAGTTTGAATAGCAAACAGCTGCAATATGCAAATTTTTCTCAATAATCAACCTTAAAAACATAGTAATTCACTCATTTCTTCACATTTTAGAGTATACTTATTATTTATTAATAAATCAGCAATAAAAGAAAGCGTTAAAGTAGCAAATTAAGATGAACATCATACATAAAAATTCTAGAAAGAAAAAAAAAACTCAGAATAGCAGGCTTAAAAAAATCAACAAAGGAAAAAACAGATACCAAATCAAATTCCATGCACAACTTACTGATTTAACAATGTTTCAACTAAAACAAAACTGGCGCCAAAAACTAACTCAAACACACACACACACACACACACACGCACGCACAGTGTTAAATCTCACCTCTTTGGAGTTGTCCTCTACTATTATTCCTCGACTCCATAATTTGCGACGATCGGAGCGAAAATGAGAATCAACGAAATTGATCGAAAATTTTAATTATTAATCCTGCAACAGCACAGGTGACTTCAGCAGCAGAAGCGAGAACAAAAAGGAATTTGCTGAAGAGCACTGGATAAGTGACGAAATTGTTGGAATCTGAAGAGCTGTTTAGCTGCAAACTTTCTACGAATTAGGAAAAATGCGGAGAGAAATTGCAACGGTGATGAAATCAGAGATTGAAGAAGCAGATTGTGTGGATTTGAGAGGAGAGAGATTGAATAGTTAGGTACTTTCTGGTATTTCTGCATCATGTTTTCGAGTATTTATGGAGAGAAGATGAAAGCACTTCCACGTTTTTTTGGTATTTTCTTTTATTTTTTTAATAATATCTTTTTTCCTTTCAAATATATTTAATTATTTGCATTACCGCCTCTGAAGTTTTCCTTTTCCACGATGTTACCCCTCAAACTTTTAAAATGTGACTCTAATACCCTTTTATACTAAAAATTCACTCCATTCGTTTTATATTACTTGAATATTTCTTTTTGGAGTGAAAATTGTGTAATAAATAATTTTCAAGATAATAGGGGGGAGGGAGTAAAATAATACTCCCTCCGTCCCCTAATAGGAGTCGTTGTTTGACCGGGCACGAGTTTTAAGAAATGTAGAGAAAAATTGGTTGAAAAAGTTAGTGGAATGTGAGACTCACTTTTTTATATTGGTTTTATAATAAAATGTGAGTGTAGTGAGTTAGTGGAATGTGGGGCCTACTACCATTTATGGTAAAAATGAAGAGTGACTCTTAATGGGGGACGGCCCAAAATGAAAATTAGCGACTCTTATTCGGGGACGGAGGGAGTATAAATTAATATTACACTATTTTTTTTGTCATATAGAAAAATATCACAATAGACGTGAAATGAAATACTACAACTCAAATAATATAGGGAAATGCGACAAGAAACGTGAAATGAAATACTACAACTCAAATAACTTGGAATGAAATATGAATAATTAATTAAAATAATACTAAATGAATTTTCGTTTTTTGGTTTTGATATGCCACATAGGAGTTAGGTGGTTAATAACCGTATCATTAAAAAATGAAACATCAATTTGGTCGGTAGCTAGCAAATTAGGTAACCACCTCGATTCATATAAGATTGCTAAGATTGGAGCTTCAAATTAAGATAAGGTAAAAGTTTGATTAAAATGGGATTAATATGTGTGATTAGTTGCAACGTGTGGTGATTTCTTGATTCTTTTTCTAAACCAACTTAATTAGTTTTTTCTTGTAAGAAATAGTATTAGTATGAAATACTACAACTCAATAATTAAATCAACAAAGTGTACCTTTTCATATATAAATAATTGAAGTTAATCTAAGGGAAGTAAAATTTGCTCTATAATAATGTTTTAAATATGACATTAGTATATTTATAAAAAAGAAAAGCTCATTTAGTTGATTGAAAAAGACTCGAGCAATTGAAAGTAGATATAATTGTTAATGTACTTTTGTATTCCATGTTGCGACGCGTAGGAGTGGAGAATTTAGGTAATATACATTGGATGATGTATCACACCACTAACATCTTGTTTTTATAATAAAATAAATTGTTAGACCAAAATATGTTATTATCATCGTAATCGTTATTTATTAGGATGCATCAATTGAGGATAATAAAAAGTTATACTAATGCCGTTATGCGTCTCTTTTGCGCAACAAATATGACTTAGATATAATATTGCATAAGTTAATAATTTTTTAATCATATATTCATTGATTAGATCAGTTTACTTAAAAAATAGGGTTTTTAAAAACTTTATTCATTATACAAGACAAATTTCCATTTTTATTAGTATTATTTTAACTAATATTTGCTTGAAAAGTGTTTTATTAATATTTGAATTTGAAATATTTTAGATTGAATAATACCCACTTAATCGTTAAGCTATTTTTAAAGGGACAGCCACGTTAAATATTAATAGATGATGGATTGATGTTGATATAATTGAAATGATAATATGGCCCCTCCATGGGATGTGACATATAGGAAATGTGAATTGATAAAATGTGTCAAATTTTGAATCTACATATAATTGATTTTATTGCACGTCCAAAAATTTGGTTAACAAAAATTTTACTTGTACGACTACCTCTATGTTCGGATCTCACATTCTCACTACTCCAAAAATATTTCTTAGATGATAATCCAACTACTAATATGGATCATTATATTTGGAAACTGATTAATCATATTTTTTCAATATTTGATAGTATCATTTTTGTGTATAATTGTATATGCATGCTAGTATGTCATTGAGTGTATTGCAGTTCATTCAAGATTCAAAATTTTGAAACGCATAATATCATTAGGAATATTAATGTTAGACTCAAAGAATATTGAGGTTACAACTTAAATTAATGATTTAGAAAGTGACTAAAATGTTGGTGTATATCGTTATAATCTCTTTTGCAAAAGTAATAGTACTTGTACACAAGAAAGAATGGTATTGTATATATGACAAAAATGATATTATATATATATATATATATATAGGGTTTTGATCTTTGCAAAACTGGATTTAAATACAGAAACGCAGAACAATATCATAATTAGGGCACTTTTAGGTCATAATTAGGTAATTTGTAGGTCATGCTAACAGAGCATGACCTAAAACGATCTTAGTATGACATTAAATCCAAATATTATAATATGACCTAAAATTGCTTAATTATGACCTTCCGTGTTTTTGGTTAATTATTGACCATTAGATCATCTAATCCTAGGGCTGAGATTTGGTCTGCATTTCTGGATTTAAACACATACTTATTTTGATCATCTCCCTATATATATATATATATATATATATATATATGGAATATTGATATTAGCCTCAAGAAATAATGAGATTATGACTTGATGTTATTGATATAGCAATAAAACAAAATTACTTTATTATCATTTTTATTATATTTCTTTCTTTATTTCTTTAATGCTCCGTATTATTCTTCCTTATACTTTATTATCTCTCAACTTAATTATCCACATCATTTTTTTAAATCACGTGATTAAAAGTAACCTCTCACATATTACGGGACGAAGGGTTTATCATTTTTCATGAGTCTCATTATCATTTTTTCAGAAGTATATTATCATTTCTTAGCATCATAATATCAGTCACAAAAGATAAATTTTCCAATGCCACAATACCTTTTTTTCAGCTTTTGAATATAATATCATGCAATTTAGGTTTGAATTAAATTCTTATAAAATTACTTTTAATTTATATTTTCAATGTGGAATTTAAAAAATTTTAATTACTGTAGAAGAGAAATTAGTTTGCATAAAAGTTTTGGGAGAAAATATATAATTATATGAAATTTTATATTAAAATGTCAAAATTACTTTATTTACTAGTAAGAAAAAAATGGTTTAATTATGGCGGTCTAATCACGAAATTGAATTATCAAAATAAAGTGATACTGGAGCGAGGGACGGGTCGTGCTTTTGGGGCGGCTTGATTCGAGATACTGCATGTATATGGAAGCATGGGTTTGTCATCAGCGTAGGAGGTTGTTCCATTTTGCTAGCTGAGATATGGAGTACTCTTTTATGGATACAACTAGCGGAGGTGGAAAGTGATAATTTGTGGTGGTCTCCATGATTCTGGGCAATTTAAACTATCAACTGCCGCTCCATTGTGAAGCGAATTCGTGATATGCATTCGGGCTTTGATTTAATTATAGTACGCCATGTGCATCGATAAGGTAATTTTGCTATTGACTACATCACACTATCTATGCATACACGTTTCATCAGGGTGTCCATGTTCTAGATACCTCTCCGTCAGATATTAATATTTGGCTCTGCATAATAGACTTGGTGTCTCCATCTCCGGTAATTTTTGTTTTGAGTTTTTTGACTGTTACCGCTTTTTACTACTAAAACATATAGTGATGCTACTACTACATATTAACATGCATTTGATTACGATTTTTATAATATATCTATCTGCACCTCGTTTTTTATGTATTTACTTTTATATTTACTAGCCAAGTACTTCTTACTCATTCTATTAAATTTATTGTGGTGACAATTCTGCCGCCGATCTAAGTTGATTGTGAACCTTATAGTATCTTAGTATTTGAACATCAATCTCGTGGCGAATTATATACCGACACATCACTATTCCTCGTGCTAAATATATATGGTGCAAAATCATTTAAATGTTTACTTTTTGGATTTTTTATCCCTCTAGATATTCATTCTACAAAACTGTATTGTACTATAAATAAACCAATACTATATAGTAGTATATGTTTTATTTGAATTATATTTTAATCAAACCTCTACTCCATAAATGACGCCACTCAGCGATACACTATCATGTAGTATATGATAGAATTCGATAATAATTTCGAATATAAAGGCTCAAGGCATATAAATCACAGTCAATAATGTGTATGTTACAAGTAGTGTTATACTATCAGGTTAGTATGAAATTGATAAATAATCAGTCATAATATACTAGCCGAACCTTTTACTTGGCACACGTGACATAACAAATTTGTGATTGTAATTTGCTTTGGATTTTTTTATTCGACATGAGAAAACATATTGGAATACCTATACATATAAAATTATATGTACTCTCCTTCTTGGGTGATGAAATAATGACTTCTACAAATTTATGGTCAAATGTCATGTTCGCGTACTAAAAGAATACAATCTCATTTTGGGGTCATGCATATTTTGTTATAGTATTTTATACATATTTTTTAGAAGAGTTACATACGAATAAGGTAGATTGTTTATCCGTGGTCATTTAAACTTTAAAATGCATCTGCCTAATTTTTTTGTTTTCCAAGATATCGCTCCTGCCAACAACCAAAGAACTAACCATCGTCCTAATTACCGTCAGTGCACTAGACAGTAGGAGACTAGCCAAATGATTTGCTTCATTTACGTTTCTTCCTTTTCACTTCTATAATTTCTCTCTCAACATTAATTAGAGATGAGCATTCTTAGAGCATCCGCATCGCTGGCTCAATACTGTCTCGGTCTCGTCCCGTATCCCTCCGCCAAGAAGAGGGTGGCGAGTTGGCCACGTGGCGTGTGGCCTTGACGCCCACTCGCCGGCTCACGAGTGGGCGTCGTTTATATCCGTTGAAAAAATATTTTTTTATTTTTTTAAATTCTGAAAAAAATTGAAAAAAAATTTAAAAATTCCCCCAAAAATACTAGCCGTTTTCCCCAATATTTTAATTTTTTTTCTATTTTTTTAAGCCCCCAATCACTTCTATAAATATAAAATCATTCCCACAAATTATCCATCATAAAAAAACTCTCTATTCTCACTCAAACACTTTACATTCTTCATCTCAAAACATTATTCTTCTCCCAAATTTAATCCATTCATGGATCCATTTGAGCAAATGCGTCGAATGATGGAAGAATCGCTAGAAGCAGATCGACGTAGGGAGGAGGAGGAAACCGCGGCGCGTCAAAAGCGACCCCGGAAATACATCCATCGTGACCGGGAGGAAGCCGCCGCAAGGTTGGTACGAGATTACTTTTGTGAGAACTCAGTATGGGGAGATACCTACTTCCGTCGCCGTTTCCGCATGTGGCGGGAGCTATTTTTGCATATCGCAAATACATTGGCGGCCCGGGAAGAGTACTTCCAAGAAGGGTACGACACTATTGGCCGTCCCAGTCTCACGACACTCCAGAAATGTACTGCAGCAATCCGTCAGCTTGCTACTGGACAAACGACGGATTTTTTCGACGAGTACCTGCACATTGAGGACAACACTGGGAGACTGTGTTTGATGAACTTCTGCAAAGGCGTCCGGGCAGCCTTCACCGAGGAATATCTCCGGAAGCCAAGCACCGCAGATTGTCAGTTTATGTTCCGACTTCACGAAACAGTGCACAGATTCCCCGGGATGCTTGGCATCGTCGATTACATGCATTGGCAATGGAAGAATTGCCATGTGGCGTGAAGGGGATCATACACGAGCGGCCACAAAGGCACCCACCCCACCGTTATACTTGAGGCCGTTGACGACTACCGGCTATGGATTTGGCATGCATTTTTCTTGGTTCCCGAATCGAACAACGACATCAACGTGCTCAACCAATCCGACCTCTTCAGCGAAGTTTTGAATGGTAAAGCGTCGGCCATCAACTTCACCGCTAACAACCGCTAGTATAAAATGGGGTACTATCTTGTCGACGACATCTATCCGAAGTGGCCAACCTTCGTGAAGACGTTCAACAGGCCGATAAACAAAAAACAAGATCTTTTTGCGCAAAAGCAAGAGGCTGCTCGCAAGGATGTGGAAAGAGCGTTCGGGGTTCTACAAGCTCGATTCCACATTATCAAATCCCCGGCTCGTACGTGGTTTATGGAGAATATGGTCGACATCATGTATACGTGCATAATCTTGCACAACATGATTATCGACGAAGGACTTGAAGCGGGAAATTGGTTCGACCCTGAAACCCCGGAAGGCTCTACCGCAAGTAGTCCGCCTCGTAGTGGAGTGCATCCTTCTTTGCAAGAGCGAATGTGTGTTCGGGCAAGGACACATGATTCTATCGCCCACGCCCAACTCCAGGAGGATCTAATGGAGCACATTTGGATAAAATTTGGCAACCGTTAGACGATCACCGCATCACTTTCCATGATTATGCGGATTTCAATAAATTGTAATATTAGGATTTCAATTATGTATTTTTTCATATTTTTGGATGTTGTAATTTTTGTGATTTTTAATGATTTTATGAATTATTAGTATTAATTTAATATTTCAATGAAATATTAATTGAATTTGTTGAAAATAAAAATAAAAAATGAAATTGAATGAATAGTTAAGGGATTGGATGATTAAGAGATGGAGGGTTGCAGGTGCTGTCTCTTAGTTACAGAGATGAGGTAAAAAGTGCAGTGGAGCCCATGAATAGTTAAGGGACGAGACGGTATTGAGATATGGATGTGGACGGCCTTAGGGTTTGATCCATTGATAGAGAATTTAATAGTGGAATGCACTCTAAGAGCACGGGAAAGCATAGACAAATTTTGCTGTTTTATTTTTTTAATAAATTAAAGGCTCAAACCTTCAACCCAACCAAAAACGGACAACAAGATCACCAAACAAGAACAAACATCAAGTAAAAAAGACACAAAAGAAATGAACGACAAAACCACGACCAACACATCTCCCGCCAACAAAGAATGCAACAAAGAGGCAAAAGCAGCACCACCGCCAAAAGGAGAGAACAGTGCGACCCACCCTTTCCAAAAACACATGGAATTATCGTCTCTCTTGTCCGAAATTGCTCGCAACGATTGGATTCAATCTACTTGAATTATACCAAAATTGTGTATCGTCATTCACCACTGCAATTATAGCAATTAGCAAACAATATTGATGAATTACTACTACTTGCCTTGCAAATCCAGATCTGAATATATATTGGTTTCATATAAGAGCAGAAATTTTAATTGTTCGTGAAATCAAAGCAAATTAATTGGTCGATAATTTACACGAAGATATCATGGTTGGTATGCAAATCTAAAATTTGGCGAAAGTTGAATTTACAGACAAATTAATTACCTTTTCATAAATTTACCTTAAAGTAGACATTAAATTCTACAAAAAAACATCCGGGTATGGCATGGGCATCAGGGCATGCATCTCTCTCTTTAATAACAACTAGTATCACACCTGTGCTATGCACGGATTAAGGTATTTTCAAATAACATGGACTAAAATATAATTACTGTGATTTAAATTAACCAAAATAGTGGTTATATAAATTAGTACGAATTGCAACGCAATAAAAGAATACTTAAACCAGCAAACGTATAGTACATAAGAGTAATATAATTATTGTGATTTCAATTAACCAAAATGGTGCTTATATAAATTAGTATGGATTGCAACGCAATAAAAAAAAAACTTAATTAGCCAAATAATTCAGTACCCAATTAACTAAAAGAATAAATCTAATCAATTAAAGACTTCGACTAATCATACTAATAATTCGAATACCGAAAAAGCCTAAACCCTCCTTCTCCCATCATCACTGTACCTTATTTTTTTATCGAGAAACTCCATAAAAAGATACAGATTCAAATCTTAAATTTGTAATGCCTCTACTACCATGCACAAAATACAGATACTCATCAACCAACTAACCGAGCAACTATAGACAACTCGAATATGACCACCCTAATGGTGAAATCTCATAAAATAACACAAAAAACCCTTAGATCTATGACTCCATCGCTGCCACATACATGAAATAGTCGATCGCCATCTGCATCGATGTGTCCTCCGCGTCGATAAGGTCCGGGAAGCTCATGTTGATATTCTTCCTGTAATTTCCTCGGACCCCAACAATGTCCAAAAAAAATGCAAATATGAATAACAATGAAAGAACATGTATTTGTAGATAAAAACTAAAAGTTAACCTTTCATGTTCCACAATTCATAACAAAAGACCTTTTAGTTTCTACCATCTTCAACATAATTATACTCCGTCCGTCCCATAAGAATATGCACTCTTTACTTTTTAGGCCGTCCCACAAGAATATGCACTTTCCAATTTTGGAAACTCTTTCACCCTAACAAGGTGGAGCTTATTCTCCACTAACAATACTTTAATTAGTTTTTCTCTCTATCTCTCTCTTATTTTTTTAATTTTGCATTAAAACTCGTGCCGATTCCAAAGTGTATATCCTTTGAGGAAGGAGGGAGTAATATTTACATATGAAACGTTTACTAAAATTTAATATTTGTAGGTGAAATGCTTAGGGAACAAATGCTAATTAAAGGTCACGTACGGTGGTTTTTGGAACGTGGAAAGCAAAACCCGTAGAGCAAATATACTCCACCAATTTAAACCATGGACTATTAATAAAAAATATTTTAATTAATAAATAACTTTTTTATTAACCTGACATTGAATATCAAGTTTATTGTCATTTGTTACAAATTATATCAATAATAAATGTCTATTTTTTTACGTTTCAAATCATAAACTATTTATAAAAAATAATTTTAAATAATAAATAAATTTGTTATTCAAATGACATTCATGTAAATATGACCAAAACTCCCTGAGCTTCATTTCATTGCAATAGAGTGACCCTATACACTAAAAACCTAAACCTTGAAACCTAAATCCTAAACCCTTGACTTTAAAATATACTCATCATGACCAACAAATGAGCCAAATATCAATAAAATTCTCCCTCCGCCCCAGTTCAATTTTACTTTGTTGATCATTTATTCTACTTTGGAGGTTTTAGATCTGTATTCGATATCTTACACTGGGTCGGCCTACTTGATAATCCTTATTAATAGTAGATGTTTTTTTACTCGAATCTTGGCTATAAATCTGTTTATATGCTCATATCAAGAAAGAATAATTTTAATTAAAAAAACATGATGACATTCTGTTTTTTTCCCTAAACTCCACTTTTATATAATTCATAAAAATCTATATGAATATCATTGTAAATATTGAAATTTATAAAATAATTTAGGTTTAAATTATATTTCATATATTTGATTGGATTAAAAAAATTAATTATCATCATTATTATTGTGCATTAAATATTACACAACATTATTATCTAATATTTAAAACTTTTGATAGAATGGAATAGACTCGATCATGCAACAACATGAGTATATTGACAATAATGATCCGTAATTGTATAATATTATTAACCGGAATTTCATTCATTTATACTAAGGTTGTTCACATCCCATACTATAAACGGTATACGTATACCCCATCTCAGAACCCACAGTTAATTATGTCACGTTATTTTACTCCATTTTGAGTGTTGCAATACCTACAATAATTCATACCCCACAAACACCAAAACTATATCACAAATTAATTTGACTTTCTCAAATATTTTTAATTCATCTTAAAAAAAAATTCATTTCATTTTCCCCATTCAATTCAAAAACCTTTCTTGTAATTTATTTATATATCAAATATAATGTATATTCGATAAAAATTACATAGCTTGAAAATGAAAATATGATCCATTAAACATACTACAATAAAATGTAAGCATAAATTAAAACATATTTAAACATTGGAATTCAGTACATAGTATAATAATAAAATGTGAAACGCATTTTTACAAATTAATTGTTACTACAATCTAACCAATTACATTAGCTAAATATGAAGCCCAACATGTTCGGTCCATGCCCTTGAATTCCAGTCACCTTTAACTCATAGAACGAATAATAAATTCATGCGGCCCCTTTGAGTCTCTTCTTCGACTTCTTTTCAGTTTCAGAGCTTTTTTTCTTCCCTTCTTCCCAACATTTCAATATCCGAAAAAAATTGATCTTGAAGGTATGTTTTGTAATTAATATTCATGTATCGTTAAAATCCATTAAACAATGTTAAAATGCATTAGTAAAAATAGTTTTAGTAAAATTATAATTTTATCACACCCCGTGCTATGCACGCCAATTTCACTTTTTTTAAGTATGAAATTTTATTTAAAATAATAAAAAAATATCATTATAAAATTATAAATATATTAATAAGAAACGTATAAAATAATACATTTAATAAAAGTAGTATAAATTTTATTAGGTTACAAACATGACTTATTCTTAAGAAATATATTTCATAAAAAATTATTGTATACCGATTCTGAATTCTAGCTGTATCATTTTGTTTTATTTTTGTATGAAATAATATTTAGTTTTACAATTTTATTAAATATAAATGAATCTATTTATTAACAAAATTTAAGAGTGTAGCATGTAATGTACATTTCTAAAAATAGTTCCAATGGCACTAAAAATCAAAACTAAAATAATCCAACAAATTATCTAATCAAAATACAATGTAAACCTAAACACACCAATATATCACTACAGTCGGCATCTCCCAAATCCTACTCAATACAAATTCTTTCACTTTCTCTCTACTTCACCTGAACCTGAACCTGAATTATTGAAACCCTCTGAACCTGAAATGAAACAGTCTCACTGAACCTGAAATGAAACAGTCTCACTGAACCTGAAATGTGCATGTTATTTAATGGTGTTGGTGTAAGAGTAATGCCTCTTTGGGTTTGTGCTTAGTTCAATTTCCAAATCCAATTTCTGGTTATAATCTTCAATTCATATATAACAAGTACCTTACCTGGTTCATACTTTTAGAGCATGCTCGCCTTTCCTCTTTCGTTTGTGGACTTTGCATTAATGATACAAAACAAAAGGAACATAAACTAAATTCTACATCAAGCAATAACTTTTGACCAGCCAAAACAATCTAATTCCATACACATCCACTGCATGTAGAAGGTGAACGAAAACTCTCCAAAGACGTGAAGGTGGTGTTGGAAACACAATCACAAGAGCAAGGCGAGCACCAATTAGCCAATGCAGTTGAATACATTGACATTTAAACAAAATATGATAGCTTTTGGTATTCACAATTCTCTTATAATATGCTCTTTCGAAGAACTCATTCATTACAGTGATTAAATGAAATTAAAATATTATTAGGGAATATGTAGTGCCACCTCACATAAATGGGGTATATTTTTATTAAATACACATAAATGAAATTTTACAATGATTGACATACACCAGTCGGTTATGCACAAATAAAAAAAAGTAATTTCAATTAGATTATAATTTTAATATAAAATGAAATTTCCATAAACACCCCCAAAACTTCCATTTTATATATGTATAGATTAAATATCAATTAAAGCTTAATTAGTTTAGAAGCAGCTGCATGCTCATCTGATTAATTAAGTGTGTTGTTAATTTGAATCCATATTGCTGACAGAGAAATAATGACAAAAGATGGAAGTGAAGACGACATGATTGAAAACCACTAAAGAGAAAGTAAAATACAAAATAAAACTTTCGTGTTAAAAGATACTCCTACTTTAAAAGTAAAAATGTGTTTTAAATGACATTTGTATATGCATTTTAAAATTTATCGACTGCTATTGGCACATTTAAAATTTTGGATTTAACAGATAATTTATAACGTAGCGTTATAATATTGGTACGTGCTTTTTTTTTCCTTCTTTCCTCTTTTCTACTGATTAAAATTACAAATGACTGAACTGGGAAGTAATTAAAAGAATTCTAGTTTTTATAAAAATGAAAATATTATTATAAATAAAAACTACAGTCAAAACATGGACAAACTTTATTTATAAGCGCTTAGGAAACACTATAAAACACAAACGGAAACTAGGAAATTACAAATAAATCGTACAAATGTAAATTATTTTTTTCGCTCCCTAAATAATATAAGATGGCCAAAATCTACTGTCCATCGTTGGAATGTCTTCGGTTTATAAGCTCGATTCGTAAGCACCGTCCGAATTTTAAGTCATTCTGACTCAACCCATTTACAGCATCACTGGCGTTTACTGCTGGAACTGCATAATCTTTAGCATGTACCTCGAATTATTTTGAGTTTGAATGTGTGATAGAAGTGTAGATGTTAAAATTCTTAATATCTTGTCACACATCAACTTGGTAACGATCCTAGCTCACATATAAAAGTATGGATAACCCTCCCCCTTATAAGGCATTTTAAGGGGTGAGTGACCCATTTCTAATATGGTATCAGAGCAGGCCCAAGTCGATGATGGATTATATCTCTTCTCTTGCCTACCCATGTGATGGAAGTCCGATGTGTCATTCCGGCCCACACGTGAGGGGGCGTGTTAAAATTCATAATTCTTGTCCCACATCGACTTGGTAACTATCCTAGCTCACCTATATAAGTGTGGATAACCCTCCCCCTTATAAGGCCTTTTAAGGGGTGAGTATCAGAGCGGACCCAAGTCGATGATGGATTTTATCTCTTTATCTCTCTCTTGCCTACCCACGTGATGGAAGTCCGATGTGTCATTCCGGCCCACACGTGAGGGGGCGTGCTAAAATTCTTAATATCTTATCCCACATCGACTTGGTAACGATCCTAGCTCACCTATAAAAATAATGATGACCCTCCCCTTATAAAGCCTTAAGGTGTGAGTAACCAATTTTTTAACGGTAGATAAACTAAATATGAGAGTCATGAGCCTTATGACAATGCGCATAAAAGAGTTTAAAGGGGAGTAATTATAACGAGTTTTTAAATATAAAAAGTGAGGATGCAGAATCTTATAGAATATAATAAAGAGTTTATAATTATGAGTATAATATAATTGGATAAACCTCTAGTGACTAAACAATGTTTTTTGGGGAAAAGTAGAAGTATAGCTCATTTTTTTTTGTTAACAAAAAGAGAGACCAGTGCTCTACGAACACGTATACTCAAGAGATGAGCTTTTTAAACCTTATATATATATCGAAGAATAAAATCAATAGTATCGTATAACCAAACAAAATTCAATAGTTTTATAATTTTGAATGTATAATTTTTTGTAAAAGCAGCCGCTCAAGGCCTCAGCTACTGCGAAAAGATAAGCAATACGTGATAAATGCGTTAACTTTGTTTTTGTATAGTGACAAGCATTTGGATTCCACATATTTTAAGATATTATCTCCAACTTTTAATAGCAACAATTTACAATCGTCTTATTTTGGTAGTATTTCATGACCCCGTGATTTTTTATATTTAATAAATCCGAAATTCATTGTTTCGTACATCGTGTCATTATCACTAGTGACCTACAGTGACTTGACAAACGAATTTAATCCTCGTGGTTTGCATAGATAACTTTTTGTGTGTTTATTGATAATATTATAAACAAATATTTCGAATAAATAACTGAATTGTAGAGTATAAAGAAATAAATACAAATAAGCACGTGTTGAGGAATTAATAATGGTACTCCCTCCATCCTGTTTTACCTGATTTATTATTTTTGGGTGTCCTACTTTAGAAGTTTCGGTTGAAATATTCTTAAATGGTAATAGGCCTCTATATTTCACTAAATTTTTTTCCAACTCACATTTCAGTATCTTTTTCAACAACTTCTCTTTACATTTTATAAAACTAGTGCCGAACTCAAATGAGATTCCTAAAGTGGGATGAAGGGAGTAAAAAGAATACATGCATAAAATAAAGTTTTCCTATCATTTTCACAGTACACAGTAAAGTAAAAAAATTATTGCATAGCCAGGAAATTATATGAGAGGGAGCGAAAATATATATATTGAGTAATTTTGAGACTTTTAATAAGGCGGATTTTGTGAATAACTTCTTACATATTTGAAAATTAGGGCAAAAATAAATTACTTAGAATGAAACTCATAGAAAATAGAATGAAAAAAAATGAAAGATCGAATAAAGACTAGTTGTATTTGTTTATAGCTACACAAGTACACAACTCTTATAGTCTCCTGTAACAAGTATCTTTTGATTTCTCATAATCATTGATTGATTAATTCTTACCTTAAATCTTGCTTTCAATGAAATTTTTTCCCAACGAAAACGTTTAATCACAATAGTTTTTTTTATTATTATTTTGAGTGAAAAAGGCAATGTGTGATCGAATATGACTATCATGACTATTATGACACCTTGTATGAGTGAGAAATATTATTAAATTATACTTACGTATGTATCATAAGGTCACTTTTTGTCACAAAGACTTACCAAAACTTACAAAAAGAAGCACAAGACAAAAGGCAAGAAAATATGTAATTAGTGAGTAATTGATACACAATTAATAGGTGATTGATACACAATTACATTGTCTAGGAATAAATTATTCCCTACCATACATGGATGTAATATGGCCTATATTAAGGTGAACCTATTGATGAATCAAACACTGAAACATATTACAATCATATCAATTTGACAATATGGTATCAGAGCGGGTGAGGATTCAGAAAATTATCATCATCATCCATAAACCATTCCCAACCCTTTGGCAAAACCAGCAAAAAACATGTTGCATACGAAGGAATTCAACTCCGGCGACATCAAAATCCAAACCACCGAAACGTCAACCCAGAATGTGATGGTGTTTCCACCCGAATTAGCCGCACAATTCGCGGAATTCTTGAAACAGAGCAGCCTCATATCGGTCTCTGAACCACCAAAACCCAACACAACATCAACAAATCACCACCGTCATCACCCAAAATCATTGGGCGATATCACGGTCAAACCAAAATTGAACGGAGAGAACTATCCTCTCTGGTCCAATCTGATGGATCGAGGAATCAGGGGAAAGGGGTTGTCTTCTCACATAGATGGAGTTACAAGTCCCCCAACCCGATCTGATCATTTTTTTTTCAAAATGGCAACAATGCGATCACTGCTTGTTCAATTGGATCATCAACAACATTGAGACATACCTGATTAATGAGGTTTCGCAATATGAGACGACATATGACCTATGGGAGGGTCTCGCCATCACATACGGCAGCGGGGGTGACCCACTCTAAATTTACGACCTACATCGGCTAACCAACACAGTCAGACAAGAAGGGACATCACTCGAAGACATATGGAATAAGTTCCAAGGGCTGTGGATATCAATTGACCGACGAGAAGTGAAGCCAATGGACAAACAAACGCTACGGCTGTATTAATTTCTCACCGCTTTGGATGACAAATATGATGCAATAAAGAAGGAGATAATTACACGCGACCCTTTACCAACGGTGCGCGAGGCTTACTGAATTGTTCGTCGCGAATCGAACAACGATGCCATCCTTGGTGTTGGAACTGGAGGAACATTGAAGGATGGAATAGGCTCCGGCCTTGCTATTATCGACTTTGGACTCTCCAACCAGCCGCCCAACACCGCCAACCGACAGTGGAATCGATGCTCTGACGATAATAAAAGTCGATTGACATGTTCCCACTGCGGCGGAAAGAAGCACACCAAGGATGGGTGCTTTCACCTCATTGGATTCCCCGATTAGTGGGATGATATGAAGAAGGCAAGGAGGGCGCGTACACTGAACAGAAACGGCGGAGGAAGAGCAGCACTCGCTATTACCGACCAGGCTGCCGACACCGGAACTCCGGTGGGTAGCACCGGCACAACACGGCGGGAGGCAGCCGACGGAGGAGCGACCCACACCGGCGACGAGCTAGCCAGAGCATCGGCGGCTAAGGTTTGGGAAGAAGGTAGTAAATTACCCCTTTTATACCCTAATTCTCATGAAATTAAAAACCAACCCCAAACATTCCATAAAGCCCAAAATGAACCCTCCAACTCCTGGTATTCTCAGTTTGACCCCGGGAAAAAATCCTCCTTCAAAAATCGCCCACACACTTCCGGAAAAGATTTAAATGAGCCCATTAGTTTCTGTGCTTTTGTAAATACACCCTCAAATACCCCAGAATTGGAAATTGCCCCCAACATCCCTTGCCACAATAAATTCCAAGCCCTTGCACACTCATCAATATCTGAAAATCGACCTAAAGATTATGAATAGATATTTGACTGTGGTGATACTGATACTATGTCTTATGAACTCACTGATTTTACTAATATTTCTGCTCCACATAAGAAGTACGTTCAGACAGCAAATGGAAGTATAATCCCAGTCCAGGGGGCGGGCACAATCAAGATCACTCCAACACTGCACATCTCGAATTGTCTATATGTGCCTTTATTGGCACACAAATTACTCTCAGTTAGTCATGTAACTAGAGAATTAAAGTGTAAACTTCTAATGGAGCCAAATTTGTGTGTTCTACAGGATATCAAGATGGGGACGACAGTTGGGCATGGCACTGAACAACAAGGACTGTATTATGTGGACAAGATGGCCCAACCTGGTGCTGCGATGCTGACTCATGGACCAACAGAATCACGAGGTTGGCTTTGGCATCGCCGGTTAGGACATCCCTCCATAGGATACATGCGTATATTTTTTCCCAATTTAGCCAGTACTCAGTTTTCTTTCAATTGTGATACTTATTTTTTTGCTAAGAGCCATAGACACTCATATAAGCTCAACAACTCTCGTATGGACACTACTTTCTCTTTGATTCACTCTGACGTTTGGGATCCAACACCTGTTTTGGGTAGCCTTGGATTTAAGTATTTTTTGTTATTTATCGATGATTGCACGCGTTTAACATGGGTATACTTTTTAAAATCCAAATCTGACGTTTTTGAGAAGTTTACTTTGTTCTACAATATGGTGCACATCAATATAACAAGAAAATCAAAATCCTTAGGTCAGACAATGGGGGGGAGGGGAGCAGCGGTGGAAGGGGGAGAGTCTGTTAACTCAAGAATGCAACAGTATTTTTCTGGAAAAGGGTTAGTACATCAAACTACGTGTCCACATACTCCTAAGCAAAATGGGGTCGCAGAGCGGAAAAATAGAAAAATCCTAGAAATGACTAGAGCCCTTCTAATCGACTCACACGTACCGAAAACCTTTTGGCCAGAAGCCGTAGCTACCTCAATTTACCTACTCAATCGGTTACCCACCCATATCCTAAACTTTAAAACTCCATTCGATGTCTTCTCTACACAAAACCAAATTCCACCACCACTTACACTCGACCCTAGAATTTTTGGGTGCTCTGTCTTTGTCCACATACCAAAACAAGACCGAACAAAATTATCTCCATGTTCAGTTAAGTGTGTTTTCGTAGGATATGGGCGGAATCAGAAAGGATATCGGTGCTACGATCCAAAGACGAAACGTCTTTACGTTACCATGAACTGTGATTTTGTGGAAAGCGAATATTTTTATAACCAACTTAGCAGTCAGGGGGAGGAAAAGGGTTCTCAACCCGTTAGTGACCTGCTAAGTTGGTCCCCGAGCCCAAGTCCAGACCACCCACTTTCGCCAGACTCCCCACTTCCTTGCCTACTGTCATTGCCAAGTCCTGTGACAGAAGATGGTCCAACAGACGATGCAAGCCGCGGTACTACCGGGCCGTCTTCGTCCCATGATCAACCTTGCGAATCCAGTGAACTAGCCTCACCGTCAGACCCACATACGATTCCTGAGGTTAGTAATCCTGAGAATAATTCCATCCCTCAGCTTAATACTGACCATGTGAGACAGGAAAATAAGACAAGTGAAGAGTCAGGTGTGAGTGACAGAATGTTTGAGCTGCCACCAAGAAGCACATGAGGTGTACCACCAAAGAGATACTCACCTGACTGTAAGGGACACAAAACAAAGTACTCTATGGCAAACCTCTCCGTTGGACACCTAACTGAGATGGCTAGAGCTTTTGAAGTAGCCTTGTATGAAGAGGATCTTCCACGATCAGCTGAAGAAGCAATGGAACATCAGCACTGGCGAGAGGCGATGAAAAAGGAGATGGATGCACTTCTCAGAAACAATACTTGAGAAAAATGCAGCAGACTAGATGGAAAGAAACCAGTAGGGTGCAGATGGGTGTTCACCATCAAACGACGGGCAGACGGGTCTATCGAGAGGTACAAAGCATGGTTGGTGGCAAAAGGGTACACTCAAACTTATGGGATCGACTATGAGGAAACCTTTTCCCCGGTGGCAAAAATGAATACAGTCAGAACCTTGCTTTCAGTGGATGCGTGCAAGGATTGGGAGCTACACCAGTTTGACGTAACAAATGCCTTCCTACATGGAGAATTGAAGAAATATGAAGAAGTGTATATGGAAGCCCCTCCAGGATACTCAGAAGAATTCGGAGAAGGACAAGTGTGCCGGTTAAAGAAAACTCTCTACGGACTAAAGCAGTCCCCTAGAGTATGGTTTGGGAGATTCTCACAAGCCATGAACAAGTATGGATACTTTCAAAGCTAATCAGACCACACTTTGTTCATAAAAAGAAGGAGTGACGGGATGGCCTGTTTAATCATCTATGTGGATGATATGATTATAATTGGGGGATGATGAAGAAGAAATCGAGGACTTGAAGAGAAACTTATTCCAGGAGTTTGAAATGAAAGATCTGGGAGCTCTCAAATATTTCTTAGGAATTGAAGTACTTCGATCCAAAGAAGGAATATTCCTACGACAGAAGAAGTATGTGTTGGATCTCCTCGCACAAACCGGGCTCCTCGACTGCAAACCAGCAGACATACCACTTATGGTGAATCATGGACTAAAATTTGAAGATGGAGCAAAACTGGCCAATCGAGAAGATATCAGCGTCTGGTTGGCAAGCTAATATATCTCGCCCATACAAGGCCAGACATATCCTATGCAGTGGGAGTCATAAGCCAATTCATGCACAAACCTCAGAAAAATCACATGGATGCGGGCACTAAGGGTAGTTCGCTATTTGAAGGGGACTGCAGGTTATGGAGTATTGCTAAGAAAGAATGGTGATCTTGAAGTGGATGGATACACTGATGCTGACTGGGCAAGCAACCCGATAGACCAAAAGTCTATTGGAGAATACTTTTCCTTCGTTGGAGGAAATTTGGTCACGTGGAAAAGTAAGAAACAGAAGGTGGTAGCATTATCGAGTGCTGAGGCTGAATTCCGAGGAATCAAGAGTGGTCTAACAGAGATTATGTGGTTAAGGCGTTTACTCACTAAGATTGGTCTTCCTCCCAAAAAAAGAAGCCAGTTATTCTGTGACAACAATGCAGCTATCAACATCTCCGAAAATCCAGTTCAGCATGACAGAACGAAGCACGTGGAAGTGGACCGTCACTTTATCAAAGAAAAGATCGAAGGAGGGATTATAGAATTTCCATTTGTCAGATCAGAAGATCAACTCGCAGACATTCTTACCAAGACAGTAAACCCAAAGATGTTCAAGGAAGTCTTAAGCAAGTTAAGCATCAGAGATGTCGTTGCTCAACTTGAGGGGAGTGTCACAAAGACTTACCAAAAGAAGCACAAGACAAAAGGCAAGAAAATATGTAATTAGTGAGTGATTGATACACAATTAATAGGTGATTGATACACAATTACATTGTCTAGGAATATATTATTCCCTACCATACATGGATATAATATGGGTTATATTAAGGCGAACCTATTGATGAATCAAACACTGAAACATATTACAATCATATCAATTTGACTAATATTAGAAGAAGTTGTTATTAAAGGAAATAGAAATATCTTGAATGAGATAAATAAAATAGATAACAAATATAACAGATATTATTTACTTTTGTTGATTCAGCACATTAAACCAAACATCAACTTCGTGGTATGTACATTTAGCAAACACGTATTCAACAGAAATATCTTTAAAAAGAAGAGATATTATCAAAGCATTTTGGTTGTCATTTTTAATTACATTAAAAAGAAAACAACTATGGGCATTTTTTAATACTAGTAATTAAGAATGTTTAAAAAAATTCTTATTTTTAGTGTCTCAACTAAAATTAGGTGATATAAAGAGAAATATTTTTAAAAAGTAAAAAATTAAGATAATTTGCTCTTAATTTAAAAATATTTTCTTTTGTGTTCTAACTTGTGGTTATTTGTCAAAAGTTTCCAACATAATTAATTGAATCTTTATTTTTTCGTTCTTATATAAATTTTTTGTAATTTATATTATTATTACATATTGTTTGGTGGGAAATATGCACGTATAAATAATTATTCACCCTCCAATTATTCAATTCCATAACAAATAATTAGTTATTTTCTAACAAATTTCAGGTTTGACATTTCTTTATGCTTCATTAGTTCATTATAATCCCTTTCCAAATTAAAGCTAAAAAAATACTGTAATGTGGTATTTATAGTACTATTATATTTCTCCATTGAAAGCCAACTCAGTCAGTTTAATTTGTATGAATGAATCACTGATCAAATTCAAACTTTAGAGAATTGACAGACATAATTTTCAAACAGTTATGATTAACCACAATAAAATACTAGTATAAGAAAATAAAAATATTGTTGAACTTCTGAAAATTGTTTTTAATTAACCAATTGTTAATGATATACGTAGTATATGGATCATTTGATTCATGCCGTGACATTTTTGATTAACCACAATAAAATACTATAAGAGATTAAAAAATATTATTGAACTTTTGAAAATTGTTTTTAATTAACCAATTATTAATGATATAATATGGATCATTTGATTCATGTCGTGACATTTTTGATTAACCACAATAAAGTACTATAAGAGATTAAAAATATTGTTGAACTTCTGAAAATTGTTTTTAATTAACCAATTATTAAAAATATAATATGGATCATTTGATTCATGCCATGATATTTAAATAGCTAAAGTGTGACACATGTATGATTGTCGCTAAATTAATCATTTAGATCAATTTTTTCTTGAATGCTAACCTGTAAATTAATTACAAACGTGTGGCGAGAATCTGACTACATCTCAAGCTTTGAATTTAATCAATTTTATCCCTTTAACCTTTAGTAATTGTGTCAATATTTCCCAAAATATCAATTTACTTTTCAATTAGTTTATTTATAATCGTTTCTAAAAAATTAGAAGGTCATTTTTTTATGATAAATCAAAATATTCAAACCACACAAGTGGTGAGGGAAGGTACAAGAAAGAAACAAAACAACAACTACAACAAGAGAAGCACAAACACAAACATAAACGATACGACAATATCCAAAAAACAGACAAGAAGAGAAGACAACAAGAGACAAAGACAGAGGAGAAAAAGCCAAACACAAACTGATAACACCAAAGCAGCTATCGTCCAGAGACCGCTCGAAATCACAGCAGGCACCAAACAGGAGAAGAAACAAGCACTTCCCCACCAAGTCATCTTCTACGTGGGCTTGTTCCCCTTGCCCACCTTTTGACATCCTCCATAATATGTCCCGGTGAAAAAGGAAACTCCGAGCACCATCCTCTTATCGAAGATCCAAGGTGCCAAAAAATAATTTTTTTCTCAAAATCCCAATTAGGCTTAAACTTTTGGAAAATGATCTTATTCCGGATATCCCAGATTGACCAAGAAACAACATAGAACAAGGCAATCCATATTTGTTTTTCAACCTTCCTAAGAGGAAAGCCAAGCCATGACATGAGGCAAGCTCCTGGTTTATTAGGAAGACAAATGGAGATATTCCACCGAGCACCGCAATAGTACCAGAAGTTGCTTGAGATCCTGCAGCTGAAGAAGAGATGTTCGACAGTTTCCGGATCCTCTTTACAGAACGTACATCGATCGTCTTCCACTCCATTCACACCGAATTTGAATAATCGATCTTTGGTGTTTAATCTTCCTTGGAGAATAAACCACACATGTAGTTGAGCTTTAGGCGGGGCAAGGTTCCTCCAAGCCAATCGCCCGTGGTCTGTAGCTGTTTCATCCTTCCCCGTGAGTTTCGTGACCTATAGAACAAAGTTAAAAACCGAGAAAGATTTCGAAGGAAGCCAAGACCAAACTCTGACATCCCTCGTGTTTTCTCTCAAGCAGATGCGGTTCACGGCTTAGAAGGTCATCTTTAGATACGTCATGGCTCGATTCCACCGTTAGAGCATCTCCTACCATTACACAAAACCTAAACTCATTTTAGTGTAATTATACTAAATAGTGGTTTTACTTCAACCACACTAAATAGTGTAAATGGTTGAAGTAAAACCACTATTGGGAGTTTTATTTCTTATGTATATATGTAAAATTTTAAATTCTTATTTTATTATGCAAGCATGTTAACTTTTTAACTATATATATCAAACCGACGAAGTCAGAACTCATTCCAGTAGACAAAGTCAAATTTCAAAACAAAATTACAGATTAAAAAAGGGAACCAACAGAAACAACCAAAATAACTAAAACGATCAAACTCCATTAAAATTGAAAATCACAATTCCAGAATACAAATACACTCGGATTGAAAGTAAAAAACGTTACAACCTAGTACAACGGATAGAAGATCATTTTCTTACTAAAAGAATTGCACAGACAGACAGTCTGAACCACATAGAGACCGATATTGAAAATTGCCACCAGTAGTGAAATTATCTTCGCACTCTTAAAATTTGCATACCAAGTTTTAGCTTCACGAGAACGATAAGTGTTAAAAATTAGTTTCGTCTGACTTAGTTAGGCTATGGAACGATAACTGAACCTGATGATTGACATCCAAATAATGGAGATGAATGTTGTCTACCCCTCACTCCATGGAAGGTTCATTAACGATAGAGGCTTTGAAGTGGTTTATCAAGATATAATGTCACAACCGTTACCTATTTCGGTATATTGTACTGAAGTAGTGTTACCTATTTCGGTATATTGTACCGAATAAATATTCCCTCAGTCCCATAAAATTATGTGCACTTTCCATTTTTATACAACTCACAAGAATATGTGCATTCTATTTTTGGAAAATTACCCCAATTTATTACTATATACATCAACTTATTTACAACTTATACCACTATTAAACACTACTAATAATGCGAGTCACACTATCCACTAACATTACTTTAACTACACTTCACATATTCTCTCTTACTTTACCAATTTTGTGGTAAATCCCGTGACATATCAATTGCCCATATTTTTATGAGACGGAAGGAGTATAATTAAATTTATAAATGATTTATAAATTATTAATGGATATATTTATTATTTTAATCCAAAATAGTAAATTATATTATTATTTTATTATTGATTGGTGTATGTTAGAACCTAAGAATTTAATAGGCCGAGTACAATATTAATAATTATTAATATGTACGGCGCCTCTTCCCAATAATTTTCCCCGAGCTCTCTTAATCTTGGCCTCTTCTCTCTCCTGTATTTTGCCATTTTTTCGCAATCTCCATCTGCTGGATATGTTTTTTGGGAAATTTTACTAAGTGTGGAAATCTCAATCTCTTCGAAATATTTACTAAGTTGGGGAATGGAGAAATACAATATGACTCGGGCTTTGTTCATACCAAGCCTTGTACAATGGCTTTATCACATGATATCGGTAATGAATTTCAATCAAAATTCATAGTTTACTTTTGCTACCATTTGATTTAATTTTTGAATTTGTTTGCAGTTCTCATTGTTGTTGAGATATTCGAGCAGTATGTGCGGTTTGGTTTCCAGGATGATACATATATCCGGCAACTGGTTTCATAGCAAAATAGGGAAGGGAGATTGAAATCTCTAAGCGAGATAACATCCGTCGGGAAAATGCTGATTGATAATCGCACTGCCAACAACTACTGTCGGAATGCCAACTGTGGCAATCTAGCCTCGTTCCTGGTCCGCGTCCTTGAAAATGTAAGGGTGAAGGCCGGAGAAGGCTCTCAAGACTTGGCTGATCTCGGTTTTCAGTTGGCTATAGCCGATCCTGAGGCCATACAGAATGAGAAACAAGTATCCAGCCTCCTTTATGAGAGGATATCCTACCATGTACTTTATTTGGTTATTCTTGGAGCACTTTTCTAGTTCGTGTTTATTACAAAGAGTACGCCATCTAAAAAGGACGGTGGGTGGAGGGAAGATCTGAGGCCTTTTGGAGAGAAGATCTAAGATCTTTTGGAGCATTAATTCTAGGTTTTAATCATAAATAAATTCGACACCTAGAAAGGACATCCCAGTACCATACAAAATTATACTCCCTCTGTCCCATTAAAAATGAAATGTTTTCCTTTGTAGATTGTCCCATTAAAAATGAAACATTTCCTAAAATGGAAACAACTCTTTCTTTCTTTATTAACTCACAAAACTAAAATCTCGTGCCGATTTCCAAATGTTGTACTTAATCTTGTGCCGATTTCCAATCGCCCACACTTCTGATTTTAAATATAATTTACTATGGTATTTAATGTGATTAAGACTTATTTAGGATTAAGTACAATTTATTATGGTAATGTAATGTTCTTTATATGTTTTGCTTATCTGCTATCAATTAATGCTTTATCTGGATTGCTTGTCATATTGTCAGGTGTTTGGCTTTTCAGTTACCAAAGGGGTTTTTACTATGTTTCTGTTTGGTTTAAAAGCATGCAATTTGAACTTTATTATGTTTGGTATTGTAATGTCCTTTCTATGTTTCAAACTAATTTAGGATTAAGTATAATCTAGTATGGTATTGACTTATTTTAATCATATTTTTATCTGATTTGTTATAATCACAACAAAAGAGATTAAATCAGGATAATTCAACTATCAATGCAAAGTAGTATTAATTGCCTATACATACATTTCTCTCAATTTTAATACTAGTTGATAGAAGTAGTGGCACTATTAACGCACATGAATAATATGTTGTCTTACTGAATTAAAATACTTTCAGTTTTAATAGTACTATAAAAGTATTTGATCTGTTTGCTGCGGGCTATAATCCAACTTCCATTTTTAAAATTCGATGTTTTAAAAACATGCCGGGTAGATAGATAAATCGGCAAAACTATCGGTTCAAGCCGGAATACTATATACTATATACTATCGGTTTTGATTTTGAACACTATTTAGCTTATGAATCTGAATAATCCCTATATGTATATATTATACAAAAATATCAAAATTTAGTGAATAGTGTAAAAAGAAGTACTCCTATAATAAAATGCAAGTCTTGAATCTGAATAACTAGGGGTGTGCATTCGGGTTTCGGTTCGGTTTTTTGTCAAAACCGAATTTAGTTCAAAATCCAAACCGAACCGAACCCGAAAAACCGAAAAACCGAAAACCAAACTTAAAAAACTGAAAAACCCGAACAAAACCGAAAAAACCGAAAAACCCGAAAAAATAAATATAATATTAATATATATATGTGTGTGTAATTTATTTTATTTTATTTTATATATACTAATAGAATATTTATATATAATATAAAATTAATAATACATATAATATATATAATATAGTAGAATTTATTAAAAGAATATACTATATATTATATATAATTAATATATTAAATTAATAGAATATATATATAATTCGGTTATTCGGTTTTTTCTTCGCCCGAACCGAACCGAACCGAAAAACCGAAATTTTTGTATTTTCAAAACCGAACCGAACCGAAAAACCGAAATAACCGAACCGAATTTCAAAATTTCGGTTTGGTTCGGTTCGGATATTCGGTTTCCGGTTTTTTTGCTTACCCCTATGAATAACATACGAAGTGGATGGAGCATGCCAAGAAATCCCTTAATTGTGAGATTTTCAAGCTACCTATCAATTATTTTGGTATCGCCCTTGGAGCCAGCCCTAAGAGGGTTCAGACATGGAATCTTATCATCAATAAAATTGAGAAGATATGGTGAGAAATCTATCCAAAGCTAGTAGACAATACTCATCAAAGCGGTACTTACTGATCTATCAATGTAATCCCTCCGTCCACGAAATAATGTCCCAATTTGTTATTCTGGGACATCCACAGTGTAAAGTCCCACGTACTTTTTTCTATTTTAGGTCGTGGATCCACTCTCCACTAAATTCTTACACTCACATTCTAGTAGAGTTCGATCTTGAACTTACTAAACTTTAGTTTAAGTTTAGGATTGATAGAAAAGTTATAGATTAAGGATTTAACTAACTAATTAATCATATAGCTATAATTTGTTTAGCATGTTCAATGTCTCTCTCTACTACTAAATAACGCATCCTCTTTAGCATGAAATAAAATTAGAGGTGGAAGATTAATACATAAAGTTAGGAGCAACATGACTTATCTCTTGTCTGATCAAAGTGTCGTGTTTTCAGATTTTATTCACGTGTTTTATTATCCCCTTCGTATTAAAAAATCATTCTACAAACAATTTTTATTTCAATATCGACAGCTACAATTGAAATTTTGATATTGCAGCAATCATGATGTTGTTAGGTTAATTTAATTAAACGTGAGCGCATTTATTTTACATTGAATTATTAACTCTAAATTACACCTCACTCATATGTGAAAAATAGTAAATTATAGGAGTATCATGATTCATGAGAATTGCAAACAATTATTTAAAAATTTGATCATATTAGCCACTTCAATTGAAGTAAGTGATAAATGGTCGGTTACTCAAACTACCTATCTTTAAATGATAATTAAAAGTCCAATTATAGGATTATTTATTCTATTTCTTTAGGCAGGATAAACGTGCACATAAATATGCACTTTTCAGATGCTTCACTTCCTTCATGTCACACGCTTTACGGTCAACATAGGTAAAATATATTTTTACTGTTCTCAGTTTTAACAATTTCACATGATATTTTCATGGATACCCTAACATTTACTATTTCAAAATTGAATGTCAGTAATAATTGGAAGATCACATTTTCAATGTGAAGAATTCCATACATATATCATTTCAAATTCATCTCAAAATATTGAAATCCATCTTGCAATTTAGTTTGTTCAAAGAGATATATTCTCTCCGCCCGGTCTAAGTGAGTACATTTCATTTTTCACGTGTTTTGAAAAAATAATACTTATAAATAAGTAAAGTGAAGAGAAAGTAAAATTTATAGAGAGAATAATGTAGAAAATAGTCTCATCTATATTATTCTCTCATACTTTGCTTTCTTTTCACTTTAACTATTTATTACTGGCTCAACAAAGTTGAGTCATTTCCTTTAAAAAAAATTAAAATAAAACATCCAATCAGTTTTACTTTATTCCATCATCCACTTTACTCTCTCTTTATCTATCCTACTTTTTTCATCTCTCCTACTTTTCAATACAATTTTTGAATCTCGGTGCCCAAAAGTTTTGACTCAGCTTAGTTGGAACGGATGGAGTATCATTTTTTCCAAAATACGTGCGAAAATGAAACGTCTTAGCTTAGACTCTGACAGAGGAGTACATGAATCTACAATCATTAGAAAAGGCATACCAAAGATTCAATCAAATCTTATTCAAACTTGTCCACGAATCTATTACTACAAAACAAGTACTACTATTAATAAACACTATCCATATCGCGATTGATATCCATGAAATACTATTTACTATGGAAATAGCCCAACGCTAATAGTCTACTAGTAGTGGGCCGAGCTATTATTTAGTGGCCCAATGTCTAAAAATTGGGTTTATTGGGCCCATCGACCCGACCCGACCGCGAAGTCTCGAACCCATTATCACGGCTGCACTGCACATGTTAGTTTGCACTCGGAAACTTTTGACAACGCCATTCACAACACATCAGGCTACTCAGATTCTGCCACGTGTAATTTAGTCTACATGTAATATCTTGATTCGTTGTATGTTTCCACGTGGATATAACTCCTTTACAAAACCCCTTCCCCCAAAATCTCCATTTGATGCAACGGTGCGCTCGAAACTTCCACAACAATGGCGACGCCAAATTCACTGCACGCGCTGCTCTTTCTCTCGCTCTTCCTCCTGCATTCGTTCAGCTCCGAATCTGCTGTTGCGAGCATAGATCTCGGCTCCGAATGGCTCAAAGTCGCCGTAGTCAACCTCAAGCCTGGCCAGGCGCCGATCTCTGTCGCCATCAACGAGATGTCGAAGCGGAAGACGCCGTCGCTCATCAGTTTCCACGCTGACTCTCGCTTGATCGGTGAGGAATCAGCGAATCTCCTCGCGCGCTACCCTACTAAGGTGTTCTCCCATCTCCCCTCGCTCCTCGCTAAACCCTACAATTTCGCCCGCGATTTCCTCAGTAAACTGTATCTGAGCTACGAGATCGCGCCCGAGGACGCCCGGGGCGTGGCGGTTTTCAAGGCCGAGGCTGGGGATAGCGGGAATTTCACGGCCGAGGAGATGGTGGGGATGGTGCTCAAGTACGCGGCGGGGCTAGCGGAGACTCACGCCAGGACGAGTGTGAAGGATGTCGTGATCATGGTGCCGCCGTTCACGGGAGTGGCTGAGAGAAAGGGGTTGTTGGCTGCGGCGGATTTGGCTGGGTTGAATGTACTGGCTTTGGTGAATGAGCACTCTGGAGCAGCTTTGCAGTACGGGATTGATAAGGATTTCTCGAATGGATCAAGGCATGTGGTGTTTTATGACATGGGGGCTAGCAGTACTTATGCCGCATTGGTGTATTTTTCTGCTTATAACGCTAAGGTGTCCGGAAAGACGGTGTCAATTAATCAATTTCAGGTAACTTGTTCTTCTGAATATCGAGTATTATATTTGAATTGTTTCATTTCCTATCGACAATTGAGGTTTAGCATATAGATTGAATCTGTTGAACGTACTAATGATGTTCAGGCTTGTTTGAATATGATCGGTTTCTACAAGTTGTTTTGATTAGTTTTCCTTGGCTTTTTAATTCTCTTGTATAAACAAAGTAACAAAGGCGAGTTTTCCTGGGCGTTCGGTTCACTTGTATATACTTTTGGGCTAGCTGGGAGTATCTTATAGAGAATTAGGATGAGGTGTTGAACTTTTACAAATGTCATTGAAATGTGTAGGTCTTAAGCAATTACATGGAGTAGTATTTTTCTGTTCTAATGGTTTTACTAATGATGATCTTGCTGGATTGCATAGCAGCTCTTGATTTTTTAGATGGTTCTTGTTAAAAGTATATGGAGTAGTTTGGGTTGCGATCTTGATGTCTAACACAGTAACACTGAAATCAAACATTGTTTTTAGTCAATCTGATAATGAAAAGGGTGCGTGTGCGTGAAATTACCATAAGTAGCCAAACTTTCCTTGCACGTGAGCCATTCTTTCCAAACATAATCATCATTTTTTCTAATTTCAGTTTAGAGTTTGCTGTTTGACATTTGATAGTTATGACCAGGTGAAGGATGTCAAATGGGATGCAGAACTTGGAGGTCAGAATATGGAATTGAGGTTGGTGGAGTATTTTGCGGATGAGTTCAACAAACAACTTGGAAATGGGGTTGATATTAGGAAGTCACCCAAGGCGATGGCCAAATTGAAGAAGCAGGTTAAGCGCACAAAAGAAATCTTGAGTGCCAATATGATGGCTCCGATATCTGTAGAATCTATCTACGATGATCGTGACTTCAGGTTAGCCCGAGAAACCAGAAAATTGCTTTTCTGAAATAATCATTGATAATTCATTTTCTAGTCCCCTGTTTTAAATTCTTGGAAATTAATTTTTCTAGGAGCTCAATTACTCGTGAAAAGTTTGAAGAGATATGTGGAGATCTTTGGGAAAAAGCCCTTCTTCCCATAAAAGAAGTTCTTAAGCATTCTGGAATGAGCACTGATGATTTGTATGCAGTGGAATTGATTGGAGGTGCTACTCGGGTTCCGAAGTTGCAGGTACCTCTGAATTTTAAGCCACTATTTTAGGGTGTTGATGCAGTGGCACGACATTTCTTGCTGTGTAGTGTTTCTTTCTTAGTTTCTGGAACATACCATGTTATGTCGTTCTCTAAATAAGAACAGTTTTCAAGTTTGGCCACCATGCGTTGGCTTACTCTTGGTTTAATGCCAGAGCCTCAGAACAAAACAACAGCTTTCTGTTTTGAATCCCAGCTTCTTTCTTGGTATCAATGTATGGTTTGGGCTTGACAATGCTTTTCCCTACAGGCCAAGCTTCAGGAATTTCTTGGGAGGAAGCAGTTGGACAAACATCTGGATGCTGATGAGGCTATTGTTCTAGGTGCCTCACTACATGCTGCAAATTTAAGTGATGGAATCAAATTAAACCGCAAGCTGGGAATGGTTGATGGTTCTACTTATGGTTTTGTGTTGGAGTTGAAGGGTGATGGTCTTTTGAAAGATGAAAACACCAGACAGCTGATTGTACCAAGAATGAAAAAGTTACCCAGTAAGGTAAGTAAATTACTTTTTGGATGCAGAAGTTTAATGTATCTCTTTCCATCATATTATTTATGTCTCTTCTCTTTTACTTTGCTACAGATGTTCAGATCTGTTGTTCACAACAAAGATTTTGAAGTTTCACTTGCTTATGAGAGTGAAGATCTGCTACCACCTGGTGTTACCTCTCTTACGTTTGCGGATTATGATATATTAGGTCTTGCCGATGCTAGTGAGAAGTAAGGATCAATTTGAATCATAAGTCTGTTTTCATTCATCGGGTAACTGTATTTTTGCCATGAGGTTTTCTCAATGCCCTTGTATGTTCCAGGTACTCATCAAGGAACCTTTCCTCCCCAATTAAGGCTAATTTACATTTCTCTCTGAGTAGAAGTGGTATATTTTCTTTGGATCGAGCTGAGGCTGTTGTTGAGATAACAGAATGGGTGGAAGTCCCACGAAAGAATCTCACTGCGGACAACTCAACATCTGCTTCTGCCAACACGACGGATGCTGAAGCTAAGAATATTTCAGAGGAGAGCACCGACAAGTTAGAGACTAATAATGGCGATATTACCAATTCTGATTCTAGTACTAATGATTCTAGTAATGTTGATTTGGGTACTGAGAAGAAGCTAAAGAAAAGGACATTCAGAGTTCCCCTTAAGGTTTTCAAAATGAATAATTATCAGTTGATAGTTAGTTCATTTCTTAGTGATGTTAAAGAATGTATGTGTGTTGCATGTAGGTTATTGAAAAGACAACAGGGGCTGGAATGCCTCTCTCGAAAGAATCTTACGCTGAGTCCAAACGCAAATTAGAAGTATTGGACAAGAAGGACGCAGAAAGGAGAAGAACAGCTGAATTGAAAAATAACCTTGAGGGCTATATCTATTCCACAAAGGACAAAGTAAGAAGCTTACTTTTTTGCCTGTGCAGACTCTGAACATGTATGAAAAATCCCAGCGCATTGATCGTGCCTGTTACTCTGTGATTACTTTATATGTTAACAATATGGAATATGGATACCATTAATTTTCATATCATTAATGGTCTTTTTAGATGTCATCTTAGGATAATCGACTCAAGGTCTTGTGTTATATTCTCTCGTTAACCTAGAATTGCCATATAACTGATGATATCAGCTAGCTTTGTACCATCAAAATTTCATATGCATGATGCCACTATTCTGACATTAGTTTTTTCCATACGATTATTATCTTTTCTCATTTTTTAAGCCACCCCCCCCCCCCAATTCATTGCTACCATGGTATCTGTCTGACTCTGAGGTGGCTTTGCCCTTATTTTAGATCTTTTGATTACTTAACTCTCCCAGTCTTATTATGTTTTAGTTTACTGTTATTTTTTAGCATACTGCGATTCTGTTTTTAAAATTGAGTAAACTCACACATGCTTACTTGTGTGCTGATATACTAGCTTGAATCTGAAGAGTTCGAAAAAATATCATCTGAGCAAGAGAGGAAATCTTTTATGGAAAAACTCAACGAGGTTTGCTATCGATCCCTCTGTCCATGTACATGCATGCATGCTCATTGTTCCATGGATTAGTCAACACTTTGTGGTATTTGGTTTAGATACTTGCTGATGATATCCACTGATGCAGGTAGAAGAATGGCTGTATACTGATGGTGAAGATGCTTCTGCCTCTGAATTTCAACAACATCTGGACACATTGAAATCTATTGGAGACCCTATATTTTTCAGGTTTTCTTTTATTCCAATGATTCATTAGATTTATTACATCTCATTGTCTATGTTGGCCTTAATGTCGTTATTTGTTGTAGGCATACTGAACTCACCGCACGGCCTGCTGCATTTGAACATGCACGGACATATCTAACCGAAATAGACCAGGTAAAATAACTATAGTTTTGTAAATTTTTTGCTTACAGCTGGACATCACAAGAAAAGATGTGATTTAAGTGATCAAATGATGAGAAAGAGAAATATTTTCTCTACAACTTACCTTAACTGTTGGAAACCTTGACAAGCTATCTGATTATTTTTCTTTCATGATATGTTTTTTCACTTGTACGTGCAATTATGCTTATGACCTGCATGAATCGAGTCAAATATTTGAAGAGGATGAACTTGGGTTTAGTGAACTAAAGGGCTTTTTTTTGTAGAAAATTGTATTCATTTGCTTGAGTTTTTTTTTGCTGTCCTCGAGTAAAAGCTATGAATTTTTTTTGTCAAGGTTTTACTTTATAAGATTGTCCGCTTGTTTTTAGACAAGGTTTTACTGTATACGGCATTATGGCTTGAATCTTTAGACGCATGCTTAGACGTGTGTTATTAGATCAATCTCTCTGACTATATGTTCGTCACCCTAAATATTCAGATTGTGCAAGGATGGGAGAAAAACAAGTCCTGGTTGCCAAGAGAGAGAATTGACGAGGTACTCTTAACCTTTTATCTAAAAAGCATGAATTATCTCATGCAGACACACAATAGATGACTATAAATGTCATGATATGCAATCATCACCTTGACGTCTGCGGTTTTATAGGTCTTACGTGAAGCTGATAAGTTAAAAACTTGGTTAAGTGACAAGGAAGCTCTTCAGCAAAAGTAAGTTTTACATTTTCTTTCATTTCAATTGGCTTGGACAAGGAGACCCTCTTTTCATTTTAAGATAATATTGGTTTCTACCACAAAATATATATTAGAAGAAAATTATTTTTTGTTCTTTTTTGAAACTTTCCCATGTACGAAAGCATTAATGTAACCTCTAACAGGACCACTGCATTTAGCAAACCTGCTGTCACATCCGAGGAAGTACACGACAAGATTTTAGATCTCCAAGACGAGGTACTCATCTTCATAATCTTTAATGGTGCCTTGTTTGTTATTCTAGTGTTTGAAACTGAATGCGTACGATCATTTTTAATCCTTGCTACTTGCATGCATTTTATAATATGTATATTTTGTTTATTTACTCATTGATTTTTTATTCATGCTTGTCTTCTCATGTATAGGTTGGAAGGGTGAACAGAATCCCCAAGCCAAAACCTAAAGTTGAGAAAACTGTGAAGGTGGACGCAGAGAAAGATATCGATAAAGATAAAGATAAAGCAAACAACACAGATTCTGCATCTGAAGAGACCGCGTCTTCAGAAGATCCGGCAACGAATGAACCAGAGGCTGAAGCTGCATCCAAAGGCCACGATGAGTTGTGATATATCATTTAGGGTACACATACAGAACTGAAGGTGCCAATGCTCGTCGATATGCAATACAAGGATAGATATAAATGCTGATGATGATGATTAGAGGTAGGTACGAATAGCAAAATTTGGTTGGTCGGTTTTTTCTTGTGCCGCCGTGGATCGGATATACTTATAATTGTATTACTAAGAAACTCACAAGAGAATTGTTATTGACGAGCCATTTTTTATTTACTCATATAATTTTGTTTTGTATTTGCTTGTCTTTGTTTAATTAGGGGACATAGCAGTTCTTTGTTTTTGTGTGTGAGTTGGATATCTGCTGTTTGTGCTTTAGGTCAAATGGAATTGGAAGTCCATTTTGTATGATGTGTGCGATTGATTTGATTATTTCAATCGGGCTAAGTATAAATGCCATTTTCAAACCCCACAGAATAATAAATGCAATTATGTAGGCAATATATAATTTGCATTTTTTGATCTTATAAACAGATAAGACTGCAATTATAATTATCTCTTAATTATTTTGAAAATTAAATTTGGATTGAAGTTTAAAATTAGTCTTCTAAAAGAACATTTTGATACGATATATTATGTGTTAGTTTCTAATCTCAAATATGTATAGGTCCAAAATTATTATGTACTACTTATTAGAGATTAATGATAGGACACACAAAATTTTGGCCAAAAGTACGAGAACTAATTTTAGACTTGAGTACAACTCCCTTTTGGTCCAAAACATATAGTCAAATTACGAATTTTGTCCATTACATTCATTTTCCAATTTTCGGATCCATAACATACGAAAATCGCTCCCGATTTGGTTCTTTTTGGACGGCTCAGTTACAATGCGGAAGTCAACCGTTAATTAGCAAAGGTTTGACTAAATTAAGCTTTAAACTAGATTATTAGTGACTAAATAATTTTCTAATTATTTTCTTAAAAAATACAAATTATTTATTTTCATAATTATAGTTATGCTTTGAATAAGAGAAGAACAACTCTTCAACTCTCATTTTCAAAAAGAAGAAGGCAAAGTGTCGTTCCGGCGATTCTGAGCGATAAATTCCAACTCTCACTCCAAGCCCTAAATTCCGGCGATTCTGAGCGATATACCAGCGTTCCAGCCATGAGTTGGGAGTCTCCGAACCCACCTGAAAATGAAGTCGAGCCACCTGAGAATGAAGGCGAGAAGGGTCCTAGTCCGTTGGTAGCTAACCCTAGTCCCGAAGGTGGGTTGGCGTCGTCCAACCCTAGCCCCATCGCAGAAGTCGAAGTGGAGCTACATTCCGGTAACGACAGGTCAAAGTCAGACCCTAATTCTTCCAAGGGTGACCGATAGACGTCACCACGGTTCGGGAACCGGCGGTTCACGGTTCGGAACCGCCAGTTCCGGTTCAAGAAAGGCGTGAATCTGAACCGGCCCGGCCAAGGTTCGGCGGTTCCGGTTCCTGAACCGTGAACCGCCGAAACCGGCGGTGCATATCCGGTTCCGGGCCGGTTCGTCCGGTTCGGCGGTTCATTTTATTTTTTTTAATTTTTTTTACATTGTAAATTTGTAATTCAAGTAAAATATGTAAATATATTTGCATAAATAAAATTAGAATAAAGCGATGTTCAAATACAATTTTATTGATACAAATTACAACTTCAAAATTACAAATTACAACTTTAAAATTGCAAATTACAAATTACAACTTAAATTTACAAATTACAACTTTAAAATTACAAATTACAACTTAAAATTTACAAATTACAACTTAAAAATTATAAATTACAAAAGACTTAAAGTCTTGATTACAATTTACAAATTACAAATTCGAAACAAAGGGGAGAAAAAAAATAAAGGAAAAGGACTCGAGCTCAACTTAAATTTAAAATTTAAGTTGAGATGCTTACGTATCATCAATGCTCAATTGCATTTTGGAACCAAAGTCCACGTAGTTCTCTTACCTTGCTTACCTATTTGGCTTGATCGGAGGAATTGGCGCCTACTCTTCTTCGTCGGGGAAGTAGTCTTGGTCGGGTTGTACAACTTGATTGTCCCAATCCAGTTCTTGGTCTCTAATTTCGGCGGAGCACCAATCATCAAGTAACATGGTGGCTTCCATGTTTTGCCCGGTGAGTCTACTTCTTCTGTCGTCCAAGACGTTGCCTCCAACACTAAAGGCGGACTCGACGGCGACAGTGGAAGCCGGAACCGAAAAGATCTCTTTGGCCATTGATGCAAGGATGGGAAAATCTTTCTCGTGTGATCCCCACCAATCTAGGACGTCGATTTGTTGGGGAACGGGACCTCCTTCTTCCTCATTGAATGAAAAGTGTGAGTCAAAATATAAATCTAACTCACTTGTCGAATTTGCCATCCTTCCTCCGCTGCTGAAGCCGTATAGGTCCGCCAATTGGGATTGGGCGCCGGGGTCATCAACTTGGAAGAAGCCAAAGTTATGTGTTTGACAGGGGGGGTCTAGGTCTCACTTGGTGGGTAGTGTTGTACTTGGCTTCGTAATCGTGAAAGAGAGCCCACAAGTCGAACTCAAAACTTCTTTGTAGGGTTGGGAGGTGGGGGAGGTTTATTTGGAATGTTTGGGCTAGGTTTATGTAGTTGTCGTCGTCCTCTTCATTCGATTCCAAAGCTCGGAGTGGTTCAAGATCAATAGAAGCCAAATTGTTGTAATAAAATTCTAAAATTTTTAAAGTACCAACTAGTCTCCATTTTGGATTCAAAACTTTTGCAAGCAAAAAAACCGTTGGGATCTCATTGAAATACTTGAGCCATTTTTCAACCATGTAATATAAAACACACATTAATTCAAGATTATTTGCGGAATTTTTCATTGCAGTTTTAAAACCAAGTGATGTACATACAATGTTCTAAAACACGAACGGATGTGCAATAATACACACCCGATAATTCAACGGTGGCATTTCTAAAACCTTTGAATAATTTAAATAAACTCATGCTTTGATCCCAACAAGAAGAGGTTAGATATAAATCATCTACATTTCTATAAAAATCAACCAAATATTCTATATGCTCTAATGTAGAATGCAACATATCATATGTAGAGTTCCACCTAGTAGACACGTCTAAAGTAAAAGTTGTGTACCTTATTTTCTTCGAGTGACAATACTTCTTCCACGCCTTGCCAATTTGAGGCTTCCAGTGAATCAAAGATACAGCTGTAGTAATAGGTTGAATATGTCTTTGCCATAAAGACAAAGCATCTTGTACACATAAGTTTAAAATATGACAAATACATCGTTGGTGAAAATACTTACCGCTTATCACCGGGGAGCAAGCCGCAATTAAATCGGATATACTTGCGGTGTTAGCGGTTGCGTTATCAAAACCAACCAAAATATCTTGTTGCATAACTCATACTCATTCAAAACTTGAATAATTAGAGATGCAATTGCTTGTGCGGTGTGTGGGGAAGGAAATTGTCTAAAACCAATTAAACGTTTATTTAAAGACCAACTATTGTCTATAAAATGACATGAAATTCCCATGTAAGAATTTCGTTGGAAAGAATCCGTCCACACATCGGAGCAAATATTAACTTTGTGCCCCAAGGTGGATAGAAATTTTCCAACCTTTCTTTTTTTTGTCAAAAAACTGGCAGTTGTTAGATCTTTGAGCAATAGATGGGAGAATTCTTTTTGTAGCAACATTAAAAGCGGTTTGCATAGTAACTTCATATTTTTTGTCATTAAAAAAAATTGAACGGAAAATGTTTCATTGCCGCCCATCTTACCATAGCATCGGTACCATTTTTGGGGTCATATTTAAATAGAGGCATACCTGTTTGAGACGATGAGCCGGAGGGGAAGTTTATTTGGCTTTGGGACTTAGTATGCCCATATTCCACGGGGTGTTTTGACTTCAAATGGCGATGGAGAGTACCATATCCCCCACCGGTTCCAAATGGATAGACTTTATCGCAATAGTTGCAGTATGCTTTGAACTCACTTGTCTCCACGGTAGTGGTCGGATCATTAGGATTTGAAATTACCACCGGAACCTTCTTGTAATGTTTGGTGAAAATATCGGATTTCAACTTGGGAGGCATCTTCTTCGTTTGTCGTCCTGCGGAAGGAGGATGAGCATCGGCCTCCTCATCATCATTTTCTCCTACTTGGCCGGTGCTAGAAGGGGGGAATTGATGCAATCCATCATCGCCTTCGTCCGACGATAGATTCACATCGTACTCGAAACGCGAAGCCGAATGTGAATGCCCCCATTGTTGGTCGTCGTCGGCGAGGGCAAGTAACAAGGCCGCATTTCGATCTTCTTCCTCCTACGAAAATTATACAACTAAGTAAAAATACTAACACAAAAATAAAACACATAGACAAATAGATGTTGAAAAATAAAATTATGAATTTAATAAAAATGAATTAACAAAAAACAAAAACATATTAGAACTTACTTGTGCTCGAAGAGCGGCTCGCCTTCCCACCTCCTCCGCAACTTGTGCTCTAGTAGGGGCACGACGACGACGAGTATCACTTTGATCTTGGGCAATTCCCTTGCCCCGATCACCGCTACGACGAGATGAAGACATGATGTTTATGGAAATTGAAAGTGGAGAATAGAGAGTAGTGTGATTGTGTGAATATGATAACGTGAACAACGTGAGTAAATTATAAGCGCAAATAACGTAAACAACTTGAGAGAATAAGGATGGAGAATAGAGAAATTGAGATTGAGAGAGAAATTCTTATTAACACAAGAATGGGGTGAGTAGAAATGAAGATGATGGGGGTATTTATAGGGGAAAATTGTGATTAAATAAAAAAAATTCAAAATTTTGAAAAAAACGGCGAAACCGCCGGTTTACCGCCGGAACCGCCAGTTTTCGGGAGAAACTGGTGGTATTGTCGGCTGGATTCAAATTTCAAATTTTTGAAAAAACCGGCGGTTTTGTCGGAAACCGCAGAACCGGCGATTCCGCCGAAACCGACGGTTCGGAACCGCAGGTTACGGTTCGGTTCCTGGCCGGTTCGGTTCGGTTTGGTGACCTCTAGTGACCGACGACCTCCGATTGACGCTGATGACCCCAAATTAGAGAGGAGGACGAAGATGAGATGCGACCGCTCTGTTTCTCTTAAGCCGCCACTTTCTCTGAAGAAGAAGCAAGCAAGCTAGCTCGCAAATGCATCGAACTCAAAATACAAATTTCAAACAAAAACTAGGATTTTCATCAAATTAATTCAACGTACAAAATATCCCAACAACAACTACAAATCATAGAGCACATACAACAACATACACTAATTTTTCAAATTTTGCCTTCATCTCTGCTTTAATTTTGTCCAACATCAACTGTACAACCTCAATTTTTTCATTAATTTCTGCTAAAACCAACCCTAAATCAGAAGCAACATCTGAGGTTGATGAAGAAGAGGCTTCGCCTTGATGAATTGGCTCACACCACTTGAAGAAATTGCATTCGTTCTTCTCACAAGCAAAGTAAAGCTTCCCTTTTGAAGGTTTGGTGTTGCTGCTGACGATAGTGCTGCTACCTTCTTACAAAAGCATAGTAGAGGCCTAAATCGAAGGTCGCACCCACCGCCGTTGTCGCCGGAATTGCTGCTGGAAGTCGACTGATGCATTTCAAACGATTTTTCGGTGTGTTCCAGGGTAGGGGAGGACGACGAAGAATTAGGGTTCTTCGCTGATTGTGTGGGGAAGAAAGAGAGAGATAAAAAAAGATGAAGTGTGTTTTAAGATGAAGTGTTAAAGAGATGGAAAGGAAATCAGTTTTCAAATAACATTTGGGGAATTTTTAGTTATAATATTATTTTACATAATTAAAAAAAATATGAGGGACCATCATTTTTGGTCCACGAACTTTGCCAAAGTATCATTTTAGGTCTGTGAACTTTGAAAATATCATTTTAGGTCCGTGAACTTTGAGTTAGTATCATTTGAGGTACTTTTTACTATTTCCAAGTTTTTTTGGACGAAAATACCCTCAATACCTTAAAGTGTATATATTTTTATTAAATTTATCATATACTCATAATTTTTTATAAATATCTTTATAATATATTTTTGACAAATTTTCTAAATATAATTTGACCTTAAATGTTATCACTTAATTTTGTGACATGCAAGTAAAATTGCTTCTTCAATTTTTTATATTAATTTTTTTTAAATTGAATAAAGAACTTTTCTTTTATAATAAAAAATTGAATAAAGATCTTTTCTTTATTAAAAAAATATTCGCTATATTAATCAAATTCCTTAATCTAGTCAAACTTTTGCTAATTAACGGTTGACTTCCGCATTTTAACTGAGCCATCTAAAAAGGATCAAATCGGGAGCGATTTTCTTATGTTATGGACCCGAAAATCGGAAAATGAATGTAATGGATAAAATTCGTAATTTGATTATATGTTTTGGACCAAAAGGGAGTTGTCCTCTTTAGACTTTTTTACTTAATTTCACATAAGTAGATATGCTAGATAACCTTGATAAGTAATGTATGCTAGCTTTTCTCGCGTAATCATCTCATTTACGGCGCATCAATACATCATTTAATAAACCAACTTTTCTCGTATACCTATTACCACCATCTAAAGTGATGTATAACAACTATTGTAAATTGTTATAAGTACATATTATTTGTATAGATTTAGAAAAAAAATATTATTGAGATTTCATATTTGGTTTAACAAGCAGAAAATTTTTGTCTCTCAGTGATCTATAGTTCAATGTTGTACTCCATCACACTAATATCATAAGTCATCTAAAATAAAAATGTGACTTTGGAATTGACTCTGCTATGTTTCACGATAGAGTGAAAAGTTGTGAATATTTGTTAACTTACTTTTACAAGAAACCAACTCAATTTTTTTTATTACCATAAGTCTGTCAATCAATCTAGAATATAGGACTTTTTATTGAATTAATTATTACTCCATTTTTTATAAGTTCAATCATGTGACAAAAATCATTCTTTCTCATAAAATGGAGAGATTAAGAATTTAAAAATACAAAATATATTATTCCTATATTCCCTAACAAAAATTTACAGTGCTAATTCACGCAAGTACCATTTAAAATCTTGTGTGATCGAGATTGCCCCAATTTATTTCTTTGGAATTCCAAAATCCAAAGATTCTTAACCTCTAAATGATCTTTGGAATTTGAAGCATTTAACTTCCTTGCAAAATTACATGTATTTTTGATGAATTAATTCCACGAACTGGACTTAGAGAAGATCGAGCTTTTAAGTTCCTTTTCTTCCCATCGAGTTTGATTGGTGAATTGAAATTCATGAATGATGTGAGATGTAACATCCTCCATATGCAATCTTAAAAGATGTTACAAAACTATATAGATCGAAAACGTTACATAATCACTCAATCTTGACACGATTAAAGAGATATACTTTTAAGTGGCGCAAGACGAATGAGATGACAAAGTGTTATATTTTGACATAAATCTCGAATGTACTTTAACATAACGATGATGCACAATCTCAGCAACCCTGACTGTCCAGGGCGTAAAATTCGACTAACACGCCCTTGGCCTTTGCATCGTCCTCAGCCGGAAAAAAACCGCGATTTTGAAGAGCGTGACGATCAATTATCGTAGCCGTTGTGATGCGCCTTCTGCCATCCCCAAGCAACGCTCAAACTCTGCTCCAGGTCCGTGTACTTAGCCGACCAGTTGAGGTCCCTCAAAATCTTCGAAGGGTCGCTATAAACCTCCGCATAGTCCCCTGGCCGTCGGCTAAGGTACTCCACCTTTATGCTCGCCCCGGTCGCCTTCTTGCACGCCTCCACGAATTCCTTCACTGAACTACCTATCTTCACACAAACTCTTTTTAGTCCAATCCCCCAACTAATAGTACTACTACATGTAACAAATGACAGACCTTTTCCCGTTCCAACGTTGTAGATCCCGACTTTCCCAGGCCTCGCGTGGGCTAAGGCTTTCACATGCGCGTCTATCAAGTCAGTCACGTCGATGTAGTCCCTTACGCAAGTCCCATCTCTAGTCTTGTAATCAGTCCCTCTCACCTACATTGTTACATACACGTTGATGAATGTGCGTGTACGTGTAGAGATTGTCTCGAGCAGTTATAGTACCTTGAGCCCGGGTATGATTCCCCTGGCTGCGTCAAAGCAAGCCCCGGATATCCTCCCTTGCTCTCGTAGCTCGGGCCGTGGAGCTTCTCCAAGCCTTCCCTCGGGATCCGAGCCAATCACGTTAAAGTACCTATCCAAACACATGAGTGAAGTGATCAAATTTGACAAATTTTTTTTAAGAAAACATGACAAACACTAACACCTTAAGATCATGACAGCCATGTCCTTTGTCTTTGAGAAGTCGATAATTATGTCTTCCGCCATTTTCTTGGCCTTACCATACGGATTGATGGGGACCTGCGATTCAGCCACAGGTTAACGAGCCATGATCCGAAAACCAAGTATCTCTTGATGCAAAAAGAGCTCACTTGTGGGGTGGTTTCTGTGATGGGCATCGTGTCGGGCTCTCCATAAGTCGCGCAAGTGCTTGAGTAGATCAATGTTTTCACACCACGAGCCGCCATTGCCTTCACAACTAGCAATGTATTTGATGTGATATTATGGTAATACCTGCATATTTGGCCTTGAGAAATCGATCACACGAAGAATTTAAGCAGACGAGACAAGAACACCTTAGAGGTTCGGAAGTGCTCTCGCCAACATAAGCAACAGCAGCAAAATGCAGCACAGCATCAAAGGCATTCTCTGTAAAGATTTTCTCCACCTGATAATCAGACTTAAGGAAGAACTCAACGAACGTGCTAAATAGTCGAAACACATGGTAGAATCGGAGAAAAACAGTGGTCATGGATACAGCATTTGCATCTCCTAGATCAGCATGTATGAACTGAAGTCTCCCTTGCTCCGGATACAGCCCTTGGAGGACTCTAACGGCCCCCATGTTTCCGCGAGAAAGATTGTCCTAACGAACGATTCAGCCGAGAAAAAAGTCACATATTCACACAAAATTTGCAAGAATGAAACACAACATGCACTTTTTTGATTGCAAAGTTGTTTCAAGTACCACAATAGTCACACGGTACGAATCTCTGAGAAGGCGAAGAACAGCATGGGAGCCGATGTAGCCTGCACCTCCCGTCACTAGGACATGTGTCACGCCTACCTCGTGCATAGAAAACTAAAGAGACATTCAAGAACAACAAACACGTATATTCATAGCGATAAAAATGGATTTCAACCATGCATTCACGTTTTAGTCTCTGTGTGTGTCTTTGTGCGTGAGAGAGAGAGTCTTCTTTCTTGGAAAATTGGACTTAGATTCTAAACAGCATAATTATGATGTCATTAATTCGCCAGAAGTTTAAACATTTGAAAAATTAATTACACATAAGTGCTAGTCTAAACAGCAAAATTGGGCTAAGAAAATATAGTTCTCTCTATTCCCTTTATGTCCAATCACAATTGAAAGATAACTAAAAGTCTAAAAGGGTTAAGTGCTAGAATAGTATAGATGCCAAAATTCATTAATAATAGCTTTATAAATGAAAAGAAAAGCTTGTCTATGACAAAACTTTTCCACGAATGGATATGCTACGTGAATATTACATGTGTATTAGATGGAATAAACGTGAAGCTGCGGTATAAGGCAAGTTGAATAACTTTAGATAATAACGACTAAAATTAATTAAATATAAGAATAGTAGGAGTAATTAATTTCCTACCAAAGTGGTTGCGATTTTTCTCATAAATCAAGGGCGTTATTATGATTATTAATGAGATACTCTTATAACTTTTTTCACTATTATTTCCAAAAGAGGTATGTAAACGAACACAAATAAAGAGGTGCTTATTAGAAGTCTCATTTTTTTACTGATACTGATTTTAAAAAATTGTTTAATTTTATAATTAAAAATAATAGAAAAAGTCATATCATACTTTTATATTTTAATTTTATAATAAAATACAATTGGAAAAGAGTTAATGAATTTTATGGTTCACTTAAAATAAAATTAAATTTTTAATAGGGAACAAACTAAAATGCAAAATGGGTTCGCACTTAAAGAGAGTAATACTTTAATCGTAGTATATATCTCTTACCAAATATAATCAATCATAGAACATGTGTTACTAGAGCTCCTTTACAATTATAGGCTGTCTCAGTTAAAGATTGGGTAACTAATAAGGTGATGGGAGAAAGTAAAATCGTAAAAATGACTCAAAATTATTTTATAGATATTTTCTATGCAATAACATGTGTAAAGTACAGAACAAAGTAAAATCGTAAAAATGACTCAAAATTATTTTATAGATATTTTCTATGCAATAACATGTGTAAAGTACAGAACAATTTCAGGCCAAAAGATTTGGTGATTTTAGATATTTAAAAATAGAGTGAACCGCTCCAAATGGCCATAACTTTTCGCTGTGTAATAGTAGAGGCCCCTAACTTTTAAAAATCCCACCAGAGGGATCTAATAAAATATGTAATCACAAATCGTGTATATTTTACCATTTTTCCGACGAAAATGCCCAATTGGGCTGAAGGGTAGTTTAGACCTTTTACGTACTATGCCTGCACATAGTCTGCATGTGCATGGGCTGTCTTGTCAAACAGTATAGTCTTCATAATTCCATTCTCCTATTTTCTTTCTTCTTTCCCTCCCTATCCGTTTCATTTTCATCTTTCATATTTCTCTCTCTAACATAATAGACGATTATATTTTGTTCGGCATTTGTTCGGCATCTGGAAATTAGTGGTTTTCATCTGGATTTCGCTGAATTTATGGTATCCACAAGGGTTTAGGCGATTTCAGCTGGAATTTTATTTTGCAAATTGGTGGTTGATTTTTTTGTTGAAGGGTAGCATCTGAAAAACTAATTTGCAATTCTTGGTCGAATTTAATGGTTGTAGGGTTACAGTCGGGGCATGTGGAAAATTTTGCTATTCTTGGTTGAAGTTTACAGTTGGACAGAAATTTTAGTTTACAGTTGGGCGGAAATTTTAGTTTACAAGTTGGGTGGAAATTTTAGTTTTTGTGCTATGTGCTATCTTTTCGGCGAAATTGAATTCAGGCCGTGTTGAATTCTTGCATTGCTGATTTGAATTTTGTACTGTCAAATTGAATTCAGGTCGTGTTGCAATGTCTTCTTCTTCTTCTCAATCTTTCGGCTCAAGCTTCAATTGGAATTGGCCTCGTCCCGAAATTATGAAATGTAATCACGATCTTGAGGTTGAGCTTGTGACATCTAGGACGGCTGCTAACCCGGGTAGACGTTACTATCGCTGCACAATATGGAAGGTTAAAACCATGTATTTTGGTCCTTTTTCCATTAATTTTCTTGGCATAAAGATTAATGAGGAAGTATTATGCATGAAGATGATTGCAAGTTTTTTCGATGGGTTGATGCGAGTATATCCCCAAGTCAAGACAGTTACTTTCAGAGAGTGAAACTTGAGCGAGACCAATTCGAATCTGAACTTCGAGCCAAATCAGTACTTGAAGGTGTTCTGCAGGAGAAATTGCGCATGAAAACTGTGGAGGTTGAAGCCTTGAAGTTACAACTGGGCATGAAAACTGAAGAGTGTGACGATTTGGCGGTAACAATTGGTAAAACGGCAAAAACTCTTCGACGGTTAAAAATAACAATCTTGTTCTTATGTATTGTAATTTTTCTACTGTTATAACACAGCTATGTCGTGTTCACTCCGTCGTTATCTTCTGATGTGGATTAATTACGCTTTGCAAAGCTTTTTTTAATCTATGCCTGAGAAATCACGACTGAGGTTACTCAAATATGACCGAAATCACAAACCATGTACACAAATAAATCACGAAGTACTCTATCAAATGCCTGATATTGATTGACCACGTTTTGTTATAATCTATGCCTGAAATCGAAATCACGAATGAAGTTACCCAACTATGATTGAAATCACATGCAATGTAAAAAATGGATACAAACCTACGAAGTACTCTATCAAATACCACCAAAATATGTCATGATATCATTTCCACCAAAATAGTAGAGTAATTTGTTACAAACTAGTCTGTAACATACATAACAATACATATCATATCATCACCGCCACCAAAATATACAAACTCATAGTTACCATACATATCATATCAACACTGCCACTGTAAATTGTTCACCCATCCCAAACAAACACAAAGTTTTAAGATTAAGTAAGGCCCGTCAATCTTGATCTTCGCGGCGGCCGCATCTCTGAGGCTGAGTCCTGGTCCGAGTGCTTGGTCCCGGATTCGAAACATTAGGCTGCAACACTTAACAGCATAGTAAGTATATACGAGAAAGCACTGTGTACAATTAGAGAATATATGTTTATTGCATATTACCTCTCGGCAATTATTTGACGATTCTGGCAAAGTACTCTCACCACGTTCATGCGACCCGTTGTGCTACGAAGTCTCCCCAACCTGAGAACGGGCATCTGTCCGAGGATCATTGCTGCATGTCCTCCTATTATGACCTTCTTGACCGCACCGCCGACATTTCATCACGAAGGTGCAACGCAATGACTCACCTACGTCCGCATGAAGACGAATCTGGGGCTCCTCACGTCTCCGTTTCCTCGGCCTACCACGCTGTCGCTTTGTCCTCGGGGGCGCCAGTTCCAACACATCAGCAGAAGTAGACTTGGGCCAATTGTCCACCCCATTGATGGGTAAATGACATTCTCGTATAGCACGATCATTGTGGACTTCAAATAATATCGGGAGGCGAATCGCATCACGTCGTCGTCATTCTTGTTGATTGTTGTGACAGCATGCGTGCATGAGATTCCGGTTAGCTGCCACAATCTGCAGGAGCATGTGAAATCACGCATATTGACTACATATTGGCCAGACGGCCCAGTAACTTGGTACGAAGACTGTCCGTTCCATGTAGCCCTCCACGATGACGCCCTCGCGTACCACTTGTCAACAAGCTCCTTGATAACAGGAGGGACTGCGTGAGTGTAGCTTTTGATCCAATGGCCTCTGATCTGAATTCTTTCCATTTGACTTGTTCGAATATCCTCCAACATGCTGATAATTGCTTTCTCTCGAGCCAATGCAATCTTCGAATTGAATGTCTCACAAATGTTGTTCAGGAGCACATCACAACAAGTGTGTGGAGAGAAAAATGCCTTGACCCACTTTTCTTTGGGAGCAACTCCAGAAAGCCACTGATGTGCTAGGGGATACTCGGTCTGCAAAGCATTCATCTTGTCCACATAATGTTCGAGGGTGGTACTCGAGGCAATCTCCCACAACCGTTCTTTGAAATTTTCTCCAACAAATCTCTTCTTGAAATTGTTGTAAATGTGCTGCACACAAAAGCGATGCTCGCTTTGTGGGAATTCCTCAGCAATCAATTTTGCAAGCCCCTGATGCAACACAACAAAACATTACCACAAAATCACAGTTCAAGTACATCATGTATTGATCAAATCACAGATAAAATAAAATCACATACCACGTACATTATGTAATATTGAAATCACAACGACCATACCTTTTGTTAGTCAGACATAAACACAACAGCTTCTGTTTGGTCTGCACTACATGATGCAAATGCATCCATCAAATTCTTACTTGCTGCCTTCTCTTCCCTCTTCCATTCGCGGCGTTTGTCTTCTAAACTTTTAGTCAAATACTCTTCAAACTCGACATCCCTGGGGTACTACTCAAGCATCAATAATGGTGACGATGGTTTCCTCTGCTCCTCGTGCTGATGTTTCTTCCTTTTCGGTTTACTCTTACTCTTCGGCACAATTGGTTCCGGTTCGTCAAGCTCTTCAATGACCACAGTGGTTTTTTTACAAGCGTTCACAAATTTTAGAAGCTCCTTCGCTTCTTCCTTTCGCTTCTTGAGCAATGCGGCCGCCTCTGTCAGCTCCACGAGATAAATGTGAACAAGCTTTGTGCTAGTAGCCGCGACTTCGAGAAAAGGGGCCAGATGTGGATCGTTCGTAATGGGTAGCAAATGACCTCCTATTTCCACGCTCATACAGCCAATACTGTGCATTGGATGAACGTAATAGAACTCACAGATGGTTTTCCTATTGTACCCCAACCGTAACACCATTGCGGAAAGATCTAGGAGCTCGAATTGGAGAATCCAGCAATAGTCGAAGAATGTCAATTGCCCCCCAACATACTTCTTCTGTCCATTGATTTTGAAGATGGACCCTCCATGATGAAAAGCGATGGAAAACATCCCGACATGGTCCCCTGTATAGAATTAGAAAACTTCCAAATTTAAACCAACAAAATCCTAATTAGAAAACATCACATATAAAGTCCTAATTTCCCAAACGCGACGACCTCAAAACAATTTCACAAAACAACCAATTTTCGGAGCCCTAAATCACAGTCAGAATCGCTTGCTTGGAATTTTAAATTTGAACTTACTATATTCTTCTTCCGGAACAAAGAAATCCAGTAGAGGATCGCGAATGCTCCACGTTTCTGGGTCTACGTCGATTAGCTCCGGCCATCGAGCCCTTCTACCGTATCTAGGTGATGCCGGAGGTGATGGTGACGAAGACGATGGCGTTGGCGTTGGCGACTTCTTTTTGCGCCTTGAAGAACTACGGGAGGAGGACGCTCCACCGGAACTTCGTCTCCGTTTTGGAGGCATTGATGAAAAGGCAGCGGCGTTTTCCGAGAATTAGTAGAAAATTGTGATGAGATACGGTTATGCAGACGAAAATGATGCAGTTAAAGTGGATTGAAGGGAAAAATGAAAGCGAAACTACCGCCTAATTGTTTTGGCGAAATGACTAAAAATTGGAAATTATAATGCAGGTCCGATGGTTTGAAAATAATAGGGGACAAGAACCATGCTTTGCAGTCACATCAATTACTTTTCGCAGGTCCCATCAACATTGCATGCAGCAGTGGCGGCCATACAAATGGCCGGTTTTGCCCTTCCAAGCCCTGAGGGTATTATGGTCTGAAAATACACGATTTGTGATTACATATTTTGTTAGATCCCTCTGGTGGGATTTTTAAAAGTTAGGGGCCTCTGCTGTTACACAGCGAAAAGTTAGGGTCATTTGGTGCAGTTCACTCAAAATAGACGTCATAAATTTAACTTAGTTGAAATCCAAAATAAATTTAAGTCTAAACCCAACACCCATACTCACTTTGTCCAAATATAGATATCAAACTTTCCTTTTTAAGTTTACTCCACAAAAGATGTTATATATTTTTTTTAATTCTCTAAATTTGCATAAAAATTAGAGGGAACATATTTTTAGGTCCACGAACTTTGCCAAAGTATCATTTTAGGCCCGTAAACTTTGAAAATATCATTTAAAGTTTTTTGAACTTTTTTCTGACGAAAATGCCTTTAAGGCCTTCAAAGGGCAATTTTGACAATTCTTTCACCGCTGCATCTTTGCGTCAGAGACGTCACTTCCTAGTACCACCGGAAAAATGAGCACCTATCATTCTTTCCTTTCTTCTCGCAAACAAAATATAACATTCCCTGCGAATGCCTCCTTGAATCTGCGTGATTTTAAGGGTTGCCCGTTCACGGCACAAACAATTAACATATTTAAAGCGTAACCAGTGACATCTATTTGTAGAAGTGGTCGACATGTAGAAATTTTAAAAGATATTCCGAATTAGAGAGAAAGAGGGGAGGAGAAGGAATGGGGGAAAATGTGAGAAAGAAAGACATGGATGAATTATTTGAGTAAATAGAGAAAATACCTCCCTCTCTTCTCTCATCGGTATGACAAAGTGCATAAGTATGTCAAAGCACTTAAAAGGCTGATCTTATTGTAGCAGCATCAGACCACCCATCAAACTAAATTGACATAATTGCCCTTCAAGGCATTGAGGGCATTTTTGGCAAAAAAATCTTGAAAATATTAAAAAGTACCTAAAATGATATTAACTTGTAGTTGACGGACCTAAAATGATATTTTCAAAGTTAACGGACTTAAAATGATACTTTGGCAAAGTTCGTGGACCTAAAAAGATATTCCCTCTAAAAATTATATTTCTCTCTCCACTTAACATAAAACGGCATCAAATAAAATCTAATGTTATCACCCAAATGTGAATTTTTTATTTGTTCTATTAAACTTTGTTTTTAAAAATCAGATTTATAAAAAGAAACTTTATATTCTCTTCTGATATCTTTCCCCAAATTTTTTCTCTAGATTAAAGCTTACATGTCTATCAAAAATGTTAGTGTTGCAACACGACAATCATTAAAACGACATCATTTTTAATGAAATACGTGATCTTTTGAACTTTGCTGATGTTTACCAAAACACAAGTTATATAATCCATTTGTCTCATGTTACTCGCATTTTCCATTTTAGGCCGTAAATTTAGGATTGATTTTTTAGTGTAATTAAATTAGAATTTTAAGTGTAATGAGACATCACCTAATAAAGGAGCTCTTAACTTAAACTAACATATTAATTAAATGCATTAATTCTAACTTAAACTATAAATAGTGTAAGAAGTTTGTGACGAGCCGAAAAGCAACAGTGCAAGTAACATGGGACGGATGGAGTAATAAAAAAGCTAAATCAATAGTACAATTTAAAAAAGAGCAAATTTAGAGCAATACACAAAAAACAATTATCGAGAAAAAGAATAAAAAAATTCCCAAAGTTAATACGTATAGATTTTTAAAAAATAATACTACTACTCCCTACGTCCCACTTTAAGAGTCCGAGTTTATCATTTTTGAGTGTCTCACTTTAGAAGTCCCGGTTGAAATATTCCATAAATGGTAATAGGTCTCACATTCTACTAACTTTTTTTCACTCACATTTTATTATAAAACTAATACACAGTATATAAAAATAGGACTCAGATTCTACTATCTTTTTCATCAACTATCCTTTTACATTTATTAAAACTCGTGCCGAACTCAAACGGGACTCCTAAAGTAGGGCGGAGGAAGTAATATTTAGAGAAAAAATAAATTATCAAAACTTCGTGTAGTTATTGACAAATAACCCGAAAGATTTTCTTCTCATGTTTCACCACAGTAAATGGGAGTAATACTTGTTATATACTTCCTCCGTCCATAGTAATGAAGGCGATTCTTTTCGGCACGGAGATTAAGAAAATTGTGTTAGGTGAATAAGTAAAGAGAGAATAAAGTGGAAAATGAACAAGGTAGAGAGATGAAGAGAGAGTAAAGTAGGTGTGTAGAAATGTGTTGACTTTTATTAAAAAAAGAAATGACTCTATTACTATAGAACGTACCAAAATGGCAAAATGACTCTATTACTCGTACCATGGAACGGAGTGAGTATATAGTCCACATCATTTTAATTTGATTGGGAACAATAAAAAGATCTAAAAAAATTTTGAAAATTCGACAGATACCCAAAATATAAAGAGAGGGATCCCAAACCTCGCCGTTTTCCCAATGGCTGTACATTTACACTGAAAATGCTAATCCATAAATAACATTAACAATAATGAAATACTCCTATAAAGAGAGCTTTGAGATTATCCAAAGCTTGCAAGAAATTTATTACTTATTTGAAAATGAAGGCATTTCTTCCCAAACAACAAACTGCAGAGGCACTAAAATTCTGCCAAACCCCCAAAGCAGCAGCAGCAGCAGAGCAAAGCATTTACAGTTCACAGCTCACCGATTCAGGATTCCCTTGTCGACCACCCTGCGAGCTTACCCCCGTGACGGGCATTGACCGTTGCGCAAAATTCAGCAACACTTTCATCTGGCTCTCGTTCGTGTGGGGTAAGCTCGCACGCAGAACCTCCACCGGCATCTCTCCGCTCACGGCTCTTGCAGCCTCCGAACCGATCTCCTTGTCTTGAGAGATCATGGATTGCACTATACTTTCATACTTGCTGACACAGTACTTTGTCAAGAGGCCGAAGAAGGCATCGAACGACGCCTGCCAAAGGGCGCGGTTAGGCGTGCTCAAGTTGTTGGCTGGAAGGGGATCTCTCAGTAAATGAGTAGCTCGTTCTAGAACGGACTTCAGGATGACTGCGGCACCATCTCCAGCAGGACTGCCAATTGGACGAAGGGGTGGCTGCTCGGAGGAACAAACAACAGCAACAAGACAGGCACTAAGGGAATTAAGATCCATACCACCAACGCAGATTGAGACCGTTTCAGCGAGATCATTAACTGTTTTTGCATCTTCTGGTAGGCCCCCGAACAGAAACCTTAGATGGCAAAAGATAGCCATGCATACTATTCGAGCCAGTTCACTACCGGGTAAAAGAAGCTGAAGAAACCTTGAAATGAGTTTCCGGCCCTTGCCAACCGACACTATCCTTAGAAACACAATATCATCCTTGGGAGATAGGCCAAATGAATTGCCACTGTTACCAAGTGGGTCAACCAACTGCAGAGAGGCTGCTAATCCTTCTAAGAGGATATGGCGCTTTCGGCTTAACTGGTGTCCACCATCCTGAGGTTGAGTAGCTTGTAAAAGACGATCGATGTCATCCACCTCTAGAAGGACAGAAAACCCATCCTCAATTGTCACCCTTGCTGCAAACATCGGCTCCTGCTCCAGAGTCTTACCGAATACTTTCTGCTCAGAACCACTATCTCCACAGGCACATGGAGGGGGTTCAAGTTCAAGAAGAGGGCAAGGCCTGCGAATTGAAGAAAAAGAAACCCTTCCAAGAGCATCAACCTGAAGACGTGGTTGTGATTCAATACTGTTACGGGATCGAGTAGACTGTTCCCGAGGGACGGGTGGGCAAAAACGATATTTTGACTTCATCTCAGCAGATTTCTTTGCAAGGCGGGCTTGGTGGTAGTAATCATCTACATAAGGGTCATTTCCATGTGCATGCTGCATTTTCAGTATGCTCTCTATTTCATCAGCAGTCATGTACTTAGAATTGATTTGTGGAAAATTACTCTCAGTCAAGTGGACACTAGCATCAGACCCCTGATTAGAGAACCGCACAGAATGTTTACCTTTCTGTGATGATTTAGGTTTTGACTTGCTCTTCGGGTTGAATCTATATTTGCTCCAATCTGATGAAGAAGGAACACTATTAAACATTTGAGATTGTAAGGCTGAAAGTTGAGCCAAAGATGGTTGAAAAGAAAGGTGTCGTCTTGGCTGCTGTGGGGATAACATCTGTGGAGGTAATAGTCCATTCTGATACTGATGCTGCAGGATATTGTCCAGGAGGATGGATTGATCCCCATGAAGAACACCAGCACGACTAATCCAGTGGTTTTGCAAATGATTATTATGAGATATATTTGGAGACATTAGGTTCATATTAGCATTATATTGGAACCCTCGAGGCAAACTGGACCAGCTGAGGGTAGAATTAGAAAGCAGAGAGTTGTTCTGTGCAGAGAATGGTGACTGAGGTCCACTGGAAAGAGATGACATATTGAAAGAAGTTTCTTGTGAACCCAGTGGAGGGAAGGAAGTGAATGATGACTTATGGGGAAAAATAGGTTCGCTTAAAGCATGAAGCAGCTGTGGCTGTTTCTGAGGGTAGGATGATGTTCTACATAATGGTTTGGATTCTGTAAGAAACATTGATGACGTATGGGGCTGCGATGACCATCTATTATTTTCTTCATAGCATTCTGAGTCCGACACATGGTGATCAAACCATTCATGAAAATCGGTGTCCCGAGTCCACTCTGTAGCTGATGAACCTGAATCAACATTTATTAATCAGAGGGCCAGAAAACACCAGAAAAATAAAAGAAAAGAAAAGAAGAAATTAAACATAGCATGGAATGATGGAACGGAAAGCAGGTTAAAGGTGTGCTTGTGTCAAGAAAAAGTAATTGTTTAAAATGTGATTAGTATCTTTCCTTTACACCTTAGAAAGATCAGAACTCAAGGAAATTCCAAATATTGATATCTAGCTTCGTAACAGAATATTAAAAAATAAGTACTGGTTAAAGGGAAAGATACTAAAAGAACAAATAAGAAACAAATGTAGGTTGTAACACCTAGCATGCAGGAGTGAACAAGAATAATAACACAAAACATCAATTTCTCAACCTAAGTTTAATAATTGATGTGAATCCAGTTCGTACAAAGTGTTTTTCCTTCACGGGGGAAAGAATCCAAAAAAATTGCTTTTACTTTCAGAATACTTCATAACAGTGAAGAAATTGGGGAGAGGGTCTGATGCTTATCTTTACCTTGAGAGCATTCACTCTACATGGGTATTAGTATTTTAATTGCCAAAAAAAGTTAACCGCAAAGCATCAGATTGAGAAAAATGCTTTAACATTTTGAAACAAATTTTCTTTAGAAAAAGGGTCAACTAATTTACGCAAGTGGGGTGAACCACGGTGCATGCATATTTACAATCATCAGCATTTGAATCAAATGAAGGCAGTAACTCTGCAAATAGACACAAAATAAGAACTCACTCTCTCTAGAGAAAGATCCAGATCCTCGATCACCAATAACTCCAGGGTGTCTGGGTCCTGAAACAACTTTGTTCAACTGCACAATAACAGCACAAAAAATATAAGCAGATGATAAAGTGATCAAAACTGAGCTTTTATTGGACAAATGTAAACATCTAGGAGGTTCATATTAGCCCAAATATGATTGATACAGAGAAGTATATGCTCCAAAAACAACTCACTTTTGCAAATGTAGTTGCCAGGTCATCAAATTCTGACAAAGATCCCAATCCTGAGCCCTGATAATGTAATTGTATTCAAGACATTAGATAAAATTAGATGTATGCAAGAAGTTAGGCGCCCTTATACAAGAAGAATTTCAACGTTTGACGGTAAACAGGACTCCCGTAGCTAGCAAATAAGACCATCTAAAGAACTCTAGCAGCTATCTCATCAGCATATGCTAAATATCGTTTAAGAGACATCCCTCTGTACCATGGCACATGCAAAATACTGCTACACTTTAATAGCCTCCATATGCTGATTAAACACTTGATTACAAGAACAGCTATCGGCTTCTGCAATTCTAAAACTAGGGCTCTACAACAAGGGTTAAGCGGGCCCAACGACACCATTAAGATGAACAACAGCACAGAAACATTATGATCTAACATCTAAGCTAATAAAAAATACAGTTTCACAACAATCATTCACATATTCACCTCATCTTTCTGAAACAAATGATACTCATTCAATTCCTCTCCACCACAAAATCCTCCCCCAATCGAACGAACAACCTCCTCCCCATCCTCCAAACCCCCCAATTCCACTTCATCCTTGCCGAAAAAGGCATACTGTGACGCGTCAAACATCGCACCACCTGCACGAAATAAACAGACGTCATATCAGAACCAACCTCGCGTCTACAAATTCGAGCTCAAAAACACATCCACACTCAATTCATAAAGCTCGGAGACAGATCAAAAGCGATAAACGAATTGAATCAAAGCACTAAATAATCAAAACAGAAAAGCTTGCTAACCAGAAGCGGAGCTGCTGGAGAAGTCGGTGTAGTCGTTTAAATCCTTGGCGTCGGATCTCTCCATGACGACGCAATTAAGCAAAACCTAACTCCAATTACGGAGAAGGAGATGATGATTCGCAGCTGTTGATCGTTCCCCTTCTCGCTTGGAGATTCTCTTTAATTAGGGTTTAGCAGCAGACAAAACAAAGACTCAACAACTGAGATATTCACACAGTTCACACAGTAAGCGGTTAGGCTCGATTTTATATTTGTACGTGTGTGTATTTTAGAGAGAGATTGTCTGTTTTAGTGAGAGAGAGCGAGAGAGAGTTTATTTGTTAGCAGTGTTTGGCCTTTATCAAACAATGCAATATTACTCCATCCGTCCCACCTTACTTGAAGGCGCTTCTTTTCGACACGAGATTTAAGAAAGTTGTATTTAATGAGTTAAATAAAGTAGAAGAGAGTGTAAAGTAAGAGAGATGAGAGTTGGTAATGTAAAAGAAAGAATAAAGTAAGTATGATTAGATGTTTTGTTTTTAGTCAAAAGAGAAATGACTCAAGCAACTTGAGACAATCCAAAATGAAATATGACTCAAATAACTTGGGACGGATAGAGTATTTCATTAGTTTTATAGTACTAGTATTTGTTTATCTCGAGTAGCATTCATATGATAGTAAGGGTGTCCACTATAAGGTGGACACGCCCAATAGCCCCGCCCCAGTTTTTTGTCCATAGCCCCAATTTTTTATCCATAGCCACAAAATTCTATTTCCGCCACTATAGTGGACAACTCCAATAGCCCCAAAATTTTATAATCAACTTTCATTTTATAATATATCAAGTAATTATTAACAAATTTATCGGGCTCTAATTAGTGGATTAAGAAAGGCCGACTATACGAATTAAAAATAAAAATAAAAATAAAAATAAAAATACAAATACAATACAAATTAAAATTAGAATTACACACTAAATTAAAATTAAAATCACACACTACATTGAATCTAGTACAAATCACTACCAAGTTTACACAACGCCACTACCTCCCCCACGTGCCCATACTTCTTCAATCAAATCGGCCTGCAGTGTGTTATGTGATGTGGTCCTGCGCATATCAGCGAAGCGTTGGATCAAATATTCATTGCTCCGTGGTACGCCCATCTGGATCGGCGCGGAGGCGACACCGTGACTTGTACTTGAACCCTCTTCCGGCACCCATCGCTCTGCCGCAAATCCTTCATCTTCTATTATCATATTATGCAATATGATACAGGCTAACATAATATACTTATATAAATGAGAGAAATTGTTCATTTCAGTTGTCTCTCCACAAATTGTTCATTTCCGACCCCAAATTGTAGTGAGAGAAATTTGTATAGATGTTGTGTTTGAATGGTGTGAAAATAATGAATGGAGTGGGGTGTATTTATAGGTGAATTGAAATGTAAAAAAAAAAAATAAAAAATTCGCGTCGAATAGCCGCGGCTTCTTCCTCGTTACACTATAGGCGCCGCGCCTATAGGCGCGGCTATAGCTCCATCGCCGCGTCCTCGCCCCGCACGCGGCTATCCCGCGTCCGCCGCCTCCCTCCCCCCTCGCCGCGTCCACCTCCGGGGCGGACAACTCCGCCACTATAAGGCGCCCCGCTTCCGCCCCAAACGCGGCTATAGCCGCGGGCGTGTTATAGTGGATGCTCTAACTATGGAGAGAGATAAGTCTATTCTTGATTTTCTGATTCTTGATTTTCTTTTCCTTCTAACTTTGATTTGTTTTCCTTTCTAACAATTTACAGTGTGAATATCGATATGTAATAAATACTCCATCCATTCCATAGTAATGGATGCGTTTCTTTTCGGCACGGAGATTAAGAAAATTGTGTTATGTGAGTTAAGTAAATAGAGAATAAAGTGGAAAATGAAAAAGATAGAGAGATGAAGAGAGAATAAAGTAAGAGAGAGTAAAGTAGGTGTGGAGAAATGTGTTTGACTTTTACTAAAAAAGAAAATGACTATATTACTATGGAACGTACTAAAATAGCAAAATGACTCTATTACTATGGAACGGAGGGAATAGTAATTAGTATAAATATGTATTGTAATACTATAAAGTCTTGCATAGACTACCAGAAATATTTTATGGCGGGGAGTGTACAATAAATTTTTTGTAGTTAACACTTAACATACACTCCCTTCTCCCTTAGTCTTTTTAAAATAGAAATTACTGCGGCGACACAAATTTTATAGTGAAATTGGTATAGTATGAAACATATGATAAAGTAATTGAAATAGTATTAGTCTTGGTGCCCCGCATAGTTAGTAGTGTAATATGGTAGTGAAAAAGTTTTCAAAATTTTAAAATGAACTAATGAATTAAAATGTTAAAAATAGACTATATTTAAAGGATGGAGAAAGTATATATATAACAATGTATCATAAAAATCATAATCACGGCAATTTTAAGAGTATAAAACATAAGTAATACATAGTCACAACAATCAATAAAGTTAATGAGGAGTAAAATACAACTCCTATTTGTTTTTCTTTTGCTAAAGTAATACAGTAACGTGTAAAATACAATAACATAAAATATATTACGGTACTCCCTCTCTTTCTACTCAATTTTAAGAAATAAATTTAGTGAAACTTGGGTCTTATTTTTATACTCCCTCCGTCCCGAGCTACTCGCTCATTTCCTTTTCGGCACGGAGATTAAGGAATGAGTGTATAGGAAAGTCAAAAATGACGGCTATAGATGAAAATTTTTACTAAAAATGGAAAGAGTGCAAGTAACTTGGGACGCCCAAAAAGGAAATACGTGCGAGTAGTGCGGGACGGAGGGAGTATATTATTATTAGTTTTGTAATATATTTTCTATCCCTGAAAAGTATGAACTTTTTCCTTTTTAGTCCGTCCCTGAAAAGTATGGACTCTTTCCTTTTTAGTCCGTTCTCGAAAAGTATGAACTTTTTAATTTTAAAAACTTATTTCTTTATAATGAAGTGAGACTCATTTTCTACTAACAATACTTCAAAAAAAATTCTTTTTATCTCTCTCTTACTTTTCCAATTATGCATTAAACGGGCCGAACCAAATATTCAAATTTTTCAAGAATGAATAGAGTAAAATTTTAATGGAACGGGCTAGTAGAACACAAAAATCATTACCAACAATAAAAAAGTAAATGAGACAATTAATCAGATAAATATGAAAATGAAAATTTACGCCAATTAATTGTGGAGTGAAAAGGCAAATTTACGACAATTAATTGTGGCAGGAAGGAGTACTTTATTAAAAAATCTCAATAATAATAATACTATAATTTTGTGAACAACTCTATTAAAAAAGTATGAACTTATTTTTAATACATTAAAAAGTACCAACAAAAATAGAACACATGATATAGACGTAGCCTATAAATAGGTGACTTTGACATTTGTCAATTTTACTATTAATTAGTTTTTTCATCTTCATCCTCAAGCAACAACACTATTTTTATGGAGTACTAATTTAATTAGTCTTGATTTTTTCCTTCTTCCTCAAGCAACAACACTATTATTATACTAATTTATTAATCTTGATTTTTTCATCTTCTTCCTCAAGCAACAAAGCCCGTTATTTTTTTTTTCTAAACTTCCATATCCAATTTCAAATTTCAGCCCCTTCCATATGATAAAATGTTCTTATATATTTGTATATAAATGTGTGTCTATATTTTTTATATGTATGTATCTTATGGGTCAATTGACCCTAAAATCAAGATCTTTTATATAAGATACAGTGCCCGGACTCTTAATAGGAGGCCATAGGCGACGAGTCCTTCAATTTGAATTCAAAAAATCAGGCTTACGCATTTATATAGACTACATATATTTGTTCTAAAGTTTTCATCTTATTTTTTTCTCTTCTAGAATGCTCTACTTTTTCTTATATATTATATTAATTTCTAGATATTTATATAATAAATTATCTTCAATTTGAATTCCAAAAATCAAGCTTATTATTTATTTGACCACATTTCGTACAATGAATATACTAGAATAAGAAGACGTTGAAACGCACCTCAATTGATAAAATATTTTTTTCAATCCAATAAGTTAGGATTTCAAATCATCACAAGAATAAACAGGAAACCTTTATTGATCCTTATTTTCAAAATAAAAATAAAAATGGTAGATTAAGTATATTCCCAAGCCTCACTGCTCCGCCGCCGAACCTTGTCACATTGTTGCTCGCCTACCTCACCAAATCTCCTTGCGCACTGCTCCGTTGTCCGCCTGCTTTGCCGGCCTCGTTGTTGTGTACTGCAATAATTATTGATTTTCTTCAATTCAAGTATTGTGATCTAATTGTTTATGTTCGAATTGATTTTGTTTCTATTTTTAAGATTACGTTTTTGCTCGTTTTTATATCGTATTTCTTGATATTTAAAACTTTTTGGGGAAATCGTTAGGGCATCCACAGTGGGGCGGATGATAGGCCGCCCGATGCCTCGGGCGCGCCATCGTCCGCCACTGTGGGTGCTCGGGCGATGGACGATGCATCGTCCTCGCCCTAAGCTTAGTCCACGGACGAAGCCCTATCGTCCGCGCCATCGGCCGCCCACTGTGGATGGCGCGGAAGATGCGACGCGTTTTTTATTTTTTTTATTTTTAAAATTCAAAAATTGTGTTTATATAAATACCCCTACCCCACATTTCATTTGTAACCTTTCGTATTTGGCCGGGTACACAACCTGACGAATATCGGTCATTCGACCCCAACACGCAGTACGATCCCGATTTCAATACGAATTCGTACGGTCTCTCTGACATGGAGCTGCGACAGAAGTTGAGAATTTTGTAGAGTAGAACTTTTTTTTTATTTCTAACCCGTGTAACTTTTTTTGTAATCAATGTACTATTTGTCGTTTTTCATTTAATCGTTGTGTTTTTTAATTAGTTTGCATTTATATATTTGAAAACATTTAAATTAATTAACAAAACAATAGCAAAACCTATAGGACGCGCCTTAGGGCGCCCCACTGCAGGTGGAAGTGTAAGAGGATAAAATGCTGACGTGGCGGTTCATAGGGTGGGCTTTAGGGCGCCCCACTGCTGATGCCCTTGTCTCTCCATTATACTCCCTCCTAATCAAGGTAGTTGGGTCATTTTTTTTTTGCATCAATTTTACAGAAATGATAAATAGTTAAAGTTGAGAGAAAGTAAAGTAAGAGAGAATACTATTTATCATTTTTGTAAAACAGGTGAAAAAAAATGACACAACTACCTTGAGACTGAAGGGGTATATACTATTAAATATATATCTTGCCCAAAAGTTTCAGCAGTGTTTCTTCATGAGCACAATAACTTTTTTCTAACCAATGAATGAATATATCTTACTCTATTTCTAATAAATCTGACATAGACTGTACTTTTTGATAAATTTATGTTTTGAATTTATTATAAATTTTTATGGTTCAATTATAATAACAAAACTCTTTTAAAAATTTATGATGCTTCCCACCAAAATATAGCTCAATGGCATTTATGAAAATAATCTCAAAACTCTCTCTTTATACTGGTATATAGGCTATAATTGGAATTTATGCACAAAAAATAGTACTCCCTCTAGGGGTGGCAAATCGTGCGTGTCGGGTCGTTATCGTGTCGACACGATAACGACACGAACACGATAACAACAAACACGAACACGACCCGTTAAGAAAACCTCAAACACGAACACGAACACGACACGAAACCCTCAGACACGAACACGACACGAACACGACACGAACCCATTAACGACACGAACCAATTCGGGTCAACACGACACGATAACAACACGTACACGAGATGACACGATAACGACTCGATAACAACACGACCTGATAACGGTTAAACCTATTAAAAATGAAAATAATAAGAATTAATAATATTAAAATATTATTTGTGAACGGATAACACGAACACGACACGAACACGTATTGTTAACGGATAACACGAACCCGACACGAACACGACACGAACACGACACGAAATTTTCGTGTCCTTAACGGGTCGACCCGATAAGGACACGAACCCAATAAGCTCTGACCCAAACCCATTATTTTCGTGCCGGTTCGTGTCGTGTTATCGTGTCGTGTCAAAAATTGTCAGCCCTAACTCCCTCCGTCCCTGAAAATTTGTTACCTATTTCCTTTTTCGTCCGTCCCTAAAAATTTATCACCTTTCAATTTTACCATTTTTGGTAGTGGACTCTGCATTCCACTAACTCATTCACACTCACATTTTATTATAAAACTAATATATAAAGTAGGACCCACATGCCACTAACTTTTTCAACTCACTTTCTATTATATTTCTTAAAACCCGTGTCGGGTCAAATGGTGACGAATTTTGGGGGACGGAGGGAGTAACATTAAATAAAAGTAGTTTAAGATTTCGTTAATATTGTGCAATTTTTTTTGGTAATTGAAGTATTTAAATTGAATAATAGAATGGTGAAACTCTTGAAGAGTGTAAGAGCATGCTCTTGCGGAAGAGCATGGATGTGAGCGTTGTGCTCTTGCGGAAGAGCAGAGAATTAAAAATGAACAAATGTGGGTGTTGTGCTCTTGCGGAATAGCAGAGAATTAAAAATGAATAAATATTGGTCCGGACTCACATTCATACTCTTTGGCAAGAGCATCTAACCATTTATTTTAGTTTTCTTCATTCAGCTTAACATTACTCATTTCGATCCAACTTACTGGAGTCGTTTATTTGGACAAGAAATTAAAAAAAATTGTTTGGATATTGAGTGAGATAAAAAAGAATAAATATTAGAATAAAGATAAAATGTACATAAATTATAAATATCCATATCATAGGCAAAATATCAATAGTGCATCTTCCTTGGATAAGTGCTAAGTTGCTAATTCACCGTTAGCAGTTTGAAATTTTGAATATACGATATGCTAACTTAGAAAATTTTAGAAAAAGTTTGAGGATTAGAAGACAACATGGATGTGTTTCTCTACAAACTAAGAGCATCCACAGCGGAGAGCACACCGCTGTCCGTCCGTGCCAGCGGCACGGCACCGTTGTCCGCCGCTGTGCTCTTGCCACTGGCACGGCGCTGCTCTTAGCTAAGAGCACGTCCGTGCCAGCGAGCAGGGCGACGTGACGCGTTTCTATTGGCCGTTGTCATTTATTATTATTATTATTTTAAATCGAAAATAATACAAAAAATTAAAAAAATATATTTCTGGATTTCCAAAAATATACAGATTTTATTACCATTTTTTTGAATTTTTTTTAAATTAAAAAAAATTTAATCCCAAAATCATCTATAAATACACACATTCATCATCCATTTGGGTGAAATTCAGCCACGAGTAGTGGGTTTTTTAAATTTTATGAATTTAATTATGTAAATTTTAATTTTTAGGATTATTATGTAATTTTGAAGACTTTAATGAAGAAAATTTTAATTTTTAGGATTTTAATTATGTAATTTTTATTTTTTTTGTAATTTGTAATATTATTCTGGTTATTTTTAATGTATTTTAATATGGTGGAAATATTTTTATTTAAATTGAATAATAGAACGGTAGGACACTTGAGCATGTTCTTGCAGAAGAGTACGGATGTGGGTGTTGTGTTCTTGCCTAAGAGCATGGAATAAAAGTGGGTGGATGCTCTAAAATCTGGGGCAGAACAATATTAGTTGAAGAGATATGTGGCAACTGACAACCTGGTTTGGAGGGTGGAGTCCTTCTTTAAGGGACATGTGCCAAGGCCATGCGGCGCTCCATGGTCGCATGGTGACACCCACTTCGCCTCAGCGAGTTGCCGCCATTTCGCTGTTTAATTTATTTTATATAATTCTTGTTTAAAATTGGGAAAAATTAAAATTAATAAATAATTTTCACTTTCCCAAATATGATTTTTATATATGCATTTCTTAAAGTAAATTTTAATTTTTTGGATTTTAATTTTGTGATTTTTAATGTTTAGGATATCATCGTAATTTTTAATTTTTAGGAATTTAATAATGTAAATTTTTTTTAAAAAAATTGTAATATAATATTCAGGTTTTATGATGAAGTTTTATTAATAAAATATTTTTTTATTAATTGCATTTTTCAAAAAAGGTAGAGTATTAACCATTTTTTTCTCTTTCCTCAACAAAAGGACAGCACCCAACAATTCATCTCATCTATTAATTATTCATGGATCTCATTATTTCATTATTCAATTTAAAAATATAATTAATACAAAAATATTTCATTAATTAAACTTTATTAGAAAACCCAAAAATTACATAACAAATTCCTAAAAACTAAAAATTACATAATTTAAATTCTAAAAATTAAAAATTTACATAATTAAAATCCTAAAACACTCAAACTACTCCTCCAGCGGCATGGTCTGGGACTAGTGACGCATGCAATGGTGACCCGTCAGGGACCCGTTCCGCTAGGACGGGCGAACCCTGCCGATCGGGCACTGTTGTGGATGCTTTAAGGGATGCCGGTTATGGATGTTATAATAACACTTTCTATCACTATTAAAATTTATGCCCTCCCCATATATTTTAGACAATAGGAGTACTTTTGAAATGTCAATTAGTTCACATAAGTTATGCTTGGAATTTGCTAAAGTTTCGACGTATGATGTTTTATTTTTGTCTAGTATTTTGTTCCTTTTGCTATTCAAATTTTGTACCTCTGAACATGACCCTCAAGACATGTTACATATCTTGATTCTTGATTAATGTTTCATCTTATATTTCTTTTACCATGTTTTGTATCGCAAATTGTTCGTAGTTTTAGGAGAATTAGAGAGAGGCCATGAGTAGTGCCTGTTGGGGATAATGCTGGAATTACAAGAGATAAACAATACCGGGCGTAATACAACCCCAGAAGGAAGAACTAAAAACTGAAAATTACAATGAAATCGAAACTGTAAACTGGAAATAAAACTTAGCCGAGTCGAGGAGGCCTCTTTCCGCAAGACGAGATACGCCCCGGTAGTGCTATCGGTTTGGCGTGTCGTCCCCAAAGATAAAACGACTACGTCTCTGGTGAAGACGCACCGCAATCAACAGAGCTCCGGCGAATTAGATGGAGGAGAGGGTAGAGCTTCGAAAGAAAGACTATGCAGAGAGTATGATGCTTGTGTTCTAATTGTTCTGTTGTGCTCTATCTCTAATGCAAGGAATGACTAGCCTATTTATAGGCTTGGTCCACTGCAGGGGTCAATTCAGCCTTGATGGCTGTCATCATGGCGATCCAAGTCCAAGGGCAAGGGCAAGGGCTCGGGCTCGGGCACGGGCTCGACTCGGCGCGCGTGTGGGCTCTTTCACCAATCTTAGTCCACGATAATTACTAAGTGTAATAAGTCACTTAATAAATACACATTTAAAGATGTGTCTCATCTCCTATGTGGGATAATTAACACTAGTTAATTACTTCCTACAGTTTCAACTCATAGTTTTATCAAAAGCTACAATGTGACCAACTTTAATCCATTATTTCTTACTCACCGGAAATCGGATTTAAGAAAGTGAATATATTACGGTCATCTACGCGGAATGTAGATCGACGCTATATCATTTAATTCTCCAAAATTAAATGTCACATCACATTTATTATTGGTCAAACTTCATTGACCGAACATCTTAAAACAAGATTCCAACAGTGCCTTAAAAGAAAAACTTAAAATTAAATAATTACTTAACCCGGTGAAGGAAATGAATAGTTTTTCCTTTAATTAAATATTGGAAAATATGAGGAAAACATAAGTACAAATGAAATGTTTAGTAAAGTGAGAATCTTCTTCTTTTTATCTCTCTTTTTTTTTCTTTGTCATTTTCTATCCACAGATAAGAATGAAGTTGAAAAGTATTTTAGAGTACTTATCAAAATTGGGATATTAAATAGTGCAATTTTACATTATTATCAGTAGTGTTAATATGTAAAAATAAATAAAATAATATATTCGCAATAAGATATGTATTTACGTTAATCTGGGACCTACATTTCTGGTTTTTTAATAAATGGCAGATCGAGATTTATAATTCTGGAGTATTACAATGTTTTAATTCTATCTAACCATACACACACATATTCTTCTCCACATTTTGACATTATAGGATGTCCATTACTGATAGATTCTTCTTTACGATGCCCTTTATAATTCTTTATGCAGTAGTTCAACTTTCTTGATTTGCTAAAGATTAGATAAACTAAAGTAAAAAGTGATTTGTTATTTTCTCTTTTTTGGATATTCAGTCCATCTTTTGCCAACTCATTAGTAATAATTTCTTTTGGCTATTTTTGGAATCTATAATATTTGAATGTAATTCATGTAGTAATTTTACTGCATTAGTGATGGATTGGATTGTTAAAAACAGTTGGCATGAATTTGGCGTTTACTTTGATAAATTTTTATTGGATTATATTTGACCTTGTTTGATTATTATATCCCCGATAATCGTATATTATTATTATTGTTAGCGCAATCGTAGCGCCATGAAATGCAATGCTCACATATTGAGCATGCCGAGTAAGAACAAGGTCACGTGCTTCATAACACGTGCACATAATTCTCCTTTTCCAATAATTCTCCTTTCATAACGAGTAAGAACAAAGTCACGTGCTTCGTAACGCTAGTGACATGATTTTGTCTTTTTAATTAAATTTAAAATTTGTATTTGAAAAATTATTATGAACGACTAAAAATCTCCAACGAACGTTTCTTTTTTATTCTTATTTTTCATGTATGTACACTAAATTATCCATACATAGGGCTGTCGATGGAGTAAATCATATTCTTGTAGCAGATTAATTACTCGGAAAAATAAACATGTCATATCAAATATGGAGTATTAAAATACTGAAAAATTGTTTTAAATGGAGTGAGAGTGAAGTGAATGCTAATTAATCAGCAAACAGTTTCCTAACTCTATTCTACCTAAATTATTCTTTCCTTCAAACTCATTTGTGGATCTCAAAACAAGTAGTACTACCTTATTTTTAATGATGTTGATGATAATATTAATATCTATGGTTTTGTGTGGTGAATGTGATGACTGATGACATTTTTGTGGTAATATAAGCATTTACTTTTTCAAAATATTTTAATTATTTAGGGAATAATTTTAAAAATCAAATTAGATCGATAGATAAAATTATACTACTACTCCATAAGCTTATTCATATTTAGTTGAATACATTGGAAATTTAAAATATCTCAAGCTCATTGATAGTAATTTCTATTATTCAAGCTAATTTTGTTTATTTCATATTATTGGAAAATGTCTGACAATTAGAATAGAAATATTCACTCATGAATTTTATCAACCATGAAAAATAAACCGTCAGTTACATGATTTTGAAATATTTAAGTCCGTTGTACTTTAAAAACATCTGTACTAGCTAGCAAATCATTGATTGGGAAATGAATGTGAAACCTCAAAGCATCCGAGACGCCGTGGCAGATGCTCTATCTCGTCACTTAGCTGGGGGGGAGATGGCGGGACAGCCCGCCACACTCCAGCACCACGTGGCGAGCTCTGGCGCACGGCGTGACGCCGCGAGTGGGCGTCGATTTTTTTATATTTTTAAATTTTTTAAACTCTTAATAATAATAATAATTAATCTGCCCGTTTTTTTTACCGTTTTTTAATTTTTTATTTTTTTCCACATTCATCTATAAATAACACTATGCACACACAATTCCCCCACCATTTTTTCCACACACAAACACTACACTCTCACAAACATCATCTCTCTTTCCTCTCCAATTTCTGCAAAAATGTCCGGTGACGGAAACTCCGGCGACGAGGGCAACGGCGACGAAGCACCCAAAACATTGTACATGCCGATTGGGGGGGGCATGTACAATGTTTTGGGTGCTTCGTCGCCGAGCACCCAAGGCTCGGTGACGCCGGCGCACCAAACACCATCTTTTTGCAGTTGATGCATACTATCGTCCTCCCCCTCCCTTGGGTCTGAGGAGCTCGCAAACACAGGAATTATCCCAAATTAGGGAGGATATTCCGGAGGAACCCACTCCGGAGGCTGTGCCGGACGGAGACGACGATGGCCGTCATCCATACACACAAGCGGATATGATGACTTTGTTCGACGCTTGGATCAGTACGTCGAATGATCCCATCCTCGGGAATCAACAAAATTGCAAGGATTTTGGGGATAAGGTCACCGTCGTATACAACGCAAATAAGCCGAAGGGGGCCTTCCGCCGCAACCTGAAGATGCTTCTCTCTCATTTTGAGCGAGCTGACAGAGATGTCAAAAGATTTGGTGGGATCTACAAGAGGGAAGTTGAGCAATACCAAAGCGGAGCCAGTGGATCCGACATTCTGAGAGCGGCTATGTGAATCTTCTAATCTGACACCGGCAAAGATTTCAAATTTCCCGATGTTTGGGATGCGGTCAAACATCTTGATAGGTGGGCTGGCGGTGTCTATTCCTCCACGGGCTCGAGCTCGTCTAGTGAGGGCGGGGAAGCCAACGCACAAAGCATATGACTAGTGGCCAATACTCGTCTAGTGAGGGCGGGGAAGCCAACGCCTCACTAGAGGTTGAGTTCCCGACATCCACTGCAGGGGGCTCCTCCGGTACACGACGTCGGCCGCAAGGGAACAAGGCGGCGAAGGCGGCTAGAGGGAGGGGGAGGGGCCGAGGCGGATCAAGCCAGGTGGGCTCCCAAGGGTTGTCGTCCTCCCTAATGTCCATGTACTTCACAGCCACGATGGCTGACACTTCCCGCATGACGCCTCCCCAATATCAAGCCCATCTCGCCGGCATTGAGTATCTGACAAATCAACTTGGTATTCCGCCTCCACCTAGCTTGAGGGCACCGCCACTGCCTTCGGGGGATGATTCGCCGGCGGAGTAGTTTTTATAATTTAAGGATGCAATTTTTAATTTATAGTATTTTAAATTACGTCTTTTTAATTTTTTTAGGATTTTAATTATGTGTTTTTTTTTATTTTCTTGGGATTTTAATTATGTATTTTTTCATTTTTTTAGGATCTTAAATTGTAATTTTCTTTTATTTAATGAAGTGTGTTTTTATTAATTTAATTTGTTGGAAATAAAAATAAAAAATGAAATTGAATGAATAGTTAAGGGATGAGATGATTAAGAGATGGAGGGAAGCATGTGATGTCTCTTAGTTAAGAGATGGGGTAAAAAGTGCAGTGTGACCCATGAATAGTGAAGGGATGAGACGGTTAAGAGACGGTATTGAGACACGGATGTGGATAGCCTCATAGATCCGTCCATAATAAGACATGAATTTTTTTTACATATGCAATCCAATCATGCCATGTTGATTAAAACTCATGTGACCATACAAGCTAAATCAAGGAATACCATTATGATACTAATTAAACACTTAAAAAAGTGGAGTAGTATTGAAAAGTTTAGTTCGAGAAATTTATAAGACGATACCCATATTTAGACACAAAAGATCAGTAAAATTATAAATATATCCTTGATACAAATTTGCATTCAGATATATCTATCTAAGAAATTATTTCAATCGATCTTCATATCGAAATTATGATATCATCCACATCACCTAAAGTGAGCTTTAAGGTAACGGCACACTCAATTTTGCCCACTAACAACCAACAATAAAATAATAAATCCAAGTACCTAAAAATAAATCCAACCGTAATAATAATTCTTACCCAAATTAAAGAAAAATCAAAATTCCTTTTGATTGGAAAAGCAATTTCCGGTGACTATTTGACTTGGGAGAATAAAAAGGACTTTTATATAACAACAGCAGTCAATAATATCTGACTACATAGATACTCCCCGATGAAGTATTCTGCCACGTGTCTCGCATCATAGCCGTTGATGCTGCATCACCATCGTTAATTCACCTCATTACTCAACCATAATTTCATTAAATTCGACATTAATCTCCAAAATTAAATTAGAAAACGGTCGACTCTTGTGGGGCCCAAACAGCTGGGACCATGTGCTACAGCCTACAGGCTTCCGTGGGACCCGCTAGCCTCGAAAATTCACTTTTTAGCATTATTAGGGTGTCCACTTTGTCCACTATAAGGTGGACACGCCCAATAGCCCCGCCCTAGTTTTGTGTCCATAGCCCCAGATTTTTGTCCATAGCCCCAAAATTCTATTTCCGCCACTATAGTGGACACCTCCAATAGCCCCCAAATTTTATAATCAACTTTCATTTTATTAATGTTTCAAGTAATTACGAAAAAATTTATCGGGATATACGTACGTAGACGAAGTCGACTATACGAATTAAGAATAAAAATAAAATTTAACTTTAAATTAAAATACAAATTAAAATAAAAATTAAAATTAAACACACTAATTTAAAATTAAAATTAAAAGTACACACTACATTGAATCTAGTACAAATCACTACCAAGTTTACGCAACGCCTGCTGGGCGGCCTGGTGTTGCATCTGTTGAAGCATAGCATTCCAGTTGTCTCTCCACATATTGTTCATTTCCGACCCAAAATTGTAGTGAGAGAAATTTGTATAGATGTTGTATTGGAATGGTGTGAAAATAATGAATGGAGTGGGGTGTATTTATAGGTGAATTGAAGTGTAAAAAAAAAAAAAAAATCGGAAAATCGCCAGCCGCGGCGGTTGTCCTCCGCTATAGGAGGCGCGCATATAGGCGCGGCTATAGGGACGCACGCCGCGTCCTCGCCCCGCACGCGGCTATCCCGCATCCGCCGCCTCCCTCCCCCCTCGCCGCGTCCACCTCCGAGGCGGACACCCCCCTCACTATGATAGCCGCGCCTTTCTCCCCCCTCCGCCCCCAATCGCGGCGACCGCCGCGGCGTGTCCATAGTGGACACTCTTAAAGTTATCTTAAATTCTTAATTATAGTTTTCTAATACCTGAAAATTGAAACATAATAACTGAACTACTACTGTATTATATGCATAAATATAATTAGTTTTGGACAATTTATTTTGCTAAAATATTATAATTATAATAATTTTAATTTCTTACTTTAATGAAAAAACTAATATTATTGCCTAGTTAATTACATGGAGTATATTTGTTGTACTCCATTTCTTATGCAGCGAAAAAAATATTGCTCAATCGATCCTATCTCTACTATAAATTATATAATATGGTTATCTTAAAATTCTGAAAGCTACATAGTCAATTGGTGGCTATAAATCAATTGTGAAAATATATTTATATCTAGTTTATAAATTATAATATGATAATGTTAAAATTATACTACTCCACATCAGTATATGTAAGCAACATTGCCTTATTGTGGCTATGAATAATTTATGAAGATATATTTATGAGGTTATAAATTATAAATTTGATTCTGTTAACACGTACATGAAAACTGCATAGTCTTTTTGTCGTTATAAATAAAATGTGAAGACATATATTCTTGTTGTGGCTGTAAATAAATTGTGAAGATATATATTTTTTTAGATTTTGAGGTTTGGTATTAAATAGTCGAAGATTACTAGAAAATAGCAACTTAAATCGTGAATGTAGTTAAAATCTGATTAATCACATTTAAAATGAAGTTTCTCATTTATTTATTTTATCATTATAATTAATTTCAGAAGTATAATATAGTACTCCACGTTCTAAAACATGAATGAGTTAAAAGATATACTGAAACGTAAAAAAGAAACTGATTAATTATTACGATCCATTATTTGAATGATAAACTAACTATTGAAATATAAATAAAATGTCTTTTCAATGACTGAATATACTTTTCAATTAAATTTCTTCAATGAATAATCCATTAATTAAAATATTCGATAAAGGTAAAATAAAAATGACTATGTTAAACAAAATTAATATTAATATAGAAATTCTAAAAATAAAATTAAAACAAAATAAATCCCCCCTCCACCACCATCTTCCCCACACTCTCCACTCTCACTTCACTCCCTCTCTCTAAACCAGAGAGAAGAAGCTCAATGCATTCACCATCCGCATCAATGGCGCCAATCTTCATCCTCCTCCTCTCCCTCCTCTCCGCCTCAGGTAAAAATCTCTCACCACGCCTCACATTTTACACACACAATTCACTCACCTATCTCAATTTTCCCTCCACAGACGCTGCCACCGGCGCGATCGGCGTCAACTACGGCCGCATTGCCAGCAATCTCCCCTCCGCCTCGCGCGTCGTCCGCCTCCTCAAATCCCAACGCATCGACCGCGTCAAGGTCTACGACTCCGACCCCGCCGTCCTCAAAGCCCTAGCCGGCTCCGGCATCAAGCTCACCGTCAACCTCCCCAACGAGCTCCTCTCCTCCGCCGCCCGCCACCCCTCCTACGCCGCCGCCTGGGTGAAGAACAACATCGCCGCCTACCACCCCGCCACCGCAATCGAGGCCGTCGCCGTCGGCAACGAGGTCTTCGCCGACCCTCACAACACAACCCGCTTCCTCCTGCCCGCAATCTACAACGTTCAAAAAGCCCTAGCCAAGTACAAGCTGGATGGCGTCATCAAAGTCTCATCCCCATTCGCCCTCTCCGCTATACAGAATTCCTACCCCGCCTCCGCCGGTTCGTTCCGCCACGATCTGGTCGAACCGGTCATCAAACCATTACTCGAGTTTCTCAAAAAAACCGGATCTCCTCTCATGATAAATGTTTACCCCTTTTTCGCTTACGAATCCAACGCTGACGTCATCCCCCTCGACTACGCGCTTTTCCGCCCCAACACCGGCGTCGTAGACGCCGGCAACGGCTTGAGATACTTCTCCTTATTCGACGCGCAGATCGACGCCGTATTCGCGGCGATGTCCGCGCTCAAATACGACGACGTTTCAATCGTCGTGACCGAGACAGGCTGGCCGTCGAAGGGCGATTCGAACGAGATCGGCGCCAGCGTTCCAAACGCCGCGGCGTTCAACGGAAACCTAGTCCGGCGAATCCTCAGCGGCGGCGGAACTCCGCTCCGTCCGAAGGCGAATCTGACGGTTTTCCTCTTCGCTCTATTCAACGAGGATCGGAAATTCGGACCGACGTCGGAGAGGAATTTCGGTTTGTTCTACCCGGACGAGAGGAAGGTGTACAACATTCCTCTGACGGCGGAGGGGCTGAAGGGGTACGTGGAGCAAGCGGCGCCGCCGCTGAGCGACGGGGAGAGGATGAAGACGGGGAGCGGGGAGACGTGGTGCGTCGCGAAGGGGGAAGCGGGGAAGGATCAGCTGCAGGAGGGTTTAGACTTCGCGTGTGGGGAGGGAGGGGCTAACTGCCATCCGATTCAACCGGGATCCACGTGTTTCGATCCTAACACGGTGGAGGCCCACGCGTCGTATGCGTTCAATAGCTATTACCAGAAGAATGGTCGCGCCACGTCAGCCTGTTTTTTCGGTGGGGCCGGCTCCATCGTAACGCAACAGCCTAGTGAGTTTTTATTTCCTCGAATTAATTATTCATCAAATTGCTACTAATGTTATTGCTGTTGAATTTATAGCTGGATGCCATAATAATTGATTGTTTCAGTAATGGGGCATACAAAATGTTGGGCTCAGTTTCTGTTATCCACTACTGTTGGATCGCAATAAATGAGACCAATATTTATACAACTAGTTATATAAATCAATAGTGGGATCCAAATAAAAGCTAGTCCATATTATCTTGTTGTCAATTGAATTGTGGTTAATCTTAATTTTCACAAGTATTAATGGATTGGTATGGGCAAAATGAGGGTCAGGTGAAATTATGGAAAAATGAGATTAGTCATTGTTTTATAGAGAATATTGGAGTTTCGAGAGCATAGATTGTGTTGTGTTTATAGGTAATTTAAGTGGGCGTAGGTTATGGACGTGGGGGGAGGAGTGGCTGCTAACATGTGCGGGGGGTGAATAATGGTGAATGAGGTGGTGGCCCACTAGCACAAGGAAAAGTAGTGGTAATTGAGTAGCACGTGATTGACGGACACACATTTTCTGACATGTCTCATTGTCTTGTACTACTACTTGAGTCTTGACTCTTGAGCCACCCATCTAAAAGGAATACGTTTTTGTTTATAATAGTAATAAATAACTAAATTTTGTACACCAAATAATTGTATAGTATTAGTATTTGATGTATTAATTATATATTAAAATAATAAATATAGTTAGTGAATAAGTTAAAAAAAACTTGATTAGTTTTTAGCCTCATTTTAACTTTAATTTTATGGAGTATTTGAATTGTATTTTTATTGTTTTCCAAATTTAAATTAGAGTACGTATTAATTATATTTTATGGTTCTAAAAACGTAAAAAAAATTATACACAAATCATTAATGTATTACCATAACATTATGCACATTCTATGTACTATATATGCGCTTATATATTTTAATTAAATGCATAAATAAACTGATTTTTTATCAAGTAAACTAGTTTTGGTTATACAAAATTTGGTGACATAGATTTATTGTTTTTTTTGTGACTAAATTTTGTACAACCAAATAACTAATTTTATGCATTTAATTAGAACATATGGGCGCATATATAGTACATAGAACGTGCATAATAGTCATATATTAATGATTTGTGTATAATTTTTTTACTTTTTTTAACCATAAAATGTAATTAATGCATACCTTTAATTTAAATTTGAAAAGCAATAGAGAGACAATTCAAATATAAAAAAAATGAAAATAAGGCTAAAGAGAGACAATTCAAATATTAAAAAGAAATGAAAATAAGGCTAAAGACTAATCAAGTCTTTTTAACTTGTCCACAAACTACATTTATTATTTTAATAGTATATAATTGATACATTAAAATGCTAATATAACTTTATTCAGTTGAACAAAATTTGGTTATTTATCATCACTTTTTTTTAAGAGTATTAATAAACAAAACATTAGTTTTGAAGTATTTTTATTTGTAACCTCTATATTAGGGTGAAACTACACTTTTAAACTAACAGTTTCGGTCTAAATAGATTTAAAGCATGTTATTGTATTCTTGCAAAAAAAAAAAGTTGAAACCCCACCCTCAAGGGCCGCCATCACATTCCTGTCCAATATTATTGTAAGGGGTGTTCAATTAGGATACGCAGTAACCTGTTAAGATGAAGTGCCGTAATCTACTGTCTTGCTAAAAGCTCAGGCCTCGCACTTATATTGACTTCGTGTATTGATTCTCAGAGACTGAATATTTATTTTTCAAATCTAAAGTTTCGGATTTGAAAATAGAATAATGCTTTGACTGAATATTTATTGATTTTCTTTGATTCATTGAAGTATTTTGTTACTCATGTATTCTTGGTTCTTCTTGTAGAGTACGGCAAATGTGGGCTCCCCTCTGGAAATGAAAATTGAAGAGAAGGAAGAGAGGGGCAATGAAACTAGAGCTCAAGTGAATTGAGAGTACTAATTTAATTCCATTGTAAGTATAATATTATATTAATTTGCTTTTTTGGTTCCTATAATTACTACTAGAAAACTAGTGTTACATAAGTGCCCCAATCAAATGGACTTTGTTAACTAGCTTTTCCTACTTTTCGTATACTATTTCTTTATGTGCAATGCTAACACCAATAATGTGTTATAAAGATTAAATTATATAATAAAACAGTAGGAGTATATTTTGCCTAAATTTTTAACTAACAATCTTTACTTTTACATTATATTGTCTTCACCTTTATAAAATATTTTACATTATATTGCAATTTACTATTGCAATGTTTAAATATCAAAGGCATACAATGAATCTATATTAGTTACGAGGCACATGTTATACACATGATTTTAAAAGATGTTTATTGTGTTAAATAAAGAGTTAAATAATAGCAATGTAAGGATAGTGAAAATTAAAATAATTACTCCATTCTTTTTATTGAAGATGATCTATTTTTCTTTTTAATTTATCCTAATTAATATTACTGAAAAAATGTAAACATATTTATCTTTATTTTATTCCCATATTCTTATTTTATTTTCTCCACTTAACATATAAAATAAAGCCGCATAAAAATCTCGTGTCACACAAGGGATGAGTCATTTTCCTTAAGACGGAGTGAGCAGTTTTTATTTTCTGCCAAAAAAAAATACTAGTACGACATAGTATTTTGTAGATCAAATTAAAAAGAAAAGTCATATATCTGTTCCATTTAAATACTTACGTAGTTACGTACTACAATTAAACACAACATTTTAGTATCTTAATAGTCTTTAACACTATAATTTTGTGTGGGTGGATATAATGCGACTGCATAGTTTTATTGTTACTATAAATAATTTCAATTTTCCCCTGTTTCATCCAAATTAAAATTTTACTAATATTATTATAGCGAAAATGGAATTATATTTCTCTAGCTTCACTGAAATTACAAAAATGATTAAGTTCGACAATAGTAAATCTACTATAATTACTATCTAAGTTAGATATATGACCTTGAATGCAAAAGCAGATATCTAATATTGAAGGAGAATTGTAAGGATAAGAATTTGACATAAATGACAAACAAATTTTTTTTTTAGGATAAATGACTAACAAAATATTACGGTTAGTTAATTAAACTCTTCAATATTTTGGTAGTAAACATGTCCCAAAAAATTGTAATCACATTCCTTATACCCCTAATTCCAGTTACTCTGTTATATAATTTGGTCAAAGAGAATTCGGTGAAAACTGAATTGTACATTTGAAATTTCATAAATAGGCGTCACTGCTGACGTGCCACTGATGTTCACCCCTTTCAATATCAGTTTAATTTAAACTTGAATTATTCCTAATTTTTACTATTACTAATCATCGTAGAGAAGATTACATGAATTCTCTAATTTGATAAAATTAAAGTTCTAATCTGCGTCGACTCGAATAGTACACATATTAACACACATCACTCTCACCTTACATTCTTTGTGGTTTATAAGTTGATATTAATGAAGATAATCTAAATTACTAAAATATTAAAGAAAAGTCATTGCTTCGACTAGTCCTACAAGTTTCGATCTGAAAATATATTGTTCCGCATCGAGCAAATTATATTTTTGTAAAATACTCGTCTATATTTCATATTGAAACTAATATATGAGATTTGAGATATAATTAAGTTTAGTCATTATATTACTACTATTATTATTATTATTACTATTACTATTATTATTATATTATTATTATTATTTCAAATTGATTAAAGTTCAAAATTAGTCAATAGTTATTGATGACATCGCCGATGGTGGACAATTCATCGGCAATTACTGATGATGGTTAACAGTGTTATCCACGGTATAACAAAATGACCGTAGTCCTTCGCTAAAAAAATTACCGACAGAAATGGAAAATTTTTGTTAGTAACACTTTTATCAACAGAAAAATAGGAATTACCCACATATATTTTCGTCGATAAAGTTGTTTTTATTTGTTTAATGGTCAATCACGATTTTAAAAATCCAAAATTTGTCTTGTATATTTGCACAAAAAAATCTATTTGATCCTACACATTAAGTGTTTTAGCTTTCGATGCTAGATAATATGTTAAGGTCTATATTTAACTCATTAACAAGGTAAAAACGTGGCTGAGCGTTTAATTTTTAAATAAAAATTATTAAATATGAATCAAAACATGGAGTATTGTTTAAAACCAGAAGCTACCACACCTAACTTAATCTGTAGATCTAAAAGTAGATCAATTTTAGAGTTTTAGCTTTTCAAAATTATAATTTGCACAAAAATTCTTGTTACGTATACCTAACATCATATATGAGTTATATCAACTTTATAACTATATACTATTAAAATAACAAAATATAATCGTTCTATATAATGTAACATAGAAATCAAACAAGCGTAACCCTCAATAAATACTCCTAACCACCCCACAATCAACTATTCAATCTTCCCCATTTTATCAAACATAAAAAACAAGGTATAGAAAAAAAAATGTCATATCCTCACGATTGGATGCAACTCAATTTCACCAATGAAAATCAAACAAACACCCCTCCGATTGCCACCACCACCACCAACAACAACACCACTACCGCCGTCGCCGCAAGAAACAACATTCCGGCCGCCTACGAAAGCCACGGAACGAGGCCAATCCGGCGGCGTTCGAGGGCCTCACGGCGAACCCCCACCACCCTACTCAACACCGACACCACCAACTTCCGCGCCATGGTGCAGCAGTTCACCGGCAGCCCCGCCGCCACGCCCACCGCCGCGCCGGGCCACCTCGTCAACGCCGCCGGGATGTTCGATTTCACGCAGCCGTCCAATTGGTATGATCAAGGGAGAGGAGCTCAATCTCATGTCCCATATCCGATCCATATGCAGCCGCGCCACGTGTCCGCGGTAGCCGACATGCATGGACGCGGCGGAGGCGGTGGCGGTGGCGCTCCGGCGGAGTCGTCTTCGCCGAATGAAAGTCGTGATTATGAAAGCTACATGCTTTGATCAGCTGACTTTTCTTTTATAGGTTTTGTAAATTCTTTTCTCATACAAATAATGCTGGCTATTTTTGGCCACTTTTTTTATTGAATAAGTGGTAATTTATACTAGGATCTTTCGAAAAATTAATTTCAATAATATTTGATCCGAATTGATACTATGTGATAGTACGGAGAGAAAAACATTAAGTTTCCGATTTTATGCTATGTTTTAATTATTTATATTAAATGTTTTCTCGATAATATGCTTTGTTCAAAATGTTTGTAAATGATATGAACCGGAAATTCTTTGCAGCTTGACTATTGACTCCATTTCACACTCTAATTTTGTAGAATAATAATCGGTCGCCTAGCTATCATATTTATAATTTCAAAATCTTATTTATTGTAATTAAGTAGTATATATTTTAACTTTTATCCCGTGTCAAATAGGCATATTTTAATTTATTGGTGCTAAATATCATTCTCCATCCATTCATAAAAATAGTCTTGATCGTGGGGGACACAAGTTTTAACATAAAATCGACAAAGTAAGAGCAAGAAAAAAAGTGATCAAAGTGTTGCTATTGTAAAATAAGACCACCTTATTAAAGAGAAAAAATATACTTATAAATAGATGAATGGTGATGTTGGTGGACGGTCGAAATAACACAAATATGATTATTTTCATAGACAAGGATAGTATATTTCAAATACTTTTACTATTAATGGAATTAATTTATATGTTTAAAAATTTAATATTAATTATTCATTCAAAAATTTTAATCAGTTGAACTTGTGATGGTCCTAAAACACATTTTACCCAAATTTTATACTCCAATTAGTTATTTTCTTCATAATTTATGTGGTATATACGGTTTTTGATTTAATTATATAAAATCACTCAACCAAGAAATTACATATTTAAGTTAAAAAACAAATGATAATATATTAAAATTTTCCAAATTAAGGAATTTACTAAGATTTTCACTCTCTTTTATCTGCGATTAATAATAAGCGAGCGTATGAGGCATGAAGCGGTAATATCGGAATGATATCAACAAATTAAAATGCTGAAGTTATAATCACAGGTAGAATTAGATTTAAAAAAAACGGTTGCGATGGGAGATAAAGTTACCGGAAAAGCAGAGGAGAAGCAGCGGCGGACCACCGCCGACGATGCTGCGGGCTCGAAAAACGGACCTCCGGTTGATCGCCCCGTACGCGTCTACGCCGATGGAATCTACGATCTCTTCCACTTCGGCCACGCTCGTTCCCTTGAACAAGCGAAGCTTTCGTGCGTTTTTTTCTCCTTTTTGCGCTGTTGTTATTTTCGCTCTCATTGATTCAGTTTGCGATCGTCTAATTTCGTTTAATTGCTGAGAAATCCGCTTTCGACTGTGATCATTGATTGTGAATTTTTTTTGATGATTGTTTCCAATTTCGATTACTTTCGGCTAGTGAATGAAATTTTTGTTTCTCAATTTGTGTTGTTGAAGGGGAGAATCCGAAACATTATATTTCAGCTTTTTGTGAGCATTGTTTCCAATTTCGATTACTTTCGGAAATTGCATGAAATTATGGTTGCTTGATTTGTGTTGTTTTAGGGGAGAATCCGAAGCATTATATTTCAGCTTTTTACTTCCGTTTGCATTGGAGTATTATTTTGAGATGAATTTATGAATGTTTTGATCAAATTGATGTTAAGCTATCAGGAGATGATGCCTAAAAGCTTTCTCTCTATCAATTATTAGTCGAGTGGTGATACCTTTCTCCGCAGGTTTCCCAATACGTATTTGCTGGTTGGATGCTGCAATGATGCCACTACGCATAAGTACAAGGGAAAGACTGTTATGAATGACGCTGAGCGATATGAATCCCTTCGTCACTGCAAGTTTGTTTCCAAATCCCTAGCTCTTCGTGTTTATTTTCATATGTATGTCTTGTTGGTGATACACTGGATGATGCATTATTAATGCTAATCTGGTCAGCCGCTAGATTGTGGTTCCATTATATGCATCTATTATGGTTATGCCATCTGGATCGAGTTTCATTTGGGTTGCACGCGTGTTCTAGAAGTCAGATAAGTCGAGGGAATAGCTATAATTATTATTAGTATGCCTACGTCTAAATGCTTGGTTGCACGAGATATCCTGTAATTTAACATGTTAAGTTTTTCTATATGACAATGGCAGGTGGGTGGATGAGGTTATCCCTGATGCTCCGTGGGTTATTAATCAAGAGTTTCTTGACAAGCACCGTATCGATTACGTGGCTCATGATTCTCTTCCGTAAGCCTTTCTCATCTAGAAACATCCTTTTCAGGACAGGAATTTGACACAGTTACTAAAAGTTTCTAAAACTATAGACTATATATGGTTCTATGATTTGTAACATTTGTTAGATTTATTAGTCGAGGCTGTAGCAATTTGATGCAGAAGTGATAGTGTCTTTTGAGGTCTAATATTAATGTGCCAGGGATTTACAATGGATATGAGACTAGATCAGTTGAAGTTCATAAACACTAATACTAATGGCTACAAATATTAGTCTTCTAAACCTTAGTGATCATGCTAAACATATATCCCCTGCTATGCTGCCAAACAATCTTTTTGGTGATGTCCGTAAACTTTTCAACATTGAAGCAAAATTTAGTGGTTTTGACACACCTAATAGCTGGTCTTGTTGTTGTTGTGAACTAGTGCATAAGTATAGTTGAAAACGTGTTTGCACTTCCAGTAACCGAGTATTTACTCCCCTAGGATGATGTAACCTCTTTTTTTCAGTTACGCAGATACTAGCGGAGCTGGAAATGATGTTTATGAATTTGTAAGCATTGCTTTTGTTCGCATATTGTCCTTTTGGTTTCGTAGATGTTGATTGCTGATGTCTTTTTAGCACTTCGGAAGCCTACTAATCATCTTTTACTTATCTCTAAAATTCAGGTGAAAGCTGTTGGACGATTCAAGGAGACTAAAAGGACTGACGGAATTTCAACTTCAGATGTCATTATGAGGATAGTGAAGGATTATAACCAATATGTGATGCGAAATTTAGACCGTGGGTATTCAAGGAAGGACCTTAATGTCAGCTACGTTAAGGCATGATACTCTTGCTCCTGTTTTTCTGTCATCAATTGATTTAATGTACCTCAATTCGTCTATCTGGTTACGTGCCAAAGGGATCAGTGGTATTAGTTTTCAGTGAGGCTGGCGTTTTTATGATATCGTTCTTTTCACATTGGCAGGAAAAGCGACTGAGGGTGAATATGAGACTGAAAAAGTTGCAAGAGGTTGTCAAGGAACAACAAGAAAAAGTGGGAGAAAAGGTAAACTTTCCTTCAAATGGAAAAGTTGGATTATGACCGCCATTTGTTGTTGCATGTTTACATTTTAACATCTTCTTCTTTCAGATACAAACTGCAGCGAAAACAGCCGGTGTGAATCCCAATGTGTGGGTTGAAAATGCTGATCGATGGGTTGCTGGGTTTCTTGAGATGTTTGAGGAACGTTGCCATAAAATGGTAAGCAGTACTGTTATGGATTTGGATACATGGTCCAATTTTTAATCTTCTGAACTTCTTCTCAGGGGACGGCCATTAGAGATCGTATTCAAGAGAGTTTAAGGGGACAGCCGGCATTGGAGTATGAGACCAGTGAAGAGGAGGAGGATGACGTCTATGGAGATGATGAGTATTACTACGACGGTGGAGGAGACCTCAATGACGAGGAGGAATACTACGAAAGTGATCTCAAATGTGATGACAAAACCTAAGCAAAATGATTTGTAAGTTAAACTGTTGGTTGCTGCAGCAAGGTACAACCTGCATACTGATCAACTTGTATAAACTTTTCTAGGACTCTTTCTTTGTCTTGTCGATTTGATAGGTTGTTACTGTATTTTGTTCGTTTTGTTTTTCGTTCTCTAAAGCCATTCTTTCGTCTAGAACTCGGCCTCTGACGAATCATATAGTTTTATACTGGTAAGGTTGGAAAGGAAACTGTATATGCTTACGAAACTTAGTTTGTATTTGGTGTTTATGTTAATTTGCGAAGTTGTAATTTCAACCTCTTTTGATCTTTGCTAGAAATCCTTTTTAACAAAAACTCAGCAAATTATGTTGCATTCATGACTCCAATTTCAAACTCAAGTTTTAGTGTTACATTTATTTATTACAAATCAATAGTCTGTATCAATTTGTCACGAAAATGACTGATGAATTCATGAGTTCGAAGCATTGCTCATCATATCATCAATTAACCTCTTGAAAGAAGCATATGAAGATCCACCTTCAACCACAGTCATCCTACTCTTCTCCTTCACCTTAATCCCACTCTCCATCACCTCCCTTATCCCTCTCTCCACCTCCGCCGCGGCCACCACCGATCCGTCCCCACTCCTCTCCAAGTAGCTCAGCGTGATCTCCACCGCCAGCCCCAACTCCCTCACCAGCTGGAACGCGTTCTCATCTGTTGCTCCGAGTGCAAAGGCCATGTCGCCACGGGCACGCCACACCAGAGGCTCTCGAGCACCGAGTTCCACCCACAGTGCGACACGAACCCACCCACAGCTGGATGGGATAACACCTCCAGCTGTGGTATCCACCCCACAACCTTACCCACTCCACTAGTTCTGTCCAGGAACCCCTCCGGCAGGACTTACCCAACAGCGCCATATGCCGAATCCACGACGAACGATCCCAACGCATGAGGCTCGAGCTCAGCAAAAGTGTTGCCTTCCTATAATCACGAGCATAGTGGCTCCTAAGGCCGAAGCTCGGATCCCGAGTCCCCGAGCGCGCAGACGCTCGTCGTGGAGGGTCTGGAAGTGGAGCACGGCGCCGAGGAAACTGGCGGGAGAGGTGAAGAAGATGTAGGCGGAAGAGTAGAAATCAGATGAACAGAGAAGAAAGTAATAAAAAAGGAAGAGGAAGAGGAAGAAGGTTTAGAGTTTGAGGGTGGATGATGAGCTTCGCAAACTCCAGGATTTGCAGGTGGGCCATGGGATCAACATTAAAAACTCTCTACATCTCTCCTTAGTCCTTTGCTTTCTCTTTAACCAACTGCAGCAGCTGCTGCTGGGCATAATTTAACCTACTACTACTTCACATACTACTTACTCCATCCTTTTCACTATATTTTTTATTGTTATTGATTTTCTAAAATAACAAAGCTAGGTAGAGTGTTTCTTTAACTGCAAATGTTGATGAATTACATAGCGGGAATACATACATATATATATATATATATATATATGAGCTATAAGAATCAACTTGAAGACTAACTTTATGTATCGCTCAAACTAAATAAATAAAACTCTATTCGGAAAGGGAATATAATGATCCATTACAGTAGCCATTTTATTTCTACTACTTGGCCTCACTTCCACCTTATTCATTTTACAAGGTAATCTCCTATTGCATCATAAGGATTCTACCGAAATAATTGTCTACTTATATGGAGTATATATTTGGCTTGAACTTTTTTTATATGAAATTACAAAGACCTGGATTTAATTTGTACGGACAAAATCTGTATAAGTACCACTCCCTCTGTCCACAATTTTAAGAAATGTAATAGAAAGTGAGTTAAAAAGTTATTGAAGTATGAGTCCTAATTTTATATACTACTCCCTCTGTTCGGCAGTAGTGAAGCCATTTTGCCAATTTGGTACGTTCCATGTCATTTCATTTTCTAGCAAAAGTCAACACATTTCTTCTATCTTACTTTACTCGCTCTTACTCTATCCTCTCTTCTTCTCTCTACCTTTTTTCCATTTCTTACTTTATTCGTTCCATATTTAACTCACCTAACACATTTTTTCTTAAATCACGTGCCGAAAAGAAACGCATTCACTATTATGGAAAGGAGAGAGTATTATTTTTAAAATAAAATATAAGTGAGATGAGTTAATGGAATGTGGTATCCATTACCAAAAGTAGTACAAAAGTAAATGAGACACTTAATTGTGGACGGACGAAAATAAAAAACTTGAAACACTTATTCGTGAACGGAAGGAGTATAAAAAATCAGTATATGCACATGCTAATATGCATACAATGAATCTGAATAAAAAATTACTAAAAATGCCAAAATCAGAAAATAATCTCACAAATGGTGGTTGCAATATAGGCCGGGGAGATCGTTTAAGGGTCAAAAACATCGTTTTTATTGTTTTTCCGGCGAGTATTTTCATTTGTACAGATTTAGCTATATATTGATTTCAATGTGTGATACATGTTGATTGTGCTTGTAATATATGTTGATCGTATTAATTATATAGATTTTTTTTATTGTGTTTCTAATGTATGTTGATAGAGTTTTTAACTTATAATGATTCAATTCTTAACATATATCGATTGAGTTTTTTTTAACATATGTTGATTTAGTTATTGTGCTGATTGAGTTTTGTACATATGGATCAAACTAATAATTTAACATGAAACACGGTTAGACAATAATTTTAAGACAATTCAAAATTCCACTCACGAAATTGAATTTTTAATTGGACTGAAAACAAAGGGTATATAAATCCCTATTGGGCTCAGAATTCTACTCTTAACATATTAATTGTTTTTGGGCCTAATCCCCAAATTCATTTCTCGCCTCTCATCACTTTTTAACAAAGTGGACCTATTATATGTTCAAAACGATTGATTCTTTTGTAAATTGTCATAAGAATCAATCGAGTCCGTACAAATTGAAAGGTAAATGAACAAATATATCGAGTCCGTACTATTATGCACTTTTAATACGCTTATTTATAGGTGACATACATTAGAAAATTTCTGATAATTATTTTTATATAATAACTATCCACAGTTATTCTAATAATTTTTAGTTTAGATATAATATTGTATATGTTGAAAACGATTGATTCCTTATGTAAATAACTACGGAAATGATAAAATTAAAAAAACTATGGAAATGACAAATGACTAAATGAGGCACGTGAATAATATAGAAATAAAGGCATAGGCGAAAAATCAGGAAAAAGCCAAAATACATGATTTAACACTGCCAAAAAGGTTGACGATGACCCATAAATTTCTAAAATCGTGAAGCTTTTTTGGGTCATAGTAAATAATTAATCAAGTGGGCTTCAATGATTCATGTCTGTACGATGTTACTAATAATTTGTGCATTTGCATCAAATCTCAAGTAAAAAAAAAAGCAAAAAAAGAAAAATTAAAGCCATGATGTATGCAAAGAAAGATCATTCAACGAATAGTAGTACTAACATTCGTTTCGAATCAGAAAATTACTACTACAATGCAAACTCAATTAAAAAAAATAAAAATAAAAAGAAGAAGAAAGGAAACGATAAACCCTAACACAATTAATTTTGGAGAAAAGTAGCATAGATTGGTGGATTGTTCAAGCAGAGCATTGGAAGCCAGAAGGTGGAGTCTTGCCGCATTCGAGGAGGAGCTGAAGAGCAATGGGAATGATGATGTTGATGTTGAGCAGCTTCGCTTTAATGGTCGTGCAGAGGCACAGCGCCGCGTCTAGGTCCAGCAGCCCGCCGAGAACCGGGCAGCACGCCTCCTTCGCGCCGCTCCCGATCCCTATGTGGATCAGCCCGCCTAGCACGTCCACGCACGCGTCCAGCTTTAGCGTCGGGCATGTTTGTGGCGGCGGCGGTGGTGACACGGCCGGTGGAGGCGGCGGACATGGCGTTTCCGGCGGCGGTAGGGTTGGAGTGGTCGGTGGCTCGGGATTGGTCGGCGGGGCCGGGGTGACCGGGGGGTAGACAACGGGTGGTTTAGGGTTTACCGGGGGGTAGACAACTGGTGGTTTAGGGTTGACTGGGGGGTAGACAACGGGTGGTTTAGGGTTTACCGGGGGGTAGACAATGGGTGGTTTAGGGTTTACCGGGGGGTAGACAACAGGTGGTTTAGGGGTATGTGGTGGTTTAGGGTTTACCGGGGGGTGGACAATGGGTGGTTTAGGGGTATGTGGCGGTTTAGGGTTGACCGGGGGGTGGACAACGGGTGGTTTAGGCACGTGCGGTGATGGGTTCGGGTGGTTAGGAGGGTGGTGGATGGGTGGCTTAGGCACATGAGGGGTGTGATGATGAGAGGGTGGCTTGGGGGTGTGGGGTGGCTTGTAGGGGGGGCCATGGGGTGGTGACTCAGGCGGGGGTGGCTTGATCTTAGGGGGGTGTTTGGGGTTTGGGTTCGGACAATATGGGCATGCTAGGGAGAGGTGCAAAAACCCCAAGTTGAGAGCAAGAATTAGGGTTTGGAAGAGATTGAGGTTGCCCATGATTGGGAGGGGTAGTTTTGGATGTGTTGCAAACCAATTCTTTTATAGGCAAAATGGAGGCCAAAACTATGTGCTGTCTTAGATTGTCTACAAAACCACAAGCTATTTGCTTTTTTTTGGAGATATTATATGAAAATCATGAGTTTCTACTAAAATTCCTCTTAATTGAGTTAAGGGGTTTTGGAATGATCAATAGTAGTACAACATTGATAAATTGATAATAGGGTTAAGGCATGATTGAGTAGTCACAGCAATCTTGACATTAAACAAGCAGAAGTGGCCCCCAAAAATTGAAGCTTTGCAGCTGCAAAATTTTACCATTTTGTGAAGCTGTTGAACCCGTGATTGGTCAAATTGAAATGTGTATGATATAGGGAGTATTAATTTTGGTGGAGTATATATGTGAGCCAATAAAATTACCTAAACCAAAAAAGTAAGGCTAGTGCATGTGAACTTGCAAGACTACAAGAGGGAATCCACTTTGGTGGAGGGGGAAAAAATTACAAAGATTTGGGTGTCACAAGACGCCATTGTTTCACAAGAAGGCAATAAAAAATATTATCCTTTGTCGACAAGTTGTGGTGATGAGAGAGAAGAAATTGCCGAAATCAGCGTAAATTGCGTCGGATCTGTCCAATTTTATATGTACTAAAATGTCATATATAGATAATATTATTATATAGTAGTAAAGCATTAAGTATATTAATTATTCAATCAGCGAGTATTTATTACTCCCTCCGTCCATAAAAAATAGGACACATTGTGAATGACACAGATTTTAATATGGAATTGATAAAGTAGGAGAGAAGGGAAAAAAGAATGAGAGAAGTAGGGTTAATGGAAGGTGAGATCCATATTATTAGTAGGAGAGAAAGGAAAAAAGTAAGAGAGAAGTTGTTGAAAATTTTTATTTTTTAGATGTGCTCTATTTTTTGTGGACAACCAAAAATGACAAATGTGCTATATTTTTCATGGACGGAGAGAGTATTTACAATAAGGGGTGTATGAAGATCCATTCATTCAGATTCTCGGTAATGATTACACGGATTTTAATATAAAATTAATAATTTAAAAGGAAAAAATAATCGTAGATTTTGATAGGCTTTTACCTATCAAAGGAGTTATTTGAGAGAAATAGGCGTGAATTGAGAGAGATAGGATAGAAATCGGTTTCTCCAAGAAGAGGGAGAACCGTAGGGAGAGAATGATAAATATTAATTTAATTCATTCTGCTTAATAATAATAATGAAAGACTCCACACATATTATAAATAAATATGTGTGGTACAAAAAGTCTCCTATAAACTAGGAAAGCAAATCAAAGCAAATAAAATCCTAACTATTAGGGAAAGTAAATAAAATCATAATAACTAAATAATACTAAAACATAAATAAACTAAATAAATATACGAAGAGAATATCAGCTCCCTTCCGGAATAAAATAGAATATCATGTCCCTATCAGATTTGTAGTATTGTGCATCCACTATAGCATTCTCATTTTCATCCACAATCTAGTTTCAACCGTAACGATATGCAATATAGGAGTAATAAACTCGTGGATAGACGTCACCACGGTTCAGGAACCGGCGGTTCACGGTTCGGAACCGCCGGTTCCGGTTCAAGAAAAGCGTGAACCTGAACCGGCCCGTCCTAGGTTCGACGGTTCCAGTTCCTGAGCCGTGAATCGGTGGTTCATCTAAACCGCCGGTTCCTATCCGGTTCCGGGCCGGTTCGGCGGTTCATGTTATTTTTTTTATTTTTTTACATTGTAATTCAAGTAAAAAATGTAAATATACTTGCATAAATAAAATTAGAATAAAGCGATGTACAAATGCAATTTTATTGATACAAATTACAACTTCAAAATTACAAATTACAACTTTAAAATTACAAATTACAAAAGACTTAAAGTCTTGATTACAATTTACAAATTACATATTCGAAACAAAGGGGAGAAAAAAAATAAAGGAAAAGGACTTGAGCTCAACTTAAATTTAAAATTTAAGTTGAGATGCGTACTTATCCTCAATGCTCAATTGCATTTTGGAATCAAAGTCCACGTAGTTCTCTTACCTTGCTTACCTATTTGGCTTGATCGGAGGAATTGGCCTACTCTTCTTCGTCGGGGAAGTAGTCTTGGTCGGGTTGTACTACTTGATTGTCCCAATCCGGTTCTTGGTCTCTAATTTCGGCGGAGCACCAATCATCAAGTAACATGGTGGCTTCCATGTTTTTCCCTGTGAGTCTACTTCTTCTGTCGTCCAAGACGTTGCCTCCAACACTAAAGGCAGACTCGACGGCGAAAGTGGAAGCCGGAACCGAAAAGATCTCCTTGGCCATTGATGCAAGGATGGGAAAATCTTTCTCGTGTGATCCCCACCAATCTAGGACGTCGATTTGTTGGGGAACGAGACCTCCTTCTTCATCATTGAATGAAAAGTGTGAGTCAAAATATAAATCTAACTCACTTGCCGAATTTGTCGTCCTTCCTCCGCTGCTGTAGCCGTATAGGTCCGCCAATTGAGATTGGGCGTCGGGGTCATCAACTTGGAAGAAGCCAAAGTTATGTGTTTGACGGGGGGTCTAGGTCTCACTTGGTGGGTACTGTTGTACTTGGCTTCGTAATCATGAAAGAGATCCCGCAAGTCGAACTCAAAACTTCTTTACAGGGTTGGGAGGTGGGGGAGGTTTATTTGGAGTGTTTGGGCTAGGTTTATGTAGTTGTCGTCGTCCTCGTCATTCGATTGCAAAGCTCGGAGTGGTCAAGATCAATAGAAGCCAAATTGTTGTAATAAAATTTTAAAATTTTTAAAGTACAAACTGGTCTCCATTTTGGATCCAAAACTTTTGCAAGCAAAAAACCGTTGGGATCTCATTGAAATACTTGAGCCATTTTTCAACCTTGTAATATAAAACACACATTAATTCAAGATTATTTGCGGAATTTTTCATTGCAGTTTTAAAACCAAGTGATGTACATGCAATGTTCTAAAACATGAACGGATGTGCAATAATACACAGCCGATAACTCAACGGTTGCATTTTTAAAACCTTTGAATAATTTAAATAAACTCATGCTTTGATCCCAACAAGAAGAGGTTAGATATAAATCATCTACAGGGAAAGTTCTATAAAAATCAACCAAATATTCTATATGCTCTAATGTAGAATACAACATATCATATGTAGAGTTCCATCTAGTAGACATGTCTAAAGTAAAAGTTGTGTACCTTATTTTCTTCGAATGACAATACTTCTTCCACGCCTTGCCAATTTGAGGCTTCCAGTGGATCAAGGATACAACTGTCGTAATAGGTTGTATATGTCTTTGCCATAAAGACAAAGCATCTTGTACACATAAATTTAAAATATGACAAATACATCGTTGGTGAAAATACTTACCACTTATCACCGGGGAGCAAGCCGCAATTAAATCGGGTATACTTGCAGTGTTAGCGGTTGCGTTATCAAAACCAACCAAAAATATTTTGTTGCATAAATCATAATCATTCAAAACTTGAATAATTAAAGATGCAATTGCTTGTGCGGTGAAGGAAATTGTCTAAAACCAATTAAACGTTTATTTAAAGACCAACTATTATCTATAAAATGACATGAAATTCCCATGTGAGAATTTCTTTGAAAAGAATCCGTCCACACATCAGAGCAAATATTAACTTTGTGCCCTAAGTTGGATAGAAATTTTCCAACGTCTCTTTTTTTATCAAGAGGGAACATCTTTTTTGGTCCACGAACTTTACCAAAGTATCATTTTAGGTCCGTTAACTTTGAAAATATCATTTAAGGTCCACCAACTATGAGTTAATATCGTTTGAAGTACTTTTTACTATTTCCAAGTTTTTTTGGACGAAAATACTCTCAATACCTTAAAGGGTGTATATTTTGAATAAGAGAGAACATCTTTTTTGGTCCACGAACTTTACCAAAGTATCATTTTAGGTCCGTGAACTTTGAAAATATCATTTAAGGTCCACCAACTATGAGTTAATATCATTTGAAGTACTTTTTACTATTTTCAAGTTTTTTTGGATGAAAATACCCTCAATACCTTAAAGGGTGTATATTTTTAATAAATTTATCATATACTCATATTTTTTATAAATATCTTTACAATATATTTTTGACAACTTTTCTAAATATAATTTGACCTTCAATATTATCATTTAATTTTGTGACATGCCAGAAAAGATCTTTATTCAATTTTTATTATTAAAGAAAAGTTCTTTATTCAATTTTAAAAAAATTAATATAAAAAATTGAAGAAGCAATTTTACTCGCATGTCACAAAATTAAGTGATAATATTTAAGGTCAAATTATATTTAGAAAATTTGTCAAAAATATATTGTAAAGATATTTATAAAAAAATATGAGTATATGATAAATTTATTAAAAATATATACACTTTAAGGTATTGAGGGTATTTTCGTCCAAAAAAAACTTAGAAATAGTAAAAAGTACTTCAAATGATATTAATCTATAGTTGGTGGACCTCAAATGATATTTTCAAAGTTCACGAACCTAAAATGATACTTTGGCAAAGTTCGTGGACCAAAAAAGATGTTCCCTCTTTTAATAAATTTATCATATACTCATATTTTTTTATAAATATCTTTACAATATATTTTTGACAAATTTTCTAAATATAATTTGACCTTCAATATTATCATTTAATTTTGTGACATGCAAGAAAAGATCTTTATTTAATTTTTTATTATTAAAGAAAAGTTCTTTATTCGATTTTAAAAAAAAATAATATAAAAAATTGAAGAAGCAATTTTACTTGCATGTCACAAAATTAAGTGATAATATTTAAGGTCAAGTTATATTTTGAAAATTTGTCAAAAATATATTGTAAAGATATTTATAAAAAAATATGAGTATATGATAAATTTATTAAAAATATATACACTTTAAGGTATTGTGGGTATTTTCGTCAAAAAAACATGGAAATAGTAAAAAGTACTTCAAATGATATTAGTCTATAGTTGGTGGACCTTAAATGATATTTTCAAAGTTCACGGACCTAAAATGATACTTTGGCATAGTTCGTGGACCAAAAAAGATGTTCCCTCTTTTATCAAAAAACTGCCGGTTGTTAGATCTTTGAGCAGTTGAGGGGGGAATTCTTTTTGTAGCAACATTAAATGCAGTTTGCATAGTAACTTAATATTTTTTGTCATTAAAAAAATTAAACGGCAAATGTTTCATTGCCGCCCATCTTACCATAGCATCGGTAACATTTTTGGGATCATATTTAAATAGAGGCGTACCTGTTTGAGACGATGAGCCGGCAGGGAAGTTTATTTGGCTTTGGGACTTAGTATGCCCATATTCCATGAGGTGTTTTGTCTTCAAATGGCGATGGAGAGTACCATATCCCCCACCGGTTCCAAATGGATAGACTTTCTCGCAATAGTTGCAATATGCTTTGAACTCATTTGTCTCAACGGTAGTGGTCGGATCATTAGGATTTGAAATTACCACCGGGACCTTCTTGTAATGTTTGGTGAAAATATCGGATTTCAACTTTGGAGGCATCTTCTTCTTTTGTCGTCTTGAAGAAGGAGGAGCATCGGCCTCCTCATCATTTTCGCCAACTTGGCTGGCGCTAGAAGGGGGGAATTGATGCGATCCATCATCGTCTCCGTCCGATGATAGATTCACATTGTATTCGAATTGCGAAGCCGAATGTGAATGCCCCTAGTTGGTCGTCGTCGGCGAGGGCAAGTAACAAGGCAGCATTTCGATCTTCTTCCTCCTACGAAAATTATACAACTAAGTAAAAATACTAACACAAAAATAAAACACATAGACATATAGATGTTAAAAAATGAAATTATGAATTTAATAAAAATGAATTAACAAAAAACATAAACATATTAGAACTTACTTGCGCTCGAAGAGCGGCTCGCCTTCCTACCTCCTCCGCAACTTGTGCTCTAGTAGGGGCACGTCGACGACGAGTATCACTTTGATCTTGGGCAATTCCCTTGACCCGATCACCACGACGACGAGATGAAGACATGATATTTATGGAAATTGAAAGTGGAGAAAGAGAGTAGTGTGATTGTGTGAATATGATAACGTGAACAACGTGAGTAAATTATGAGCGTAAATAACGTAAACAACTTGAGAGAATGAGGATGGAGAATAGAGAAATTGAGATTGAGAAGAGAAATTCTTATTAACACAAGAATGAGTGAGTAGAAATGGTTTTCTGTGGAAACCACCGGTTTCGTCAACGGGTTTCTGACGAAAACCAGCGGTTTCTGAACCGGTTTCTGAAAAGGCTAGGGGTAGGTCGGAAATAGCCTGAAAAGTTATCGGAAACCGCCGAACCGCCGTTACGGTTTGTCCAAAAATGAAATCTGAACCGGCGGTTCCGGTCACGGTTCGAACCGCCGCCGACGGTTCCGGTTTCGGTTCGGAACCGCCGGTGACGGTTCCGGGCCGGTTCGGCCGGTTCTGTTCGGGGACCTCTAGACTCGTGGAGTTTCCGGCCGAGATCATGAAACCTTCTTTCTATTGGTATATTGGATGATTTTGGCATTTGTGTTGATGAATGTTATTGTATTTTGACTTTTAGGAAGATTATTTAGATCAAGAAAAAATGAGTTTAGATTTTCTGTGTGGATTAATAAATTATAGAGGCATGTGGAAAAGTATAGACATAGTACAGAAAAGTAGTAGTTGTGTCTCATTGCTCAGTATAGCCCACATTTATATAGTACTAGTATACAATAGACTAAGCTAGACTATATTCTTAACGATGGTAATCGAGAGTTAGGCGACTCATAGGGTAATTTAGAGTAGAAAAAACGTTTGGAGAAGATGATTGTTATTGTATTATTGTATTATTGTGTTCTATGTAACCAACGGTTCTTTCCCCTACTTAAAGGGAGAATTACAATGTAATTTAGGTAATAGATCATTCTATTCTAGGACTATGTATTGCATATTAATTTCATATCAATTACATATCATCTTCCACTAATTACTTCTCTTCCTTTGGTAATTCTTAACTTTGGTGTATTTGACACTCCCCCTCAAGTTGAGCAATGGTATCTCCAATGCTTAACTTGGTCAATACTTCGTTAAAGACTTTCGGGTGAACCGCCTTGGTTAGTATGTCTGCAAGTTGCTCTTCCGAATGGACAAATGGGAACTCAATAATTCCTCCTTCCAATTTTTCTTTAATGAAGTGCCGATCAACTTCCACGTGCTTTGTTCTGTCATGTTGCACCGGATTTTCAGAGATGCTAATCGCAGCCTTGTTATCACAAAACAATTGACTCTTTCGAGTAGGTGGGAAGCCAATTTCTGTAAGTAGCCTTCTTAGCCATAGGATTTCCATGAGTCCACTTTTCATTCCTCGAAACTCGGCCTCGGCACTGGATAGAGCCACCACTTTTTGTTTCTTACTCCTCCACGTAACCAAGTTTCCCCCTATGAAAGTGAACTAGCCCCCTGTAGATTTCCTATCCACCAGATTACTTGCCCAGTCAGCATCAGTGTATCCATCCATCTCCAGGTCTTCTCGTTTTGCTAGGAACACTCCATATCCTATAGTGCCTTTCAAGTAACGCATTATCCTTAAAGCGGCTTCCATGTGATTAGCTTGAGGTTTGTGCATGAACTGGCTTACGATGCCTACGGCATATGCAATGTCGGGTCTAGTATGTGAGAGATAGATGAGTTTTCCGACCAGCCGTTGGTACCTTTCTCGATCTGCGAGTTCCACTCCATCTTCTAGCTTCAAACCATGGTTGGGAATCATTGGAGTGACAGCTGGCTTGCATTCGAGGAGACCAGTTTCAACTAGCAGGTCTAGAACATACTTTTTCTGCCTTAGGAATATTCCGTGTTTGGATCTCAACACTTCTATCCCTAAGAAGTACTTCAGTGCTCCTAAATCTTTCATCGCAAATTCCTTGAACAAATTTTCCTTCAACTTCTGGATTTCTTCTACATCATCTCCAGTGATAATCATGTCATCAACATAAATAATCAGACATGTTACCTTGTTGTCTCTCCTTTTTGTGAAAAGTGTGTGGTCCGACTGGCTTTGTTGGTATCCGTGCTTGAACATGGCTTGGCAGAACCGGCCGAACCAGACCCGGGGAGACTGCTTCAACCCATACAAGGTTTCCGCAGTCGACAGACTTCTCCTTCTCCAAATTCTCTGGCGAAGCCTGGTGGGACCTCCATGTATACTTCTTTATTTTGTTCTAGCTCTCCATGTAGGAAGGCGTTCGTCACATCAAACTGGTATAGATTCCAGTCTTTGCACGCTGCTACAGATAGTAGTGCTCGAACAGTCTCCATTTTAGCCACTGGGGAGAAAGTCTCTTTGTAATCCACTCCATATACTTAGGTGTATCCTTTTGCCACGAGTCTCGCCTTGTATCTCTCGATTGAACCATCTGCTCTTCTTTTTATGGTGAATATCCACCGACATCCAACTGACTTCTTTCCTTTTGGCAACGTACACTTCTCCCACGTGCCATTCTTGACTAGAGCATCTATTTCTTTTTTCATAGCTTCTCTCAAGTGTTTGTGTTTGCTTGCCTCCTCAAAAGACTGTGGAATCTCTTCTTCCTCATATAGAGCAGTCTCGAAGGCCCGGGCCATTTCTGATAGGTGACTTTGCACAGCATTAGATACTGCGTATTTTGCCTTCCTTCCCCTCCAGTCCGGTGAGTACCGTCGAGGAGGCACTCCTCTTGTTCTCCTTGGGGGCAACTCGTATGGATCCCTTTCACTACTTCCACTGGTTCCGCTTTCCTCATTATTTCCCCTATCAAGGTTAGTACTGTCCACAGGTATGTTATCAGAATCTGAACTGGTTACCTCAGGAATCGAAGGCGGGGTTGATAGAAATCCATGGGTTCCATCCTAAAACCAATTGGTAATAGGAGGAGGGGCCCATGAGACTTATATACTAGTTTCAGTTTTCTCTTGACACCGATGTGGGACAGTTATATGTTATATTTTTAGTTTCAATTGCCAACACCCTCCCTCAAACCCTTCAAGGTGAACCTTGGAGGGGTTGGACTATTTTTTCTAATCGATTGGACAATCGGTCCAATTTTTTTCGATCGGTTGGGACCACTTGGCCCAAATTTTCAGCCCAGTTATACTGCTGGGTCAGTCATTTTTTTCGGTTTCATCCCAGATATACTGCTGGGTCAGTTAAATATGACCCACAGTCGGCGACCCGCTCTGATACCATGATAACGATGGTAATCGAGAGTTAGGCGACTCATAGGGTAATTTAGAGTAGAAAAAACGTTTGGAGAAGATGATTGTTATTGTATTATTGTGTTCTATGTAACCAACGGTTCTTTCCCCTACTTAAAGGGAGAATTACAATGTAATTTAGGTAATAGATCATTCTATTCTAGGACTATGTATTGCATATTAATTTCATATCAATTACATATCATCTTCCACTAATTACTTCTCTTCCTTTGGTAATTCTTGACTTTGGTGTATTTGACATATATCTCATATAACCGATGTGAAATAGAATGCATATAGTAATATAATACTTCATTCGTTCCATAGTAGTGAAGTCATTTTGTCATTTTGATACGTTCCATAATAGTTGAGTCATTTTCCCTTTTTAGTAAAGTCAACACATTTCTTCTCACTTACTTTACTCTCTCTTACTTTATTCTCTCTTCATCTCTCAACCTTTTTCATTTCCTACTTTATTCTTTCTTTATCAGACTCATTTAACACAATTTTTCTTAAATCGCGTGCCGAAAAGAAACGTCTCCATTACTCCAGAACGAAGGGAGTATAATATTTGGAGTTTTGGATTTTTGGTTTTAGAATATTTTTACGCAATTTCGGATAATTTAGTTACAACCGGTTTTTATAGTTCGGATTTCCAATTTTTGGATTCAGATTTAATTTTTATGAAAATTTAGTTTGTCGAATCAGATTAGATTAGGAAAAAATTGGAACTGAAATTCGAACACTCGCCCTTGAGCATCAGAAAAATTACAAAAAAAGATATAGAGAATAAGACTGAGGTTGGATGATTTGATGTGAAATGTGTGATATCAAAAAAGTTATTTTAAAAAAAAAAAAATAAATAAATCAGCTCCCCACACCCTTGGTCACCATGCATTGACCGGCCGATAGAAAAAGAGAATATTTAAAATAGTGGAGTATAAATTTAAATATTTTTTAATTGAAATGAAAAAAATTAATTTGGGTTGCCACACCACGAACCACGGCAGACCATGTTGGCTACTCGTTGCGGTCATATTGCTAGTGGCCTTAATTGAAGGTGAATAAATAAGAGAAAGAGAAAATGTTCGAGAGTAAAATTTGATAAACTATATTACCACAAATATAAAAAGTAACTAATTTTTGTGAACGGACTAAACTAAAAAAAATATGACTAATAATTGCAGACAGATGAAGTATAAACATAAATTCCACAATACTCCAAAAAATTGGCTGAGTAGAAAAAACAAGTCATCATATCCAGAGAATATAGTCTCCCGTACATGTGATTATTTCTTAAAAAATGATGAATTTACATATTTTACACTTTCTAAAAAATTAAAGAAAATGCACTCCAAGGATTAATTAATTGCCTAAAAAAAACTTCCAGAGTGTTGGCTATTATTACAGCAATTCCAACACAAGGCTTTTTTAAGGAAATTGAAATTTAAATTAAATGAAAATATAGCCAAAACAGCATCATTCAGTCAAAATATAGGTATAGATTGAAATAAACAGAAATTTAATGTAAGATAGTGATGCGCACTTTGCAATTCCTAAGAAAGTGTTTGTGATTACAATATTTTTATACTAATAATTAACCCCTTATTATCAAGAAAAATCCAACTCTGTCTCAACCATACACACAATTAACACTGAAAATAAATATATCTACAATCACAAATGGAGGATGATGAAGAAATCAGTATACATTCATTGATACATATAATGAACTATTGGTGGAAAACTGAGAATTTCTCTTGTTTCTTTGCAAGTCTGAATCTTATACATATCAAAACAGCTATGTTACACTCAGCCATCAAATGATGATAGCAAAACAGATGAAAGTACAACAAAATCAAAGAATAACTTATCAACTCTCCTAAATTACAAACTTCCCTAGCAACCTTACCAGGACAAGTTATGAACAAAAAATACTGAGCTTCGTTGTCATCAGAGAACGCAGGCCGGTCATGTGGTGAGAAACGCAGATTTCTTCTTCTTGTAAAGTCAAATAAAACAGGTATATCAACATCAAATTACCTCTATGAAAGAGCTTTTTCCCCCTTGAAATGCTGCCAATATATGTACATTGTTGGACATCAAGAACTGCCACCGACCTCTGTGGCCCGTTGCCTCATCATTTCCATCACAGCAGCCCTTCGTCGAGAATCGGACTGCTGTTGCAACCTTCTCATGTGCTCATTCAAGTCTCTGCATAAGTATGTTAGTATGAATGTGGGTTTTCTGATGATGTGTGAAAATGAAAGAATAGTGAGGCATGAGTTTCTACCTGCAACGTGGCACGCTGCATTTTGATTCTTTGCATGCCCGTGAGTGAAGCTGAAGGAGATACCACATTTTCTTGCACAGAACACAACCTCCTGAAGCACGTACCTTGCAGCTCATACCGTGTCGGAAGAGTCCCTTCACCTTGCGACAGTTTGGATATTGGCAGTGTAGCGTACGGCATTGAGAGGCGTGCACCAAGAGCTCGAGCATTTTTCTCAACTGCAAGTTCAAACATTAAGGATTACATTACTTCCTGTAAAGCACTAAACACATAACCACAGCATAAAAAGAGAAGCAACTTCACTTGTTTTTTATTGCAACTGTTCAAGCAATTTTGACAGCATTTAGATAACACTTAGTTATACCATTTCCGATCTAGCAGTGCATCTCATTTATGTTGTTATCATTGCTAGCATGAGTACCTGTGTCACTCTCATCTGGCGGGCCTCTTTGTTTTGTGCATCACGGTCATTAGATGGATGATTTGTCAATACATGAGGATGATTGATTCCCCCATCCTTCGAGTAACACGCGTTGCATACATCATATTCGGGGCATGTCTCGCAGCGCCAACCTTGCCCGGTTTCAATGTCAAGGTTACATACATTACATGTTGTCACAAAAGCTGGAGCAGTCGGATTATGGAGGTGATAGAGGACCATCATCGACGAGTGCTTAGCTCGGCGAAGGGTATCATACTGATAATGGTTTCCTTGACAAAGACTAAGGAAAGCCTGTCTGGTGTCAAAGAATTCACTCTCAAGAATCTCATCTTTGTCTTTAGTATCATCTGGAACGCCGTTGATTTCCACCTGCCGATCCATGAATTGCTCAGTCAAAATGTTTAATTATCTGAATTAAACAGAATAAGACTAAGTGCAGAAGAGGAAACGTACTCCCATGTAACGATTAGGGACTTACAGGATATAGTGAATGCTTGTCCTTCTGATTGATAGGGTGTCTCTCTCTGTCGTCACGCTTTCTTTCCACATCATAGCACCTGAAGTGAAAAAGATATGTTCACTTCGATGAATTAACCAGCTTGATTCACATCATGATTAGTGTACCCTAAATCCATTAGCTCCCATAGATTGAAAAATTAAGATTTCCACCGTGGATGATTCCAAAACAAAATTATAGCCAGAGTATGTGTCGGCTAACAAGGAAAATAGCATTATTCACAGCAAGCAGTAATTAAACTCTTGATTGGCAAAGCGAGACAGAGGTCAAAAATTCCTCACCTGTCACAAAGCTGAAAATTCTTGCACTGTCTGCAAGACCAACTTTTTCCCGAGAACATCAGAATGCAGCAATGTGAGCATGCGGGCTGCAAGTGAACCATGATAAAGTCTTCCTTCATTGTAAGTATTGTCTCGCCCAGCTGCGGAAAGAAAGTTAGTAAAGAAGAACTAGAAGAAACAAGTTGTTGTCATAAACAACAAAAATAAATAACATAAAATACATATATGCTAAATTTTAATAATAGCATTTGTAGATAAAAAGAAGCACTTGACATTACCTTATGCATTAACATCAGATCCTTCGAAGCATTGCCAGATAGATCTGTTTGGCCAGATGCTTTGAGAGATCTTTTGGTAATGGTCTTTTTTAAAGGTCCCCTTTTATACTGTTTTCTCCCATCCTCATCTTGTTGCAATTGGAATATGATGTCCTCTGCAGCACCAGGCCAATAATCCCCATCGAAGTATGGCAACCTAGCTGCAGTTACCTTTGCTCTACATTCAGCAGTGGTGACAAAGAAATGATCATACAGATTAGTAAGTTCGACAACAATATTTTCCTTTGCAGCTTTCCTCAACATGGCCAGATACCTGAAACCCAAAATAAGATTCAAGGGTGTGTATTAGGCTATGAGCAGACAACCCAAGACTACAGTCTCCTCATAACCATAAAAGGATCGAACTTACCACTCGCGAAGTTTATCAGATTTTGGAGTCTTCTGAATTTCTGGATGGCAATACAAAATGTAGTCTTCTCCCTTTAAAGGGGGGCAAGCCCAAATATAGCAGCTAGTGAAACCACGCTTCTTACAATAATCCAAGTATCCAATCTGAAAAAAAGAAGACAATATACTTGGTAACTGAATGCAAACAACAACTTTGTAGCCAAAAGCGATTGCAAAATAACGAATATCTAGAAGCTTGCCAGAATTTCATGGTACACATATGTTCGAAGAGCCTCTCCACTCTCTGCCTTGACATCTGGCCTGAAATACTTAACAGAGTCCAAGTAAGAAAGGTAGACCCTGCGGTGATTGGGTTGTTGACACTCTGATCCAAATTCTTGAACATACATGCCAAACAGGCATACTTCAACACCTTCTATCTTTTGAAATAATAATATAACCTGGAACATAGAAACGGAAGTGTTAATAATTACAGATGTCACACAAATCAAATACCAGTTTACATTACCTTTCGTTTGGTACACGCAAAATAGCAAACTAATCTAAGTTAGGATATAAGGATTCCATCAAATCAAAGCAATACTAGTAACCTGTTTAGTTTGGCATATTTTAGAGTTGTCTTTCAATTAAAAATGACAATCTTTTGTATGCCAGGGTGAATGTTTTATAATGATATATTATCAAAACTGGACGTTCTGCCAATTTTTGATTCGTTCTAATGTACTAGATGAACTAAACAAGGTACTGAAACTCTTGTGCTGGGTAATTCCCAATAAATACATGTATATATCCCACCTTAGACTTATACGGGTACTCCATTGGATAATTTTCCTCCTGGAAAATTTCAAGAAATCTTGGTTTAACTTCCAACTTCTTGTCCACTGATGACACCACTCTAACAACAAGTGATTCTGCTCCTGGGACCTGGAAAAGTAATAACAACAACATATTAACTGGAATCACGAAAAACTTGGAAAATTAATTTTTATATTTAGATTCAATTTTTCAAATAGTTTATTTTCCACTGAAGGAAATTGATATTCAGTTCATCACACTCTTAACATCTTCTGATTGGTAGTGTTTTCAAGAGAGCAAAAAGGAGGTTTGGAATGACTTGGTCTTCAAGTTCAAACTCACATCATAATTGAAATTTGAGATATTTGTTAACCCATGTAAGCTTAAAGGAGAATATTTGAGGTTTCAAACTAGGTGCATCACATGCACATATCTCAGCCAACTTATAACAAATCTCAATATTGAGATAAACACATTATTAGCAAACAACTCATCATGTCCATAGGAGTGGAATCGGAAATGCAAAAAACATAAGCAAAATCAGATCACCTCATCATAACTTTTTCCTTGAGCCCTTGCTCTATCCTGCCTTTCTTGCTTCAGCTTTGCAAACAATCGCTGCTCCATGTGATCACTCAAAATTGTTCTAGGCAAATCTTTTGCTCCTAGAACAGCACTCTGTGGTAATGGCACACGTTCTCCTCTTTCAACTTCTTCCACATAACAATTTGGACAAGTATATTCAGCTTGTCCGCCATCATTTCTTTTACCATTGAATAATGCACAAATCTGGTGCTGCCAAGCTTCACACTTGTCACATTGAACCCACTGCAAATAGTAGTGCATTTCAGTAACACATGGAAAATTTACTAAGTCATGGTCAAAACAGAACATGTGGTCGAGAATATATGACATACCCATTCTTCAGTTTCCTCCTCATTTTTCTTTTTCTCCATCCTTGCTTTTGGAATAGGAGTTCCATCAGCCACTATTGTGTCCCCACGGGTCTCATTATAGCATGAAATGCAAAAGAAATGACGAGTATCACCAGCTCCAACGGTATAATACATATGATTCCTTTTGACCCGAGCACCACAGGGTGTACAATATATAGGGGGTGGTTCAAAGGCAAGCTTCTCAACTGCGCACAACTGGCAAGAATTTTCACTCATTGAGTGCTCCATTGCCTGGTTCTTTTCTGCTTTTGCTTTGCTCTATGAACAAAAGGTGAAAACGTATTTTAGCACAGTGATGAATAAGCGTTGAGTTTCATAAGATGTAAAGGCAAAATGTACCAAGTTCAGCTAAAGACACCACATATTTGTACAATCTTTTTTCCAATGCCAAAATATTGAAATCATATTAAAAGGTTGAATACAAACAGAAACAAAAGAAGAAACTAAGGGTAGCGAACAACCACATAAATTAACAAAAAATATGCTTCCACATGTAAATGATAATCAGAGGCATATAAAGGACACAGACATCCATGTAGCATGTCTGCAGAAATCTTATCAATAAGAAAGAATGCAATTATAGGCCTCGCAAAGTAGACATGACAGAAGAGTGCTAGACTGACCTGGCCAACCCAACGTCTAAGACCTGCAATATGCTGCCGGACTTGCTCAGGAGTGAACAACTCTGTCAATGATACTCCCTTGATTTTTGGCTTCCCGGACTTGGATGTACTCTCAGGCGGTGGATTTTCCATCTTAGGTAGTTCCAACTCCTTTTCACTCTTAACAATCTCATGTGTACCATATCCAACAGGATTTTTCGATGCAATAGTATCCCCTTCAGGTTTTGGGGGCTTTTGCACATACTTACCGTCTGAGTTATCCCCTTTCATTTCGATGTTCTTGGAACTCAACTGTCCAAGACTTCCAGGAATTTCCACTTTTACTCGAGTACTTACATGCTCCAGAGGAATGTGAGGATCATGATACTGGTCAGGATGCGGTGCGTCCTGAATGGGAGATTTATTTACTGCAAAAGACAGTGCAGCAGGAGTTCCAGTTTCAGAGACTACAGGCTGCGGGACTTGTTCAATTTTCATGCGTTTAATGGAAGGATGTATGTCTTCGGGAGTTTCATGCATCACAGGGCTCATCTTAGGCATTGACATTCCACCAATTTCAGCAGCATCACATGATTTACTGGAAGCATTGACAGAGTTAGCCTGCCGGGAATTTATCTCAGCACGAGCAAGTGCCTTCATTTGCGCCTGTTGCATATAACACTTCACAGGAACACAGACAGGACAGCTTACATCACGACAGCGTCTATGATGATTGAGTAAAACTCTAGTAGCACAACAACGTGGATACGGACACTGAAATACATTGCAATGTTCCATATGTTTCAATAGCTTTTGAACTGTCAAGCAGTTGGACTCTTGGCATTTTCCTTCTGGAGCAGGACATCGACGAGCATGCCGCAAAAACAAGAGCCACCGCTGTTGGTTCTTGAACTGTCGTTCACGATTAAGGTTATTGGATTGGCGTGTACCGTTGCTCGCGCTGGGAGGTTCAGCTGATCTAAAAGCATCTGATTGACCAATTATTGATTCTTCAGACGATAAATTATTTAATTGAGCTACATCTTGGACTACTAATCTATGCTGGAACTCATCTTGCACATTTTGGTCCTGTGAGAGTCTTCCAGATACATGAGACGCATCTTGAGAATTGGAATACCACTGACCATGCAAGGCTGCATCTGGTTGAACTCCACCGGGAGGACCACCAAAATCACTTTCTGAGTTAGAAAACTGCTGTGGAAGCAAAAACTGTTGCATCTGATCAGAAGATTGACTGAGTGACGAAGTCATATCCTGTGGACCAGATTGTTTGGACAGCATCTGACCTCTAGATCGGCCTTCCATAGAGTTATGTTGGAATTGATTGTGTATATCAGAGAAATCGAAGGGGTCAGAGCCTTGTGAGTGCATACTTCCATCACGATTCTCTGACCCATGCCCTGGCTTTGCCTCGGAAACTGTATTTGTCGAAAGGTGAGGTTGAGTAAAAGGTTCATTCTTTACCGCAAGCTGGTTCTGAGTTAGCCTTTGTTGGACCTCATTCTGGACAAGGTGCTGGCGCTGAAATTGATGAGACTGCTGCTGTAATTGTTGATGTTGATGAGGTTGCGCAAGATTTTCTCTAATTGAATACTGTGGCTGAAAATTCATTTTCTCTGATTGATCAATTGGCTGAGACACTGTTGTCGATGGTTGTTGCACAGAGTGTACATGCGACTGACTATTAATCATCATAGGAGAGTTTGTCTTTGGCATTGACTGGATGGATACACCATTCAAGCTCTGATTATTTATCATAGATCCAACTGATGAATACAAGTTTCCCGACCCTGAGGCCTCAGAAGCACTAATTCCATGTCCATCACCTATCACACAAAATACCTTGCAGTGAGAACAAAACCTAAGAGCTCAATTGAGATAAAGTTTCTTAGTATTAAACACTATTGTTCTGTATTTCACAACATATCACATGCACACAAAAGAAAAAGAGAAGTCTGAAGAGACTAGAGAGAAATCCATACCCTGCATTACTGGTTGCTGCTGTTGGTCAAAATTTTGATGCATGTGCTTGTTGGAGTTTCCATACACTGTCCCTGATAAGTAGCCCTCCGTTGTTCCAGAACCATTCATCATGGACATATTGTTACCCATCATGCCCAGCCCTCCATTTAAGGGCCCATTTGATAACCCATAAGACTTCTGCTGCAGTGTAGATCTGATTCCACCACCCATGTGGCCCCCAATATTATGTAGGATACGACTGTTTTGACCAATACTGCGCTGCTTTTGCTGCATAGGCTGCGATAGCATAGAAGATTCACCAGCTTGAAATGTGCCAACATTATTGGATGACTCCATATTCATGAACGACTGGTTATTAGCGTTGCTATTCACTTCGCTCGTGTTGGAGTTATTGAATCCAGGAGTAGGCATCATTTGACTGGCCATCCTCTGAGAACCCATGGATGTCACCATGCTATTTCCCCCAGAATTGACAGAGAAAGCAGAAGATGACTGTTGATATCCACCAGACAGAGCTCCTAAAAGAAATAACGTGTGAGATAAAAGTTGATGGTCAAGTCAAGACTAATGCCTAGATCAGAATACAAAAAGTACCATCAGATGAACTAAAAGTACCGCCACGAACATGGCTAGAAGACCCATTTCCATGCATCATGTAGTTCCCAGAATTGACACCGTTTGGTCCAACCGTATTGGAGTTACTGTTAACCATAGGTGAGCTATCTACAGACTGAGTCCCCTTTATGTTAGAACTTCCACTTTGTTGCAATCCAGGAGTTGGAATCATTGTACCAATAGAAGGAGACGAATTAGTATGAGAGAACTGCTGGCTGTGATTACTCATAGGCAGTCGTTTGATCAGAATATGGAGACGGCTTTCCAAAGTTGCTAGGTTCAAGTACTCATCCTGACACAATCCGCAGGAAAATGAATCTTAGTTCTACTTAGATACACCTGAAATCACTTTTACACATATTTTTTCACAAGAAACAAAATTTTATTCACAAAAGTTATTCTGTTCAAATCAGAAGGGATATATTATCAGAAAAAATGGTGCAGTATAAGAATAATGTCATTAAAGAAGAATAGCTTGCAACACACCGTTGTCGTGGCACTCTTAAACAAAGCCTCTTCTAAGCGTTTAACTAAATCGATCATCTTCTTACGGGACACCTCATGTGATTGTTGACGCCGCTGCATAAGAAATTCCCATCTGCAAAAGAGCAAAGCATCAACTTAGTGTCTCAGGGAAAGTAAAGCAGCAAGTATACAAAGAGATATATGGAGCTTAATTCATGCAAAACATGGAAGCTTTCCAAGAAGCTTGTCTTCCATGACAAGTTAGCAAGTGCAGAAGTTTATCAGGTTAATATTTTTAGAATGCCGTGTTTTGGATGTCTACATGTATCTGATAGCTCATCTAATGTCAAAAATCAAGAGAATGTGATCGACTACCTAGAATTTAGATACTGCATTCTTAAAAACACATTTCCAAGAAGTAGCTTTACATATATCCTATTTCTAAAACACAAAAAATCATGCAACCTGACATTGAGAAAGCAAAACTAGTTCCCTGTAGCAATCGTAAAACATGGAAGTATTTCAATAATAGATAAAATAATGAAATTCTTACATCTTTTCTTGCATATATCTGCGTATTTTCACATATTCAGGATCTGTATTCTGAATACCACGGTGCATACTCTGATTCTGAAACTGGTTGGGCATAGGATTGCCATTTTGCTGTGGTAGCCCAGGCAACATGGTACCAGCTTGGTTCGGTACCTGCCCTGGAAACTGCCCAGAATGGTGCGTTTGCATGTTCATGGTTTATTTGGCTCAGCATATATGTAGTCAGAGTTCCATATAGAAACCATTAATAACTAGTTGGAGACCTGCAGCTATGAATAGTCAAAGTTCCACAGAACGACAGAATCCAATCTGACCAGAGTTCCTGTAAAATGAAACCGACAAGAGAACTTCAAAAAGAAAGGGTATCAAGCTATCAGCTGAAATTTCAAAAAATTACTATAACAAAAGTTCAGCATGCAGACATGATGCAATCCCATTGCATGCAAGGAGCTATTCCTGTGCTTTTGTAGCAAATCACAAACTTAATCTTGAGTCCTGAAGTTGCTATGCAGCATTTAATTCACATAGTTTCAAGGGCCACACTATTTAGAACATCAACTAGGAAATTAACACTTCAAACAAAAGTTAAGATAGAAGCATCCCAGTACATGAAGTTATATAAGCAGTGCATCAGAGCAATGGTCTTTCCCAAATAGTTTGGCAACGATGCTATTTTCGTTTCAACGATTATTCCTTTAAGTAAATGTGATGCATCTTGGTGGTGGCACAAGTGAAAAGCCTGAAGGAACTAACTCCCAACGTAATAAAAACTCAATCTTCAACTGATAGATACATGCGGGAGGCAATCTTAAGCATAACATAGACATTAAACAAGATTAATATCAACTGCTTGACTAACATCAAGCCACAACTAAATCAAATTGCTAATAAAGAAACCCTGATCACATGCATAACATCATAAAAACAGTCAAATGAAGCATCCCAATCAAATTCCCAGTATCAAATAGATCGCATACAGCCGGCAGAGCTAAGCACGACATCCAGCTAGGGCTTAATCAGATTTGGGGGAATTCGAATTCGAGCATCAAGTTTGATCGAAAACAATATCAATTGACAGATTAATCCAACAAATTGTCAAAAATCAACTCACCCACTGAAAATGAATGACGGCGAGCAAAAACGCAATCGCAATAAGCAGAGGCTGAGGCAAGCAATCAATTACGCAAACAAGCAATTCAATGGCCAGCTGAAAATGGCGGCGCCGAGTGGGTTGAACGGCGTCGTTCGTTGTCGCGGTTGATTTAGGGAGGAAAAGGGGTGATTTAGGCGATGGGCATTTTCGTTAATTGTTTCTTTTGTGGACTGCAATTTCTACAATTTCATCAATTAGTCCCAATATTAAAATAATTATTTTCTAATTGACCCCATTACTTTCGTGGTATATTGAGTTAGTCCCTATTTATAAGGTGTCTGTGTCAACTTTGTCCGATAAATTGGGTTTAATCATGTAGTGTTGTAAAATGGTGTTATTTTATTTGTAGACATCTCCTTACTATTTTTGTATAAAGATATCAACTTTATTTTGTGGATACTATCTAAAATTCTGAAATTTACTATTTCTATGTAAAGATATCAACTTTACTTTGGGCATAGTATCTAATATTTGTTTGGCATAGTATCTAATATTTGTTTAATAAAATAAATCTAAATACACATCTATTAATAATATGAAATCCCCATTGTTAAAGTATGAATATCACACAATACGATTTTAAAAATATGATTTCTATTGTCAAAGGCATGCCTATCAAAGACCATACCAATTGTTAGAGTTTGTATATTAGAAATCGCTTGAACAATATCACACAATACGATTTTAAAAATATGATTTCTATTGTCAAAGGCATGCCTATCAAAAACCATACTAATTGTTAGAGTTTGTATATTAGAAATCACCTTTCAAGTGATTGAATACTGTAAAACTCTTTATTTTATTTTCCAATGGATGCAACAGATTATTTTTGTAATAATGTTGTTATGTTTTACATTTAATGAATGTTTATTGCACGTTTAAATGTATAAGTAACTTAACAAAGTCTAAGTCTTTGTTTTAGTAGACCGCTTGTGGGCATCGTCCACTTTAAGGTAACACGGTCAGTTCTAAACAAAGAAAAATAAGAATTTTTATAACCCAAATAGGCCTAGACTACCTATCGTGAAAGGTTGCAATGTCAGTCCGCATATTTTTAAGCCTTACTGAAATAAGATGACATTGGTGTGGTAGAGCACTAAATTGGATCTAACGGCGAGACAAGTCTTTATGCTATCTACTGAAAGACGATGTCTTGATAAATTATTTATTTCTTAATCAATGTACGGCATACGATATTGATTATGCACTACTTTGACTTACCAAATGGTGCAGATTTTTCGCAACCCAATAATCCTGGTATATTGGGTAGTGGTGATTAATATTTAGTGGTGCTAGGATTGCTATTATATTGAATCGTGCGCGAGATGAGTCTCGTTTGATAACGTCCTCAAGAGGAGCTCGAAACAAGGCTTTATTATTCGGAACTTAGCTAGTTGGAGTTTGATTACTCTATGAATAATAAATAAGTGTTTCTTGCTAAGTCCACTCTTGGAATTAATAAGACGTTAATTAATTAAGTTCATAGCAGACACTAATTAATTAATGGACATTTCTATCTTAAGCGCTAGAAATGAACGACAAACAAATGGAAACTCGAATTACTTATAATTTCGGATTTGGATGGGCAGTGCAATATTACTTCTGTAGTGACTGCTCGTAATATTCCAATATAATCTTGTATTAAATTGTGGGTTCAATTTAATTAGTAAAAAGCTAATTGGGGGAGACCATATCCAAAACCTTCCATAGATATCTGACTGAGCCCAATATATGACTTAATATAAATAGGAGAATAAAGAAGACAGAAAAGACAATTAATTATTGCACAAAAATTCGTCCCTCTCCTAATACCTATAGGGGACGAAAATTTCTCCTTCAGCTCACCTCCGTGAGATAGAATTTATGTCTTCTTTATTTAAGTCATAGTATTCTGGTGAGATCAACTCACACTGATATAAGCCTACAGTCTGGAACCAGTCAGAAGATCCGTGGTTTAATACTCAAGATCTTCATGTGAAGAAGGCGCTAGCTATCTTCGATTCTTTGAAGAATCCTTAAGGTAAATTGGCTAATCCGTAGAAAGCATGTTTTAGGTACATGAGATAATCGCGCGAATAGAATTTATCTAAATAATCTGCTAAATAGATCAGAATTATTATGTGATCAATTTAATGCTACCGCTGCCAACCCCTTCACTAATTACATAATCAATGTGATCATGTTATAGATTTTTTATTATAGTTTGGCATGATTAACAAATTAAATTTAATGCATACAAACATCAACTTACTATTTTAAGTTTATCATCAAGCTAAAATATGGGAGTCATTTGGACTTAGAACTTTAGTTATCATAGTATTTAATTAGTTTTGTCGTGTTGGCGGCAAAATCTATGTATAAGAATAAAATTACTGACATTTTATCATAGTATTCTAGTACAGTTATCATGGATGGCATCACTGTGATTCTATCATCATAGTTGTAACATATTAAGAGTGAAATTCAAAATTAATGTATGAAAAATTAGATTTACATTTTTTTAGTTCAACAGTAGGAAAATCACGTTTCAAGGATCTTAACACGTTTGACGTACCCCGACTAACTATTTTACCGTTGAATCCATGAATGTATAATAAGTAATTTCATTCATCTCATTATTATTATGGAGTTAATAAATTGATCATTTTTTTTATCATTACATGGTTTTTTCAATAATTATTTAATGTATAAGTTTTTTTTAATATTTCACTGCATTTATTTAGTTTGTCTCTATCTCTTAAAATTGCTATTTAAACAAACTCCTTTTGGATTCAAACAAACCCCGTTACTTCATCACTGTTGGAGAATATTCAGTTCTCCTGAATCAACCGCTATTTCTAGAGAAGATCAATCTAATTCACCCCTCCAAATCTCAAAATCGACAATCCAATAAATCTCGAAATCAATCATTCAATCCAGTGACGGTTGCATTCGGTCAGCAGCAGTTGGGACTATGAGGAAGAGGGAGAGAGAAAATCCCTGCGCGATTTGCGGCCACTACCACAAGTTCGAGGAGGGCGAGGTCTGCGGCATCTGCGGCCACCGTATGCCCGCCGGCGCCGACAAATCCGCCGCGCACGTCAGCGCCTTCCCCTCCGAGATCCTATCCGAGTTCCTCTATTTAGGTAGCTTCGACAATGCTGCCCGCAGCGAGCTTCTCAAGTCCCAGGGCATCTCATGTATTCTTAATGTGAGCTGATTTTAATCGATCACCGATTCTCAATTCTGGAATTTGATTTTTGCTCGTTGTTGATGGTTGATTTAATTAGGTTTCTGATTCCGATTGGATTTTTGCACTCGATTTTGTGTTGTGTAATTGAATCTGCAGATGAAACTAATTGTTTTGGTTGAATTAGGATTTTTTTGGAGTCATGATAATTGAATCTCCTAGTTCATCGACTGTCTTGAATTTCAAAATTTCATGGAAAGAATTGTGAGAAAGTATTGTTATTGTTGTGTACTCTGTGTTTGTGGAGTAGGAATGGTGAATATGTTGTTTTCTTGTGATGCTTATCATAATGAAGTTGGGAGTGAGGGTTTTACCTCACTAGGGTGGAGTGGAAGCTCTACTTTGTCTATAATTAAGCTAGAGATTGATTGGTAGCTCGTCTGATCCATTCCTCTTATAGTTGTGAAACTGATAGACAAGTGGATGATTGATGTTAATGAGTATGTATTACACAGGATATAACTCTTTATTGATTGTCCATTGTCATTGGGAGGATACTCAATAAAACGTGTTGGATTCGCAAGTATCTCGATCTGGGACTATTTAGGACACCTATGAACGCATCAAGAGGTGGAAAGCTAGAAGTGTAGAAATCTGTCTTCAATTGTTAGAAGTCTTATCTTCAAATGATAGACGCTATAAGTCTATCTTTATTTTATTAGCCTTTTGAGGGTCCTAATCTTATAAATATAAGTCCCTTTAGGTTTGAGAGGGATGTTGAATCTTGAGTTTAATTTAAGGATGGTAATTACGGTAAGGCCTTGTAAGAGGAGGATTGTTTATTAATATTTGTTTCAGTTCATTACATTCCGTTTTACATCCACTTTCTGTTCTTACTAGTCCTTCCAGCCCCCTCGCCTCTTTAGTCTTTACTCTTAACAATGTAATTACTCTATTAAGTACTTTCCACTCTTATGATTGGAGATGACATGATGAGCAAGTCAGTTTTTCCATAAAAGCATGGGTTATTTCGTACACAGTTTTCAACATTATAAGTAGTTTTTCATTATTACCGCCAAAGACAACAGTCTGTTTCTTTCTAGTTGCTTGAATTTGATTGTCTCAATTCAGCTAGTATTTTCAATATGCTGAACTTTTAACATACATTTTCTGTGTGATATTCGATCATATGGTAAAAATGTGCTGTTCATTATTTTTGAAGATACTATTTTCTGTGGTGCAGACTGTCCCTGCTTGTCAGAATTTGTACAGGAACACTTTTACCTATCACTGTCTACAGTATGATAAAAAACTGCCATTTGAAGATGCAATTCAGTTTCTGGGTAAGTTTACCTGGCTAAGAGCAATGATCTGCTCGAATGGATCATAAGAAACACAGGGCATCTCAAGTTATTTGATGTTTGTCGCTGTGCAGAATCAAGGTTGTGAATTCCTATTATGAGTTTCCATATTCTGCAATCTTGTTGTCTCTTAAGCAAAATATGCCTTTTCTGTTTCTTATCCCTCGTTCTGCCCTCGTAATTCACTTCTTGTTTTGATCCATATGATTTAACTCTCTAAAGCTACAAATTTTGCACAATCTGCTTTTTTTTTCCGCATCTGCCATTGCTCCATAGCATTTGTATACATTCTATAATTTGATTGATTCATCACAGAAACATGTTTATGCAGAGCAATGCCAACAAGAGAGGGCTCGGGTTCTTGTGCACTGCATGACTGGTAAAAGCAGGTGAACTTATCATCGCAATAACGAGGCTATTTCGCCTTAATTTCCTCATGCATATATCAATTGTTCTTGCAGTTTATAGGATTTTAAGTGGAGATCATAGTCAAGATTCCTATCAACGTGACATATAATATCTTTGGCAGGTCTCCTGCCATAGTAATGGCTTTCTTGATGAAAAGCAAAGGCTGGAAACTCTCACAGAGCTATCAATGGGTGAAAGAACGCAGGCCTTCGGTCGAACTACATCCAGGTTTTGGTCACACCTTTCTTGATGAGATTGTATTAGCTTCAATCATCTCCAATATATAAATTTTATTTTATCAAAATTAAAGATTAATATCGAATAATTGGATAAGAAAAGCTACGGTTCTCCAAGAAATATCGAATATATGATGTTGATCCAGGCAACCTCGTTTCATCTAACACGTTCAAGCTTTGATTAAATGCAGCTGTGCACCAACAACTCCAGGAATTCGAGCAGAAACTGTTTCACTCAATACAAGATAGTGCTGTGGGCATGTCTTCTTTAAGCTTTGGCGTTTCAAGGCCAAATGATACACCATTAGCCCCAGCAGCAGCTCCAGTTTTCACTAACACTAGCAGTGCTTCGGTTTTCGCCTGTCCCTCGCTCAACGTGCCCCCTCAAGAATTCACCTTTGGAGCAGGCCTAACTCCAGAAGCCACACCACATAACTCTGGTGTCACAACCAGCACCGCCAATATCCCTGCTGTCAACGACATTTCCATGGATGGTTCTTGACTGGTTGGGTTGAAATCACACGTTGCTCTTGAGAAGTAGGGTTTTATAGCGAAGGTGGGATGGTGAAGTGATGATTTTCAGCACTCTAGCTATTGATGAACTCATTGGAACCTAGCCACCCGTCTGTCTCTCGTGAAAATCGATATAGATGAGAATTCCTTGGTGTTGAATTTTATTTGTTTTTTGTTTTATTTAATAAAATACGATACTTTTCTAAATTCATATATTGGTCCTGTTACAGATATGACTGATCAGCCAATGAATTAGCAATATCTGAAAATGAAGATTTACCTGCACAGTTATCGCGTACGAAATGAATGTTTACATTTTATTCGAATTCAGTTAAATAGTACTATCATATTATACACAAATGACTCTTGCACACCACTTGAATGGTGATGTTATTACAGTTGTAAAAATGTAAATATTACAAACAACAAATCCTGCAACACCAAGCCATTCTCAGTTTGTGTATACATGGACGATGAACCCCGTTCCTGCAGCTACAAAATGCATGTCTCGAGGGATGATTTGGCAAGCCACAACAAGCCTGGATCGTTTCTTTGGAGCACAAAATAAGGTTCGGTGTTCCCTGATTCAACAACAATGGCTTGTTCATGGAAGCCGATAAGTTTGAGTATTTCCACAGCAGCTGCAGGGCAGATAATCTACTATGAATACGGCACTTTTAATTTGACATAGAAAGGAGAATCTACTGTAGTAATTTGATTATCTTGAATTCCCCTTTACAAACTTAATCCACTAAAGGAGTGCTTAGTTTGTGTGATAAGATGATCAAAAGAGTTCAAAATTAATCAACCCATCAAAAGCGATTGATAGTTTAACCTATATATTATCTTTGTCTATCTTAATACAAGAAGATGGAGAATAGAAGTCGACAGGGATTATAGGTAAAATCATACCTTTGTAAGTAACAATATTTCTTTGGATTAATGTATTAGCCTGCAAAATTTTATCGGAAATATTCAAAAAACGAAGAGTTTAGAAACAGGTGTAGGATCTAGTAGACTAACTGCAGGTAACATACCTTTCTGAGTTTTCTGAACTTCACATCATTTGGGTATTCCATTGCGTTACTGCAAGCAATGAAAGAGAACATCCCTCATTCCTTTTTCAATGTCTGATTACATAAAAAAAGGTTGATGTTAAGATAAACTAAGCATACCTGACTATCTTGATTAAAGTTTGTAGAACCCTTTCCGTTACCGAGGGCATAGCTTCTTTTCTCAATGACTGCACAGCGCTTTGCAGACGATCACAAAACTCAGTAACAGGGTCTTGAATCATCCGCAACTCCGGATCATCAAGATCAGGTTCAGTGCTGTGGCTCTTTATTGTCAACCCACCGGAATCAGGCTCTGTTTGCATCTCGTCTGGATGAGAATTGCTTGGACATTCTTCACCAGGAGTTCCACTAACATGATTTGGTAACTCTGAAGTCAAGTCCATTTGAAGAGGCTCGGTGTTTTGATCTCTTGGTTGATTTGGGTCTGCTTCTGCACTATCAAGCTCAGGTTCTAGTATGGCGAGCCTTTTGTCAAAATCTCCATCAAGGCTGGATTCAGTGGGACTAGTCCTGGAATCATTGGGATTAGATTGTTCATCTCGGGCAGTCTCAAAGTGGTCTTGTCCTGATCCCGTGTAAGGCTCAAGTTGCATACTGTCATCTCCATCACAGCCATCTGGATTAGGTTTAGACTCATTTGGAATGTCATTGATATTAGGATCAGGTACCTGCAAAACCATCTGTTAGCTGAGATCTCTTTCTTTATTTGACAATCAATATCTAGGGTGTCGTCACATACCACAGATGACCCTGAAAGAGGAGTGGATGTGTCAGCCAAACGAGCAAAAGCTGCATTCGCTGAAGCAGCACGAGCAGTAGGAAGAACAGAAACTCGGCCTCCAAGCTTGTGTGATGAAACTACATTACTGTCGGGGTCAAACTCCTCGTCATACTGTTCGGAAGGGATACCTCCAGTAAGAGTGTGACCCCTTGATTTAGTCCAATCAAGAGTAATAGCTTCTTTGTTAAGCTGTTGCACCAGACATGCATCAAATGAGCCGTTCAAGCACTGTATGCAAGAATCGGTATGCAATAGGGATTGAAGAAAAGCAAAATCTATTGTCTCCATACCTGTGAATCCAGAGCAAGGAAATTTGAATCATGCTCGGAAAACACCATATGTGCCTAAAAGAATACACATGTCAAATAATTAGCTTTTTGTAAGTAGTAGCTGTAGAACAAAGAGGAACGCAATGAAGAAGACGTCTATAGAAAATGAGAACGTACTAGCTCATGCAAAAGAGTCTTCTTAATTTTTTCATATTTCCTGAAACCCTTGAGGTCATCAGTTCGAAGTCTGAGTGAGATCTCTTCTCCATGATTCTACGAATTCACACACAGAGAGTTCCAAAAAGACATGGTCAACTGTCAATTGATTCGTGATACATGAAGTTCGAGGATGGCTGAGGGGAGCAGAATTTTAAGCAGCCACAAAAGAATAAATCAACCTCTAATGACAAACGTTACCTTGTTGAAACCAAGGATGCACTGAGGACTGATTCCAACATAACCTTCAGGTGCCATCTCAGTCAAAATTCCCACCCGCCAACGATGCTTTAAAAGGAGAAAATTTCAAAAAGATTTCATCACAACTAAGATAATTTCTAAGTTATAAAAAGAGAGGGTGGAAAAGAGTATGAAACAAGAAATACAAATCTGTTATCCCACTATATGGGGTTGGCCATATAGATTATATAGTATATGCCAGCAGTAAAGCTACATGTAAGGTACCTTATTCATAATTGCAACAATTCCCGGATCTGAAGCAAGCTTATGCAGCAGTTCTAGTGCCTTCGATGCAGGAGGGTTCAACTGCAATCATTCAGAAAACATCAGTTAGCTAATATAGATTTCAAATCCTAGTTAACACATCATTTACTACCTAAAACATGGCTCTCCACGTAAATTAGAAAAGTTCAAAGCTGATTAGCAGACATGAATATTGAGTACTGCAAAACATACCACTATTCCAGGAAGGCTAAGTGTTCGAAAGTCACAAAAGATATAATTTCCTTGAGGAAGTTTGGGTGAGTTATATGATCTCCGGGAAATTCTTTGCTTCAATCTTTTTTCTTCTTCATCAAACCCAGCTATCCTCAGGTCTACCTTTGCCTTTTGTAAGACTTCATCAACCTCACCTTTGGGTACTCCCATCATTCTAATAGCTTTTCCCTGAAACATAAGGTAGAGGAGCCGTTGGCGATAATTCAAAGACTGGTTCAGGAAAAAGTCGAGCAATTATATATACTTATGGATACGAAAAAAGACGCAATAAAATTGACAAAAACCGTATTAACAGCTAATGGGACTGCATTAACATTTATGTTTCCTTCAACACTTCGAAAAGTAAGAACCATTGCCATTCCAATCCCAGGGAACATTGTTAAACAAAACAAGCTAAAGAGTGGTCTCTGCACCTTAAGAATTGACGCCGTTTCCAAGCTCATCCGAGAATGTTCATCAGAAAAAGGATACAGCAGCTTTGAATTTTTCTCAACCGGAACGAGCAGCCTTAGAGTATCAGCCTCGACATGAGTGAGCTCTCGCAGCTTATCACCAAACTCCTTAAGAGTGGCACCTTGATTCATCTCAACAACAAAATTTTGTCCCCTCCAAACAACTGAGAAGCTTTGCAAATCCTGGTGCTTCTCCATATTCTGGTCATATAAATCGAATTGAAAGGAGAAAATGCTCAGGATTTGTGTTACTACCACCAAACACCCTAAAACTCTCAATATCCACAATAGATTCAACAAATGCTAAATTCACAGCTATCTATTGGGATAAATCAATCTGACAAATTTTAACTCGCTATTAATTCATGAATATATCTACTTATTTGCATCCAATCAACAGAAACCAGTCGAAATTCACAGTTCATTAAAATCTCATATTACAACTTGATGAAAATGAAAAAAATCAATCAATTGATTGCTCGATATAGGCGATAAGACTCTCCAAACTTTAAATTGAGCGGAATTTCAGCTGAAGAGGAAAGAATTTCCCCGACTAAAATTGTATTTAGCACAGCACAATTCGACGGAAACTTCTAGATCACTTTTTCACACGACAATACAATAATTTAGAAAAAGATGCTATAAAAGAAGAAGGAAATTCGAGATAATTTACCTGAATTCTGGTGTTTGAAGATGTCTTCTTTCTCAAGACAGCGAAAATGAATTTAGCTAAAATTATGAATGAACTTGTTATATATACACGTCGCCGGGGGAAGCGGGTGGCGTAATTTAGATTGACCGGCAGAGAAACTGCTAACATAAGCGGTTGGCGCATAGTTACGTATCTGCTGACGTATTGAACGCTCCGTAAAAAATTGTAAGAGTATTACGTTTACTTTAAAACATTTTTTAACACAATATTTTACTTGAGCATCCGCAGCGGCGTCTCGTCGCTTAGCTCATGGGGGAGGGGCGGGACGCGGGACAGCCCGCCACGCACCAGCGCCACGTGGCGAGCTCTGGTGCGTGGCGTGACGCCCACTCCCCGGCACGCGAGTGAGCGTCGATTTTTTACTATTTTTAATTATTTTTTTAAAAAAAATCTGAATGAAAAATAAAAAATAAAAAATTTTACCATTTTTTTCTTCCTTTTTTACCGTTTTTTTTTATTTTTTTTGAATTTTTTCTTTTTTCCAAATTCATCTATAAATAACTTAATTCTCCCACCATTTTTTCCACACACAAACACTACACTCTCACAAACACCATCTCTCTTTCCTCTCCAATTTCTGCAAAAATGTCCGGTGACGGAAACTCCGGCGGCGAGGGCGGCGGCTACGACTTAAACGCGTTTGTCGACTGGGGGGCATGTACAATGTTTTAGGTGCTTCCGGTTCCGGTTCGTCACCGAGCACCCAAGGCTTGGCGACGCCGGCGTACCAAACACCATCTTTTCCAGTTGATGCATACTATCGTACTCCCTTGGGTCCGAGGAGCTCGCAAACGCAGGGATTATCCCAAATTAGAGAGGATATTCCGGATGAACACACTCTGGAGGCGATGGAGGACGGAGAGGACGACGACCGTCATCCATACACACAAGTGGAGACGATGGCTCTGTTCGACGCTTGGATCAGTACGCCGAACGATCCCATCCTCGGGAATCAACAAGCCCGCAAGGCTTTTTGGGATAAGGTCACCGTAGAATACAACGCAAATAAGCCGATGTGGCCTTCCACCGCAACCTGAAGATGGTTCGGGCTCATTTTTGAGCGAGCCGACAGAGATGTCAAAAGATTTGGCGGGATCTACAAGAGGGAAGCGGAGCAATACCAAAGCGGAGCCAGTGGAACCGACATTTTGAGAGCGGCTTTGCGAGGTGGTCAAACATCTTGATAGGTGGGCCGGTGGTGTCGATTCCTGCGCGGGCTCGAGCTCGAAGCGCACGAAGCATACGGCTAGTGACCAATACTCGTCTAGTGAGGGCGGGGAAGGCAACGCCTCACAAGAGGTTGAGTTCTTGACATCCGATGCAGGGGGCTCCTCCGGTACACGACGTCGGCCGCAAGAGAACAAGGCGGCGAAGGCGGCTAGAGGGAGGGGGAGGGGCCGAGGCGAATCAAGCCAGACGGGCTCCCAAGGACCGCCGTCCACCCTAATGTCCATGTACTTCACCGCCACGATGGCTGACACTTCCCGCATGACGTCTCCCCAATATCAAGCCCATCTTGCCGACATTGAGTATCTGGTAAATCAACTTGGTATTCCGCCTCCACCTAGCTTGAGGGCACCGCCACCGCCTTCAGGGGATGATTCCCCGGCGGAGTAGTTTTTATAATTTAAGGGTGCAATTTTTAATTTCTAGTATTTTAAATTATATCTTTTTTTATTTTTTTAGGATTTTAATTATGTGTGTTTTTTTTAATTTTTTTAGGATTTTAATTATGTGTTTTTTTTAGGATTTTAAATTGTAATTTTTTTTATTTAATGAAGTGTGTTTTTATTAATTGAATTTGTTGGAAATAAAAATAAAAAATGAAATTGAATGAATAGTTAAGGGATGAGATGGTTAAGAGATAGATGGATGCATATGATGTCTCTTAGTTAAGAGATGATGTAAAAAGTGCAGTGGGGCCAATGAATAGTGAATGGATGAGACGATTAAGAGACGGTATTGAGACACGAATGCGGATGACCTAATACCTTCATACTTTAAAAGTTACTACAACTTATAAAATAGCACATATTTTAATATATAATTAATAAAATAAAAGATAGATAAAAAAATTACAATATCTATACATATATAAAAGTTGAGTTTTGGGGGCCTCTTGGGAATTAAAATTTTTGGTTTGGGATTATAATGTGCCATTATAAATATTTAAATGAATATTAAAACTATATGATTAAAGGATCTCTAAATGTGTGATTAAGGTAAAAAACGTGTGACTAAAGGGCCTCTACATTAATTTGCAGTTACATCATATGAAAGACATATGAAAGGTCACAGAATTTTTGAAGTACCAATTATTTGTTTAAATTAATCCATAATAAATGGAATTAGGATAATTGCAAATAATTAAGATTGAGAAAGAATGCCAAAAGGTATTACATTTTCTATAAATTTGGATTCCTTTAATCAAATGCATGTCTACATTGTGTATCATCATCTCTCGATTAATGATTTTTAATTTAATATGTGGATTGTATTCTCTATGTTTATGATTTGATATATTTTTTATATTGAAGATTCATATTTCTTTGCAATATCATGTAACCTATATTTTTGCAGCAACATGGCCTGCCACAAGAAAACGAAAGAAGAGATTAGAAGAGGAAAAGAGGAATATGTAAGTTCAACTAACATCATATCTTAACATTTTTTCCCTAACAAATCTGCAACACAATTGGAAACCACAACATGTTGTTTGAACAAAATGTACCTTTCAGGTGGAAGTGCAACTACTTCAGTTAGTGGCAGTGTTGGAGCAATAGAATTAACGTCGGTCTTCATTTGACGATCGTTTTGGAAAAATAGAATTAACATCGATCTTGAAGTTTGCAATGACAAAGGATTTGGAATTTATAGAACAATATGAAAAGAGTATTTAGTGTATAGGTGGTGATGATGGTGGTGGCTAGAATTAATGTTTGTAAGTATTCCATATATACATTTTCATGTTTGATGGTACGAAAGTCCAAGATATTTCTATATTTTTTGTAAATAGTTTGGCCAATTAGAAAAATTACAATCCATTTTCTTCAATTTCTTACGCGTTGATATGTTTTTCTATTGCTATTACTTAATTTCATATGGTAAGTATATTAGAGTGTGAATAATATTACTAATAATTTGTGAATTATTACTCTTGAGTGTATTGCCATTTGTTATAATTTTTTGACTGAAATCTATTTTTAGTATTGGTTACTAATATTTTAAATGTTTCATGTAAATATCTTGAAAATATATTTTTATGTTATTTTTATATGAAAGTCTTTCCTGACATTATGACATTTACCATATCCGCGAGTTAAAAAAAATGATTCTCTTTGAAATACTGGTCTATATACGTGAGTTACAAAAAAATATATACTTATGGAAATGGATGCAAACAAATCGGCCACACAATCTTATGCATTAAATCACAAAATGATAGCCATGTTGAGGTTGATGAAAGTTTTTTTAGCTGTAAATTATCGTTATAATATTAAACTGCCTTATTGAATTTTAATATTATATTTGTAATTATTAAATGAAAATAATATACAATGACATTCATGTAAATATAAAATGTTATTGTCTTTGCTCATCTTAATTTTTTAAAATATATATGTAACTATTAGTTGCATTAGCACATCAATTTTATATAGTAAAATTTAAATTCTATTAATGTATTGATATGTAAATGTTTATTATTCATAAAACAAACACAAGTATATTAATTTAGACTAACATCATATTAATAGCAATATGTGCGTATTTTTTTTGCCAAATTCACGGATTAATTTAGACTTAACCTATATATAAAGGGGAGTTTTGGGGGTATTTATGAAATTATCATTTAAGCTTAAATATATAATTTAAATACTACAATCTAGACATTTAAGAATAAAAACTTTCTCACAAAGGTGCGTAGTGTGTCGCTACAAGTGGTCAAATTTAATTTTAAAAAAATGTGTTTTGTCTCTTCACTTCCACTTGAATAATTTGAAAGGTCACAAGATATAAAGGATATTTATTATTAATTTAATTTACAATAAATAATACTATCCCATTGAGATACTATAAAATCTTCTCTAAATACCAATTCTATTAATAAAAAAAATACTAAAGTGATTAACAAAGTAAAATTGAACTGGGACGGAGGGAGGATTTATTTATATTTCGCTCATTTGTTGGTCATGATGATTATATTTTGACGTTAAGGGTTTAGGATTTAGGTTTCAAGGTTTGGGTTTTTAGCGTATTAGGGTCACTATATTGCAATGTAATGAAGCTCGGCTATGATAAAGTATAGTACTAATTTAAATGGATACAGAATACAAAAAAGATTACACACAATTTTGTGGAAATATTAGATTACACACAATTTTTGTACTTCAAAATACAATTTTAAAACCATTTTGAGGTTTGAAAAGCTATCGTCCAATTTTAAAACTTGCAATACCACCAATTTGTTTTCGGAATCAAAACTTGATCTTGTGTTAATCAATTAATAATTTAAAAATCGTATGATAAAAAAATATTTCATCGTGCATCGCACGTGGGTTAAAACTAGTTATTAATAAAGAATGAGTTTCATAAAAAGAAAAATGTATCATAAATTGAGTGTATAATTATAAGGGATGGATACAATATTAAATGTATTTCAAATTTTTTTCATCCATCCGTCATTAACGTCTCATTTATTGAATTCTAATATTGGCAAATTAAATAATTTCTTAAAATTTTTACCGATCTAATATAAGAATTTATTTTTGTACAGAGAAAATAAGTATATTTATTGTGTAAAATAAAAAGAATAATAAATACAAGAAAAAATATGACTGAGAATAATGTTTATATTTTCACTTTAACAACAATTAGCATGTTATAAACCAAACTAAGTACACTTATAAAACGAGTCTATGCCTTTTGACTATCAACCTTACACGAGTAATAATTACCAATTTTACCCCTAATCCGTGCTAACTACAACAATATCAACATTTAAATAAAGTAATACCCTACAGTGTTATCACTACAGCAAAAAAAAAATCAGATAAGGACATGTTATTATGCTATTAAGGACATTAATTTGTATGTCCAATTATACCATCAACGTTTTATAAAAATGTCCTTATTGTTAGTGTTCAAATTAAAAATGGCACGAGACCTATATTATTTAACTGATAAGTATAACTTTCTAAACATGGTATACACATATTTTTATGGGATGAACGGAAATGGAAAGTGCACATATTTTTATGAGACTGAGGGAGTAGTTATTTAAAAAAATTTCCAAACGGAAAACGCTATTAATTGTGTCTTAATTTTTGTGTCCCTAAGTGCATGTTTGCTTTTACTTTTTTTTCAAATATTTATTGTTTAGTTATTTAGAAACAATAATTTTTTGATGAAGATAATGGACATTCCAAATGGAGGAAGACTCATGATATTATTATTATTAGAATAATGTTAAAACAGTACTACGTTATAACGTTGTGTGTCCCAGGAGCATTTACTCAAAAACATTTTTTTTCCTAGTGAAGTTATTTAAAATATGATGAAAATTTTGTGTGCGTTAGAAATATTAAAAGCATGATATTATTGAGAAAAAAAAAACACAAAACATAATTACATTTCTTCTATTATTGTAAGATGATACTTGTGACTAATTGTGAGTATACTATTTTAGATAGATTCTACTGAAATGTAGAAAATATAGGCTCCTGAAATCATGGAGAAGAGCAATTACAAGGAATGGTATTCCTCAAAATTCTATTTCAAAACACCAGACACCATCAGGAGAAGTTCATTCAATTTATAGATATATACATGTTGTATATGCTAGCTGTAGAAAATTGATGAATAAAACATTTTAATTAGAGGAAAATAAAAAGCTATATAATTAAAAGAAGGGTAAATTGCTTCAAAAGTCGTCAACTTTGCAAATAGTTTGGTATTTCCCGTAAACTTTAAAAGTTACATGAAAAGTCATGAACTTTATATTTGGGTCCCGATTTCCCGTGTCGGGTATTCCGGTCATCCGGGTGTTGACGTGTAAATTTTATGCTGAAGTGGCGGATGATTAGGATGCTGACTATGCATTAAATGACCTTTTTTTCTTTTTAATCTGCAAATAATCTATTTTATACCTCAATTCGAGTTCGAATAAACAAATAAACAAATCTGCAAACAAATAGACAGATCGATTTCGAATTCATGCTTCAATTTAATTTAATTGAAACTAAAAAATGACGTCGTTTTATTGTTCTGCCGGAGATTTTGCCATGTCACGCCTCCGGCGAGCTACGTAGGATTAGTTTTTGCCGGAAATGTATCGGGTCGGGTCGTACGGGAAATTTGCAACACCTGGTAAAGTTCATGACTTTTCATGCAACTTTTAAAGTTTACGGGAAATACCAAACTATTTGCAAAGTTGACGACTTTTGAAGCAATTTACCCTTAAAAGAATGGAGAAAAAGGTGGTGGCGAATTTGATGGTGCTGGTTGTGGTGATAGAGCGCTTTTGTGGCGAAAACGAGTGCGGAAAATGACAGTAATGAGATGCTTCACAAGACTGAGTTTAAAGGAGAAAATGAAAATTTTGAACAAAGTAACGCATACCTAACCTACCCGGCGCTAGGAATGGGGAATGCGCCATCGCCACCGGCAAACCAATATCATCGGAGTTGCACTCAGGAGACCAGATGTCGCGGTGGTGATGTCTTTAACCATTGAGAAACTTATGTAAACAAAAAGAATTTTATTATTTAGATATGAATCATTGTATATACTCTTTATTTTTATTTTAGTAGGATAAATCTGAGGAGTTTATCAGCCAATAAGTTTTGAATTTTTTGGTTGTTTCTTTACCAATTATGTCTATTCTTGTTGTATTTTTTGGATTTTAGGCTAAATTGTTGGATATTAGACGAAATTGAAGTTCAAATTGATTATTTTTATGCTATATTATCTTTTTATGCCCTTTTAATGATTTTTGTGTGAATTTATGAAATTTAGTTAAGTTTAGTAAGGTTGATTTTGTGTGTTTGTATAGTAACATCTAGAAAGATGTAGTGTGGCGCGGAAGATCCTTCTTTTGCAATATTCACGCGATGCTCATATACTATCATCTAGACTTTGGAATGGTAAAAACGGAGATGCTTTAAATGTAGGCGATATGAAAGTGGACTATGGAATGTCAGGCCCTTCCCATTTAATTTTGTTTTGTTTGTTGAGTGGAGATGATAAAATAGAAATAATTATGTTTTTATTTTGAGAAATGTGTTAATTAGAGTGGGACATCCAAATAAGAAAATGCGTCACTTAAAATGTGAGACGCATGAAGTATTTAACTATGGGAGGCCAAAGCCAATACTGTAATACCCCTAATATAAGTTCATGCAGGCCGAATTCATTCATGCTACAAGTTTGAATAAGATAGATTCAAAATTTCTAGAAAACAAAAAAATTTATAACTCAAGATTCAAAAGAAGTTTATATAATACCAAAAATTTCAGCCCCAAAATATTGGAATCAAACAATTTGGGATACATCTTGCACAAATGAATAAGAACTTACCTCTTAAACTATGAACTTTCTATTTAGAAAAGTTTCTCTAATAAAGTGTGACACATTCTCTATTAACAAATATTTCATTTATCTTTCAATCTTTCTCATATTTTACCAATTGTGCATTAAATCTCGTACTCATTCAAAATTTCATAATTTTAAGGGACAAATGAAGTATACATTTGGTACTATTTCCGTCTACCAATAATTGTCTCATTTTACTATTTCGTCTGTCCACCAATAAATATCTCGTTTGTTTTTTTTTTGCTACTTTTGGTAATAGACATCACATTCCACTAACTTTATTTCACTTTAACTAACATAAAAAGTTGGACCCAACTTCCAATCTTCCACTAATTTTTTCCACCTATTTTCTACTATATTCTTTAAATCTATGCCTGGTCAAACTTAGCCTTGTATTGGTGGATGGAGGGAGTATTTAAAATGTCCAAAGGAAAATTTTCCTATGATTTATTTTAGTAATAGGGGCATTCATATAATACTCCCTCCGTTCCGCCAAAGATAACTCACTTTCCTTTTTGGTTTGTCCAAACCAAAATAACTCATTACTAATTAATAATGGAAACACATAATTTATCTTTACTTTATTCTCTTCACTTAACATACAAAGTAAAGTTGCATAAAATCCCGTGCCGCTCAAGGAAGGGGTCATCTTTCTTGGGACGAAGGAAGTAATTTACATAAAATATCAAATTTTTAGCAATATTATACTCCCTTCAGTCCTCAATAAATGCCCCATATTTGACTAGTACAAGCTTTAAGAAATTGTTTGACTTTGTAAAATAAAGTGGGTGGAAAAAGTTAGTAGCATGTGAGCCCTACTTTTATATGGAGTATAGTTTTATAAAAATTGTGAGCAGAATGTGAGATCCACTTACTAAAAATAGTACTCCCTCGGTCCCCCCTCCCTAAAAAGTACTCCCTCCGTCTCATAATAAATGTCACACTTTCCTTTTTAGTTTGTCTCACAAAAGATGTCACATTTCCTTTTTCGGAAAAAAATTTCTCTCACATTAATATAAGTATATTATTTTCTCTCATCACCTAACACACAAAACAACATCTCCTAAAATCTCGTGTCATTCTTCAACAATGCCATCTATTATTGGACGGAGAGAGTATGAATCTATGGTTATGTAGTACTCCCTCCGTTCCTCTACAGTTGAGACGGAACTTTTGGGCACGGAGTCTAAGAAAATGATGTTTAGTGGATTAAGTAGTTAGATAATATAGTAGAAAAAGTAGTTGGACTTTTTGAATTTGAATTTCATTTTTGATTTGAACTTTTTATTTAAAGTAAACACAATTTGTGTTACAAATTCAATTTTATAAATTGTTTATTCATTTGTTAATTAACCAATTCTTAAAAATTAAATTTTGAATTTAAGAGAGAGAGAGAGAGCCGAGAATACATATGCTAGCCTAAGGAGGAACGACAGATGTACGACCATAGATGGTGAATTAACCCTTCATCATCTCGGGCTAATTCTCGAGATCTACGGCGGGAACCGACCGAAATACGACCTCTACCCCGGGAACTGGCCGAAATACGACCTCTTCCCCGAGAAGCGGCCGAAATACGCCCTCTACCACGCGACGCTGCTGGAATACGAATCACCATTAAATATGCTGATTTTTCAATTTTTAAGTGTGTAATTAACTTTATTAACTGTGATAAGGGGTGTTAATTAAACCAGCTAAATCACCATTAAATATGCTGATTTTTTCCATTTTTAGAAACGACTCAACTATGGAGGAACTTCCCGAAATGAAAAAATGACTCAACTATAGAGGAACAGAGGGAATAGTATCTATTTTAGTTATTCTTGTCCTTAATCCTTCCAGTAAATAATAAAAACAAAGAAATAAATAAGTGACGTAAAGGTCAGATAAACAAAGAAATCCAGTAAATAATAAAAACAAAGAAATAAATAAGTGACGTAAAGGTCAGATAAACAAAGAAATCCTAGCATAGTGATTTCATCAAAACTCAAGTTTTACTAGGATTTGTTGTCCTCACGTTTATTCTCAAGTTAATAATTATATTGACTAATCTTGTTAATTATTTCTATCGTGTATCAACACTTATGAGTATAGTATTTACACAAAGTATATAAACTAATCAAAGCTATCACCAATCAATGATTCATATTAATCAAAGTAATAATTAATCAGTTAAAAAATAAACTTAAGGAGTCTTTTAAGTAAAACAAGTTCCGAACAATAAACAATAAAAAGAAAACAACTATTAATTAATCTCATCCCCTAAGATTCTATGAATTTTGCTATCTATACACAAATAAACCAAATTAATAATCACAAAATAAACATGTCTAGTTTAACAAAAAAATAGATAAAACCCGAAAGAATTACTATTCCTTTGCTTGATCTCCTTTGAATGCTTTGCTCCTTATAAAAGATGTAGGAATTTATGTGTAAAGTATGAGAAGGAATGAGGTTCAAAGATTAATGATTTGATATATCTTAGGGTATTTATAGGCTTGAAAAATGTAAATATATGGTAGAAAATGAATCCTACATAACTTCAATAGGAAAAATATTGGGCTTCATGAAAATGCGATGCTCTTGCCAAGGCTCGCTGACATTGCACTGCTCCGCTCAGTCATTGTAAATCAGCCATAACTTTATTTACAGAACTCCGATTGAGACGTGCGAGATACCAACACAAATCTCATTCGAAGAGAAAGATAATGGTATCGATTAAGAACTATTTAGAATTCATTAATTTCAGCCATTATTCCTTCAAAAGTCAGTAAACACATCAAAATACTAAAATGAAATATATGCAATAATGAACATAATTCACGTGACATGAAATTAAAACAAGCCAAATATAGGCCTTAAAATCATGTAAATTTCATGTTTATCAATCATCGATGACTAATTTCTTGATTGCATCTGTGTAATTTCTTCTTAATATATTTTCTCTTTTTGATTGATGCAATTGTTTTTGTTTCGTGACGTTATTTAAAATATGATGAAAACATAGCACCAAAAAAAAATATGATGAAAACTTGTGTGTTTAAGAAACATTAAAAGCATGATATTATAGAAAAAAACTCAAACGTAGTTACATTTCTAGTATTGTAAGATAGATACTTTTGACTTGTGTGTATACTATTTTAGACTATATTTTTAATGTAATCTAGAAAATATAGGAAAAAGATAAACAAGCTCCTGGATTGATGGAGAAGAGCAATTACAAGGAATGGTATTCCTCAAATTTCTATTTAAAAACTACGGACACCATTAGGAGAAGTTCATCCAACTGAAATATATATATATATACCTATATAGGGTTGATATATATATATATATATATATATATATATATATAGGGAGATGATCAAAATAAGTATGTGTTTAAATCCAGAAATGCAGACCAAATCTTGGCCCTAGGATTAGATGATCTAATGGTCAATAATTAACAAAAAACACGGAAGGTCATAATTAAGCAATTTTAGGTCATATTATAATATTTGGGTTTAATGTCATGCTAAGATCGTTTTAGGTCATGCTTTGTTAGCATGACCTAAAAATTACCTAATTATGACCTAAAAGTGACCTAATTATGATATTGTTCTGCGTTTCTGTATTTAAATCTAGTTTTGCATAGATCAAAACCCTATATATATATATATATATATATATATATATATATATATATATATAGTAGTGATCAATGCATAACTAATCTTAAGGGTATAACTAGAGAACAAATCTCAGCCACACATCTTAATGGAACAAATATTATTTATTTTAATTATAGAAAATATGCTGAGGGTAATTTTGGAAATTGCTTTCTTAATTTAAATCTGCGATCAAAACATGCAAATCTGCGATCAAATTACTCCATAATCTGCGATCTTTTCTTTCCTTCCAAACTTGCGATCCGATTTTTTTCCAAATTTCGTTCCAAATCTTATTACTTCATTCAAATCGCGATTGAATTCAATTCGACGCGATTCAATTCGTTATTCAATCCGTTCATCGCGATTCAAATCAATCATCGTGATTCAAATCAATGGATTCAATTATGAGGTCGGACGAAGATTATTTCGATTCCGATTCATCATCTTCGGGCGAGGAAGCTGAGACTTCTAAAGGTAATCATTATTCGTTCAATTCTATAACAATTACTTCACTCTTGTTCAATTCTATAACAATTCCTACTATTTATTAATATACAATATTTTCGTGTATTGTGATTATGAAAACCGTAGTTTTTGTGATTAGATTTATAGTTGTTTCACTGATGTTAAGTGATTATGAAAATCGTATGGTCTTTGTATTATGTTTACATGGTTAGATTTACAGTTGTTTTGCAAATAAGAGTGAAGTGAAATCAGAATAAGAGTGATGTGTTTTGTGAACAAGAGTGATGTGTTTTGTGAACAAGAGTGATGTGTTTTGTTAACATGAGTGATGTGTTTTGTGAACAAGAGTGATGCCCTCAGAATAAGAGTGATGTGTTTTGTGAACAAGAGTGAAGTGTTTTGTGAACAAGAGTGAAGTGTTTTGTAAACAAGAGTGAAGTAAAATGAGAATAAGAGTGATGTGTTTTGTAAACAAGAGTGAAGTAAAATCAGAATAAGAGTGATGTGTATTGTGAACAAGAGTGAAGTCTTTTTCTGAACAAGAGTGCAGTAATCTCATTATTAGAGTGCTGTGTTTTTTACAGTGGTTTGCGTACCAAAATGCCCAGATGAATTGAAACCAAAAATTGGACAAAGTTTCATGACCCTTGATCGTGCATTGGACTTCTACAATAATTATGCTCGATATGATGGATTTGACACCCGTAAAAAGGGATCGAAAAAGGAAAAAGATGTCACTACTTGGATTTACGTGGTGTGTAGCCGAGAAGGTACAAAGCAAAGAAACAGTAAACAATTTGAGGTGAAACGAAAGCGTTCTTCTATTAAGTGCTATTGTAATGCTAAAGTGTCTTGAAAGTATATTATGGGTGTTGGTTATGTTATACAAAGTTTCGTTGAAGACCATAATCACGAGATGGTTGAGGAACGCCATAAGCGTTTGATGAATTTGAACCGTAATTTGGATTTAGTCCATCAGAAATTCATCCTCGATTGTGCTAATGCAAATATTGGTCCAACTTTAAGTTTTAGCTTACTTAAAGAAGTGCTTGGTGGATTAGATTATGTAGGGTGTACTGTTTTAGAAGTGCGCAACTATAGACGTGACCTTAGAGCTTATGTAGAAGGAGCTGATGCACAAATGTTATTGAATGAGTTGCGAAGGAAGAAGGAGTTGTGTAGTGCATTTTGAAGGTTTGGGGTTTGAGTGTCTTGGTAGTTATGCGCTTGCAAAATTCGATCTAAGCAATTGCTAGGTCGAGACACCACGCTTCTCCGAATTAACTGAATCACAGGGTCCAGTAACTCGAGGGATCGAATGGCGCTTCGGTCGTTGGGCACTCACGACTCTCCTTCAACAATTAAATTTCCTCAACCCGAATACTATGGATTAGTATAGGGAAGTGGAGTCGATCCCACAGAGATGGATTCGTAGGCTAGTATTGAGAGAAATTGGACAAAATGGCTGCTGCCACGCAAAAGGGGTTGAGATTTTAACTACTACTAGACCTAGGCACAAAACGTAAATACTAGACCGAAGAACAAAGGGCTCTTAAACCAAGTAACAGGCAGAAAAGTTTAAACAATTCCTAGACCGAGTACATAACTACCGATAACCACTAGACAAAGGAAATAAAAAGTGGGGACCATGAAAGCCAAGCCTGACAACGTACGGTAAAGCTGCAGCTAACAATCTTCGTGCACTTTTCTATCTAATTCAAATTCGCAAATGGAGAAAACAGAGGAAATGCCCAGATTCAAACATAATAAACAGATTTGGTCGACGAAAACTTACAATAACTCGAAGATACGACAGATCTACGTAAACTAGGCGAAATGAAATGTAAATACGTAAACTAGGCATGGAAATCAAGTACTCCTTCTCAGATTACGTCGGACGCTTAATCCACTCCGGATCCAAGCCATCCGAACCCAACAAACAGCAAAACCAACGCCATAACTCCGATTTTCACAGATCTACTCCAATCTCAATCAATCATGAACAATCTGCAAACAAATCACAAACTCCAGCAAAACCCAACCTCCGATTCATCCAAAAAGCAGAACCATTCTTCAGATCCAAACAACAAGTATCGGCAATAAATCAGAACCAACTGCAAAAATAACTAACTCCGACAATCCTAACTCGAAATCATTCGAACTCAACCAGCAAACCAGAAATGAACACAATAGACGTAAGCGAAAGTAAAATCTGGAATAAACCGGAAATATTGGTTGTCAAAAGAAAACCGAGCTTCGAACAGCGAAGCTCGGCGGAATCAGTGTAAATAGCAACGGAAATGTAAATTGTTTCTTCGCCCTTGAACTAGGACGGTGTTACAACCCTCGAACCATTGTCGGAAAGCTAAACGTGAACCACCAGCCAAGTGCCAACTGGAATCTCTCGCGAATTCAGAGTCAAGTGTGTGGAAAGGTGAATCGAGCAAGGAGCTGTTAGTGAGGCCTCCACCGAGAAGGTCCCTCCAGCCTGCATGCTTCTCCCTTTTATAGATGCGGACATAGCCTTCTAGAGTTTTCGTAGAAATCCCTATTCTACCCTTCAACTCCGAGGCTTCCTCCGTCTAGCAATTTTCTTCCAATTGTTCACCCTTTCGCCAGTTTCCTAGGACCATGCAAGCGTCCTCTTCTTTTCCTGGATCTGGCGAAAAACTTCACATACCTGACTTAATTCAATGCGTTAGACCCAGCAATTTCATGAAATGAACCCCTAGACCGATGCATGAAATTAGCCTTATCAAACTGCTCACACTTAAACCATGCTTGTCCTCAAGTATGAAAGACAAGAAAATAGGAATAAGGCGAATTTCAATGCATGGTTACCAAGTAAAACCCTAAAAAAAAATGAAAACAAAACAAACTCCTAGACCTAAGCAACTACGGACTAAGAAAAGAAAAGAACACAAAGAACAGAAACACAACAAAACAAACAAGCATGAACTAGTTTCGAATTTTTAAGCTACTATCCCCACAAGCTCAAGTTCAATCTGATCGATTACAGTCTTCAAATCTTCCCCCTTCCTTCGTCTACCTAAACGGTCTGTCAGTTAGTCAAGATAGCCTATTGATTTCCCATCTGTTAGGTTCGCTTGATCACTCATTCCTCACCAGGGATGTTAGGATCAAAACGCTCCAAAGTTAGAGTTATACCACTGATGCGTCGGGTTATGAGAGTTTTCTCCCTATTCTTCGTCCCCTGGGCCAGGCTACGATTTTTTTTTCTGCCCTTGAGGATTATATTTTTTCCTTTTTTCCTCTTCCTCATTTTCCTGTATTATAACCCCTTTCCCCTGGACTTCGTCCAGCTTATACCTCCGAATTTTTAGTTTATTTCTCCCCTGGACTTCGTCCAGCTTATACCTCCATTTCCTGGACTTCGTCCAGCTTATACCTCATTTTCCTGGACTTCGTCCAGCTTATACCTCCAGAAACCCTTTTTTTTTTCTCCGTCAGACTTTACTCCCTAAGCATCAAGTGATAGCCCATTTTTTTCATGTTAGCTCTAAAAATGTTTAGGCTTATAACTCACTTTATAGTAGGGCTGTACAGCTAGGTTATCTAAGGCATTTTCCATCGTCCTAACTTCATTCAGATCGCATTCGGCTTATTAAGGAAGAAAGTGTCAAAGTTGACCTGCTTTCTCTCTTCAATCACTCTTACTAAGGGGATCTCGCCTTATTATCTAGCTAGCTCATGCGAAGCACACATCCTAAGACACAAAAACGATACTTACTCCCCCCCCTCCCGCTTCACTCAAGCTTGTCCCCAAGCCATCGTAGTGAAGGGGGGAAAAGGGAAGTACTAACAGCAGACTGATAAAGCAAACAACAACAAACACAAATACAGAGCAAAACTTCCCACACTTAGACCTAGCATCGGGCTAAGTGGAAGAAGGCGCAACAAACAACCAAGGCATGCAAAAAAACAAAACACCCCCTTCTCACACTTAGACCAAAAGTTGGGCTAAGTGTAAGAAAGGCAACACATATGTACAATTACAGAGCATGCTGGCATATAAGAACACAAACAAAACGGAAAATAAAAAAATAAAAAAAAAAGAAAATAAGGGTTACTTGGCTCCGTGGGGGGTTCAATTCGGGGTCTGGCCCCCGCGAGGGCCAGACTTTGGTGGCGCTGTCAGGTGGGTCACCTTAGCTTTCTTTCTGGCCGGCAACTCCGGCTTCTCATGTCGTTCTTCTGTCGGGCGGGGTACGGTTGTTCTCAATATTACGGGCCGAGAGGGAGATGGAGTAGTCTGGGGCCTTGGGGCATGCGGTGGCTTCTGCGCAGTCAGACTTCCTTGACCTGGCGTTGTAGAATCGCCGCTAGGCTTCGAAAGTTCCTTCGGTGTCTCTGGGAACCTTGCTCTAACCCACTTTGTCATCGCCATCATCAACTCAACTCCTTCTGTCATCTTCTCAGTACATCTGGTCGATGTCGCCACAAGATCAGACAAGCGCCCTTTGAGGGCCACCATTTCCTCCCTAACCTTCCGAACTTCCGTCCTTATGTCTTCCAGTTCCGTTCGTACTCCAGCGACATCTTTCCTGACACTCTCAGTACTATTCTTACTTTTTCCCCACAGGGACACAATCTCCTCCCGAACCATCTTCATTTATGACCTCATCCAACCAACCTCCTTTCGCACTTCCTCTACCTCTATCCTGGCTCCTGCTTCTACGGCAGCAATATCCTTCACTTCCACCACATCGGGGTCCTGTTTCACCTGAGCCTCTGACTGCCCTACCTCATAAAAGCATACTTCCCTTCCGCGTGCGATCAGCAACCCTTTATTGAAAAAATAATCCATGTTAAAAACCTCAGGGGGCGAACATGTCTTTACCTCTCGGCATGCCTTATGGATCTTCATGATTACATTCCTCTGCAGATAGGCTCCGAGCAGGTGGCACGTGTATAGGTGTCGGGAAGGATTTGCAGTCACTTGATGGCAGGCTTGGGCTATCCAATAGCCCAAGTGAACTCTTACCCCCGTAGCCATGCACCATGTGAAGTATAGATCGGCGGTAGTCAGAGCGTTGTTGGCTCTTCCCATTAAATTGTAACTAATAAAAGTCTGGGCAAATCGCAGGACCCTATTTTCGACGTGGTGTGCCTTCGAAAAGCTTGTTTTAAACTGACCCACCCTCGGGTGAGTCAAGAACTCCCAGGCGCTTTGCGCTTTGAATCCCGGTGTCATTTTCGGTGGACCAATCATCCTCTCGTTCCACAGGCCTTAATCGTCCTCCGTTCGCGTCTGCAAACCCATCCGCAAGGTCCATTCCCGGATGCTCATCGTATGTTCCTCACTGAAAAGTCTGAAATTAATGGATTCGGCATCCAAATCGGTAGTGGACTTGAATCGGAAGGTAGAAAAGAATTCTCGGGCCAGGTCAATCGGGACCTCGGTAGTACTGTGCTTGAGCAACCAATCGAAGCCTATTGCGTCGATATAAGTCCGGAATTCATCGTTGCAAGCAATCGTTTTGAGCTCCGATGAGCTATACATCTTTCCTGACTTAGCGACCTTCCCCTCAGTACTCTTCTCCTTATAAATGGCCGTGCGCTTTGGGTCGTCAAACGTCCTCATTTTATCTAGCAAGCTGTTTGTTATCCACACTTCGGTCGGCTCAAAGTTGAATTCCTCTTCCTGTTCTTCTTCCGAGTCGTTGGACTCAGAAGGGCTCTCGGTTTCTGCGGCATATGGTACCTTAGCTGCCGGCGGAAGTGTGGATTTAGTAGAGTTCCCTCTCGCCTTTTTGGTCGAGGAAGGAGCAATTTGTTTCCCCTTCCTTTTCTTCTCAGCCGCTTGGCGACGCTTCTCCTCATCACTCTCCCCCCTGTCAGGTCTGGGAGAGTTCACCTGTTCAGATGCTGCGGTCTCTGGACCCAGCGATTTTTCCTCCGTCGGCTCCACGGTTTCATCAATCTCATCAATGAGGCTCTGGCGAGCCCGCCTCCTAGCATCTCTGGGGTTGACCGGCGAGTCGGTATCCTGCGGGATCTCGGTCAGATCCACAATCAACTTCACCCCGGCGTCAGCGGGTTCCTGGCTATTTTCAGAATCGAGGGCTTCTCCCTCCTTGGACAACAATGGGGTTGCCCCCGAGATGTAAACAGGGGTCTCTACCCCCTCAAATCCTTCCCCGACGTGGGCCTCAGTACCCACCGGTTTCTCAGGGGTATCCCCCTCCACATTTTGTTCAGAAATTAGGGCCTCGTCGCCCCCATCTACACCAACTATAGGGGCCTCCCCCCCACAGCTTTTTCCAAAACAGGGGTTTCCCCCTCCACAGATTTTTCCAAAACAGGGGTTTCCCCCTCAGAAATACTAACATCAGCAACAAAATCTTTAACTTCCCCAGATGGTTCCAGAACATCTCTCTCAACATAATCCTCACTAGCAAGTACGGGCCTCACCCCCTCAGAAACACTAATCGAAACAGGGGTTTCCCCCTCAGTTGCAGAGTCTACCCTTGGTTCGCACATAGCCAACAGTTCCAACCCTGTGACCAAATCTGAGTCGTCTTCACGATTCCCTGCGGTGGTTGGTTCCGGGCTAGTGGTCGTGGCCTCTTGAACGGTTTCAGGTTCGGCGACGGGTTCTGAGACGGCCTCCGGTTGTGGTACACTAGAAGACGGAGCAGCCTGTACGGATTTACCCATTGCGGTTGCAAACATGGCGAATGCCTCCATCGCCTTCTCCGCACCCCCAAATTTCTGGAATAGCTCGGCCATAAACGCCGCCGCCCCAGAGTCGGCGGACCCTGAGGTGCTTCCGGTTCCTTGTTTGTTTTCCATGGATGTTCTGTGGAAATTTTTGTGTAAAGAATTTGGGCGGAATTTGCAGATTAGGGTTAGAGAGAGAGAAAAAGGGAAAAGGAAATTGGGGATTTTTTGTGTTTGTGAATATTGGAGAGAGAATAGGTAATGAAAATAAGAAGGCTAAACCGATTATAGTGTAGGCATGAGAGAAGACGTTTTTGGCAGGCGGTTGCAGGTGATGACGCTTGCGACCGTACGCCTCCCCATAAAGTTCCTTTTGAAATCCGAACCTGTGCCAACTCCCTCCAAAATTTTTACTCCACAACTCCTTGCCCTTGTGAATTCCTTCTGCAAAATCACACTTAAAGAAAAACATTAAACTAAAAATTGAAACGCCAGACTCCCCGGGTCTAGGGTATGACGGTATCAAAAAAATTCCTTAAGGAGTCTGGTATTTCGAAAATATTTTTGGAAGATTATTTTTTTTTTCTGATTTGTTTGGGTTTTTCTTGATTTAAAGAAAGCGATTGAATATTTACAATTTATGTTCAAGTGTTCTCAAGATTCCCTAGGTCAGGTCATGCTAAAACTTCTTGGATGCTGGACCTAGGAAATCTCTAAGAACACTCACTTCCCAGATCTATTAGGCGATATCGTGGAGTGCGCGTAGTGGCATTTCGTCCACTACACACATCTCCGAGCTATCCCTAAATACCTTTACCCTATGACCGTTAACAAGAAAAGGAGTAGAGTTTGAAGAACTTCCCTGGATTTCTACAGCTCCATTTGCACGCAAACTCACAACAGTGTATGGCCCAATCCATTTGGACTTTAACTTACCAGGCATTAGCTTGAGCCGGGATTGGAATAGGAGAACCTTCTGCCCGACTTGCAATTCCTTGACCCGGAGGTTCTTGTCATGCCAGAGTCTTGTTTTCTCTTTGTACCACATCGCCGATTCATATGACTCCAGCCTTAGCTCCTCCAACTCCTGCAGCTGCAATTTCCTCTCTTCCTCGCAGGATTCGGGTCTCATGTTTATTTCCTTGACCGCCCAATATGCTCGGTGTTCTACTCCCACGGGCAAGTGACACATTTTGCCGAACACAAGCCTATATGGTGACATCCCAATAGGCGTCTTGTATGCCGTCCGGTAAGCCCATAGTGCGTCTCCAAGCCTCTTACTCCAGTCTTTCCTGGACGGATTAACCGTCTTTTCTAGTATCGCCTTTATTTCTCTGTTGGATATTTCCGCCTGGCCGTTGGATTGAGGATGATAAGGTGTAGACAGTCTGTGATGGACGCCATATTTTCTCATCAGAGCTTCAATAGTCCGGTTGCGGAAGTGTGTCCCATTGTCAGATATTATAGCTCTGGGCACTCCGTACCTGTTGAAAATGTTAGCTCTAAGAAACCTTGCTACCTCCTTAGCTTCACACGAGGTGGTTGCTTTTGCCTCTATCCATTTTGACACATAATCCACTGCCACAAGTATGTAGGTGTTCCCGTATGAAGACGGAAATGGACCCATGAAGTCCATCCCCCAAACATCGAAGATCTCACACACAATCACTGGGACTTGCGGCATCTCATCCCTCATGGATATTCCCCCGATCTGTTGACACCTCTCACAATTCTGACAAAACTCGAACGCATCCTTATGCAACGTAGGCCAGTAAAAACCACTATCTAACACCTTCTTTGCTGTCTTCCTAGGTCCAAAGTGACCTCCACAAGCTAGGGCATGGCAATGATTCAGCACATCCCTCTGTTCCCACTCCGGGATACACCTCCGGATTACTTGGTCGGCTCCCATTCGCCACAAATACGGGTCATCCCAGAAATAGTACTTGGCCTCGCTCTTCAATTTCATCTTCTGGGCCCGGGAGATTACTTGCGAACTGGGCACTTCTCCAGTGACTAAGTAATTTGCCAGATCTGCGAACCATGGCTCAGCGTTTTGATGGATTTTCCCTTTTTCGTCATCCCCTGGACCTGTTAACTCCATAACCTCCTCCCAGCTGGTAGGTCGAGGAAATTTTTTCACGTAGTACAAATGTTCCTCAGGGAATGCGTCCGGTATTGCTTCCTCGGTCTCCCCTTGAAATATCCTGCTTAGATGATCGGCTACTTTATTTTCAGTTCCCTTTTTATCTCTAACTTCCCAATCGAATTCTTGCAAAAGCAACACCCAACGGATTAATCTCGGCTTGGATTCTTTCTTCGCCAGCAAGTACTTTATCGCAGCGTGATCAGTGAAGACTATCACCCTCGACCCAAGCAAATATGGTCGGAATTTTTCAAAAGAGTACACGACTGCCAACATTTCCTTCTCCGTGGTGTCATAGTTTTTCTAGGACTGGTTGAGCGTTTTTGACGCATAGAAAATTACGTAACTTTTTCCGTCAACTCTTTGACCTAGCACCGCCCCTACTGCATAGTCACTCGCGTCGCACATTATTTCAAATGGCAAACTCCAATCGGGCGCTCGGATAATGGGAGCCGATACTAGTCTATCTTTCAGTAGTTGAAAAGCCTTTATGCACTCCTCATTGAAAACAAACTCAACATCATTGTGCAGCAAATGAGTGAGTGGCTGAGCAATCTTCGCAAAATCCTTAATGAATCTTCTATAAAATCCTGCGTGCCCTAGGAATCCTCTTACCTCCTTCTGGTTCGTCGGGTAAGGCAGTTTTGATATCACCTCAATCTTTGCCTGGTCTACCTGTATACCTTTTTCCGAGACTACGTGCCCTAGGACAATTCCCTTAGGGACCATAAAGTGGCATTTCTCGAAGTTCAAAACCAAATGTTTTTCCTGGCATCTTCTCAATACTTTATCCAGACTAGCCAAACATGAGTCAAATGAATTCCCGTACACAGTGAAGTCGTCCATAAAAATCTCGATGCAGTCCTCCAAAAGATCCGAGAAGATACTCATCATACACCGCTGAAAAGTGCCTGGCGCATTGCACAGGCCAAACGGCATCCTCCTGTAAGCATACGTGCCGAAAGGACACGTGAAAGTTGTCTTCTCCTGGTCCTCGGGATTCACATAGATTTGAAAATACCCACTATACCCGTCTAGGAAACAGAAGTATTGCTTGCCCGCTAGCCTCTCCAGCATCTGGTCAATGAAGGGTAGAGGGAAATGATCTTTCTTGGTCGCTTCATTTAACTTCCTATAATCGATGCACATCCTCCACCCAGTGACTAGTCTGGTGGGCACCAATTCATTCTTGTCGTTCTTGACCACCTGTATTCCTGACTTCTTGGGTACCATATGGACTGGACTCACCCATTCACTGTCTGGTATGGAATAAATGATTCCTAGGGAGAGTAGTTTCAATACTTCCTTCAGCACTTCCTCCCTCATGTTAGGATTCAATTTGCGTTGAGGGTCTCTGCAGGCTTTTGCTCCTTCCTCCAAGCGGATGTGATGCATGCACAAATCTGGACTAATTCCTACCAGGTCAGAGAGTGTCCACCCAATAGCCTTCTTGTTTCTTCGGATTACCTTCAGCAGTTCCTCTTCTTGTCCCTCGGTCAAGCTGCTGTTGATAATAACAGGGAAAGTTTCGTTCTCCTCTAGATAAGCATACTTTAGGCCTGGTGGAAGTGTTTTCAGCTCTTTCTTGGGAACATCTTTTTCCTGGGGCAAGGGATTTTTCTCTGTTACTTCCACAGTCATTCCCTTCCTTGACCCAGCAGAACCTTCCACACTCGCCACATAAGGTGTATTCCTTGACCTGGCTAGCTCCGGAGTTGCACAGAATTCCAGAATTGCTTCAGCTAACTCCTCATCAGATAACTCACTTGTGTTCATTGCTTGACACCAACTGGCTACCTCTCTATCAATGTCAAGACTCATCTCGGAGTTCTCAATCTGTTCCTGCATTAATTCCGTCTCAAGATATTCCTGGACCAAAGGGTTAATAACATCTATAGCATGCAAATTTTCAACGTCAAGAGGTTTCTTCATTGCCTCATCAATGCTGAATGTATATTTCTCCCCATTGTAATCAAGACAAATTTTTCCATCAAAAACATCAATGATAGTCTTAGCGGTTCGTAGGAAGGGTCTCCCTAAAAGTACTCCGCCCGACTCAGCAGACTCATTATCACTCATCTTAATCACATGGAAATCAGCAGGGTACAAGAAGTCATGTACCCTGACTATCACATTCTCAAGCACCCCTTCAGGACAGATGCATGACCTATCCGCCAATTGAATCACAACTTTCGTATCTACCATGCCTACCCCAACTAACTTCTTGTATATGGAAAGTGGTAACACGTTTATCGACGCACCTAAATCACACATAGCATGCTCGATTTTCACATTACCAATAGAGATGGGTAAGGTGAACATACCTGGGTCATTGCATTTTGAAGGCATCTTCCTTTTCTGAATTACTGCGGAGACATTCTCGCCTATCAGAATTTTCCCACTGGCCTAGCCTTCCCAGCTATAAATTCCTTGATGAACTTGCTAAAGACTGGCATCTTCAGGGCCTGTAAAAATGGCAGATTGATTTCCAACTTCCCAAAAATGTCCATGAAGTCTACCGGTTCTTCCTTCTGTTTCTTGGCTTCCCCCCGACTCGGAAAGGGTTTCAGTCGCTTCCCTGCTCCGGTAGAACTTTCAGCTGATAACTCTCCAGTTTCTTTTCCCACTGCCTCATCTTCCAACTCCGGCTCTGGATCGAGGAAGAATGGTTCGGTCGGTCTAGGCAATTGTTTCTCCAAATCTTTCTCCTCAAGGTCATCCTTGACCAAGGTACTTCCTCCCTCCAAGTGTCTGGGTCTGGGAGTTATATCCTCTTTCTTCTTGCCTTCCTTAGGATCTGCCCCCTCCTTTGTTCTCACCACCGGTCCCTCATATCCTTTCCCGGACCTCAAGGTAATCTGACTTATATTAGCTCTATCAGGTGGCCTTACTGAGGCCGGAATTTTTCCTTCGTTTCCCCGCATGTCACTCAAAGAAGTGGCTATTTGGGACAATTGCTTAGCCAACATATCCATGGCTGCTTTCTGCTCCTGTTGAGCATCTTGCAGCTTGTGCACTACGTCATTGTTCGATTGCAGGTTGTTTTGCATATGTTGCTGAGAACTGACGAGGTCTTGCACCATATCATCGATATTCTTTGTTAACTTTGGTGGTTGACTGGGTCCCGTCCCTATACTCAGAGTCGGTCCACTTGCTTGATTCTGACGAGCGTTTCCTTGACCGCCTGAAGAGTTATTGTATTGATTTCCTTGGCCCTGGTAATTGTTTTGGAAATTCCTTTGGTGCGGTGGTACATAAGGGTTCCCTTGATAATTCTGATTCCTGTTTCCCCAGCTCGAGTGGTCTCCTTGGTTCCGATTAATCCAGTTGTCCTGCCCCTCTTGATTCCTTCCTGACCAGTTACCTTGTCTTTCGGGCTGAGGTGCAAACTGCTGACTTTGTTGTGGTGCCGGCTGATTCTGTTCGTTGTCAGTCCATCTGAAATTCGGATGGTTTCTCCAAGGCGCATCTCTCTGTCTCCCTGGATTCCAGCTCCCATCGGGATTCCAACTTCCCATTGCATTGACCTGGGCCTGATAATCTCCTTCCTGGGTCCCGTAATATTGTTGCATTTGATTATCTCCTGGACCAGGAGATTTCTCCTTCCCTTGTGAAGCCAGGGGAATCGTCTTTTCAATCGCGTTCAAAAGAGCCTTCTCGAGCCTATCAATCCTCGCTTCGACTTTGTTATCTTCTTGTTCTCTCCCAGCATGCACCGATCCTCTTTTCACTGCATTCCTAGGGTTATCGTACGCCTTCTTAGCGTCAATCAACTTCCCTAGGATCTCTCTTGGCTCACTTCCCCTTTTTCTTGTGAAATTTCCCCCACTCGAGGAGTTCATTAAGTCCTTTGACTCGGGAGTGGCTCCTTCGTAAAACAGAGAGTAGGTCTCTGCCTCTATCATCCGGTGATTCGGGCATGCATCCAACAACCCCTTAAATCTCGACCAGTACTGACTCAACGATTCATCGTAATCTTGCTTACACTCTAGTATTTCTTTCTTAAGTGCATTCGTCTTGTTGGATGGGAATAAATAATCTAAGAATTCCAACTTGAAGTCCCTCCACGTGCGGATAGAATCCGGAGGCAACCTCAATAGCCACGTATTAGCTTCCCCCTTCAAGGTAAACGGAATCGCTCGTAAGCGATAATCCTCCTCTGTTGCATCATTCGGCCTCTTCTGAATACCACATAACTTACTGAATTCATTTAAGAACTCATACGGACACTCATTTCTACGCCCAGAGAACGTCGGCAAGATGCCGAGTACGTTTGTCTTGATCTCGATAGTCCTCTGGCGTGGATTCATTACTATAGCTTGAGCTGGTTCTCCATCTAAATGGGCAGTGAGAGAGCCGATTTCTGGATCTGGGTCTACCACCTGCGCCATGACTAATTCCTCTGCTTCCCCTGTTTCTGACTCTGTTTCTGATTCGGGTGGTGATTCTGGATCTTCGCGTCCTGACGACGTCCAAGATTCGTCGCTAGTAAATCCACTCGGAAACGGGCCTCCCGTGGTGAACCCTGATCTGGTGGTTACAGTAGAGACTGTATCCTTAACCCGCCAACCAAACTGGCCGTGTGTCCACCCAGATGAGTTGCTCCAGTAGGTAGACCTTGAGCCTCTGCTCATAAACTGCAAACACAAAAAGAGAAAGAAAACAAATCAAAACTATTTACACCACAGACTCTGAACACTAGCACTAAGCACGCCATCCATCCCCGGCAACGGCGCCATTTGAAGGTTTGGGGTTTGAGTGTCTTGGTAGTTATGCGCTTCGATCTAAGCAATTGCTAGGTCGAGACACCACGCTTCTCCGAATTAACTGAATCACAGGGTCCAGTAACTCGAGGGATCGAATGGCGCTTCGGTCGTTGGGCACTCACGACTCTCCTTCAACAATTAAATTTCCTCAACCCGAATACTATGGATTAGTATAGGGAAGTGGAGTCGATCCCACAGAGATGGATTCGTAGGCTAGTATTGAGAGAAATTGGACAAAATGGCTGCTGCCACGCAAAAGGGGTTGAGATTTTAACTACTACTAGACCTAGGCACAAAACGTAAATACTAGACCGAAGAACAAAGGGCTCTTAAACCAAGTAACAGGCAGAAAAGTTTAAACAATTCCTAGACCGAGTACATAACTACCGATAACCACTAGACAAAGGAAATAAAAAGTGGGGACCATGAAAGCCAAGCCTGACAACGTACGGTAAAGCTGCAGCTAACAATCTTCGTGCACTTTTCTATCTAATTCAGATTCGCAAATGGAGAAAACAGAGGAAATGCCCAGATTCAAACATAATAAACAGATTTGGTCGACGGAAACTTACAATAACTCGAAGATACGACAGATCTACGTAAACTAGGCGAAATGAAATGTAAATACGTAAACTAGGCATGGAAATCAAGTACTCCTTCTCAGATTACGTCGGACGCTTAATCCACTCCGGATCCAAGCCATCCGAACCCAACAAACAGCAAAACCAACGCCATAACTCCGATTTTCACAGATCTACTCCATCTCAATCAATCATGAACAATCTGCAAACAAATCACAAACTCCAGCAAAACCCAACCTCCGATTCATCCAAAAAGCAGAACCATTCTTCAGATCCAAACAACAAGTATCGGCAATAAATCAGAACCAACTGCAAAAATAACTAACTCCGACAATCCTAACTCGAAATCATTCGAACTCAACCAGCAAACCAGAAATGAACACAATAGACGTAAGCGAAAGTAAAATCTGGAATAAACCGGAAATATTGGTTGTCAAAAGAAAACCGAGCTTCGAACAGCGAAGCTCGGCGGAATCAGTGTAAATAGCAACGGAAATGTAAATTGTTTCTTCGCCCTTGAACTAGGACGGTGTTACAACCCTCGAACCATTGTCGGAAAGCTAAACGTGAACCACCAGCCAAGTGCCAACTGGAATCTCTCGCGAATTCAGAGTCAAGTGTGTGGAAAGGTGAATCGAGCAAGGAGCTGTTAGTGAGGCCTCCACCGAGAAGGTCCCTCCAGCCTGCATGCTTCTCCCTTTTATAGATGCGGACATAGCCTTCTAGAGTTTTCGTAGAAATCCCTATTCTACCCTTCAACTCCGAGGCTTCCTCCGTCTAGCAATTTTCTTCCAATTGTTCACCCTTTCGCCAGTTTCCTAGGACCATGCAAGCGTCCTCTTCTTTTCCTGGATCTGGAGAAAAACTTCACATACCTGACTTAATTCAATGCGTTAGACCCAGCAATTTCATGAAATGAACCCCTAGACCGATGCATGAAATTAGCCTTATCACATTTACATATGAGTATGAGGTCAACTCAAAGGATAGGATGACACGATTGTTTTGGTGTGATCCTACTGCCAGAAGAAACTACCATTTGTATGGAGATATTGTTTCGTTTGATACGACATACTCCACAAACAGGTATGTGCACACTAATTACTCTTTTGTTAAATTGTTTTCTGAAATCATAACATGAGTGATGTGTTTCTGAAAAAGAGTGAAGTGTTTTGTGAACAAGAGTGAAGTGTTTTCTTAACAAGAGTAATGTGTTTTGTGAAAAAGAGTGATGTATTTTTCTGCATGCTTATATTGATGTGTTTTCTGAAATCATAACAAGAGTGAAGTGTTTTGTGAAAAAGAGTGAAGTATTGTCTGAACAAGAGTGACGTGTTTTGTGAAAAAGAGTGATGTATTTTTCTGCATGCTTATATTGATGTGTTTTCTGAAATCATAACAAGAGTGAAGTGTTTTGTGAAAAAGAGTGAAGTATTGTCTGAACAAGAGTGACGTATTTTGTGAAAAAGAGTGATGTGTTTTCTGCATGCTTATAGTGAATTGTTTTTCATTTCAGATACTGTATGATATTTGCTCCTTTTACGGGCAAGGATAATCATGGTCGCCCTGTGACATTTGCTGCTGGCCTTTTGTCCAAGGAAAATGCCAACTCATTTTCATGGTTATTTAACCAATTTGTAAAATGTATGGGTGTGGCTCCCAAACTCATTGTAACCGACCAAGACTTAGGAATGAAAGTTGCTGTTGAGGAGGTCCTTGTCAATACAAGACACCGGTGGTGTATGTGGCACGTTATGAATAAAGTTGCTGACAAATTGCCAAAGAACATGCTTGGTAGTGAACAATTAAAGAAGGAACTGAATGCATGTGTATGGTCAGAGTTGATAGAACCTGATGCATTTGAGGAAACTTGGCATGCTATAATGGAAAGATATGGGCTGACCAATAATGTCTGGTTTTCATCAATGTTTGCATCCAGAAAATTTTGGGTTCCAGCCTTTTTCCGTGATTTTCCGATGAGTTCGTTGATAAAGACAACTTCTATATCTGAATCACAGAATAACTTCTTCAAAAGGTACTCAAAGTCTCGGGCTAACCTTATGCAATTTTATATGAACTATAATCATGCTCTGGAGACTCAAAGAAGTAATAGTGCAAAGCTTGAATACTATGATTCAACAAAAGTACCTATTTTGCGAACAGGATTGGAAATCGAGAAACATGCATCGACGATATATAGTGGTAGTGCTTATACTGAAATTCAAGAAGAGATAGTATATGCATGTTTCTCTTTGTCTTGTGCAACTCTAGGAGTGTTTACCAATACAGATATTGAAGTATATGACATAAATGACAAGGATTCAAACTCATGGACAGTGACTTACTCCATTGGTGATGACACCTATTTGTGTGGATGCAAAAAATTTGAAAGACTTGGTCTATTGTGCAGCCATATATTTTGTGTGTTGAAACATAATTTTGTTAAGTTGATACCCGAGAAGTTGCATGGAGGAAGATGGTTGAAGTCACAGTTTGTGAAGCCAATACATGGAGGTTTTTGTGATGATCAAGAAATACACCTTGCTGTGGACAAGAAGAAGATTGCATTTAAAAACTTGTATGGATTATTCATTGAAACAGCACAAAGCATTGAAGGGAACATTGATCAAATCAATGCATTTGCTGCAATTATTGAAGAAGGTAGGAAGCAGTTTCTTGGCGAAGATGTTGTTCTGTCTTCCACACAGAAGAGAGCAATGATTGAGAACTTCTATGGCTCACATGTCCCGAACAATATTGAAGTTCATCCTCCTGAGGTTGTTAGTACAAAGGGAAGTGGAAGTAGGAAGAAATCGAAGAGGGAGTCAGCAATAAAGTTAGCAATGAAACCAGGCCGAAAGTGTGGAAACTGTCATGAGATTGGACACCATGATTCTAGGAACTGCAAAAAGGTTAATGAGAAGTCAAATAAGAGGCAATGAGGATTTGTATAGAAATAGTTCACATTGTAGTATTTTTAGAGTACTAATGATTCATTTTATTACACTTTTGAGTGAATTTTATCTCAATGCGAATTTTTAGAGTACTAATGCTCAAGTGCCAGTAAGTTCATCACTCTTGTTCACAGAACGCATCACTCTTATTCTATTTTACTTCACTCTTGTTCACAAAACACATCACTCTTACTTTGATTTTACTTCACTCTTTTTCACAAAACACATCACTCTTACTCTGAATTTACTTCACTCTTGTTCACAAAACACATCACTCTTACTTTGATTTTACTTCACTCTTGTTCATTGAACACCTCACTCTTACTCTGATTTTACTTCACTCTTGTTCACAAACGCATCACTCTTACTGTCATTTTACTTTAGTCTTGTTCACAAACGCATCACTCTTATTGTCATTTTACTTCACTCTTGTTCACAAAACACATCACTCTTACTTTGATTTTACTTCACTCTTGTTCACAAAACACATCACTCTTACTCTGATTTTACTTCACTCTTGTTCACAAAACACATCACTCTTACTTTGATTTTACTTCACTCTTGTTCATTGAACACCTCACTCTTACTCTGATTTTACTTCACTCTTGTTCACAAACGCATCACTCTTACTGTCATTTTACTTTAGTCTTGTTCACAAACGCATCACTCTTACTGTCATTTTACTTCACTCTAGTTCACAAAACACATCACTCTTACTCTGATTTTACTTCACTCGTGTTCACAAAACACATCACTCTTATTCTGATTTTGTTACACTCTTGTTCACAAAACACATCACTCTTATTCTGATTTTACTTCACTCTTCTTCACGAAAGACTTCACTCTTATTCTGATTTTACTTCACTCTTCTTCACGAAACACATCATTTAGTGGTTTACAAAACACAACAGTGAATTAAATAGTAAACAAGATATTAATGTAAAATAAGTACTTGTTAATTCACTGATCAAGTTTTCTACAATAGTTCATGAACGCTTGAAGTTTACAATCATTTTTTCCACATCTATGTTATTGGTTTTCCCATATTCTTCATAATGCTTTGATGTTACTGACAACATATTCAGTGACTGATGGTTTTTTTTCCGACAATAATAATGCGCTGCAATACTTTGCTCTCAGTCTTTGGAGTATTCCTTTGCTTCTTGTAGTTAATCCACACTTCCAATCTTGTTCGCGCTCACCATGATAACATTCCAAATGTCGCATCAAAAAACTCCGCAATCTTCTACATTTGATGTTGTTCTCCAAGGCATTTTGAGCCTTATTATACTCACATCCTTTATTGATTTGGTTTGGTTGTGATGCCCCATTTTTGTCAAATAATGACAAAAATATAATTTCTGCAATATATCATCATGAATATCAGATGTAGTTCACTATAAAGAGAACTATAATTCATTGTAATCACAAAAATACTGCACTGTATATCGTGTATACTTACCACATTTTCAGGTATGCCACCATATTTGACTGTTATGTCCACATCGTCAGCATTCTTTGAATTGTCAATCAGCACTATACTGTTAGTACTAAATCTGAAGCATATGGTATAGTAATGTTCCGCAGCACAAATTGGAAAGAACACCTACATAGATAATAATAATAATTTCAGAATAAAAACAACTAGAGAATATAATAAAGAATCAATTGTGTTCAGTATTTACCAAATCTACGTCGGCCCATTTGAAATACGGAATTTGTTCAACCTCAGTTTGTAAATTGTCACAGAATCTATCAATTATGGTCATGAGGTCGACCCCATCAGGCCGGTGAACAACTGTATACAGCTGAAAAATGAGACAAGTTAAATCTGGATTGAAATAATTCACTTTGTTTTACTTCACCCTTGTTCACAAAACACATCACTCTTACTCTGAATTTACTTCACTCTTGTTCACAAAACACATCACTCTTACTTTGATTTTACTTCACTCTTGTTCACAAAACACATCACTCTTACTCTGGATTTACTTCACTCTTGTTCACAAAACACATCACTCTTACTTTGATTTTACTTCACTCATAAATCTAACCATGTAAACATAATACAAAGGCCATACGGTTTTCATAATCACTTAAAATCAGTGAAACGGCTATAAATCTTACCACAGAAACTGCGGTTTTCATAATCTCAATACTGTTCAAAATTTATTCTATTCTTACCGTTGGGTATGTTGTGAAAAAGAGGCGCCTCGATGAAGATATGGACCTGTATTCTTCCATGTTATTTAAATAAGAAGCCCATGCACTTATCACACCCACTTCTATTAGCGTATGTGGCAACAGTGAACAGAATTCTCTTTTTGTTACCATTATGACATCATCATCATACACTATGGTGTCCCTGTTCAAACATGTGTGTGTGTTAGCACATCTTTTGTATGTTTTTTTTTCTAAATCAGAACTATAATATAAATCTTACTTATTTAATTCATTTGTTGTCATAATCCACAAAAAGACTTGTGACTCTTTCAAGGTAAACTTGGTTTTAGCCTTAACCACTCTTTCATGGAATGGAGATTTCAATGCAGCTGATATTTTCTTCTCAGCTTTTGAACGTATCTCCATTTGTTCAATCCTAGCAGTTTCCTGTCAGGGCAAGAATGATATGAAAACATCACTATATAAGACATATAGTTCACTTGATGTTTGTTAAAAGTGTTGGTGAATGGATGAGATATATCATTGTTTAACACTTACAATGTCTGGATTGTAAACTACTATTTCGGTTGAAGGATTTTTGCCAGATACATTTAACTCTGATTGAACACAATCATCATCAGCATATATCTCCATGCATGCTTCTATTGCAGATGCAATTTGGGCATCCACAATGTCGTCCTATTTTCATAATAAGAAATGAAAACACATCACTATCAACACGATTTTTACTTCACACTTGTTTACAAAACACATCACTCTTATTGAGATTTCACTTCACTCTTGTTCACAAAACACTTCACTCTTGTTCACAAAACACATCACTCTTGTTCAGAAATCACTTCACTCTTGTTCATAACACACATCATTCTTACTTTGATTTTACTTCACTCTTGTTCACAAAACAAATCAATATTATTCTTATTTCACGTCACTCTTGTTAACAAATCACATCACTCTTATTCAGAAAACACTTCACTCTTGTTCACAAAACACATCACTCTTTTCAGAAAACACTTCACTCTTGTTCACAAAACACATCACTCTTATTCTGAATTCACTTCACTCTTGTTAACAAACACATCACTATACACATGCAACACAGAAACCTCACTTAACAATGGAACACATCACTCGAAGCACTTTTTTATACCTTCATCTGTGTGTTTTGTGATGTTGCTTTAGCTACATCTTCATAAAATTCATTTGTCTCCTGCAAATAGTGAAATGCGATATAACATAAGAATAAAAAGTCAAAAAAGTAAATAAATATTATGCATTAGTACAGAACATAATACAAATTGTTTTTAGTTCACTCTGAATCAAATGTCAAGTGTTAAAGTACAACAGACCACAATCAAATTGTTTAAAATATCCATGGTTTCTGTTCCAAATCTTGAACTTACTGGTTTCTTTCCCAAGTTAATATCAGGGAAAATTGTTGTGCCTTCATTCACTAATTTGCATTTTTCATCATGGATTTCCATCAGTTTTTCCACAAGCTGAATCCATTCTGGATCATCTTCTTGATCCTCTTCCATAGCTTGTGTCATATTTTCAATTGGCTTAGACACAGCTTGGTCCCCTTGATCAACCTCCACACCAACCATCTTTAGTGCATTTATAGCTGCAACTTTGAAGCAATTGATGTCATTGGTATTGCTAGAGCAACCTTTATATACCTCATCATTTTACTAATTGCATCTGCAGCCTCCCTAATTGAACTTTTAATTTCATCAGACGAAGGAACTTGATCAGTTGAAGGGGGGCATCATCAGTTGAAGGGGGGGCTTCAACACGTAAAGTTGCTTCATCAGTTGAAGGGACAGAGGTAGTGACAGTTATTGAATCCTTGTTGGCATATAAAGATTCAATGGAGACAGGATCAATGATACTTTCTATGCTTCCTCTTCCAATGGTGCCTCCATTATCAAATTCCATCTGTCCTCTCTCCTTAAGAATGAATTCTGTCCAGTTACGGACAGTTGAGAATCTTCTAACCACCAGTCTTGTTCTGTAGACAACCCTATCTACATAGCATGCCTGCAAAAACAGATCAATAATAAAATGCATTACAAGGACTTCACTCTTATTCTGATTTTACTTCACTCTTGTTTACAAAACACTTCACTCTTATTCTCATTTTACTTCACTCTTGTTCACAAAACACTTCACTCTTATTCTCATTTTACTTCACTCTTGTTCACAAAACACATCACTCTTGTTCACAAAACACTTCACTCTTGTTCTGATTTTACTTCACTCTTGTTCACAAAACACTTCACTCTTATTCACATTTTACTTCACTCTTGTTTACAAAACACATCACTCTTATTCTGATTTTACTTCACTCTTGTTTACAAACCACTTCACTCTTATTCTCATTTTACTTCACTCTTGTTCACAAAACACTTCACTCTTATTCTCATTTTACTTCACTCTTGTTCACAAAACACATCACTCTTGTTCACAAAACACTTCACTCTTGTTCTGATTTTACTTCACTCTGGTTCACAAAACACTTCACTCTTATTCGCATTTTACTTCACTCGCAAAACACATCACTCTTATTCTGATTTCACTCATGTATAAAAAACACATCACTCTAACCATGCATTTACTACTTAACCGTGAAAAACATCACTCTAAATATGATTTTACTTCACTCTAAGCATTTTTTACTTCACTATAAAGGAGTGGTTAAAATAGAAAACTCACCAAGAGGAAAGTGATTGGTTCAGTGAATGGGGTGGATTTGTTCTTGAGTTTCCAGCTATCATGTGCTGTGATTAGCGTATCCAACACGTAGCTGCACCAATTGTACTGCCTCACATTTGAAATGTTGCCAATATCGTCCAAGATACGGCCAAGACATTTTCCGTTGGCAGTTGGTGAGATCAGAACATTGTCCAACAGAATAAGAAATATTTTCTTAAACCACTCACCACCTTCTAGATCACTATCAAGCTGCTCTTGCAAATCAGCTGGGGTTATTGCTTTGTTCTTCTTAGCATTGACAATGGTCTTCATCACATCATTCATTTCATGCTTCTTTTCTCTTTTAATCATCAACTCTCCTCTTGGCAGTCCCAACGTAGCATACACATCCTCCTCAGTGATGTGTAATGGTTGATCATCAACAAGTTTTATTCTGGAGCAGTTGTCATGATTAAAATTTTCAAGTAGTGAAAATGCCATGTCAGCAGGAATACATCGTATCTTCAAATGCACAAGCTGTCCGAAACCCATCTCTTCCAGAGCAGCTTTTTGTTTGGAGTTCATTTTCTCAATGGCATCAACCAAAACTTTCACCCCTATCTTAATGACCAATTTAGGTCTTCTGATTTTACAAGTAATAGCTTTGTCACTCTTTGCTTTAGCCTGTTTCTTTCTGGCAGGCATTTCTGGTTTGTCGATGCATTGTGACCTCCCACGCTTTGAGGCTAAATACATACAAGATTTTTGATCAAATTCGTGAATACACACTTAATATAGCTCAAAATTATACATTAATAACTATGCCCAATACATAAATAATTACATAACTCACTCTCTGGTTTCTGCATATCATTTTTCTTTTTTGACCTTATTTCGGCAGAAGTTGTTGTTCGAAGAACATCCTGTTGATTTATTGTGCTTATTTCAGTTGTACGTGCAACACTTTGTTGCAGTCTATCTTCACGCATCTTAGACCTTTTTTCGGCTGCAGCAACTTCATGGATATGAGGAAAAAAATCAATATAGCAAAAAATCAGACACATCACACTTGTTCACAAAACACATCACTCTTATTCTGATTTCACTTCACTTTTGTTCATAAAACACTTCACTATTGTTCAGAAAACACTTCACTCTTGTTCAGAAAACGCATCATTCTTGTTTACAAAAGGCATCACTCTTGTTCAGAAAAGACTACACTCTTGTTCAGGAAAAACTTCACTATTGTTCAGAAAACACATCACTCTTGTTACAAAAACACTTCATTCTTGTTCACAAAAACACTTCACTCTTGTTCAGAAAACACTTCACTCTTGTTCACAAAAACACTTCACTCTTATTCTGATTTCAGTTCACTCTTGTTCACAAAACACTTCATTCTTGTTCAGAAAACACTTCACTCTTGTTCACAAAAACACATCACTATTATTCTGATTTCAGTTCACTCTTGTTCACAAAACACATCACTCTTGTTCAGAAAACACTTCACTCTTGTTCAGGAAACACTTCACTCTTTTTTGCAGAACAACTATAAATCTAACCATGTAAACGTAATACAAAGGCCATATGGTTTTCATAATCACTAAACATCAGTGAAACAACTATAAATCTTACTACAGAAACTACGGTTTTCATAATCACTTAACATCAGTGAAACAACTATAAATCTAAACACAGAAACTACGGTTTTCATATTCACAGCAAACGAAGATATTGTATATTAAAATTAATAAATAGTAGGAATGACTCACGGTTCGAGCCTGAGTGAAGTGAAACGGAACTTCCGGTTGTTTTTTTCTTTGTTCGTTCGAAAGCTACAAAGAATACAAATCTAAATCAGATCTAAAATAAAACCTAGAAATGATTGTTAATCAGTAGGAAACTTACTTTTCGAAAAATCCTTTTGATTTGTATCCATTTGTTTGACAAAGTAGATGATGCTGATGAGTTGAATTCGGTTTAATCGGCGACGGCGACGGCGACGGCTTGAATGCGGTTGAGTCGGCGATTCGGATTGAACAGAGGAGAACGAGAGAGACGAACTGAATCGGCGCGAATTTCTGAATGACTAACACAATTTTGGATTTAATTCGATGGTGTAATGACAATAATACCCCTGACTTGTTATTATGGAGTAAATTTGTGATTGAGGGAGCTAATATATCATCAAATTCGAAAATTACTATTAGCCATTGATTTTTTTGATCTTGTGGCTATTATTTGTTCTCTAGTTATTTGGTTAAGGGGTGTTTGCCATAGATCATGACTCTATATATATATATATATATATATATATATATAGGGAAACTATAAAAATTGATTGAGAAAAACACATACAAGTTTTAATTAGAGGAAAAATAAAAGGTTATATGATTAAAAGAATGGAGAAAACGGCGGTGGCGAGTTTGATGGTGCTAGATGTGGTGATGAATGGTTTTGTGGCGAAAACAAGTGACAGTTATGAGATGCTTCACAAGACTGAGTCTAAAGGAGAAAATGGCCATATAATGCATTTCTAAGCTACCCGGCGCTCGGAATGGGGAGTGGCTTTTACAAAAAGCCGCCATTGACAAACGAATACCATCACGATGGTGATGCCGTTAACGAGTCAGAACCTATCATCGCAACCGGAGCCGACTATAGGGAATTACTATAATCGGCTCTGGTTACTATTTATAGGGAATTTTATTGCTTACTATCAACTTTTTTTAAAATTGCCTGAAAAAAGCCAAATTAATGTAACCACTAAGAATTTTATTTCTATAATCGGCTCCGGAGTACTATTTAGATATGAATGAGTTTACTATATACTCTTTATTTTTAATTTAGAGCATCCCCATCCGTGCTCTTGCCAAAGAGCACGGATGTGGGCCCGGATCCACTTTTATTACTTTTTTACTCACTGCTCTTAGGCAAGAGCACAACACCCACATCCATGCTCTTCCGCAAGGACATGCTCAAGGGTCCCACCATTCTATTATTCAATTTAAATAAAAATATTTCCACAATATTAAAATGCATTAAAAATATCCGGAATACTATTACAAATTACAAAAAATTAAAAATTACATAATTAAAATACTAAAAATTAAAAATTACATAATTAAAATACTAAAAATTTAAAATTACATAATTAAAAGCCTAAAAAATAAAAAATACATAATTAAAGGCTAAAAAATACCCCCGTGGAAGACTATTCATCTGGCCATATCCCCAATGTTCTTCGGAGACCCCGTATCATTGCCAAATGTGAATCAAGTTACTCGGGGGTCATATTTGACCTATCGGCCAAATTGAGTTGGGCCAAAAGGGTCCACGATGAGTTGGTGGGGGGTTGAGGTGGCACAAAGGGAGCGGGGGCGGATGGAGTTGCGGCGCGAAGACAGTTGGTCGTCGCCTTCTTCCTTCCTTGCCGCCGGCGTTGGGAACTGCTTGGGCCGGCGTCGGGGCTACCCAAATTAGCTCCGGCGAGCTGGCTAGCCACCTCATCCTCGCCGGCGTCAGATAGGGATACCGACCTCGACCGTTTGCTAGAGGAGCTGGAAGAGGATGATACGCCTCCCCTATACTTCGGATGCACACGCACCTCTTGCCAAGCGCTGAGGTACTTGAACGGTTTGTAATTTATGGATTGGTAGGTCGCCAAGGCGGCACTGATGATGTCGAGCTCGCTCCTACCGCTCTCCGCCGATCGGTTTTCCTGGAGGTAATATTCCTGGAACTTTTGGATTTCTTCGTTGGCTCTGAATATGGCATTGCGCACCATACTCTCATTGCGCTTGATGGTTCCAGCCGGACGATTTTCATTGTACCGGCGAGAGACGCGCCACCAAAACCTATCCCCGCTTTGGTTCGTGCCTATCTCTGGATCTTCGAAGATAATCAAATAGGCTTTGAATAATTGATCCATCTCCGCCGGAGTGTACGGGTTGCGGACACCACGAGGAGTAGGAGTAGGAGTAGGAGTAGGAAGAGGAGGAGTTTGAGAGCCGCCGCCGCTGCTCCCTCCCGATCTGGGTTCGGGTGCCCACCCGTATCGCCCATCGGGGGCATCTTGGTCGTCCACCGGGTAAGGACGGTAGCCACTCGGAATTTGAGAACCTTGGGTTTGAGGAGGGGCCGAAAATTGCGTTTCCGGACTAGGAAATGGTTGTGAGCCGAACCATTCGTGGTTCCTACCGTGGGAGTCGGAGGGGTGATCGCCAGAGTCGGACATTTTTTTTTGTAAGTAAGAGTGAAAGATTGAGAATTGATAAGAGAAGATGAGAGAATTTAGATGAGAATTGTGTAGTGTGGTGTGAAATTTTTGGTGTGGTAGTGAGGGTATTTATAGATGAAAATATAAATTTTGGGGGAAAAAATTGAAAAATAAATTAAAAGTGGGGAGAAAACGGATATAATTTATTGGGAAGTGGGAAAATATTTTTTTTATTTAATTCGGATTTTTTAAATTAAATCCGATTTTTTTTTAAAAAAGGAAAAAACGAAAATGCCAACGGCAGGCGCCGCCACGTCAGCTGCTCAGCGGCACGGACGTGCTCGATGCATCGAGCAGCGCCGTGCCAGCGGCAAGAGCACAGCGGTGAGTAGAGGTCAGCCGCACCAGCGGCACGGACGCCGTCCTTGCCAGCGAGCACCGCTGCGGATGCTCTTAGGAGAATAAGTTTGAGGAGTTTATCAGCCAATAATGACGTATACTATAGATTATTGGCCATGTCATGTGAGAAAATATTCAATGGTGAAGACATACCATTTGGCAATATGATGTGGTATACCTACTCCATGAATTTATGACAAGTAGAGAGCCATATATGAAAATTAATAAATGTAAATTTAAATCTACTTATAATTCTAAAATATTCTATAATATTGAAATTTTTCAAAGAATTGTTAGTGTATAATTAACTGTTTCTAATATTTTAATTTTTTCTTAATAGCATTTAAAAAATACAAGATTTTTAAAAAAATTATGAAATACTATTAAATATTCTATATAACACTATAGTTAACATAATAATTTATGAATAGAATTGTTGTAATAGGATTAATATCTTCATTATAAGATCTACGTAGTCAATATTTATTAAATGAAATCTACTACCATGAATATATGAATATTCTGTTAGTTTTAGAATATCCATGTACGTGTACTATGTATATGCATGAGATGCCCATAAATTTTCAGGTATTTTTCCATATTTTAGAATTAGTATAAATTAAACTATTAATATAAATGATTGTATAGTGCATAAATTAAATAAACTAACAATTCTATTCATAACTAATTATTCTAACTATTATGTTATAAATAATAGTATTTAATATTATTTCATAATTTTTTTAAAAAATCTTGAATTTCTTATATGCTATTAAGAAAAAGTTAAATATTAAAAAGGTTAATTATACGATAAATTTTTTTGGGGAATTTTTCAGTTTTATAGAATATTTTAGAATTATGAGTAGGTTTAAATTCACATTTGTAAATTTCCATATGACTCTCCACTTGTTATATATTCATTGAGTAGACATATCATATCATATTGCCAGTAGTATCATATCACATCATATTTCCAGTAGTATGTCTTGACGACGGAATATTTTCTCCATGTCATGTATTACCTCATTTAATAATGTAATTAAATTTGTGATAATTAAGTGTATGTAATCAGCCTCTAGATATTCTTTAAGAAATAATATAGGGGTGTGTTCATAAAATAACTCTATATTTTGTTATACTAACAAATAACTATTGGCATTATATGCAGAAGTAATGCATATTTTATACTATATTTTAACATAGCAAAAATATTCATTACAGGGATAGTTCTTTTAAGCATTTATACTACTTATCCCATCTATGAAAAATGGTCCAATTTTACTTATTTTAGATTGTCCAAAAAAAATAGTCTTATTTAAAAAATGTAAACACTCTCTCATACTTACTCATCTCATCTCTATAACTTTTTCTTCCATATTTCCTACTTTATCCATTTTTTTTCTCTCTCTATATCTCTTACTTTACCTATCATTAAATATTAAAACTCGTATACTTTTCATGGACCGATGAAGTATAAAATATTCATTTTTTACTGTGTTAATTATAAAGCACCCCCATATTATATACACCCATATTGTACTAAGTTTATGTGATAAGTTTATATACATGCGACCGTGGCTAAAAGGTGGTCGGAATCTAATAGGAACTCCATACCGGATGGCTCTACCTCTAAGCCAGGCGTCCCACCGGAGATGCAAGCGGGAGAGCCTTTGAAGCCGAGACGAGGGAAGGCAAAGCGAGGCGGGCGATTCAGGCAACGACGAATGAGGCGTGCCCCGCGACATGTGCGGTACACGACATGAAGAATTGGAGCATATCTTAGTTAGTTAGTTTATTATTGTTTTTTCCTTAATTATTTGACATTTATTAGAATAGATTGAGTTAAATCTTCACGGGTCATAAAAGTCGAATCAAGCAAAGGGAATATATATATTATAGAATTGTCATAGATCAAGTCTTTGAGAATTAAAGTAATAAAAATTCACCATTTCTTCTCAACCCTAATTATCGAAAAACGCATGATCTCTTCCATCGATAGGATCTCAAATCCTATCAACTGGTGCTTCATTGAGTTACTCTTCCTCCACTACGCCCGACCCGGAGACTCCCGCCACTGCCGCACCCAAACGCGGATGGACAATCCCGCTCCATCACAACCAAACCCATAGGTTTCGACCAGGCAGGAACTGAAACTGAAACCGCCATGTTTCAATGGCGACGGAGTGTCGCGATGGATCAAGAATAATCACCAAAAACTATCGCAAACTTACCATGAAGTATGACTGGGAGAGCAAACCGATTATGCTTAAGGGAGAGGACAGGTCACCTCCCTAAATCTCGTATTGCGGTATGTTGTCGGTCATCTGTCAGGATCGTGATTCCGAGGTAGTGCCGATCAGGGACGCTCACAGATACGGGCCTGCCTCTGGCACGCCACTGGGAATATCGTATCCATATATCAGCCTCCATCAAGCCTGTAAATGTCCGGCCTTATTGCTATCCGTGTTTTCTGAAAACAGAAATCGAATGCCAGATGTCGCAAGGAGTTATTCAACAGAGCACCAGTAGTAAAAAATGACGGCACATTCTGCTTCTGCATGGATTGTATGGCCTTAGACGCGACAACCACACCGAACCACTTTCCGATCCCGATGGCAGACGAATTGCATGCAGCTCGGGTATTCACGAAGCTGGATCTCCGCTCCGGCTACCATCAAATCTGGATGCATGTTGCGAAATACATAATATCGCTTATGAACGCATGACGGGCATGCACTTTGAATTCCTCGTCTTGCCTTTAGGACTAACCAATGCTCCTTCGACCTTCCAGACAGCGATGAATAGCATTTTTCAGCCATATCTGCGATAGTTTGTCATCGTCTTCTTTGTCGACATTCTTGTCTATAGTGATAGTAATGACGATCATATCCAGGACCTCTGCACGATCCCCTTGACCCTTTAAATTGCATATGTGGGGTATGTTAATATTTTTGCTCCTCCTAATAAAACACATCCTTGGATAGCAACAATCGATCGCAGACATTGTTTTCATGTCTAGAAGCTCACACTCCGCTTGTTTCATCTTTTTGGGTTTGAATTTTAGAGGGTAGTTATCAATCTGCATCTTCCCCAGATCCGTCGAACTTCTCCATAACAATCTTTTTGTCTGATCCCTATTGTGATTTCTTCTCCTTAAACCCTAGACTCTTGATATTACTCACTCCGTCCCACTTAAGATGACACATTTTCCTTTTTAGTTTGTCCCAACTAAGATGACACATTTCCTTGTTTGGATATTTTCTCTCTCCATTTAATATACCAACCACTTTTTCTCACTCTTATTAAAATATTAATCTTTCTTTCTCTCTCTATTTTAATACTTACATACTCCAATTAAACACATTAATCAATAACTCATAAAATTCTGTGCCGGCCAAAGAATGTGTCATCATAGTCGGGACGGGGGGAGTAATTGTTAAGAATGTACGGTTAATCACAGACATAAAATAAGTGACCACGTGGATACAAAGCTATGATTTCACTATATAAGTTTTTGATGCAATTTGCTATGAGAGAACAGTACTATATAATACTCCCTCCGTCCTGAAAAGTATGAACATTATGGAAAATGTGTTTTTTAACTATTCCAAAATTAGAAAGTTCATACTTTTCAGAAACGGACTAATAAAGAAATAGTTCATATTTTTCATGGACAGAGGGAGTATCAAAAGGTTCGAAATTCAAAGTGAAATTTTGGAATAAGAAAGGGAGAAATAAGAAAGAAATACTCCCTCCGTCCCACTCTAAGTGGAGCATTTCTATTTCAGCACAAGATTTTATGTAATTTTGTTTTGTGAGTTAAATAAAGAGAATAAAGTAAGAGTGGGGAAAAAGTAGAGGGAATGAATATTAGTTTTGTTTTACTCCACGAGATTTCTATTAGTTTTGTTACCGAAAGTAGCTCATTTTTTCAATTAATTAAGTGTGAATTATTTTAATTAAAAAAATACACATATAAACCATCTAATTTATATGTGGAGTATTTATTTAAGTGAACTAAATTAGCAAAATTTTATTTTCTCCTATAGTTTTAATATAAGTTTCCAATCACAAGACCACCATGTCTCCAAATCACTGAAATAAATATGTACTCCATTTCATAAAAAAATAATAATAATTCAACGTGAAGAAGCGGTACGGTATACTCGGTATAAATATACACCACAAAATACCAACATATACGCAAAAAAAAAATTAAAAATATAGATAAACAATTTCTCTTTCCATAAATTTTCTTGTATTTTGTAATAAAAATACTCATAATTTTCAACACCTATAGCATCCTAGAATTTTGGTCTTCCACTAAACTTAGCAATTTTCCGTTAATAATCCAACGGTATTCATCACTATATAAAGATTTGGAATTCTCAAAATAAGTTGAAAATTAAAAAAAAAAACAGAACAAAGCTACGTAAATAAGTAGATAAAATAAATAAAACCCAACCATGGCGAAGACGCTGGTTTTAATGATGGCCGCGCTGCTTATCATCGGCGCTAATCTTCCGTCATCGTCGGCTCAAGAAGTTCCCCCAGATGTCGCGGGGCTTGAAGCTGAGGCGGGCGACAAAGCTTCCTTGGCTGCAGACGCGGGGACGGAGCCAAAAGATGGCTCGGCTCTTCCAGTTGAAGCTGGCTTGGCTACGAAACCTGAGCCAGCTCTTCCAGAAGAGCCGGCTAAGGAGGAGCCGGCCGAAAAAGATGGCTCGGCTGAGAAAGACAAAAAGGATGACAAAAAAGAATCAGATGAGAAGGAGAAGTCAGATGATAAAGAGAAAGACAAAGAGAAAGACAAAGACAAAGACAAAGACGAAGGTGAGAAAAAGAAGAAAAAGAAGTGTGACAAAAAAGATAAAAAGAAGTCTGATGACAAGGACGAAGACAAGGACGAGAAAAAGGACAAAAAGAAAGATAAGGACGAGAAGAAGGGCAAAGAGAAGTCAGATGACAAAGACAAGGACGAGAAGAAGGATAAAGATAACGACGAGAAGAAAGATAAAGAGAAGAAGGATAAAGACAAAGATGAGAAGAAGGACAAAGAGAAGTCGGGTGATAAAGGGAAAGATGAGAAAAAGGACAAAGAGAAGTCGGGTGACAAAGACAAAGATGAGAAGAAGGACAAAGAGAAGTCCCCTGAGAAAGATGAGTCGGCGAAAAATAAGGCACCAGTGGGGCGGCGGCTGTTGTCGGACGTCGGGAACACCGTTGATGGGATGGAGAACGGAGCTAACCGTATGAAGGATAAGGTTTCCGGCTATTTTTGATTGAGTTATTCAATTTGTGTAATAAAATGTCTTTAGCTATTAAGGTTGATTTTTTTTTTCTTTTTAGGTAGTGATTGGTCTATATCCCTTCCTTGCAACTCATCTTATTGTGTGAAATTATTACACAATAATGATGATAGTTTTTTTTTATTAAACAATAATGTGGTTAGTTTGGCAATATGAAATTTTCTTTGTTGTTTAGGATTTAATAATAAATTAAAATTCAAATATTTGAGATGGTGGAAGTAGTTAGATGCATGATTTATGGTATTAGAATTACTACATATTTGAAACTGAGTGTTTAGTGTAGAACAAATATAACAACAAAAACTTCTCACACTTAGTTCAGGCACTGAGCTAAGTGGGAGAAGACACAGATTAACAGACACTAACAGAACATGGATAAAACAAAAATTCAAAACAGAACATCCATGCAACGCAAAACATATATCCCAAACACATAGAGTCAGAAACACATATTAACCACACAAACTTCTCACACTTAGGCCGAGTAATGGCCTAAGTGGGAGACTACACAGAAACAAAACATGAACAGACATAACATGCATATGACTCAACCACAAATAAAAACTAAAACATAAACTTAAAATTACTTGGTTTATAAGGGGGGTTCAATTCTGACTCTGGTCCCCTTGGGAGCTAGGATTCTGGGACACTTGCTTCGGGAGGGCGGTCTTCACTTTCTTTGGAACCGATGGTGTAGGTTCCTCTGCTTCATTCACTGCTAGCTTTGGTATGGTTTTCTTCACTGACACGACTGTTGTGGGCTCGGTGATCATCTCCTTCCTCTTCTTAGATGGGGTAGCAGTAGGATTAACTGGCACTTGCTCACTGGAGGGTTTTCCTAGGGCTGAGGGTCTGATCTCTCCACTAGACTAGGAGGAATAAACTGCTGGGCCTGCGAATTCCTCTGTTCGACTAAGGCAACCATCCGCATCATCAGGGTAAGGGCCTCAGTCATCTTCTCTGTATGCGCCTCCAGTGATTCCTTCAGTCCCAGTACGACAGATGTTATCGTGCCCATTCCGCCCCTGATTTCTCCGATCTCGCTCCTAACATCCCCCATCTCCTTTCGTCATTCCACCGTCGCAGCATTTGTCACTCCACCGTCTTCTATTTTCACAGTAGCCTCGGTCTTCCCCACTCCATAAAAGAAGACCTCTCGATTCACCATGTGCAGAAGACCCTTGTTGTAGAAAAAGTCGAGGTTGAACTGCTCTGGAGAATCGCACATTCCAAGGGTAGACACCGATTTCACTATCTTCATAATTACATTCCTCTGGAGATAGGCGCCATGGAGGTGACAAGTGTAGAGGTGGCGGGATGTGTGGGTAGTCATCAGGTGGCAAGCTTGGGCTATCCAGTATCTGAGGTGGAACTTCACACTCTTCAGCATACACCATATGAAGTAGAGTTCTGGTGTAGTGATGGTGGAGCTTACTTGACCCATGAGGTTATATCCGATAAAGATCTGGGCGAAGCAGAGGAGGTGGTTGGTGATGTGGACTCCATTTGAGAGGCTTGTCTTGAAGTTCCCACCACGCTTGTGGGTGATGAGCTCCCAAGCCTTCTCAGTTTAAATCCAGGGGTTTTCCTCGGGGGTCCGATTACCCTCTCATTCCAGATACCTTCTTCATCATCCTCCAGGGTAAACAACCCCATTCGCAACGACCATTCCCGGATTCTCATTGTTATCTCCTCATTAAAAAGGCGAAAGGTGATTGAGTCGGCGTCTGGGTCCATGGTGGACTTAAACTTGTATGACGTGAAGAACTCCTTGGCCAAAGCAATCGGCACCGCCGTTGTGCTATGGCCCAGCAACCATTCGAACCCGATGGCGCTGATATAGGAGAGGAATTCCTCCTCCGACTCAATCTCCTGGAGCGACTCAGGGTGGTAGCACTTTCCCGACTTGGCTAATTTTCGCTTCGCCCGTCGCTCCTCGTATGTTAGAGCCTTCTTGGGATCATCGAAATGGGCCATGGCCTCTAATAGCTTCCTTGTCACCAGCACTTCTGTCATCTCGTAGATGGACTCCTCAGGCGAGTTAGCATCCGCTTCTTCCTCTTCCTCGCTGTTCTCATTGAGACTCTCTAATGGCTTGGCAAACGACACACGGATGGGCTTTGGGGTAGGTTCATTGATCTCCACGGTGGAGGAAGCTTGCATGTGTTTCTTAGTCAGGGGCTTAGCCTCCTGCTTTCCTTTGCGCTTAAGCTCAACAGCAAAGTGCTTCTCTACGGCCTCAGCAGAGTCCTCCTCTTCCTTCTCTGGAGTCTCCTGGGCCTCAGGGATGTCCTCCCCTGTTTCTACCTCGCCATCCGAGGTGCCGAATTGCAACTTCCTTGGCCTTGTAGCCACCACTAATTCATCCACCTGCCTGCTCCGGCGGGTGTTCCTCCTCGTCGTTCTCTCATCTACCGGTGTTTCCTCACCATCCAGTCCATCCTCCAAATCCACAATCTCTTTCAACCCTTTCTCTCTTGGGTTCATTCACACTCTAATCAACAGGTTCCTCGTTCTCAACATTCTCACCATTGTCCTCACCGACGATCTCTTCCTCATTCTCAACTGTACGCGTATCCACAGGGATTTCTCCCTCAACATCAGTAGGGATTTCTCCCTTAACAACCTCCTCACTACCCTAACCAGACTCTACATTTTCCCTTTCATTACCAGCAACATCCTGTTCATCAACCTCCCCTCTCTCTCTACCCTCCCCAGTACCTTCAGCATCATCTCCTTTATCAGTAGGGCCTCTTCTGAATACTGCAAAGTTTGCAGAACTCATGGAGAAATTCATACGGGCACTTAATCTTTCGCCCGTAGAAATTCGGCATCACGGCCAACATGTTAGTTTTGATATCAACCGCCTGTCGGGCTGGGGTAATAACAATGGCTTGGGATGGTTCGCCATTCAGATGGACGTTGAGTGAGCCAATCTCGGGGTCGTTATCTTGTTCAACCGCCATGATAACACCTTAGTCTCTTCCTGAGTCTGAAGATGACTCTACTTCTTCTTTGATTGGTGAGGTTGGGTCTTCGTCACTTTCCGAACTCAACTGGACTGGATCTCCTATTGTTAACCCTGGCCTGGTGGTGACAGGGGATACTGCTTCCTTGACCTGCCAACTAGTTTGGGCGTCTCTCCAACCGGGTGAGTTGTTCCAATGTCCAAACCTTGAGCCTCTGCTCATAAACAGAAAAGAAAAGGAAAAACAAACAAATCAAAACTATATACACCAAAACCTCTAAAGTGCGTCAGAAAAGAGCGTTTGCAATTGATGTATCACATAAACAACGCCACTCATCCCCGGCAACGGCGCCATTTGAAGTGCGTCAGAAAAGAGCGTTTGCAATTGATGTATCACAATCCTACAGGGACTAGGAGATCGTGGAATCTTCAGAATTCGGTCATTGGACACAATATTTCCGCTTCAAAGATCTCAACTCACTATACTATTGGCTAGTATAGGGAAGTAAATGATCTATCTCACGAGGACGGATGAGTTAGCATGTATTCAGAGGGTTTTGGAAAGGGTTTGGCTGAAGCCACGCAACAAGTGGGTTGAGAATTTAAACTATTGGACTTGAGAAATTAAAGCTAAACTACTCTATCTACTGGGTCCAGGAAATGGGTTCACATGACACATGCATGATTCAAAATGAAAAATCAATTTGAGAAACAAAAATTCAAACAAACTGGTGTTAGACTGACCTTCCTAAAATGGCCCAACAAACTAGGGCAAAAAGTGGGGACCAAATTTCCCCAAGTGTCCAGGTTCTGGAAAAACTGCAGAAAGCACAAAAGACAAGCAGAAAGCACAAACATTAGCAGATTTGATCCTAACTACCAACAAACTTCATCTTCTCCATGAATCAAACGGGAATAACAGAGCATAAATCACCTTGAGAAGAGAGCACATTCCAGATCTGAGTTTAAACATGAAATTAGAGACTAAATCGACAGATCTAAACTACTGGGCCTAGCTAAACTTGCACAAACCGAACCGGCCCGGCGGTTAACCGCCGGTTCGGGCCCGTCGGTTCATGAACCGGAACCGGCGGTTTGAGCCTTCCGGCAGGTTGCCGGTTAACACGGGCCGGTTCAGGGTCGGCGAAATCATGAACGGTGAACCGGCGGTTCGGCGGTTTGAATCGCCGGTTCAACGGTTCAAACGACTAACTCCGGGGTAGGTTCGTAGGGTTTCAGAGTAAGGAGCAGAAAAACCGGCGGTTTCTGACGAAAATCACCGGTTTATGATGAAAACCGGCGGTTCAAACCAGTTTCCAGGTTGCGGCGCATAGGCATGCTAAACAGTCAGAAACCGGAGGTTTTGTATCGGAAAACTGTGGACTAAACCGCCTGTTTTGTGGTTGAACCGCCGGTTCAGGCGGTAAACCGCCGATTCGGCCGAAATTTTAAATTTGAATTTTTTTTTATTTCTTCCAATTTTACTCCTATAAATACCCCACTTCCCATTCATTTCTCCTCACCCCATTCTTGTGTTATAAAGAATTTCTCTTCTCAATCTCAATTTCTCTATTCTCTCCTCATTCTGTTGAATTGCTCAAGTTGTTTACAAGTTTCTACTTACTACTATATTTGTTGTTGTGCTCGTAATTCATCACTTATACTCCATACATATTCCATCCATACTACTTTCATTTATCACTATGTCTTCTTCTCGTGGTGATCGGGGCAAGGGAATTGCCCAAGATCAAAGTACTAGTCGTCCTTCAAAATCAAGGCGACCTAGTCGTCGAGAAATTATAGAAGAGGTTTCCCGAGTGGAGGCTGAACGCATGCAAGTAAGTAATGAAAAAATATTTTTCCAATTCATATTTAATAATTTCATAAAATTGAGTTCATAATTTTTTTTTGCGTTCATACTTATAAGTTATAACTTCAACTTATATAATATTTGTAGATAGAAGAAGATCATAGGACCGCCATGCTACTCGCTGAAATGCAACAAGGTGGGGGTAGGGGAGGTGGTTCCCAACAAGCTGACGAGTTCGATGTTGCTATATCGTCGGATTCGGACACCAACGAGGATAGATCTCATTCTCGTATTCCGTCTAGCACCGGCGGAATGAGGAGATGCCTCCTCCCCCTCCACCCACTAACACGACAAAAGCTTTGAAATCTGACATTTTTGTCAAACACTACAAGAAGGTCCCGGTGGTGATTCCAAGTCCTCATGATCCGACCTCTCAAGAAGAGACATCGGCGTTTCATGCTTGCTGCAACTATTGCGATAAAGTGTACAAATTTGCGAGTGGTGGAGGATATGGCACCCTCCGGCGCCATTTGGTGACGAAGCATCCGGTAGAATGCGGCACTACCTCTACCCAAACCCAACTCAACTTCCAACCCGGCGGATCGGGTTCGTCAGGTACGCCTCTATTTAAATATGATCAATTTTTTTTTCTGATGTTATGACTCGATGGGCGGCAATGAAGCACTTTCCTTTTAATGTTTATGATGACAAAAAATTTGAGGTTACTATGCAAAGTGGTTTGAACGTAGCAATCAAGAGAATTGGTAGAATGACCGTGCAACGATCTACCGTTCGGCAATGTTTGGAGAAAAAGGTATAATTATCACGTTATTTAGTCAACTTGGGCCACAGAGTGAACATTTGCTCCGATGTGTGGACGGATTGTTTTAACCGTCATTCATACATGGGCATTACGGTTCACTTTGTGGACAATAGTTGGACTTTAAACAGACGTTTAATAGGTTTTAGAGAATTTGAAACTCCACACACTGCATCCGAAATTGCTTCTTTGATTATACAAGTTTTAAATGAGTTTCAATTATGCAACAAGATATTTTCTATCGGTTTTGATAATGCAACTGCCAACACCGCAAGTATTGGCGATTTGGTTGCGGATTGTACACCGGTAATTGGAGGTAAGTATTTTTATCAACGATGCATTTGTCATATTTTAAATTTATGTGTACAAGATGCTCTTGAATTACGGCAAAAGCATGTTTCTCCTATTAGAACTGCAGTTAGATTAATCCATCAAAAGCCACCTATTGGCAAAGCATGGAAGAAATATTACCATCAAAAGAATGTCAGGTATACGAATTTTACTATAGATGTGTCTCATAGATGGAATTCGACATATGATTGTCTGAATTCTACTTTGACACATAAAGATGCTTTATGTGATTTTTATAGAACCTATCCCGTTCATGATTTATATCTTTCGCATAGTTGTTGTGAACACAGTGTGGCTTTATTTAAATTGTTTAATTTTTTTAAAAATGCCACTGTTGAATTGTCGGGTGTTTATTACTGCACTGCTGTTCGTGTTTTTGAGCATTGCATGTACATATCCCTTGGTTTTAAAACTGCAATGAAAAATGCTTCCTCTTCCCCTGAGCTAATGTGTGTCTTATATTACATGATTGAAAAATGGCTCAAGTATTTCAGTGAGATTCCAACCGTGTTTTTGATTGCAAAGGTATTAGATCCTAAATGGAAATTAACCGGTACCTCTAGGATTTTGGAGTTTTATTATAACAATTTGAGTTCAATTGATCTTGGCCCCCTTCAAGCAATCCAATCCGATACCAGTGACGAATTTGGAGTAGACCTCTCAGAAACCTTTCTAATAACCCTCCCGGACAGGTCCATTGTCTAACAAACCTTCGAGTATAACTTGCGCGCTCTCTACACCGAATATGAAACTAAGTATAACAACACCCACCAAGTCAGAAGACCCCCCCTCCTCCACAACATAACTATGGCTTTGCATTTCAAGCCGATTATGATGACCTCGACGCCGCGTCCTAACTAGCCGACCTATACAGCTACAGCACCGGTGGAAGGACCTCAGGTATGGTAAGTGAATTGGATTTATATTTCGATTCACTCTTTTTATTTGGTGATGAAGGTCCTACTCCTCCCGCCCAAATCGGCGTCCTCGATTGGTGGGGAACCCACGAGAAAGATTTTCCCATCCTTGCGTCAATGGCCAAGGAGATTTTCTCTGTTCCGGCTTCCTCTGTCGTCGTCGAGTCCGCTTTTAGTGTTGGCTCGCGTGTGTTGGATGAATCAAGAAGTAAGCTCTCGACGAAAAATATGGAAGCCGTGATGTAACTTGATGATTGGGCCAAAGCCGACGTCAGAGAACAAGAAAATGATTGGGATGATCGTCAGGAGGGATCACAAGATGAATTCACCGGGGATGAATCGTAGGCCAACCGTCAACTGCCGCCGGCCAAGCCAAATAGGTAAGTAAGGTAAGAGAACTACATGGGCTTTGATTCCCTAATGCAAATGAGCATTGGGGATACGTAGACAACTCAACTTAAATTTTAAATTTAAGTTGAGTTCAAGTCCTTTTTCCCTTATTTCTTTTTTTCCCTTTTGTTCCAACTTTAAAAATATGCAAATACAATTAAATAATTATATTTGTATATACTCTAGTCGATGAAGTAGATTTCTCTATACGGCTAAATCAGGGAAACTTTTGACAATTCAACTATAATTGTTGATTGTTAGACTAAAGTCAACATTTAAAGTTGAATTGCTAAAGGTGTCCTTAATTTAGTTATGTAGAAAGATCTCCTTCGCCGATTAAGAGTATATATATACTTATAAGTTTTTTTATATGAACTTCTACGTCTTTTTATCATTTGTAATTAGCTTCGTTGTTGACTAGTAGTCTCGTTTGTATTTAAATTTTTGTTTAAGACTTCAAGACTTCAAGGTTTTTTCGATTTGTAATTGTTGTAAATGTGTAATTTCAATAAAATTACAACTTTCATCGTATTTTTTTGAATTTTATTTACGCACATTTCATACATAAACAAATCAAATTAATGCAAAAAAAAATTGCCAAACCGCCGAACCGGCCCCGAACCGGCGGTTCATGCCGAAAACCGGCTGTTTTGAACCGCCGGTTTTTTAAACCGGAACCGGAACCGGAACCGAAACCTTCGGGACCCTTGACGGGCCGGTTCCGATTCATGCCTATCTTGAACCGTGAACCGGCGGTTCCGAACCGTTGTGCATGCCTGGGCCTAGCAGATGCGAGAACAAACAGTAAACAACCATAATCATGCAGAATTTAAACAGCAAACTCCAGATCCACCACGATTCTCCAAAATCCCAACGTCTCCATAATCAAATCCAACAATTCCAACAACAAACCAACAAATCCCAACTCCAAACAAACATCAACTTCACGAGATCCAACAAAAACCAACAAAAACTTCCATAATATATAAAACTAAGCTTGATTCCAGAAATCCAAGTCAAAAACAGAAATTACAAAATAAAAACCAACGAGTACTTAAAATGGAAAGAGAACTAGACAAGCAAATGTAAATATTATTTCTTCGCCTTCGCAAGGCGGTGTTACACAGCAGCAAAACAAACTAGAACCGACACGGTAGCCGGAAATCACCACATCTCCAAGTGCGCAGCAACTAAAATGTGTTTCTGAAGTGTGTAGCTAAGTGAGTGCCCCATCCTTCTTCAATGTTGAGCTCTTTATATAGGTAAGGTTCTGATCCCTAGGGCATCTTCTTGGTGAATTGACGCTTGTGTCCTGAATAGGATCTTTTTAAAGTCTGCTCTTGCTCCATTCTGCTCGTGTCGCCAACTTCCTGATTCTCCTAGGTCCGAGCGATGACTCCTGATATTTCACTTCAAAATTCATCTCTTTTGCATCTGCCAGGTCAATTAGCACAAACTCCTGGGTCCGGCAGATTTATTACGCACTTGAACTTAGAAACATACATTAGTGCACCGAAAACACAGAATTTAGATCTAAAACCAATGCATGAAACGAGTCTTATCAGAGGACTGTACACTTATTTGGTATTTTTTTACTCATACCTTGTAAACCTTATTATACATTTATATTACTCCCTCTGACCCTGAAATTTTGTCACATTTTCCATTTTCGTCCGTCCCACATAATTTGTCACATTTCACTTTTTACTATTTTTGGTAGTAGACCACACATTCCACTAACTTATTCCCACTCACATTTTATTATAAAACTAATACTTTAAAAGTAGGACCCACATCCTACCAACTTTTTCAACTCACTTTCCATTACATTTCTTAAAACCCGTGTCTGGTCAAACTGTGACAAAATTTGGGGGACGGAGGGAGTAGTATAATTTAGGACTGACATTTTTTTTGGCACGACACGATAATTCGCACGAAAATAATGAGTTTGGCTCAAACATTATTACTTAATAGGTTTGTGTCCTTATTGAGTTGACCCTTTAAGAACCCGACATTTTCATTATCTTTATTACTCCATATGTTCTAAAAAAATAGACTAGTTTTACCATTTTGGGACATTTCCCAAATTTAGACCAAGTCTAAATATAGATAGTTTTCAACAAATAATAATCTTACACATCATTATAATGTGGATCTCATAATCCACCAACATTCCTTTCACTACCTTTTTCCTCTCATCTCTAATTTAGACCATGTCATTTACAAGTTTATCTATTTTTTGAGTACGGAGAAAATACTATTTTTTTAAAAAATAGATTTTTTGTTTTAGTTATTTAATTTCTTATAAATCGGGTTTATATCGTGTAAAATATATTATTATTGTGTAAATCAAGTTTAAAAATTAGGTTAATCTTGTGATACTATGCTTAATCGTGTAATATCAGGTTTTAATAGTGTAATATTAGGTTCCGGTCGTTATCGTGTCGACTCATATTATATCGTGTCATCAAGGGATCCGGGTCATGTTCGGGTTTGAAGGTAGCAGGTCGGGTTCGTGTTTGGATTGACAATTTTCTTAATATATTGCGTTTGATTATACCTTATTGTGTTGGGTCAATATCAAATTAACCCAATAACAACCCGATCTGCATGACCAACCACTCGTAGTATAATTAAAGCATTTTGTTTGATTCATTCTACAAAACATCTCTATTCCATTTTTCATGATTTTAATTTCATCTATGATGGACTATAATAGTGTCATTGATTGATTAATTTCAATTTCGGTGCCAATCCATTTTCCTATTTAATTCCGTGGACATAATAAATAAATAAAAATAACACAACTCCTCACAAAAAAATACTAGTAATAAATGAAACTCAGAGAGACTTTCGGATCAACGCAAATTGAAATGAATGGTCCTCCCCAAAAATACAAACATGCGTCTTAACCACAATCCTTTCTCCTATATAAAGCCATGAGATTATTAAACATAAAATAAATCAAGAAAACGGTGCAATTTCAAGAGAAAAAAAATCATCTTTACACATTAATTCAAATTTCCATTCAACGAAAAAAGTTGCTAGCATGGCCAAGACTGCAGCATTGATGTTGGTTGCATTATTCGCCATGAGCGCTCTTTTTTCGGCGTCTGAATCCGCCACTGCCATAGACTATAGTGATCTCATAGCTAGGTCCATTCCGGCTGGCCCAGGCCCAATAGACGGCGTCATGAGGCCTTGCCTAGCAATTCAACAATGCCGCGGTGGCAATCGGAAGCTCTTGAGTGATTCGGAGATGTCCTTTTCCGTGGCGGTGCAGGCGACCGAGAAAAAAGCTCAGGATTTGAAGACAAAGTTTATCAGCCTTTTCCATTATTGATTGATTTTATCTCTTGAAAAATTAAGCACGAACCATATTATGGTTTGTTTTCTTCATTTGATGATTTAAAAAAAAAACGTTTCATCTGTAATTGTTATAGATCGTTTCGTGTAACATTATTGCGCGAGGGGATCATTTATGAATAAAGAAGATCGAAATATTTCCTTTTATTTGTTACCGAGTTGAATTCAGGCTTTATTTGTCAAGGAGTTGAATTACTTTTTTTAAAGGAATTAAAAAAGAATATACTATTAAAAAAAGGATATTTTATAAGGGTACATTTATACTGCATACCACAGGTATAAAATAATTAATTGTAAATTTTTTTTACTTCGATTTAGTATGATTTAAGATTATTCTTACAAATTGACCCGAACTTTGATTTTTTAGTTACAATAACCTTTGTTCATTTTATAGCATGACCGAAAATTTAGGCTTGTCAACACAAATAAAACGCATGCATTCGACTATGCCATGCATTAGAATCATTAACAATATCAATTTGTCAGGTTTGTTATTCTATTTTGTTCTAAGTTAGTTTAATCAAATTTTTTTTGGACTGTGCCGACCTGAATAAAGAATTTACTATTTTAGCAAAAATTAACTCTTTTTATCCTCTTAGTTTATGTTCCCTACATCCCATAATAAGAATCACATTTTGCCATTTCGGTTCGTCCCATAATAAGAGTCACATTTCACTTCTACCATAAATGGTAAGTAAGTCATACATTCCGCTAACTCACTTCACTCAGATTCTATTATAAAATCAATATAAAAATATGGATCACATATTCCACTAACTTTTCCAACTCATTATTCTTTACATATCTTAAAACTCATGTCCACATCAAATGTGACTATTACTGTGGGACGGAGAGAATATTATTTTCTATTTTATTTTCTCTTCAACTAACTAATTTATTATTTCTCTGACTTTAATTTTTTTTTTTGGATTTTTTTTTTACATTGTATTCTCTTTCCACCTAATTCGTTAAACATCATTTGTTAAGTTCCGTGTCAAAATAAGTGTCTAGCTTGGGATAAAGTGAATATATAATGTTAAATGCCAAATAAACTTTTATGATATATATCACTTGACTTAATTCTAATTCAAGGTATAGAGTGACAACAAATATAGTATACTAGGGATGTTCTATTTCGCAGATAAAATAATACTTAAGATGGAGTTATAATTCAGGATTAAGTGTGTGATTATTTTAGTTGGAGGGGTGACTATGACTAAATTATCATATGATTATCCATCTAGAATTGAGTTGTGAGATTCAGTCTCAAGAACCAAACACACTACATATTTAATCCCGAGATACAATCTTAAAAATCGAACATCTCCTCGTGCTACTTAAGTTATAGTCTTTGTGATTATTGTACATTTTCATGAGAACAACCTTGTGATGAATTAAAATCTGGATTGATTAAATGAAAGAGAAGCATCTTATACATTAATTCTAGTTCATTTTCACCTAATACTACGATATTCTCATTATTGATTATTACTCCTACTCAAAATCTAATTAATTTGCTAACTCGTTGGTTTCATCTATCAACCGCACCAATAACCACCATGTTTAACTTTTCTTTTTCATTGCTCTTCGAATTTCTCCAGTTGCCCTTTTTTTAATGCGATATACTGGGCTTATGTATGATTCCAGATTTGAACTATTTAGTGTAGTAAGTTTTTCTACCGAAAGTAGCTCATTTTTTCAATTAATTAAGTGTGAATTATTTTAATTAAAAAAATACACATATAAACCATCTGATTTATATGTGGAGTAGTTATTTAAGTGAACTAAATTAGCAAAATTTTATTTTCTCCTATAGTTTTAATATAAGTTTCCAATCACAAGACCACCATGCCTCCAAATCACTGAAATAAATATGTACTCCATTTCATAAAAAAATAATAATAATTCAACGTGAAGAAGCGGTACGGTATACTCGGTATAAATCAATGTTTTAAAAACCGAACCGGCAAGCGAACCGGCGTCATTACTGGTTCACTGGTTCAACCGGTTCACTGGTCGAACCATTGGTTGAACCGGAATACTGTTTATATATATATATATTTATATATATATATATATATATATATATATATATATAGGGATGTATTCATTTCCTTTTCCTATATTTCCTCATTTTTCCTTCTTAATATCAGCCATTAGATTAGAGAAATGGACGGTCAAGATCAACAATGGGTAATTAATCCCGTGTTGCATTATTTGTCCTATTTTGTGCATTATGAGGGTACAATAGTAATCTAATAATGGCTGGAAACCGCTACGAATAATGCACCACATGGTAACGAGTAATGCATATAATTGCCTATATAATGCACAATTTGTGAACTGCAATGCATACGAATAAGATGTACCATGTTATGATGTTTGACACACGTTTCTTGTTTCCCCTAAGGGTTTAATAAGCTTAGGGGCTAGGGGATAGTACGTACGCATTAATAACAAATTATAAAACGATACGAATAATTCACCAACTTGTCACGAGTAATGGATGTTATTAACTATATAATGCACAATATGTGAACTGCAATGCATACGAATAAGATGTACCATGTTATGATGTTTGACACACGTTTCTTGTTTCCCCTAAGGGTTTAATAAACTTAGGGGCTAGGGTATAGTACGTAGACACGTATGTAATCTTCACATGGTAACGAGTAATGAATATAATTGACTATATAATGCACAATTTGTGAACTGCAATTCATACGAACAAGATGTGTTGTGTTATGATGTTTCACACATGTGTCTTGTTTCCCCTAAGGGTTTAATAAGCTTAGGGGCTAGGGTATAATACGTACGCATTAATAATAAATTGTAAACCGCTACGAATAATGCACCACATGGTAACGAGTAATGCATATAATTGACTATATAATGCACAATTTGTGAACTGCAATGCATACGAACAAGATGTGCTGTGTTATTATGTTTGACACACGTTTCTTGTTTCCCCTAAGGGTTTAATAAGCTTAGGGGTTAGGGTATAGTACGTACACATTACTAAATGCACGTATGTAATCTTCACTGCGATGATTAACCCATATACACAATACCTCTAATAATGCATAATATACTCAGACAATGACAATTAACAGCTACATAATGCCCTACCTAAACCAAATAATGCACATACGTATATTCCAATAACAACAATTTGTTAGTAATGTCTACGTACTATACCCTAGCCCCTAAGCTTATTAAACCCTTAGGGGAAACAAGAAACGTGTGTCAAACATCATAACATGGTACATCGTATTCGTATGCATTGCAGTTCACATATTGTGCATTATATAGTTAATAACATCCATTACTCGTGACAATTTGTTGAATTATTCGTATCGTTTTATAATTTGTTATTAATGCGTACGTACTATACCCTAGCCCCTAAGCTAATTAAACCCTTAGGGGAAACAAGAAACGTGTGTCAAACATCATAACACAGCACATCTTGTTCGTATGCATTGCAGTTCACAAATTGTGCATTATATAGTTAATTATATCCATTACTCGTTACCATGTGGTGCAGTATTCGTAGCGGTTTACAATTCATTATTAATGTGTACGTACTAAACCATAGTCCCTAAACTTATTAAACCCTTAGGAGAAATAAGGACCGTGTGCCAAACAACGAAACATTGTAGTTCACATATTGTGCATTATATAGTCAATTATATGCATTACTCGTGACCATGTGATGCATTATTCGCAGATACCAAAATGTGGCAGTTCATTTTCCGTTAAATGTCAATAATAACCCTGTAATGCATACAACCACCTTCTATAATGCAACACGGAACCAGTTTTATAGAATCAATCTGATCCGTTGATGCCTTAGATCTAACGCGTAATATTAAGAAGGAAAAAGGATCTAAGATGTGAAAAGGAGAATAACGCTCCACTATATATATATATAGATATATATTTATTTAGTAGTAAATAATAAAATTTAATTAAATATTTTATCAATAAATATTATAGTATTGTACATTTAATAGTATTATTATAGAAAACAAGTCTTGTACTAGTATATTAGAATATTTAATGACGTTAAGTTTAAATACAATAATAAATTATAATACACAATATTAAAAACTAGTATTAAACTCTATGTATAATTATAAACTCCTATATTATAAAACATTAGTGATTGTAAAAGTATAATTAAAATATAAGAAATATATTATAATTAACAATTTCTTAAAAGAATATATAAAATTAAAATGAATTATCTTAAAAGAATATAAAATTAAAAAGAATATATTTTTAGTGAATGATAGAATTTTATTAACTTTTTATCAACAAATATAATTAAATATATAAATTATACTAGTAGTAAGTTATTGTAAATAAAAAATTTAATATTTATGTATAAAAATAAATAAGTTCGTAGTATTATTTTCAAAAAGTAATGCGGCAAAATAATATTATACACAAAGATATATGAATAAACATAAATTAAAAACATATATTTAGTAAATACTCCTAGTATATAATCAAATAGTAGAAAACTTTTAATATAATTAATCACATATTCTTAATATACATATATACGTATTAAACACGGATTATTAGTTTATATTGATAAAATATTTCGTGTTTAACATATGAAAATAACTTATGTTCATATTACTACCAAGAAACCCTTGTGGTGTAGTGGTAGAATTGTAGGTAAGTTCACTAAGAGGTCTTGAGTTCGACCCCTATCAAGGCCAAAATTTTAGAATAAAATTTTGAAAACCATTTGAACCGGTTTCCGGTTCCCGGCCGGCCGGTTTCGGCGGTTCATAGTGGTTGAACTAGTCATTGGTTTTATAGTGCTAACCGGACCGGACCACCGACCGGTTCGCGGTTAAAGCGGTCGAACCGGCCGGTCCGGTCTGGTTTTTAAAACATTGAATATACACCACAAAATACCAACATTTACGCAAAAAAAAATTTAAAAATATAGATAAACAATTTCTCTTTCCATAAATTTTCTTGTATTTTGTAATAAAAAGACTCATAATTTTCAACACCTATAGCATCCTAGAATTTTGGTCTTCCACTAAACTTAGCAATTTTCCGGTCTTCCACTAAACTTAGCAATTTTCCGTTAATAATCCAACGGTATTCATCACTATATAAAGATTTGGAATTCTCAAAATAAGTTGAAAATTAAAAAAAAAACAGAACAAAGCTACGTAAATAAGTAGATAAAATAAATAAAACGCCCAACCATGGCGAAGACGCTGGTTTTAATGATGGCCGCGCTGCTTATCATCGGCGCTAATCTTCCGTCGTCGTCGGCTCAAGAAGTTCCCCCAGATGTCGCGGGGCTTGAAGCTGAGGCGGGCGACAAAGCTTCCTTGGCTGCAGACGCGGGGGCGGAACCAAAAGATGGCTCGGCTCTTCCAGTTGAAGCTGGCTTGGCTACGAAACCTGAGCCAGCTCTTCCAGAAGAGCCGGCTAAGGAGGAGCCGGCCGAAAAAGATGGCTCGGCTGAGAAAGACAAAAAGGATGACAAAGAAGAATCAAATGAGAAAGAGAAGTCAGATGATAAAGAGAAAGACAAAGAGAAAGACAAAGACAAAGAAAAAGACAAAGAGGAAGACGAAGATGAGAAAAATAAGTGTGACAAAAAAGATAAAAAGAAGTCTGATGACAAGGATGAGGACAAGGACGAGAAGAAAGATAAGGACGAGAAGAAAGACAAAGAGAAGTCAGATGACAAAGACAAGGACGAGAAGAAGGATAAAGATAAAGACGAGAAAAATGACAAAGAGAAGAAGGATAAAGACAAAGATGAGAAGAAAGACAAAGAGAAGTCGGGTGATAAAGGGAAAGATGAGAAAAATGACAAAGAGAAGAAGGATAAAGACAAAGATGAGAAGAAGGACAAAGAGAAGTCGGGTGATAAAGGGAAAGATGAGAAAAAGGACAAAGAGAAGTCAGATGACAAGGACAAAGATGAGGAAAAGGACGAAGAAAAGTCGGGTGATAAAGGGAAAGATGAGAAAAAGGACAAAGAGAAGTCAGATGACAAAGACAAAGATGAGGAAAAGGACAAAGAAAAGTCCCCTGAGAAAGATGAGTCGGCGAAAAATAAGGCACCAGTGGGGCGGCGGCTGTTGTCGGACGTCGAGGACGCCGTTGATGGGATGGAGAACGGAGCTAACAGTATGAAGGATAAGGTTTCCGGCTATTTTTGATTGAGTTATTCAATTTGTGTAATAAAATGTCTTTAGCTATTAAGGTTGATGTTTTTTTTTTCTTTTGGGGGTAGTGATTGATCTATATCCCTTCCTTGCAACTCATCTTATTGTGTGAAATTATTACACAATAATGATGATAGTTTTTTTTTATTAAACAATAATGTGGTTAGTTTGGCAATATGAAATTTTCGTTGTTGTTTAGGATTTAATAATAAATTAAAATTCAAATATTTGAGATGGTGGAAGTAGTTAGATGCATGATTTATGGTATTAGAATTACTACATATTTGGAACTGTTTTGGTTTTTTGGTATGAGTTAACGTCGGTGCACTTGCACTGATGTGAAAATACCACGTTCCATATATTTATCACTATTTTTATGATGTTTATAACCCCTAATCTGTTTTGTAATTTAATGTTTAATTTCTATTTTATGTTGGGTTTATAGTTATTTTTACGTTTTTCAAGTACTAATTGATAATTGGATTTATTATTTTATTAAATTATCTTCAATTGCATTTATTTTAGTAATGCCTTCACTATTTCTGTTAGAACCTCTAATTATACAATTAAATTTACATATTTTTAGTTTCAGTCATTTGGATTGATTATTCGATTATATTGAGGTTTGTAGTTATTTTAATTTTGTTAATGATAATAAATATTTTTATATCATGATCATGATTTATAATTTATTTTTATTGCATTTTTAGCATTATAAGTTCTTAATTCGTAGTGTTGCTGGGCATTTTAATTGAACGTGCTTGGGTTGAGGAAAAAATAAAACAACATGAACATAGAAGAATAGGGGTTTGGCAACAAACATAATTTATTTTGTAATTCGAATAAACTCTGATTCAAGACATCAAAATCACAGTATTTTGGAATACAGATCAACAAAAAACCCTAGTGTCTAGGAATTAATAATTTTGATGTTTTTTTTGGTTAATAATTTTGATGTTTAATGTTATCAAGTTGTAACAAAAATAGAAAAGTTGAAAATGATAAAATATAGTACTCCGGTTAAAAAATAGTCTCATTTATAGAAGATACAAGTTTTAATGCACCTATAACTATATAAAGTGGCAGTTGTGGAGATATTAACAGAAATGCCACTGAAAGCAGTTTGGGCGGGAAAACAAGAGTCCATTAATTAGGAGTAAAATATTCATCATCCCGAGAAATGGATTGACTGCAAATCTGTTGTCATAGAGCAAAAGTGGTCTCTCTCTGCGTGCTCTCCGTGTGTTTGCTCTTCCCAAAAAGAGTTGGCTTACCAGAAAAGTTTGGTAGAATTATTTATGAAAATGAACACTTATTAAAACCAAACATCTCTCCCTCACCCTAAAAAATCATCCGCCGCTGCAGTTCGTCTGCCTCGAGACCTCGCCTCCTCCGCTCTCCTTACTTTCTTCGTCCAGAGGCTGCACACAGCGCCTGACCGCATCCATTGATGGCGCTCTGCGGCTGCCTCGCGGACTCCGGTGCCGCACCGTCGTTGCGTGGGTCACCGCGGCTTGCTGCTGTCAGCATCGTCATCCGGGTCGTCGTGCGGCTGCTCGCCGACAGTCCTACCCACGAAAGCTAAGCATTTTATTTTAAAATCTTGCTTAAAGTTCGACTTTTGAAAATTCAAACATTTGGTTATTGATTTGAAACTTTAGTTTGGAAGATTTAGATGGTATTGTTAGTTGTGTGGAGTTTCCCATGAGTTACATATTTTAACATGCTCATGCTTAGAATTTGAAAGTAAAGAATTTTTACCTCTGTTGAAAAAAAGTGGAGAACTCTTTTGACTGTGGTTATCTTGATTTCTGCCAAAATCATATGAGCTTGATTGTAAGAGATTCGAGATATAAGGAGATAAATTTGGAATGTAATCTACCTTGAACATGATTCAGACCGATATAGGAAGTGTCGCGCTCCTTCCTCTGCACTCTCTCCTTTTCTTACACTAGACATTTTTTTATTGTGAAATTCGAAATTTGTGATAAAATTCTTTATAGATTGCGAGAATCTGCTGAGTATAGACCGTGGTGTAGTGTAGAAGGGGTTAATTTTGGTATAATTGGTATTGATGGGGTATTAATTTGGTTTAAATTGGTTTAACTGTCAATTAATGGTTTTGTTTGCTAATATTAATCGTGAATTGATTGTAGGTAACGGTTGGAAAAAAAATTATGAAGCAGATTGGTCATGATAAATCGTGAAGAACTCACCTGCGACAACAGAGGAAGCAACCCGCCTGTTGTGGTGGGGCTGGCAGTGTTGTGGAGCCTGTGTTTTCTGTACGGGACAAGAGGGTAGATAAGGAGCTCCACAAGTGGGCTAAGTCGGAGGCCATTATGAGGGAGTTGAGGAACTTCCACCGCCAAGATCCGCCAGGTTGCTGATGCTATGACGGAGGAGATGCACAATGGTCTAGATTCGGAGGGCGGTAGTTAGCTAAGATGCTCATAAGTTAGGCTGACAATCTTCCCACATGGTGTGCTTTTATATATGGTTGTGCACAAATGTGTTTTGTGTTTCCTGATTATATTTGATATGCTTCTGTATCTATACTATTTGATTTGATTTTAGCAATCATCTTGCTCAAATCTGGTGCATCTCGACACCTTATACAATAATGTCTAAGCTCTTTGCCGCTAGGACAAAGGCTCTGGACCAACTTCATAGTAAAACTTATTTGTTGATAACTGTTACTTTTAGTCACTGACATTATGATTTCTGATTTTTTTATCTTTACATATGTTTATGCAGGAGCTATGATTATTTTTTTATTTTTAGGATGTCCTTAATATCGCACTTTGATTGTGTTGTATACAATAACACTATTAATAAAAGTCAAGGTTAATCACTTGCTCATGTTGGGTTATATGTGAAAAATCGGTGTTGTCATGGACAATTAATATTTTTCTTAATGTTGCGTATAAGAAAGTTTTTCAAAATACATGAACTTCATTTACTTTTGTATGATTTTTAGTTTTTATGCTTCTTCTCTGGAAAAGCATTATAGAATCAACACATTTTTTTAAATTGACAATATTGGCTTACAGAGGAAGTTTTGAGGTATTACTCCCTCTTTTTCTAACTAAGTTGAGTCAAAACTTTTGGGCACTTAGATTAAAAAATTGTGTTAAAAAATATGATAGAAAAATAAAGTGAAAATAATAAAGAGAGAGTAAAGTAGGTGATAGAATAAAGTAAGAGTGATTGAATGTTTTGTCTTTTGTCAAAAGAGGAAATGACTCAACTTAGTTGGGACATCTCAAAAAGGAATACGACTCAACGTAGTTGGGACGGAGGGAATAATTAATATACATAATGTGATTTTTTTTCCTATGACAGTTGAAATGCCATGTATTGTGATTTTTGTGAACTAGGAGTACTTGCTTCTGTACCAAAGGCTACACCTACACTAGGCAAACTTGTAAGCGGTTCGGGGCGATGACGCAGAGGCGGATGGTTGCGGTGGTCGACAACTTTGGAGGAATCGAAGGGAAAGCGGACCGCAAAAACAAAGAAAGGTGACATAGAGATGATTCTTTTTTCGGCAGGAATTGACTAGATACAAATAATTCAAGATTTAAGCTTCCAAACTTCACTTTAATGGGTGATTTAAAGGGAGGAATTTCTCGGCAGACCAAAAAGAAACCTAGAGGAGACGATTACATTATGTTATCTCTCTTTTTTCCATCTGTGTGTATATATGTAGGTGTGCATAAAAGGGGTTTTGCGATGAAAGGTGGCAACAACAATGGCAATGCAGGTGGTGGATGGCAGCTTCGGACAACCGAGACCATGGCGAAGAGAAAACAGGAGAGACGGAAAGGAGGTTGATTGGTTACGCCACCTTCAAGCACGTTGACTCGCTGTCGGTGACTCATAGCGATTGAACGCTAGACGTTGTGAAAAAGTGTTATTATTCTGTTCGAAAAATATACAAAACTGTTCTAACCAACATTTCTATGTTACTTTAATTTTCGATTTATTTAATTTTACATTTGTAATGGTCTAAAATAGTGTTATTAGTAGTACAATTTTTTATATTTAAAGTCCACAAAATAATACTCATTTTCATTATTTTTTATTTATGTTAATTTATTGAGAATGTGTAATCAGTGAAAATTATTTGACCCGTGTATAGCACGGGTGATAACATTAGCTATTAATAAAGTAGAAGAGAAACAAACTAAATAAATAAGGTGAGATTAAGAAAAAAATTTAATAAATAGAAATGAGACTAATTTAGTCAAATGAAAAAATGGAGTATTATAGAGTAATTAGTAGAAAGATTATAGTAGGAGAATTACCCGTGAGGTAAAAAAATGAGTATCATATAGGTTTAGCAGTGAACCATCAAATATAGATTGTACAAATTTACAAATAACAGAGGTGAATATTATAGAGGTTCAACATATCTGAATCATCCCAGCTAGGACCTGAAGCTACCTGCCTCATGGACGAGCCAACCCACGACGACTAGTTCTTCTGATGGACAGCGATTTGGTGTATATCCATGTCCTTGAGCATCACAGATCGCCCACATGAATCGCACGGTGCAGTTCTAGAGCCACAAACACTCTCATGTTCTGATAATCCTCTGATACGGTCTCGGGCATCATCAGCAGACCTCCCAGCCTGAACCATATCTCCACAAAACCGACATGTAATGAGGCGTAAGGAGCAAGTCGAGGACTGGTGTTGCACCTGCAGAGTACATATTGGATTAGTCAGGTCGAAAAGGAAAACACCTGCATTATGCATTCGACAATGATCCACATGCGTTGCTCAATGCAAGATTGTCTAACTGCAGCCTCCGTTCTGAATTGTAGCAAAATAAATGAGTCTATCAGATGAAGGGAATATTGTGGTGGCATGATTTTTTTCAATATCCAACAGCTTCTTTTCTTTGTATTTCTTGGGGAAAAAAATCATGAATCAAGCCACAATAATTTCTCCGTTCATCAGATAGCATCTGGTATGCTACAAATCTAAAGGTGATGCCGTTATTGAAACATTTTATAAGTCATTTTCAAGACTAAAATCAGGTCTAAGTTAGTGAGATTTTGGCGATTAGCATAATTTATGAGACCCCTCTATGAGTGAGACAAAGGCCTTAACTAGACAATGAAATACAGTTCAGTTGGTAAGACACGAGCCCTCCAACCAATAGATTGGGTATTCGGATCATTTACAGTGTGGGTGAGACGGTAGGTGTAGGTGTGTGAGAGGTGTACAGTGATCTACCATCACAAAGCTAAGCTATGCAGCACATTTCAAAGACACAAACAGTGGCACGATATAGCTCATGGGAATGGGAAAATACGAGAGACCACAGAAGAATTCAAAACAATAAGCCAAAGAGCAGATGATAAAAAACAAGACACAGAGCTTAGTTCGTACCATTTCCTCCTTCTCAAGAACAATCCCACAAGGGCAATGAAGCGGCTCATGAAAAACTTTCATATGTTTCTCAATCTCTTCCCTTTGGAACGCTTTACTACATTTTTCACAATGAACATGCCTCTCACTATCCTCGATCCTCAAAACAACCCCACAACCGGGATGCTGGCAACTGGTATTATGCCTACTACAATAGGCTTCGTGAAGGGAAATTGTTCTTGATGGGATATGACGTTTACAGTTTCTACACTCCGCAGTATCTACCTCCCCTGACGACGTTGAAGAAGCAGCGTGCTGCCCCACCCTCTGTGTAGCAACATCTTGAACATTCACTGAGACCTCATACTTTGATTTCCCTTTGTAGCCGTACACAGCAATGGTGTATGTACCTACTCCCAAGTTCTGATCCTCAGACCCTAGCAGTAAAGCCTTTGAACCCAAATCATGAGATGACCACATGTGTTGGTGCTGAGTCGGGAACAAAAGGGGATGCCTAGAAACATAAAGGTCGGTGTCTCCATCTTGTGTGTGCGTCTCCAAATTAACAATAATATTTGCATCCTTGGAAGAAATTCGTTCCCAAGTCTCTCCGTCCAAGGAGAACTTATAATACATGTACTTCCCTTCCTCAACCACTCCTTGCTCCGACTTTCCCAAGGCGAGAGGCCTCAGAATATACTGGTTCGAGTTATCGACCGACTCTGGACCTATGATGTCGACCTCGATATCTGTTTCCAGAACAGATACACTCGGAGAAGGCTTCAGCTCTAGAACACGCAGATGATAAGTCAGTGCACCATGATTGACAATGAGGAGATCCCCTTGAGAAAGAGTCGCATGCTGTCGAAGACTTGTCTCCAACACCGCCTTGTGATTAGGAATGTCGGAGAAGCCAAATTCCACAGATTGAAGTTTTGCATATGTTCCTTTTGGAAGCCAAACATAACGCACTTCCACTGCAGCAGAGCCTGGAGCCTCGTCGGGGAATAGATTGCTCCAACAGTGCTGAGGAAGAGCTACAAAACCTTCCTCAACTGTGAACTCGAGGACACCAGCATGTGTAATCCGGGACGTTCCTTCATCACCGCCATCTACATGCATAGCGCCCTCAGGGTGAATCAACGATAGAGAGAAATGTAGAGGCCCTTTGTCAAAAGCTCCCTGATCGGAAAGCTCAGTGAAACAGGAAGGGGGAAGTTTGATCTTATCTCCAATGCCCTGATATGGCACGGCTTCTAAAATACGAGAGAACATAACTCCTCGGCCAGCAAGCGAGCTCTCCTCTGCTAGCTGATTAGCCTGAGATGGAAACATATCCATAATCATAAAGAAAATCCCTTCAAAACATGTGGTTATTGATTTAGAAAGCACCACAGAGTTTCTAAATATATTTCCTAAATCCTAATTTCCAACATGAATTCTATACAATCACTAGACTATAAATTATACGAACATAATCTCTCATCACAAACGAATATTCAATTTCCTCCTTTTCTTGTCATAGAATGCAAAATTGGGAAAGAGATCTTCACATACACACAATAGATCACATTTCACTAAAATTCCGCAGCAATTAAACATCATAAAGGGTTTCAGCAATTCATTAACCTAGAAATTTCTGCCTCGGAATAGCACTCTACCAACTGAAAATCAAATCGAATTTAAACCCTAAAAGAAGTGCAGTAGTAAAGGATCAGTGGCGGAGATCAAATCGAACCTTGGATTCGGCTTCCGCGGCATCAAGGCGGCGCTGCCGCTGAGTCGCTTCTATGGCTTCCCGCTGACGAGCAGCTTCCTGCTTGACCTTCCTTTCTCTATCTAACTTGAGCTTCGCCCTCTGTTTCCTATCCCTTTGCTCCTTCTCCAGCTTCTCCGTTGCCCTCCTCAATTCGAAATCCATTGCACAAATTAGGCAAAGACACACAATAAAACTTCTTTTTTAAACAAAAAAAATGATCGATCCGACAAGAATTCTTGGATTGAAGGATATATACACAAGATTTCTTGGATAGAAAGACTTCTGTGATCGCTGAAATTTCAATTGCAAAAAAAAAGTTAGAATTCTGCTAATAAACAAATGTTAGCTGCAATTGCTGATTCGAGAAAGATCTGGGCTTTTCGAGGAAAAAACAACGCCATCGATTTGGGCTGAAAATTTGGCCTATTGTCAAAACCCGCTAAAAACGACCAACCCATTACATATGTTTTACTCTTTCTTTTACAAATAATAAGCACATTTAAAGATGGAAAGTTTTAAATAACTTCTATCTTACTTTTTCCCCTCGCTCTTATTAATAATATAGACCACATATTCAACTAATACTATTTCTCTCTTACTTCTTCTGTTCCATAGTAATAGAGTCATTTTGTCATTTTAGTACGTTCCATAGTAATAGAGTCTAAAAGTCAACACATTTCTTCACACCTACTTTACTTTCTCTTACTTTATTCTCTCTTCATCTCTCTACCTTTTTCATTTTTCACTTTATTCTCCCTTTACTTAACTCACCTAACACAATTTTCTTAATCTTCGTGCCGAAAAGAAATGCCTCCATTACTATGGAACGGAGGGAGTACTTTTTTTCCCTCTCTCTTACTAATAATATGGACTCCACATTCCACTAACACTACTTCTCTCTTACTTTTTTTCCTTCTCTCTTACTTTATCAATTTCACATTAAAACTCGTGTCATTCACAATGTGTCCTATTTTTCGTGGATGGAGTGAGTATCATTTTTCTAGCACATAAATTTTAGTACTAGTATTATAAAATTTTGAAAATCTTAAGAAGCGGTTATTTAATTAATTAAGAAATTTGGGCATTTTTCTATTTAACTTACAATTTTGAACAGATTAATATATTACCAATATGTCAAATGAGTAGAAAATTATGTCATTTGAACGTGATACATATTGAACAGAAGAATTCAACCCAAATGATTGGTCTGTTAGAAGATAGCTCATTTAGTCTATGTACACACATTGGATGTGGGGAGTTCAACCAAAAAGACTAATCTGTTAGAATAGAGAGTTCAAAGTTCACTTAGTCTATATACCCACACCGGTTGTTCTCACACTCGATGTGAAACATTGAGTATGTAACATTTGACCATCCTTTAAGGGCACCCAATGTGGGAAATTGAATATTTAACATTCGACACTCCTTTAATGGCCAGTGTCCTCATTGGGCACAGTCCAATCGGCCTCAAACGTACTCATTGGTCACGGAAAGTTGTTTACTCGGTGAGTCGTTTGGGCTCTCAATGAAAGCACCAATGATACAGATTAAACAGGAGAACTCAACCCAAAAAACTAGCTTGTTAGGAGAGATGGTTTATTTAGTCTATATACCCCACACAAGTTGTTTTCATATCCAATGTGTGATATTGAGTCCATAACAAGTGTCAATCTTTTTATTTGAAAAAAAAAAAGATGTTTTGATTTGGTTTAGTTAATGTTTGGAATCAGATGAACAAATTTAGTGACCATATCAGGTTGAATTCTATTTTTATTGAAGAAATTAGGAAGAAATGCACCACATTAACAAACTATAATTAAAAAATGCACCACATTTTTCATCGTTATAATTGATTGTCACGTTCCTAAAGCAAGGCCTGGTCACGTTTAAGGTGGTTATATGCGTCGAGGGCTGCTCTGTTCTTAGCAATGACTCTCTTGGCTTTATATTCGGCTCTTCCAACACACGCGTCGTCGATCACAAACTCGACAACTCCATCGTCTCTCCACGAGTCTCTCATCTCCAAACTCAACCTTCTGCTTTGACAAAGTTCTAGCAGCTGCGAAACCGGATGTTTTGGTAGAGTTGCCGTAGTTATTACTGGCTCCAGCAGCTTTTTCACTACCTGTTGCCATTTCGAAATTTATAAAAAACAACTAAAAATAAGATTAAAGTCCAAAATTAGTCTCGTACATTTAATTTAAGAAAAACGTTTGGTCTTACATACTGTATTAATTAAGTGCGCTATTCCTAGATAATATGTTTTGGTCTGTCGGGTCAACTACATTTTGATTTAATTAATGAGTTAAATATGAACTGATTTTGTGCAAATATACGAGACCAATTTTAAACTTTAAAACGTGATTGACCCTTAACGTTTTGCGTAGTTGATAGGATGTTGTATCCTATCGATCAGTAATAGAGCACTCAAACGATTACGAAGAACAAGATAAACCCTAGTTGAAGTGCTAGGGGGCGATTTCCGCCAGAACCGGAATGAGAATAAGTTTATACTTTATTTCTCAATGTTTTCGACTCTCTAATGGACTCTAGTATTTATAGAGTCCGGACCCTGCTTGATTCGACTCTACGATTCGGGAAAGAATCAAGAAGAAAACCCGAAAAGATTTATATAAATCCTATGCTAAAATACGGTAAATATCTTGCTTGAGGAGCAAGGTTTGTGTTCCAAAAATACTATAGCTAGACAAGGAAATTAAATAATAAACTAACAATAAAAGATGTCGGGCCACGGCTTAGTTGGTCGTTTGGGCTTGTGGCTTGGGGTCCGAGGTCCCTATTAACTCCCTCCCCGATAACAATCGCCTTGTCCTCAAGGCGGATATGAAGAAAATGCAGCAGAAGATCAACTTTATAACTCCATGTTCTAAAGCTCGAAATTGAAGCAACACACAGGTACCACAAGCCATGTATCCTTCTTTTGCAGCTGATTGCCTAGCTTCCAAGCTTGCCATCTCTGCTCCAATTTGATCTTCTAGCCCTTCATTTGCACTCTCTAAATTAATTGACGACTCGGTCTTGATGCTAGGATTCTTACTTGGATTGTATACTGCTCTTGTACTCCCTTTAACTAATAAATGGGCTTGAATCATTAGCAGCATAACGTTGAGAACAACCTCTTCAAACTCTCTTGAGATTGCATTTGCTTCCCTACATATGTCTGCTATAGCAGCAACCCAAGTTCTCCCCGTTCCTAGACCAGAACCACCTCCAATGATGACGAAAAGTCGCGGTGGCCATGAGCCGAACTTCAGAGAACCCGTCACACCTATCGTGAACTCCAACAAACACCTGGCAACCCCATCTGCCTCATCAAGCGTAGAAACACCACAATGATAAGCAATCATGCCCTCTCTCGTAGTGAATAATCGAATCAGCGAAAACTGATTTTTGTTAAGAAGCCATGGACGAGAGAAGAACCCATCGATAACTAGCTCCCCATCTATATTGTATCCGAGTAGGAGTGGCTCGTCCTCAATCGGAAAGCAAAGGTCTACGCCTCCTGATTCCTGCAAGGCCTTAGTCACATCAACTGCTTGAACTTTTACGGCACTCGAGAGACATGACCGCATAGTATAATTGTCAAACTCATCAAGCAAGCCAAAACACTGAATGTTCGGCCCAATTATAAGCCTCGATCTCGGCAGACCAATGTTGTAGAAGCTCCTGTTATCAACGAACAGACATCCCTTTTCATTATCCCCACAAGCTGCTATCCCAAAATCGAGCGATAGATCATTCTCGACATGGTCTCCTAACTCCCTGGAGGCTGCATGGATTTCCCCACCTAAGTTTGCTACAACATCAATCCAGCTACTCTCTTCTTCTGATTTGAAACCATCTACCATGATTACATTATTATCAACTTCCGTCAAATGATCAAAAATGGCTGCATGAAGCAAAACTAGAAACACCCTGCCTTTTTTCCTTTTCAAAACATCAGAGAGGTCAAGCCATATGCAAAAAAATAGCAATTGCCAAAATGCAAATTGGTAATATTCATCAGCAAACAAACCTTCATCTCCATCAGCAACTAAATTATTTTCACTGGTTAAACTTGGACCTTTATCAGCTTCACCAGCTCCATTTCCCCCACCCAAAATATCATCTTGACACTGTTCTGTAAAGTCAGGAACGAAGGAAATAGTAGTTTGTAGCTGCTTGTAATCTCCATTAGTCTCTGATCCGTTTCCTTCCTTATCATGAGGCAAAATAGTTGCATCACCCTGTCCAAGCTCAAAAGTAGGGAGTAGTTGTGATGCCACTAAAGAAGCAAATCCATTTGACGACTGCAGAGCTAGAATGAAATCGGTAAACCAGAGAGTGCTGTGCGGAGCATAGAGCAGAATATATGCCATCTGCTCGAAAATTTCATCCCCATCTGCAGCAGAAACTCGAAAATCATCAGATATGTACCATTCAGTGGAGTGTAAGCGAATGAAGATGTAGTAATGACCAGCCTTAGATGTATCTCCTTTGTGCACTACATTAGCATAGAGCTCGGAATTAGAATGCCACCTGAGAACAGAAAAAGGGGCGTAAAATTGCCTGCTCAGCTTGGTGGAGAGGAGGCAGCTGACAGATATTTGGTGATAAGGCTGTTTCATGTTCTTCCCCTGTTGCTTCGTCATTTTGGCCGTAAAATGGTCCAACAATATCTCCATCTCAAGATTCAGCGGACACGGGGACGGAACTTGAGATTTGACTGATCCCGTCTGTAAGCAAGTAGGAATGCTTTCATCTACATGTTGAGATCTCATTCCTCGTTCAAGGTCAGCTGTAACAGAATCTTCATCTTGCTTTTCCCGATGAGGAAGCTCCAAACCATGATTTACTAAGTAGTCCATCTTCGCACCATCTTCTACTCCATAATCTTCACCGTTCACATTCATGATAACAGTAAAACTGAGTACACGCGGAGGGATTGAGCGACCATCGGCGGTGAGTGTTTGTTCCAATCTGAACAAGTTTTGATCACCAACACCGAGTAAATTTTGTTGCTCGAGACATGACTCCGTATAATCACTATCGGATGGTGTAGGAGTTGCCACATATTGTGCATCTATTTGTGCAGATTCAACAGCAAGAAGAGCAGCATCACCATCAACCTCGTGGCTAGAAAACTCGCACAACTTAAGAGCCTCGTCGCTAGGATCAGTCACAAAAAGTGAGTCTGTAACAAGTTTTGATGCAATAGAGAGAAAACTCCATCAGAGGGAGCGCCGACATTGCTAGGGACAACAACAGACACCAATTCCAATGCAAATTTTTGTGAAACAACATCGACGTCCATCACCTCGTTAGGAATACCAGCACACAACGAACTGCCACCTAATTGCTCTTCATCGTCGACCTCCACAGTGAATCCCGGAGCAAAATGGTAACGGACTGCCAATAGAAAATCGTCCCACACTTTGCCTTTATTGTTTGCCTCCCAGTACGTCATCCACTCCGATGCTGGATGATCAAACAAGAATTGGGTCAGGTATAAACGATCATGGAGCGGCATGTACTGATTATTGTAGTAGTGTTGGATTTTATAAATCCAATCCTGAGCATTTTCGCCGATAAAGCGAGGGGGATCGACGCGAAGGCGCGGTAAGGGCTCTGCCTTGAATCCCGGCGGCGGCTGTGTGATTGACGGGGGAAGTGTCCAACACCGCGGAGGCTCTGCAACTGGATGCTGGGCCGGCGGCCGAGTGTGCCACGGTGGATGTGAAGGTGAGCGCTCGGCAAGGCTGTCCGGAGGCTCCTCGGTCAGTGTATGACGTCTGAAATTGGCTAGAAATTCGCCATGAGCAGCAACCAGTTGGCGCAAGTCCACGAGGATCTCACGGAGAGCATGTTGTTGTAAAGATTCCTGGAGAAAAGCCATGGAAACAAGCGGTGGCTGCGTGGCTGTGATGATTGGAGTATGGATTGAGATTGTGAGGATTTTGTCGTGAGTTTTGAGAGATTTGGATGGAGGAAGAGTAAACAATGGAAGCACCAGTTGATAGGATGTTGTATCCTATCGATCAGTAATAGAGCACTCGAACGATTACGAAGAACAAGATAAACCCTAGTTGAAGTGCTAGGGGGCGATTTCCGCCAGAACCGGAATGAGAATAAGTTTATACTTTATTTCTCAATGTTTTCGACTCTCTAATGGACTCTAGTATTTATAGAGTCCTGACCCTGCTTGATTCGACTCTACGATTCGGGAAAGAATCAAGAAGAAAACCCGAAAAGATTTATATAAATCCTATGCTAAAATACAGTAAATATCTTGCTTGAGGAGCAAGGTTTGTGTTCCAAAAATACTATAGCTAGACAAGGAAATTAAATAATAAACTAACAATAAAAGATGTCGGGCCACGGCTTAGTTGGTCGTTTGGGCATGGGGTTCGAGGTCCCTATCAGTAATCTATTAAATATGGACAAAAAACATACATTTTGGACCAGAAGCTAATATACGAGATTAATTTTAGACTTTAGTCTAAAAATAATCAGAATCATTTGGTAGAAGGAAAGTACCTCCCATGTTGTGTCAAAAGAGCTTTTGCAGTCAAGAAATATGGCTCCTATCAAGGCTTCAAATATGTCTGCCAACACTTTTGGGGCATCAATTAAACCTGGTGAATGCAAAGGATATTTTGCGATTGCCTCTCTAAATTCTTCTATCTAAATACAATAAACAAATACCATGCGTTACGCATTTATTTCACACTATATAAAATACCTATTAAAATTCAAGAATTATATTACAACTTCCTTCCTTTGAAAATAAAAATTATTCCATTTTAATTCAACTCTTAAAATTAGAAATTTTCTATTTTACACAATATTTTTCTTTTTAATGAGACTCATTCTCAATAGTATGAACGACCTCAACAATTTATAAGAATTCCCAAACAACTTGTGTCTTTTTAAACAAAAGTCAAATTTATTGGCTTACCAATTCAAACACCTGCCAAATTTATAACGCGTCGTCAAATTAAGTACTAGTAAAATTAGGTATTCAGTTACAATTCTCAGTTTATAAAAAAAAATAAAATTAATTCGGGATTTGTTCAAACTTCAAATAGTAGTAATTATTTAAAAAAAAACTTACTTGGGGCTCAAGTAAAAATATGTTATCGCGTAGAAATTCGTGCAGCCCGAGCTTCATGGTGGCACGTGCGAGCTTCTCGGTGTCCACGTTGGCATATCGGAGCCTGGTCAGCATACCCGGGTCTTTGGTGACCGCAAAAGTCAAAATCGCATCACCAATATAGGCAAGACGGTCCAGCGAGGAGCAGCTCTCCTTGTAGGAGTGGTGCGTGAACGCTTGCTGCAAGATCATCGGGTTGTTGAATTCGTACCCGATGATCTCTCGAATATCATCCACCCGCCTAGAGATCTCTTCTCGCCCTTGTGAGAGAGAGAGAGGGATTGGAACGAAACAAGCACCTCTTCTTCTTTCATGACTATCCAATCTGTGATAATTTGAAATTCCTATCTACAGATTTATATACTAAAAATAATTGGCAAAAATAGCATGAAAAGGGCAGGAGTTTTGAAGTGTAATTCAAAGAATATATAGTTTTTTAATGCGCTGCCCCAAGTAATTACTCAATGAGAATAAGTCTTAATTAAGGTAATAAAATTTTAACCAGGGTAAATAAGTTTTATTTAGGAAACATTCATTATACCACTTTTATGGACAATTTTATTATCTTAATTATGAATATTACATAATAATCGCATATACCTTCAATAAAAATATATAATCATACAACAACACTAGTTAGTGTTTTTATGGGTATGATTTTCGTTTTCTTATTTATTTATTTATATATAAATCTATGTAATTGAATAACTTACCTTACTATATAAAATACGGCATGGCTATAATTTAATTTTTCTATCTTTTTCAGTGCATATGAACAAGTATATATTCACTCTGGTAGCTTAAGATGCAAATCAAAGTTAAATTATTGTCATATTTTATATATTTTTTTATTTATTAATTAATTTATTTATATACATAAACAGATTAAAAAAAGAAGATATACTAATAAAATAACAATAACAAGTGTTGGTAAATATGCAATATAGTATATATAGGAGGTTAAAAAATATTGGTAATTTTGATTATACGGTTTTTCATAAAAATGGTTTAATAAATTTTGCACGTCTAATTGATCGTGGGCTTTTTTATATTATTTCTCAAAAATTTATTGGTTGGAAACAACATCTCATACTAGTATCACTATGATATGGAGCCACTACTGAATTTTTTTTCTCATTAATTACTGTTATTAAGTGCATGTTATGTGGCGTTTCTCTTTATGGCGATCAAAATATTGTAGCAAATACTTCATTCGATTCATAAAAATAATTTATTTCATACTTTTGATAACTTCTTGCTTTCTAATAAGAGGTGGATCCATTCTCCACTAACATACTCCAATAACTTTTTTCTTCTATCATTCTTCTACATACTATCTCCGTGCTTTAAAATGAAAATCATTTTCATTTTAGTCAGTCCATTAAAAATATAAAAACTTTCTAAGCTTTTTATTTTAGAAAATGATCCATTAAAACTCGCGTTTCAATTATTTTTCCACTATATTAGTGGAGAAAATACAATACAGAATAAAATATATAGTAAAGTGCAACCTACAACTGAAACTATCGTTTTATTCAGTATCTATGTGCAATTTGAAGGCTTAACAAACCACCTGTTTAAATACAAGCAACTGTATAATACACACAAACAAAAAATCTACAAAAAATAAATATAGAAATACATACATGTATAATACATTACAAGATGGATTCTCCGATAGATGCTCATCTCTAGGTGTTACCTCCCAGACATGAGATTCAAGAGGTTCTGGTTGCCGTAGAAATTGCCAACATCCCAATTATCCATCGATGACGACAGCGTCATCAATGCAACCACGATCGAACGCATGCTCGGTCGTAGTTGTGGATTCTCATGAGTACAAGCTTTGGCAAGCTGTGCAACCTATGATCACATCGATACCTCATGATCACAAACACAAAACTACAACGACACAAAAAAGAGAAATGAAAAACAGTTTTTAGAGATACTGACTTTAAGGACAGAATCGAGCGGGTAGTTATCCCCGAGTCTAGGATCGATCAGCTTCTTCAGATCCTCAGTCGGGTCGGGCTGAGTTAGAGTGTCTTCAAACTACAGGAACAAGGCGTATAAATAGCCAAGTCTAGCATTGACAACAACAACAAAGTCTAAGAGAGTCGAGCAACTTACCAAAGCAACAAGGCCCCTCGAGTCTGCTGCATTCCCGTTTTGCTTAACTATAGCCTCCTTTGCTGATATCAGCTCGTAGATCACGACACCAAAAGCATACACGTCGACTTTGGGGGAAACATCACCATATTGTGCATACCTGAATGAATTCACAGTCCTTTAGACAGTCAAAAACCTAAGGACTCTTGGAATTTATTGCAGTTAAATCAACCAACTATAGGATCAGCAGAATCAATCATTCGTATCTGGTGATTTTCTTGATTTTTGGAACTAGCTTTATTCAATAAATCAGATAAGAATTGTGCAGAGCAGTCAGACTAGCCCAAATGGGATCGATAAACGTTAAGAGGATCGGAGAACCTACTCGGGAGGCATGTAGCCGAATGTACCCACAAGCCGCCCCGTTGGTAGTGAGTTACTTCCGACATCAGTAAGTTTCGCCAAGCCAAAATCTGCAACCTGCAGAAAAAATCACACCGTTGATTTATAAACAAGTTGTTAGGTTTGGCTAATATACGTATGCTAGAGTCCCAACCTTGGCATGCGAATTCTTGTCTATCAAAATATTTGCTGGCTTGATATCTCGATGAATGTACACAGGGACCGTGTGCTCATGGATATATTCGAGACCTCTAGCTGAATCAAGAGCAATTTGTATCCTAGTCGACCAAGGGAGCGGCTCCCTGCCTGCAAAATTTGACAGTAAGAAAAACGTGCTCCACAAATTCTACTACTGTCTGAACTCATCATCCATACCAGATCCTCGGAGATGCTTGCTTAAGTTTCCATTCTCAATGTATTCGTACACAAGGAAAAGAGAGCCCTCGGTACAGTATCCTATCAGGCGCACCTGTTGGCAGCGATCATATGTAGATTAATCACACAGTCACTGTAGATTCTTTTCCCTACCTTACAAGCTACGAAACTAACAAACAAAACCAATTTGCACAAAAGAATAGTAAGAGAGCAATTACCAGGTTGAGGTGATGAACATTCGTCAAAACTTTCAGCTCAGCGAGAAACTCGTTAGTCGCTTGCATATCCATTTTCTTGATCGCTGCTTTCTGCACAGAAGAGAAACTTTTGTAGCAAACACTAGGAACTGATTATGCAATGGAACTTTTCTTCAAATGGATATCGGGCATGGTTAGGAAAAATAGAGAAGAATAAGTGTTTATTGTATATTCCTTGATGAATATGTTCTACATATGCTTCCCCTTTTTATAGGTGTCATACAATATTCATATATGGAATACTATTAATGCTATCAATCTACTCCTCTAATTCTATTCCATGATTTCTGCAGTATCATTGGTGATTGATACTCCTCAATCTTCCCTTGTTTAGCATAATTGATACTCCTCAATCTTCCCTTGTTTAACACTCCCCCTCAAGTTGAGTGGTGAGATCTCCAAAACTCAACTTGCACAATACGCTCGTGAGACTTCTCGAGTTAACAGCCTTGGTGAGAATATCAGCTAGTTGATATTCAGATCGAACGAATGGTAGCTCTACTGCTCCATTTTCAATGTTCTCCTTGATGAAATGTCTGTCGACTTCGACATGTTTCGTCCTATCATGTTCTACTGGATTTTCGGATATGCTGATGGCTGCTTTGTTATCACAGAAGAGTTGACTCTTTTCTAAAGTGAGTCCAATCTCCTTCATTAGTCTTCTTAGCCACAGTATTTCCATTAGCCCACTTTTGATCCCTCTGAATTCTACTTCGGCGCTTGATAATGCCACTACTTTTTACTTTTTACTTCTCCAAGTGAATAGATTACCTTCAACAAAGGTTAGATAGCCCGCTGTCGATCTTCTGTCAACTGGGTTGCTTGCCCAGTCAGCATCCGTGTATCCATGCACTCCTCGGAATTCATTCTTCTTGAACATTATTCCATGTCCGACCGTTCCCTTGAGGTACTTAACTATTCTCAATGCGACTTCATGATGATCCTTCTGTGGTCGATGCATGAACTGACTCACAATTCCGACGGCGTAGGCGATATCAGGTCTAGTGTGGGATAGGTAGATGAGCTTCCCTACCAGACGTTGATATTGACCTTGGTGTGCAAGCTCAGCTCCCTCGGAGATCTGCAGTCCATGATTAACTAAGATTGGTGTATCCGCAGGTTTGCAATCCAGAAGTCCTGTCTCAGCTAGGATGTCTAGTGTATACTTCTTCTGCCTCAGGAAAATCGCTCATTCAGATCTGAGTACCTCTATTCCCAAGAAGTACTTAAGATTTCCCAAGTCCTTCATCTCGAATTCTTGGGACAGACTTCCCTTGAGTCTTTCGATCTCATCTTCATCGTCTCCAGTTATGATCATGTCATCCACATAGATGATCAAGCACGTAATCCGGCCTTCTCGCCTCTTCAGGAATAATGTATGATCCGAATGGCTTTGTTTGTACCCATATTTTGTCATCGCCTCGGTGAATCTTCCAAACCAAATTCTTGGGGATTGCTTGAGTCCATATAAAGTTTTCTTCAGTCGACACCCTTCTCCTTTCTTGTACCCCTGTGAGAATCCTGGTGGTGCTTCCATGTATACTTCTCTCTTTAGTTCCCCATGGAGAAAAGCATTTGTGACATCAAATTGATGTAGTGGCCAGTCTCTGTTCGCAGCAACGGACATTAGCACTCGGATCGTGTTCATCTTTGCTACTGGAGAGAATGTGTCATCATAGTCTACCCCATAGGTTTGGGTATACCCCTTTGCTACCAATCGTGCCTTGTACCTTTCTACGTAACCATCTGGTCGGCGTTTGATAGTGAACACCCATTTACACCCGACTGCCTTCTTTCCGTCTGGTATCATGCACTTTTCCCAAGTATTGTTCCTCTCTAGTGCCCCCATTTCCTTTAGCATGGCTTCTCTCCAATGCCTATGTCTCCAAGCCTCTTCCACCGTGCAGGGAATTTCTTCTTCCTCATAAAGTGCTGCTTCAAATGCATGTGCCATTTCGGATAGTTGCCCTTTTGCCATATTTGCAATTGAGTACTTAGCCTTCTTGCCTAATATTTCAGGGCTGTATCTTTTTGGTGGAATTCCTCGGTTGGATCTCGGTGGTAGTATTTTGTATCCTCCAACTCCTTCATTCATCTGTTCTTCTAGTAAGTCGCAGATTTCTGGTTGAGCTCCATTGTCTAGTTCGGACTCATTATCTGTTCCAGGGTCAGTTTCATACGATGTAGGAACATTGTCACCGATATTTCCACCTTTAGAAGGAGTATCGAGAGTACTTACAGCGGATATCAGTAAAGGGTTTTCTTGGGCGATGTCACTGATCGGTGGTCCGGGTTGTACTATTTCGTTGATGACTTCCTTTGGTGGGCCAGGTGGGCCTGCTGCTGAAGGATTTAACCGACTTAGTAGGTCACTATCACTCTCCCCCTGACTAGTAAGGCGGTTAAAGAAGTAGTCTGTTTCGAGGAAATCACAGTTCATGGTGGTAAACATGCGTTTAGATTTAGGATCAAAGCATCGGTATCCTTTCTGGGAAGCCCCATATCCCACGAAAACACACTTTATGGAACAAGGTGATAGTTTGGTACGTTCATGCTTAGGGATGTGGACAAAAACGGAGCATCCAAATACTCGAGGCTGAAGAGTTAGGGGCAACGGAATTTGTGCTTGTGTTGAAAGGACTTCTAGTGGTGTCTTGAGGTTTAGTGTGCTAGAGGGTAGTCGGTTTGTGAGATATACAGATGATGCAATAGCTTCGGGCCAAAAATTTCTGGGGGTGTTGGATTCAATTAGCATTGCACGTGCCATTTCCAGAAGAGTATGGTTTTTTCTCTCAGATACACCGTTTTGTTCAAGGGTATATGGACATGTAGTTTGATGGATTAGACCCTTATCGTGACAGAAGGTTTTCATGCTCAAGTTTACAAATTCTCCCCCGTTGTCGGACCTAAGGGTCTGTATGTTTTTCTGAAATTGGGTTTGTACCAGGGTGTAAAAGTGTTTAAAATGATCGAAGACCTCATTTTTGTGTTTCATAAAGTAGACCCATGTCATGCGAGAGCAATCATCTATGAAGAGAAGAAAGTATTTAAACCCTTGTCCCCCTATAACCGGAGATGGACCCCACACATCAGAGTGGACTAGAGAAAACAATGAATCAACTCGGGTGTTATTGGATTTATAAGAGTGTCTATGACTTTTGGCCAACACACAGGTTTCACAATACATTTCTTGACTAAATTTAGGAAAGAGAATTTTTAAATAACCCGAGGATGGATGTCCTAAGCGGCGATGCCAGAGCCAAGCTTCCCTCTCGGACGATCCACGAGTAAGCAAGGCAGTTCCCTGTTGATCTATCTCGTCCACATAATACAACCCGTTCCTTTCAGTGCCACGTCCAATAATTACCCCTGTTCTGATATCCTGCAAAAGGCAAAAGTTGGGTTGCATCAGGAGAGTACAGTTTAACTCTTTTGTCACATGGCTAATTGATAATAATTTGTGTGACATGGAAGGAACATATAAACAGTTGGATAAAGTCAAAGCAGGCGAAATTCTGACAGTTCCTGCTCCTTCCACAGAAGTACATTCTCCACTGGCCGTTTGGATATGAGTTTTTGGTGCCCTATGCATGTTAGAAATATCAGCAATATCATAAGTAATCGTATCGGTAGCTCCACAGTCAAAAATCCATTTGTCAATTTTATTTCCGGAGGAGGCTGATAGGGCCTAAGCTGTGGGCAGATGTTCGAGGACCTGAAATCTATTTTCACAAGATATATGGGCTGTTTGGGGATATCTTGAAGTTTTAGGATTAGGTTTGGCATTTTTCGAGATTCTGGGGTCGATTTGGGAATTTTTAAGAGTTGAGGGTTGTTTCTGCGGTTTTCCAGGGTCATGGGGGTGAATTTGTGTAATATTTTTGATGTGGGGTTTCTGGGGTAATAAATTAGAAGTTTGAGGATTAGAGATTAAATCTCGAACCCTAAAAGTACCTCCGTCTAGGTTTACCGCCTCCACATCCGGCTCGGCCTCTCCTCTGGCGATTGACGCTGTCCCGACCGCTGCTGTCCCGACCGCCGCTCCCTCCGTTCCGTTCCGGTTGGTAGTAGCGGCGGCGGCAGGTATTCCTTCACCTCCGGCCACGGCTGCAGCTGCCCGACCCCCTTTGAATGGCGTCGGAGATGAGTGGTGCTTTGATTTTCTTTCTTGCCACCATTCCGGGTAGCCGTGTAACTCGAAGCACGTCTCTCGTGTGTGCTTTCGCTTCCCACAGTGAGTGCACAACATTTTCGACTTGTCTTCCTCCGGTCGTCTGCTCCAATTTCCGCCATTCTCGCCGCTTCGTTGAGGGGGGTTGCGGTGTGCTGCCGGGGTTTTCTACGGCTGGGTTACTGCCAACCCGGCCCCAATCCCCTGTGCGCCGGAGTCTCCGATCTGTAGGACTGCGGATCTGGCGTCTTCTCGCCGGAGGGCAGCATATGCGGCCTCCACTGAGGGAAGTGGTTCTTGCCTCAATATCTCTTTCTTTATGCCTTCATATTTGCCGCTTATGGCTACGAGCAATTGGAACAGCCTTTGTTCTTGTTTCTCTTGGTTGTAAATCTCAATGTTTTCGGTGTATTTCATCCGATTTGGTTGTCTCCTATCAATGGAGATCCATAGATCATTCAACGTCGTCCATATATCCTCCAGGGATTCTTCCTTCTGTTTTAACGTTATTGCCTTTGCGTACAGGTCGTACACTTGAATCTTGTCTCCTCCGCTTGAATATGTGATCTCCAAACTCGTCCATATATCTTTCGCCGTTGGATACTGAGTCAGACGGCTGACTAATTTTTGTTCGACATTTTGGATCAACCACGTAAAAACGCAGTGGTCTGCCTGCTGCCATCTCTCGAAGGCTTGGTCGGTCCTTGCGGGGGGAATTGGAACTCCCGTGAGGTGAGATATCAATCCCCTTCCGCTGACTGCCGCCTTCATGACGACGGCCCATGTGGAGTAGTTTTCGCCGTTTAGTTTTTCTCCGATAACTAACGGTGATGAATCGATTCTGTGGGGTTCAAATTTTTGGTTTGGTGAGGCATCCGTGGTAACTATTTCTCTCTGGTTGTGCGCAATACTTGTGCGCATGAATTCGGCAAACATTCGAGCAAATTGCTCTGTTTCCGATGGCTTTGGTGGTTCATTGCTTTCTGACATGGTTTGGGGTTTTGGCAGGATCTGCCGGGTTTTAGTCGAAGGGTTCGGGATTGGTCCGAGACAGTGATGAGACTACTCTGAGTCTCACCCCTGCTCTGATACCATCTTCAAATGGATATCGGGCATGGTTAGGAAAAATAGAGAAGAATAAGTGTTTATTGTATATTCCTTGATGATTATGTTCTACATATGCTTCCCCTTTTTATAGGTGTCATACAATATTCATATATGGAATACTATTAATGCTATCAATCTACTCCTCTAATTCTATTCCATGATTTCTGCAGTATCATTGGTGATTGATACTCCTCCATCTTCCCTTGTTTAGCATAATTAATACTCCTCAATCTTCCCTTGTTTAACAACTTTCAGACTTCTTTTCAGGTTAGGGTTGATGAAATAAAATCAAATATACTCACCTCGCCTCGAAGCTCAGCGTAGTAAACAGCACCAAATCCACCTTCACCGATCTTATTAGCCAGGCTGAAGTTTTCGGTTGAGCTAGCAAGTTCTTCATATGAAAACTCAACAGATTTTTCAACAGTAATGCCAAGAGCTGGAGATGCACTAGCGCGAGTACTACCAGAATCTTGTGGTTTGAAATTAGAGGCGTCGGTACCTAATCAAGCAGATGTAAATAACCAACCAGCAGAGCTATATACGGCTCACCAAGCAATTAAGGGGCAGTTTAATTTGAGCAATAAGATGTAAAGATAAAAATCTTCCAATCGAATCCGCCAACTTAACCTTCAAATACTCAATCATAGTACTCCCTCCGTCCCATAAAGATTGTCTCACTTTGACCGGGCACGGATTTTAAGAAATGTAATAAAAAGTGAGTTGAAAAAGTTAATGGAATGTGGGTCCTACTTTTATATATTAGTTTTATAATAAAATGTGAGTATGAATGAGTCAGTGGAATATGTGGTCCACTACGTAAAAAAAGTGAAATGTAACAAATTTTGTGGGACGGACGGAAATGGAAAAATGGGACAATCTTTGTGGGACGGAGGGAGTAATTTCTATCAATCTACATAAATTATTACCACCATGAACCTCACAAACATACATAGAAAAAATCTTCTTTTGTGATCCACAAACAATAGAAAAAAATAGCAATGCAGCCAACAACATGCTAAAGTTCTTTGCTCATAACCGCATCACTTTACTAGTTTTCAGCAAAATCATATCAGCCTAAACTCAAACGGAAAGCATTTGCAAGCAAGCACAACTAGACCACACGTTGCCAATTCAACGATCTGGGAAATCGCAACAGCAAGTTCAATGCAACTGACCTTCAGATGCTGAGAGTAACTTCATCTTCTCCTCGTTCTTCTTCCTCCGCAGCACTACATATACCCAACCAGAAACTACCACTACCCCAACTACTACTGCAATCACTATCCCAGCAATGGCGCCACTAGATAGTCCTAAATTAGTGAAAACCAGCAGTTATAAAATAAAAAATCAACAACAATTTCAGAGATGAATAATATACTTGATAGCAGAAACCATTTTAAGAGGAGAAGACCAAACCACCTTTGCTGCAAAAAAATGAAAAAGATTGTATAAGTATAAGACTTTTACATAATATGCTCATAAATGTGCATAAAACAGCAAAAGGAAGCACAAAATTAATAAGTACTACAAGATAAAAGATATAAAGCTACCTGCTCACTATAGGCGGAAATGTCCCACTTTGATCTGCAAAGAAATCAAGATAATCATCGGAGTGAAACATATGGATAATAGATTCCGGCTTTCACACCAATAACGAACTTCAAATCTGCTGGCATTACTTAACTTTTTGTTAGAAAGGAAAATATGTAAGTAAGGAAAATAGGTAAGCAAGGAAAAGAAATTAATTAGGGAATGAGTATTAGGGAAAATCTTGCCATTTTTATGTAACCCTTGGCCTATTTAAAAGAGGCGTACCTATTGTAATTGAATGAACAAGTTGAATGAATAATACTCATATCTTTCAACATGGTACCAGAGCAAAGGCTCAGAACAAAATCATCATAGCCTAATACCTTTCCCGACCAAGAAGGCGGTTATTCCCAACCTGCAACATGTCAGACGATGAAGAGAAACCAAATATGGAGGAGACACGATTAAAGATGAGTAAGAATGTTACTCTAGCCGTTAAACTCAACGGGATGAATTATCCTCTATGGAAACGGCCGATGAGAGTAGCCATCGTGGGAAGACGAGCAAACAGGTATATCACCGGTACGCCGCAGCCGCCGGAACCTGGAATGAAGGGGTACACAGAATGGGAGGAAGTCGACATGACAGTGTTCTCATGGATAATTGACAACGTCGAAACAGAAATTGTTGTCGACTTTGCACATCACCAAACCGCGCAAGCTCTGTGGGAGAGCCTACAAACTACATTCGAAAGTACTGCAGATCCATATCTGTTGTATGATCTAGAGGAAAAGGCAGGCCGAATTGTGCAAGGGAACACGGGCTAGAAACATATTGGCGACATCTCCACGGAATCTAGGTCGAAATTGACCGATGCCAACATCAACCTGTGAATTGCTGCGACAAGGGGATTAGCCAACTTCGAACGTATGTAGCAATTCCAAACCACGATCAAAATTCTTAGATCCAATAATGGTAGGGAATTTGTTAACAAGACATGACCGATTTTTTTAAAGAAAAGGGGTTAGTTCATCAAACTACTTGTCCTTACACTCCTGAACGAAAGAATAGGATAATCCTAGAGGTCACGAGAGCCCTGTTTTTTTATTCAAATGTTCCTAAATTTTTATGGCCTGAAGCTGTTGCCACTGCTGTCTACCTGATTAATCGTTTGCCTACAAAAATTTTGGGTATGAAAACTCCTTTGCATACTCTCGCATCCCTTACTGATATTCCCCCACCTCTCACACTTCCGCTCAAAATCTTTGGTTGTTCCGTTTATGTGCATGTACCGAAATACGAAAGAGGAAAATTTTCTGCATGTGCAATAAAATGTGTTTTTTTGGGGTATGGGATAAATCAGAAGGGCTATCGATGCTATCACCCGGGGTCTAGGAAGGTTATAACAAGCATGAATTGTAATTTTCTACAAAGTGAGTACTTCTATCACACCCAACCTCGGGGTCGGGGGGAGAGTGCTATTCAGGGGGAGGGTGTTGTTCAGGGGGAGAGTGATAAAATTGGACCCCTCAGTTCGCCGATGCCACATCCAAGTATCTCGATCGTGGAACCAACAGAACAAGCTAGTGTCACCGCCGAGTCAGTCACATCTGCTGTAGAGCCTCCTCAACCGCCCACGCCAGAATCGAGTCCTCCTCCAGTGATATCTGAGGTAATTCCTGAAACTAGCTCAGATAATACAGTTATTACCCCTGACACTTTTGGTGTAGACGAGAATGAGAATGCAGCAATTGATGGTGATACCGGCCGCTATATACTCCTCAACAGAACTACTCGTGGGGTCCCGGCTAAGAGATACATTCCTAAGAGGATTAGTAGAAGCCGATATTCTATGGCGAATCTGGCTAAAGCAAATCTAACAGAGATGGCTAGGGCGTTTGAAGCAGCACTTTACGAAGAAGAAGAAATCCCATATACGGCCGAGGAGGCTATGAAAATTGCTCACTGGTGAGAAGCAATGCTAGTAGAAATGCGGGCTCTGATGAAGAACAATACATGGGAAGTATGTCTTAAACCTAATGGAGTTCGAACTGTGGGATGCAGATGGGTCTTCACTATCAAACGGAGGCCAGATGGGTCGATTGAAAGGTATAAGGCGAGACTTGTGGCCAAAGGATACACTCAGACTTATGGAGTTGATTATGCTGAAACATTCTCACCGGTAGCAAAGATGAGTACTATTCGAGTGCTCTTCTCAATAGCGGCAGTCAGGGAATGGCCACTACATCAGTTCGACGTGACAAACGCATTCTTACATGGGGAACTGAAGAAGCCCATTTACATGGAGCCACCACCTGGATTTGTTGGAGATTTCGAAGGAGGAAAGATTTGCAAACTAAAACGAACCCTATATGGGCTAAAGCAGTCACCTAGAGCTTGGTTTGGGAGATTCTCTGAGGCAATGAAGAAGTATGGGTATGAACAAAGCAACTCTGATCATACATTATTCTTGAAGAAAAGAGAAGGAAAGATCACATGCCTCATCATCTATGTAGATGACATGATTCTCACGGGAGATGATGAAGAGGAAATAAGCAAGCTAAGGAAGAATTTGTTTGCAGAGTTTGAAATGAAGGACTTGGGATTACTAAAGTACTTTTTGGGTATAGAAGTGCTAAGGTCAAAGAAGGGGATCTTCATCAGTCAGAGGAAATATGTACTTGACTTGTTAACCGAGACAGGACTACTGGACTGTAAGCCAGCAGATACTCCTATGGTTCAGAATCATGGTCTGCGGACAGTTGAAGGAGCTGAAGCCACTCACCGCACGAGATATCAACGTTTAGTTGGGAAATTGATATACCTATCCCACACTAGACCCGACATAGCTTATACAGTTAGAGTAGTTAGTCAGTTTATGCATGCACCTCAAGTAGCTCACTGGGAAGCAGCACTGAGGATTGTTCGATATCTGAAAGGGACAGCGAACCATGAGATTCTATTCGAGAATCATGGACATTTAGAGATTCATGGGTTCACGGATGCTGATTGGGCAGGGAACCCAAATGAAAGAAAATCAACTGCTGGATATTTTACCTTTGTGGGAGGAAATCTTGTCACGTGGAGAAGCAAAAAATAGAAAGTGATAGCCTTGTCAAGTGCAGAAGCTGAATTTCGAGGGATTAAGAGTGGGTTGACTGAGATTCTGTGGCTGGGGAAATTGATGACTGAGTTGAACTTAAACTCACAGAAGTCATGTAAGTTGTTCTGTGATAATAAGGCGGCAATCAGTATATCTGAAAATCCAGTTCAGCATGATCGGACAAAACATATCGAGGTGGATTGACATTTCATCAAGGACAATATAGAGGCCAAGACAGTAGAACTTCCTTTTGTGAGATCTGAAGATCAGTTGGCGGATATACTCACGAAAGTTGTCGATGCAAGAAGCTTCCATGAGGTATTGGGAAAGTTAAGTATGGGTAATCCCATTACTTAACTTGAGGGGGAGTGTTAGAAAGGAAAATATGTAAGTAAGGAAAATAGGTAAGCAAGGAAAAGAAATTAATTAGGGAATGAGTATTAGGGCAAATCTTGCCATTTTTATGTAACCATTGGCCTATTTAAAAGAGGCGTACCTATTGTAATTGAATGAACAAGTTGAATGAATAATACTAATATCTTTCAAACACTTTTAACTTAATCTAATTTTGATAATGAGCTTGGATTCCAGCAAATGTTGCCATCAATATTCAAACCACTTTCGGTTGATTAGATGTGCAATTTCAGGGGATTTCAAGTAGCATATCAACATTGAATTGAGCAGAAATCCAACTCTTAGCAAAAACATGTGAAATTCAAGATTACGCAATTATCAGGCATACTTTTAGGTTGGCATGCAATATGAGACTCTGATCAAAATTAAGTAATTTACATAGTAGAAGTACTATATTAGTTCTAGTACAAACAAGAAAACCACACCAGACTTTTACATCAGCTCAAACATTCAACAACAAATACGTGAACATTTATAACTAGAAATTCATATAATTAAATTTAAAATTATGGAGTATTAAGAAAATAAGTTACTGACCTCTTCCTGGAATATACACTAATCCACTGCCTGAGTTGAAATTAGCTGAAGGATTAGGGTGTCCACTATAAGGCGGACACGCCCAATAGCCCCGCCCCAGTTTTTGTCCATAGCCCCAATTTTGTTGTACATAGCCCCAAAATTCTATTTCCGCCACTATACTGGACACCTCCAATAGCCCCCAAATTTAATAATCAATTTTCATCTTTAAATATTTTTTAGTTTCAATCAAGTGTAATTTAAATAATCGCAGTGTAAATAACTAGAATACGAGGTAATTAGGGCCGAATATTCGTTGTATTGCAAACCGGTAAAATTATACAACGAATAATTAAAATAAAATACAATTACAAAACTCCGCCACCGTCTACTCGGTGTCGGAGTCGGCTTCCTCGTCTTCCTCTTCTTCTTCTTCTCCTCCTCCTCTCTCGCTGCTGCCGGCCGCGGTATCCCCAGGCGCATTATCAACCAACCCCAGTCGACTCTCAATCCGAGTGATGAGCCTCTTGTAGACGTTCCTGACGTACGGGCCAGTTTCCCCTGCGTATTTGTTGCATACGTCTTGCAGTTGTTGCATCAACTGCACGTCTATGGTATTGAACAAAACCTCGTGAGTTGCACCGTGGGCTGTGGGATTGGGGCGGATTGGTGGATGCGCGATCCGGATGCGCCCACCGATAGGCGGAAGCCACTTCTACCCCCTCTGGCGCTGCGGATAGAGGCCTGTTGTCCCATGGGCCGTCGTCGCCTAGTGTGAGTATCAGCTGGCTCTTCGACTTGCTCGTCGGACTGCTCGAACTCGTGCGAGCCGCTTCCACTGCTGTAGTCGCCGGCAAGGTTGTGCCTTGTGCGCTTTGGCCCAGGAGCTGTTCCCACCTCGTTCGCCACGATCGACCTGAATATCGGACAATCCGCGAGGACAAGATACTCTTCCCACAAGGTGAACTTCGGCCAGCCCTCCGTGTGGTATTGCCCCTCAGACAGGTTCTTGACATCTGCTGCGCTGCGGCCACTCTCAGCGTGGCGAAGGTTGTTCTCGTATATGGACGCGAACCGCTTGATCGCATGGAGAATCCTACCCCACTTTTTTCGGAGCTGTTCTGGGTCGCGAACCACAACATAACATAATATGCATCAACTGAACTACAATAGGTAAATAAAAAGCATCCCTCTCATCAACTAGATTCATCATATTTCGTGAAGCACCACGAAAAGCATCACCAAATGAAGACCTCTTTAAACCCCTTGACACTTCAAACACATTACCTTCGAAATCTGACAGGGAAAACACTCCATCAAATAGACCAAGTCGTGGATCACCACTCCTCTGATCAGATTGCATTTGCACCAATGTAGACCCCTTTTCCCACTCAATTCCCGAATGCTCTCTAGCATCGGAGATGCTAGATTCCCCATACCCAACAAAACACTTACTACGATCATCAAACCCCTCGTAGAGCTCATCATCACATTGAGCCACGAACTTCAGCTTCACCGTAGGCCTCAGAAACCAATTGAGCAGCCACGATAGTGACAGGCTATAATATGTCGAGATAGGTAAACCCACAGTCAGCTCACTCACTAGCGCATTTTGTCGAGCATGTGATAGGCATTCAGTCCCCTTGAGTTTATCCTGCTCCAATTCCCTCCCCTTCTTCACCTCCGTTGATTTCCCGTTGTGAGGCACAGACGTAAATATCTTCATCTCCTCTGTTTTCTGCAATGGAGTCACCGTTACCTCCAAAAATTGAATATCCTTGATTTCCTTCGACACTCTTGCGCAATCCTCCACTCTGATCTCCAAGGTTGTATCCATTTCTTCATGTCCCCTAATGCTATGTTGCTCCATTAGATCCTCATCAGCAATTGCTCGATCAACATCGATTAATTTCTAAAAATCCAGATTGTCGGAGAATTTAGGAAGCTCCACTTGTGATTTGCAGCTGCCGGAACTCGCATCCCTTGCCTTCATCGTCGAGCGCAGGTCTTGAAGTGACCTCAGTACCTTATCTAATTTCGCCTCTTGTTTTCGCTGGATTTTGCCGAAAGATGCCTCTATCCTCTCCCATAGACTCTCCCACTCCAACTCTAACTTCTCTGCCTCCGTCAATCGCGTCAACGACGTCATTTTCCGAGGAACGTTGGCTCTAGATACCATTTGTTGCGATTTCAGCTCAATCTCAACTGTAATTGCAACACTTCTTCCACACTTCACACACCAAAACCAGAGAGCACACCAAAACAACAATTTACGAAGACAAAATGCAGAAATCGAATGATATTGAATTGATAATCATCGGATAAAGAAATGAACGATACAACAGGAATTGATAACGATAAACAAGATAGAAGTAACCAAGGTAAATGCTAAAGATCCACGATCCTGGCCCAAGCGCTCAGCGCACACACCATTTTCATGAATCAATTGAAAAAAAGCCGCTACTTCTATTTATATTCTCCCTTCCTTCCCCTCTCTCTCTTAAGCTAACATGGCATCTGATGAATCTGCGAATTTCTGACGGTGATGAATGCTGGAAAATACAGATCACGACACAGAGATTTTACGTGGTTCGATTTACTGAGGTAAATCTACGTCCACGGGAAGAAATGAGGGCAGAGTTGTATTGCTTGATCTGTTTTCTTACAGCTTACAATACAGACTTGCTATTTTGTATTTGATCTCTAGAAAGCGAGAGAGTCTCACGAACTTAACCCTATCTATCTGATCTAGGTTCTATTTATACATTGAACCAAGATCGTGGCATGCAGCCATTTACTAGGTAGTGGGTGTCGTGGAGATCGTGGCGATCTTGCATGGGTCCACTATCCTGCATGAGTTAATGACTGCTTGACACCACTAAATAGATCGTGGGTGTAGTGGAGGTGGAAATCCTGCATGAGTCCACTATCTCCTAGTTCGGTCAAATACTGAGACCGAACTGCTGAATTATTGCCGAGCAGCTTTTGCCGATCTGAGAGTAGAGCTTGATGCCGACCTGAGAGCAGAGTTTGATTGGTTGGCTTTTACCGAGCTGTAGGCTGGGGCCGAACTCTTTGGTTGTGCCGAACTGAACTCTTTAGTCATGCCGGACTGATACTCTTTAGTCATGCCGAACTGATACTCTTTCTTGGGCTTTAGGCTGATGGGCTTTACTGCTGTTGGGCTTGTTTAGTACGTACTCCATCACTACCCCCCCCGGAAAGCGAAGTGAAGTACTTCGGCATTCTGGATAAAGGTACGGGGTAAGTTGATGTTTGTCCTCGGTCTTATGAAGTGAACTCTTCTTTGACCGGACTCGTCTTTGGTCTGATGAAATAAACATCTTTGACCGGACTCGTCTTTGGTCTGATGAAATAAACATCTTTGGCCGGACTCGTCTTTGGTCTGATGAAATAAACATCTTTGACCGGGCTCGTCTTTGGTCTGATGAAATAAACATCTTTGACCGGACTCGTCTTTGGTCTGATGAAATAAACATCTTTGGCCGGACTCGTCTTTGGTCTGATGAAATAAACATCTTTGGCCGGACTCGTCTTTGGTCTGATGAAATAAACATCTTTGACCGGGCTTGTCTTTGGTCTGATGAAATAAACATCTTTGACCGGACTCGTCTTTGGTCTGATGAAATAAACATCTTTGACCGGACTCGTCTTTGGTCTGATGAAATAAACATCTTTGACCGGACTCGTCTTTGGTCTGATGAAATAAACATCTTTGACCGGACTAAGCTTGTGTCCTAATTTGGCGAGTTTTATCGCTCGGATCGGACTTTCCGTTGTCCTAATTTGGGGATCGGACTTTCCCTTGTCCTAATTCGGCGAGTTTTATCGCGTGGATCGGACTTTCCCTTGTCCTAATTCAGGCAAGTTTTATCGCGTGAATCGGACTTTTGTTGCAGTTCGTTTCAGACGAAGTGCTTGATTTTTAAGCCGAATTGTGGTCTTGTATCCTCTTTAGAAGCTTGGACTTCACAATCGTTGGCTTATTGCAGCTCGTTTCAGACGAACTGCTTGTTTAAGCTGAATTGTGGTCTTGTATCTTCTGTAGAAGCTTTGGCTCACAATCGTTGGCTTGTTGCAGCTCGTTTCAGACGAACTGCTTGTTTAAGCTGAATTGTGGTCTTGTATCTTCTGTAGAAGCTTTGACTCGCAATCGTTGGCTTATTGCAGCTCGTTTCAGACGAACTGCTTGTTTAAGCTGAATTGTGGTCTTGTATCTTCTGTAGAAGCTTTGGCTCACAATCGTTGGCTTGTTGCAGCTCGTTTCAGACGAACTGCTTGTTTAAGCTGAATTGTGGTCTTGTATCTTCTGTAGAAGCTTTGACTCACAATCGTTGGCTTATATATGTTCTAAGAAGGGGATCAGCCTTCGAAGAACAAGATACCTCAGTAACATTTGTAAGAGACGACACGCACATAGACAGACAAAACGCATATAGACATAAAAAGCACATAGAGAAACAAAGACCCAGCAAACCAAATAAAGCACATTGACCGAACAGGACTCAAGACTGACTGACCGGACTGTCTCTTACAAATGGAACTTTTTGAGGTTGGAAATGTGCCATGTTCGGGGTACCTGTTCTCCTGACATGTGAACCAATTTGTAAGACCCTTTGCCGAGGACTTCTGACACCCGATACGGACCTTCCCATGTGGGTTCGAGCTTGCCCAGCTTTTCTGCTCGGCTTACTTCGTTGTTTCTCAAAACGAGATCTCCCACTTGAAATTGCAGCTTCTTCACCCTTTGGTTGTAATACCGGGCTACTTGCTCCTTGTACTTGGCTGCTTTTATGCATGCCAATTCTCTTCTTTTTTCGGCAAGATCTAGCTCGGCTCTCAGTCCGTCGTCATTCATTTCTGAGGAGAAATTTAGAGTTCGGGGACTGGGTACGCCGATCTCCACCGGAATTACGGCTTCAGTGCCGTACACCAGACTGTACGGAGTTTCACCGTTGGAGGTTGTGGGTGTAGTTCGGTAGGACCATAGGACTTGAGGGAGATTTTCTACCCATTGTCCTTTGGCTTGTTCTAACCGAGCTTTTAACCCTTTCACCAGGATACGATTTGTTACCTCCGTTTGTCCGTTTGCTTGTGGATGAGAGACCGAAGTGAACCGCTGTTGAATATTCAGCTCTTGGCACCAATTCTTGAACGTCTTGTCGGTGAACTGAGTCCCGTTATCCGAGATGAGGATGTGGGGTATGCCAAATCGGCACACTAAGTTCTTCCAGACGAAATCCAATGCCTTCGAGCTCGTTATCGTAGCTAATGGTTCAGCTTCCACCCACTTCGTAAAGTAGTCCACGGCAACGATTAGGAATTTCATTTGCCGAGGAGCTTGAGGAAGTGGTCCCACTATGTCTATGCCCCATTGCATGAAAGGCCAAGGGCTTTGCATAGTGGATAGATCGGTCTGCGGCATCCTTGGGATATTTGCATGGATTTGGCACTTCGGGCATGTCTTGACGAGCTGCACTGCTTCTTGTACCAAGGTTGGCCAATAATATCCCCATCTTAGAACTTTTTTAGCTAAAGCTCTAGCTCCGATGTGGCTGCCGCACGATCCTTCATGAACTTCTCTGAGGATGTAGTCCGTCTCTTCTGGTCCTACGCACCGCAATAACGGCTGGAGGTAAGACTTTCTAAAGAGGACTCCTTCATGAAGTTCGTACCGAAGTGCTCGGCACGTGATCTTCCGAGCTTCTCTCTTATCCTCGGGCAATTGTCCTTGATCCAGATACTGTAAGATCGGCGTCATCCAGTTCGGCAAGCTGGATACTGAATGTACCTCGGCTTCATCAATGCTTCGATGCATTAATTCTTCCGCCTTTGAGCTCGGATTTGAGGCCAACTTACTTAAGGTATCTGCTCGGCTATTTTCCGCTCTGGGAATGCGGATTATCCGAAAATAGGAGAAACTTCGGCTGATGCTTTGCGCTTTGTCCAAATACTTCTTCATTCTCTCGTCACGAGCTTCACTTGTACCCAACATGTGATTTACTATGACTTGTGAATCACAATGGACTTTGAGAGATTTGACGAGCAGACTTTGCGCTAACTGGAGTCCGGCCAGGAGGGCTTCGTACTCGGCTTCATTATTAGTAGTGGGGAATAGGAACCGAAGTGAGTAGGTTACCTCGTGTCCGTCGGGAGCGACAAGTAAAATACCAGCTCCACTTCCCATCTTGTTTGAAGCTCCATCTACGAATCCGCTCCAGCAGTCCGGCGGCTCTACTTCGGATTCCAAGGGCTGTGCTAGTTCGGCATTGGCAGAATTCTTCTGTTCGGCAATAACAGGAATTGCTTGATCGAACTTTGCTTCTGCAAGAAAATCTGCCAAGGCTTGTCCCTTGATGGCTTTCCGAGGTAGATACTCGATTGAGTGTTCTCCCAGCTCTATGGCCCATTTGGCGATTCTGCCTGATGCTTCTGGCTTGGTCAAAACTTGCCGAAGAGGCAGATCGGTTAAGACGCATGCCTTGTGAGCATAGAAGTATGGCCGCAGTCTCCTTGCTGCATTTACTAACGCCAGAGCAATTTTCTCCAGAGGTTGATACCTTGTTTCTGGACCTCTTAATGCTCGGCTTGTAAAGTAGATGGGAAACTGCTTTAGGCCTTCTTCTCGTACAAGCACCGCGCTAATGGTTTGATCGGATGCCGCTAAGTATAAGAAAATTACTTCGGCTTCGGTTGGAGCAGAGAGAATAGGAAGCTCGGCTAGATAACTTTTGAGCTCGTCAAAAGCCTTTTTCTGCTCTATGACTTCAGAGACGATTTAGTCTTCTCGGCAGGGAGAGCGTCAATAGTTAGGATTACTCCATCATATTGCGGCTCGTTATCGTCTTCGGGATCCTGTTGCCTTTTCGGATCCTGAGGAGCGCAGTTCGCACTTCCCTGCTTTTTGTTTCTTTTCGGCTGCTTGCTTTGGTATTTTTTTAATGTCCCTGCTTTCACAAGGGCGTCAATACCTGCAGCCAAATGTCGGCACTCCTCGGTATCGTGACCGTAGTCTTGATGGAAGGAGCAATATTGATCCTGAGGTCGGCGCGCGGCCGATTTCGTCATCCGCCTTGGTTTTTCGAACATATCGGAATGTAGTTCGAAAATTTCCGCTCTTGACTTGTTTAAGGGTACGAACTGAGCGGGCGGCTTCTCAGGATTGAGACGTGGCCCCAATCTGCCTTGTACCGGTGCCCTTTGAATTCTTTCAAAAGGAGTTCGGCGAGGAAGCATCTGATCGCTATGATCGGGCTTCTTTTCGTCTCCTCTAGATGAGCTGTCTAAAGACCGTTTTCGACGGTCTGCCTCATCGGCACGGGCGAACTGGTCCGCAATGTCCCACATCTCTTGAGCTGTTTGCGGACTGCATTCCACGAGCTTTCTGTAGAGAGCTCCGGGCAGGATTCCATTTTGGAATGCCGAAATGACAAGTAGATCGTTGAGATCATCTACTTGTAGGCATTCCTTGTGGAATCTCGTCATGAAGTCGCTGATCTTTTCGTCGCGACCTTGACGTATAGAAAGCAGCTGAGCCGAAGTGATCCGGGCTTCCGCTTTCTGAAAGAACCTCCTGTGGAAAGCATCCATTAGATCTCGGTAGGATCTAATGCTGCCTTGAGGAAGGCTGTCGAACCACCTTCTCGCGTTCCCGATAAGCAACTCGGGAAACAGCTTGCACATATGGACCTCATTGAGACCCTGGTTCGCCATATTATACTGATAGCGTCCCAAGAAGTCATGAGGATCCACTAGCCCGTCATAAGTCATTGACGGTGTCCGGTAGTTCCGCGGCAAAGGAGTTCGGGTGATATCGTCCGAGAACGGAGTCTTTAATGCTCCGTACATGGCGAACCCGACATCTCTTCGGTACGGAGGAGATGGAGTTCTCCTGTGGCTCCGGTACCGAGGAGGAACAGGAACATGTCGGGGTTGAGGATTCTTTCTCCTGGAAGACACGTCACTACTGCGGTAGTGACTTTCATGTCTGGATGAGGAGGGAGAATCCGCCGTTGTCTTCTCCGGCTGTTGGCTCTTCTGCAGGAAGGTTAAGAACTCCTCCTGCTTCTCGGCCAAGAACAGCTTGACAGCTTCATTTAAATTGGGCTGCTGGGAAGACTCTGTGCGATGACTCCTGGAATGGCTTGTTCCTTCTTCGTGAGAACCGGAGGTAGATGTCTCCCGAGGCCGTTTTTCAGACCTGCGAGCTGGACTAGCTTCCTCACGGTTATCACGAACGGTATTATGGGTGTTACGTGATCTGGTATGCATTTTTTTGGGGTGGAAAAAGGGTCAAAAACTCGCTTTATCACAAATTTGGTTCTCTGGTTCCCACAGACGGCGCCAGTGATGAATCTGCGAATTTCTGACGGTGATGAATGCTGGAAAATACAGATCACGACACAGAGATTTTACGTGGTTCGATTTACTGAGGTAAATATACGTCCACGGGAAGAAATGAGGGCAGAGTTGTATTGCTTGATCTGTTTTCTTACAGCTTACAATACAGACTTGCTATTTTGTATTTGATCTCTAGAAAGCGAGAGAGTCTCACGAACTTAACCCTATCTATCTGATCTAGGTTCTATTTATACATTGAACCAAGATCGTGGCATGCAGCCATTTACTAGGTAGTGGGTGTCGTGGAGATCGTGGCGATCTTGCATGGGTCCACTATCCTGCATGAGTTAATGACTGCTTGACACCACTAAATAGATCGTGGGTGTAGTGGAGGTGGAAATCCTGCATGAGTCCACTATCTCCTAGTTCGGTCAAATACTGAGACCGAACTGCTGAATTATTGCCGAGCAGCTTTTGCCGATCTGAGAGTAGAGCTTGATGCCGACCTGAGAGCAGAGTTTGATTGGTTGGCTTTTACCGAGCTGTAGGCTGGGGCCGAACTCTTTGGTTGTGCCGAACTGAACTCTTTAGTCATGCCGGACTGATACTCTTTAGTCATGCCGAACTGATACTCTTTCTTGGGCTTTAGGCTGATGGGCTTTACTGCTGTTGGGCTTGTTTAGTACGTACTCCATCAGCATCGTATCCTTACTCTCCCCACATGACAAAATCGGTTTCACGATTCTTAAGTTGGCATGCTTCTTCTCTTCCACTCTTATTGAAACGACGTCACATGCAACCAACACATAGGTTATTTACTTAGCTAGAAATACTTGCAACATCGCTCCACCAGAATCGACGCCGCTGCTCCCCATCACCGTCTGCACTCCGTAGCCGCTTCGCCCATCTCTGCCGCTGCCCGAAAACGCCGCTGCAGCGAGAGGGAAAGGCGGTCGTTGTCCAGCCATTGCTGCCACTGTTCAGCCGAATCAGTCGTCGCCAGCCACCGCCGCTGTTGTCGCCTCGGCGGAATCGCTGCTGCAGCGCGAGAGGGGGTGGTCGCCGACCCGCTGTTGCTGCTGTCTACTGCTCCGTTATCATCCGGACAACCCCGATTCATGGTTAGACAGCCCCAAAACAACACCGCAGCCCCGATTTCAAACGGAACAGCCCCTAAACCAACCCGAACCACCCCGCAAGATAAGTTCTCTTTACCAAATTATGTTCTTTGCGAGTTTTCGAGTAATTACAGCGGGTATTCGATTGATTGGGTTAATTGCTTTAGTTGCTGATTTAGTTTTGAGTTCCGATTGACTTGTAATGGTATGGTTGTGTGAGAACAGCAATCGAAAGGGAAGGGAGTATACCTCGTTGAGAAGTTAAGTGGTGTGCAAACAGGGAATCGGCTTCTCTGTTAGAAATTCCTTTGAATTTGGTTGATTGTTGAAAGAATTAACAGCCACTCTTTGAACTCTGGGTTGGAAGTTGATATCAAACCTTGCAAATTATGTGATGGGAGCTCTTGCACGAAGAGGAAGTGTAATTGTCCTTTGAGAAATTTGTGAGTGTGATCGTGATGAGAGTTGCAGACTGTGTTCTTGAAAGATAAGGGAATACCGTGATTTGTTGGGATGGAAGTAGTAAATGTTGAAAAGTAAAATGCGGAATATAAAAGACACTAGAGAACTTTGGAGACTACATTGTTATTGATTTGAATTATCCTTTGTGATACATAGTACATCCCTATTTATAGGAGTAGAGAGGCAAATGTACCTAGAAACTAAACAATTGGAACTATAACACTATTAATGTTATATTCCTTGAAACTCTAAAGTGACCATTTCCAATATTCTTGAGACTCTCATATTATATTTCCAACACTCCCCCTCAAGTTAAGTATCGAGTTTTTCGACACTTAACTTGCACGATCTTCACTTTTGATAAATAGTTTATACTCGTATTCAGGAGTTCTTCAATTTTCATTGACAGTTTATACTCGTATCATAGAGTTTCTTCAATTCATCATTGATAGTTTATGCTCGTATCATAGAGCTTCTTCAATTCTTCATTGATAGTTTATACTCATATCAAGGAGCTCTTCATCATTGAAAGTTTAAACTCATTTCAAGGAGTTTCTTCAATTTTCTATTGACAGTTTTAACTCGTGTCATAGAGCTCTTTAATTTTTTGATTGGCAGTTTTAACTCGTGTCAAGGAGTTAATCTAGACAGTTTTTACTCATGTCCGGGAGCCATTGTAGACAGTTTTAGCTCGTATCTAGGAGCCATCTTAGACAGTTTTAGCTCGTATCCAGGAGCCATCTTAGACAGTTTTAGCTCGTATCTAGGAGCCTTTTTTTGACCATTCCTCAGCCCATTCCAGCTCAAACTATGAGCCCATTTTTCATTTCATTGTTTCCCTTCTTGAGCCCAATAATGCTAGGCCCAATTTTTTCTTTTTCTTGAAACACAATTGAGAAGACGTCAACACCCGCCTCCTTTCTCCTTCTCTTCTCCAATTGACGATGGCCATGCCTTTTCTGAATCTTCTCTTCTTTGAGACAATCTGTTCAGCGGAAACACTTATCGGATACCCAAGTTTAGAGCCTAGTTGAGACAATCTTCTCTTCAGTCATCTCACCTCCTTCCGACGAGGCCGCCTCCTTCTGGTTTCTCCAGCTGTGGTAGTCCTCTCCCCCTCGGCCGGACAAACCGAGGACTACTCCTCTGCTTTCTTCTCTTGACTGTGGCAATGCGATGTTGCACCATCAGCAACCACCAGCGACCTATTCACTGCTGCCGCCTTCTCCATCAATGCTGGAATCACCCGGCAGTCTAATTCTTCCCCTCTGCCGGACAGTGCCGTTGCTCACCTTTCAGCCTCTTCTCGGCATTCTTCTAGCAGCTATTATGGCCTTACTTCCCGATGCCATCAATAATTTCCTTTCTTCGAAAACTCTCTTCGGTCGAAGCAATTTGATGCTATAGAGTATTCACCGCCATTCCTGCAGTCATCATATCGATCTTCTCCGGCACCATGACCTTCACAGCGGCTGTGTGGTGACACAATCTCTTTCCCCCTCGCCGCACAGACGTTGGCTGCTCCGCCTCTATGTTTTCTTCTCTTTCGGAGGTGGAGACTCGATTTCTTCCATGGCAGCTCCTCTGCAGCCTTCTTCTCCGTCTGTGGCGTAGTGTTGCCCACGGTTCGGAACCGGACGATTCCGGTTTGGTCGAAGGCGGAACCGGAACCGGAACCGGACCGTGAGGCTATTTCACGGTTCCGGTTCCGGTTCGAAAACCGTCGGTTCCGGTTCCAGTTCAGAACCACCGGTTTTTCCGGGGTTTAGGCCGTTCCGGTTCGGAACCGGCGGTTTCGCGGTTCGATTATTTTTTTTAATTGAAATTTGGATTTATACAACAAATTGGAACAAGACAATGTATAATTCAAATAGAAATACGACGAATAAGGAGAAAATGATATCAATTTTATTGAGTTTGAGTTGTAACGGACAACGATACATTACAATTTAAAATACATATACATCTACAACTACAACTACAACTACAAGTATACAACATACAATAATGTAATATAATTTACAAGTGTCGTCGGACTCGGAACTTAAATAAAAAAATATGAAATGGGGGGAAAAAAATTGAAAAGGGCTTGAGCTCAACTTAAACTTTCAAAGTTAAACTTTTAAAATTTAAGTTGAGTTACCTACGTATCCACAATTTTATTGAGGAATCAAAGCCCACATAGTTCTCTTACCTTGCTTACCTATTTGGTCGGCCGTGCTCGCCGTTCACCGTCCCCCCGTCATTGCTATTGTTGAGTGCTCTCGCTTCTGACCTCGTCATCGCCGCCATCAGAGGAAAATTCTTCACCATCACTCTCTACACCGAAGTCGAAATCCGGCTCTTGTGCTCTCATGTCCGCCTTTGCCCAATCATCAAGTAGCATAGTGGCTTCCATGTTCTTGGCGGAGAGATTGCTCCTTTTGTCGTCTAGGACACAAACGCAGACACTAAAAGCTTGCTCAACGGCAACGGTGGAAGCGGGAACGGCGAAAATCTCCTTAGCCATGATGGATAGTATCGGAAACATAGTTCGAAGCATTCTCCTCTTGTCAAGCCCATTTCGCGGAGTTGAGAAAAATCCAAATCGTGCAAACAACCATAGTACATGTCTAAAATTTTATAAACACCATGCAACTTCCACTTTGGATCCAAGCATTTTGCAATCAAAAACACATTTGAAATACGGGCAAAATATTTTATCCACTTTTCAACCATATAAAACAAAATTGCCCCCAACTCAATGAATTGAGTATTTTTCACACATGTTTTAAAACCAATTGCCACATACATGCAATGCTTCAAAACGCGCACAGAAGTAGTATAATAAACACCGGATAACTCAACAGTGGCATTTTTAAAAGTGCGGAATAATCGAAACAAATCTATGTTGTGGTCCCAACAAGCGGGTATCAAAATCAAATCAAAAGGAACATAAGGTCAACTTCTAAAAAAATCACATAAATACTCAATGTGGTTCAAAGTCGACTCCAACATATCATACGTCGAGTTCCAACGAGTTGAAACATCCAAACGAAAGTTGGTGTACCTGCATTGCTTACTATGACAATATCTCTTCCAAGCTCTACCAATAGGAGCTTTGTTATGAATCTACTTCACAGCAGTTCTAATAGGATCAACATACTTTTGCCACAAATCGATCGCATCTTGAACACACAAATTCCAAATATGGGCAATACATCGCAAATGAAAATATTTGCCATCAATAACAGGAGAACATGTACTGATTAGTTCATCTATGCTAGCAGTGTTAGCGCTAGCATTGTCAAAACCAATGGAAAAAATTTTATTGATCAATTGAAATTCATTCAAAACTTGAATGATCAATTGAGCAATTGCTTGTGCAGTGTGTGGTGCGGGAAATTCCCGAAATGCAATCAAACGTTTGTTTAAAGTCCAACTGTGATCAACGAAATGCACAGTGATGCCCATATACGAATTTTTGCAAAAACAATCAGTCCACACATTAGAGCAAATAGAACTTTTATGCCCTAAGTTAATAATAAACGTACCTAATTGCGCCTTCTTTTCCATGCATTGTCGAACAACGGCTCGAGTCATTGAAGTTCGACTCAATTTTGTTGCAGCGGCATTATAAACATGCCACATACTCGACTCAAAAGCATCGTTATCAAAAGCATTGAATGGAAAATGTTTTATAACGACAAATCTAGACATCACATTAAGAGCATTTTTGTGATCATATTTCAAAAGAGTATTGCTACACATACCTGATGTTTGGGATGAACCCGTCCTACTACCGGCCCCGACTCCATGTTGAAAGTTGAGTTGAGTTTGGGTTGGAGCGATACCAAACTCGACCGGATGCGCTTTCTCCATGTGACGGGTAAATGTACCGTATCCTCCACCCCTTCGGAATGTGTATACGTTTTCGCAATAGTTGCAATACACATTATAAGTGTCAGGATCGTTACCATCTTGTACCTTCTTGAAATGTTTCACCATGATGTTTGAGGTTAAAGCCCTTTCAGCTGGTCTAGGAGGTTGAGGAGGGTGTCCACGACCACGACTACGGCCACGACGACTCCTTGGTGGTGGTGGGGGTGGCATTTCTTGAACCTCTTCTACCTCCCCCCTCCTCCTTGTCGTCATCATCATCATCGTCGTCTTCATCAACATTCACAGGGGTTGGAATTTGTTGAGAATAGGCACCGCGACCGGGAGCACCACTACCGGTACCAACATAAGCATCGCCTTGGGATTGAGAGCGAGAGAGAGAAATAGCATGTGCCACATCTTGCTCTTCTCGAGTCTACAAAATAATATTTGTATTGTAAATTTCAAATAAAATTAGGAACAATAATGTAATGTAATTCAAAATTAATTAAATTAGTAGATAATAAATATTAACCTGCCACGCATCCATGTTCATTTGAGAAATTTCATCAATAACGGATCGCCGAGATTGCCTCTTGGACTTTCCCTTTCCCTTATCAACACGACCTTCTCGGGATGAAGACATATTGCTATGTAGAAATGTAGAAATATGGAATAATATATATATATATATATATATATATATATATATATATATATATATATATATATATATATATATATTTTTGTTTTAGCAATTGAGAAAGAAAGACAACTTATAGAATTACGGGAACAAGTATAAGTGTATAATAATGCGTAATAATAAGAGTAGCACTTGAGTAATTAAATGGAAGCACAATAGCACAAATGAGAAATTGGAGACAAAGAGAGAGAATTGGAAGATTGAAGAGAGAAACTCTTATTAACACAAGAGTGGGGTGAATGTAAATGAGGATAGAGGGGGGTATTTATAGATAAAAATTGGGGGGGGGGAATGGAAGAATTCGAATTTGAAATCTGAAATTAAAAAAAAAAATTGAATTTTCGAAAAACCGGCGGTTTTGGCGGAAAACCGCCGGAACCGCCGGTTTCCGGTCGAAAATCGCCGGTTCGGTCAACAAACCGTCTGCAAAAGCTGCGCCATGTCTCCTCGTTTCTCGCGCCACCACCGGAACCGGCCGGTTTTGCAGCTGAAAAGCTGCCGCCGTCGGCCCCATCCCTAATGCCTTGATATACGCGCCCGAACCGGCAGTTCCTCCGGTTAACCGGCGGTTCCGAACCGTCCCGAACCGCCGGTTCGGCGACGGTTTCGGTTCGAAATATCTTGAACCTGAACCGGACCGCGACCCGAATTGCGACGGTTCCGGTTCGGGAAAATTGCCACGGTGCTGGTTCGCCGGTTAACCGCCGGAACCGGAACCGGTAGGCATCTCTACCGTGGCGGCTCCTGCACCAACTCATAGGTGTGTGTAAACTTCGGCCAGCTGCTTCTTCATCGGCCGGAGCGACGCTTGGCTTTCTCGACGACATCTGCTCGATCGCTGTTTCGCTCTTCCACTGGCCTTCTTCGGCAATGGGTGAAATCATCCGACAATTGTATTGTTCGGTCGCTGGCTCGCTCTTCCACTGGCCACATCCTTCTAGTTTTTCCGTGGAGGCTTTCGAGTTCTTCTTCCACAGTTATTCCTTCCCCGGCTGTGGGTGGAACTATCCGGCAGTGGAAGTCCTCTCCCCCCTCGGCCGGATAGTTCTTGAACAGGGTTGCTCCAGTTGCTGTTGCAACCCATCCAGTCGCTTCTTCTCTCCTCGATTTTGCGGTGACACAACATCGTCGTGCGTGGTTCACTTTGGGCCTCTAGCGCCGCAGATTTTTTACTCAGCGGGCAAACGATTCACCGCCGCTGCCAGTGATGTTTAGCTACCAACCTTGCTTCTCGCCGCTGCCATCTCCACCGCGGTTTGGTCGTTCGTAAAGTAGCAGTCGTTATCGCCTACGTTCATCGCTATCGGGGTTCTGCAGCCGTTGCCATCACCTTGCGCTACATCTCGCCGTCTCTATTCCTACCTCGGCGCTGTTGTTGCTTAATCTCGCTGTTGCCTCGACGTGGTCGGGCTTCGCCTTTTGATGCCCATTCGAAATTCTACCGCCGAGAACTCACTGTCGTCATCTCGGTCCAGCCAAGCACCACCGTCGTTTACAGCGCCGCCACCGCCAGCCTCAGACGCGGTCCCTGCCATTGCCGTCGTGACGCTGTTTCTGTCGGATCTTGCTATGCTATCACTTTGTTGGTGATGAGCTTCCTGTTGGGCAGAGTTTCAGCCTCATGCTAACCGCAGAGTCTCCCCTTCCTTGATGTTTATTCCGATATGATTTTTTGGTTTTTTTTCTTTTTTTTTTGGATATAGAGACAGAGATCGATCCATTAAAGGAATCGAACCTGCTCTGATACCATGTTGAAAAGTAAAATGCGGAATATAAAAGACACTAGAGAACTTTGGAGACTACATTGTTATTGATTTGAATTATCCTTTGTGATACATAGTACATCCCTATTTATAGAAGTAGAGAAATAAATGTACCTAGAAACTAAACAATTGGAACTATAACACTATTAATGTTATATTCCTTGAAACTCTAAAGTGACAATTTTCAATATTCTTGAGACTCTCATATTATATTTCCAACAGTAAATGGCGTTAATTGTCAATAATGGGAAATTAAGGTAGCTTTATGTGCTACTAATTAGTAATTAACGGTGGTTGTAAAGCCCAAATATTAATTCCTCAACTGATCCTTGATTAAAACACGCCGCGTACTACATAGTATTGTAAATAAATTCCACAAAAGATCGAAGATATTTCTCTCCGCCAAATAAGTTCACACTGCGCAAGTATGAATATTAAAACACCGTACGCACTCTCCTTGGCGCACTCCAAAAATAATTAGTCCATTGATGTTATGACAAGTACTACAGAAATTCCTCAATATTTGCATTTCTCAAGGTTCACAAAGGAACTAAAAGAATTCACCGCTCCAAAGAATATTATTTTCCAGAAATTTCATTTTAATCACCATATCGCATTCAATAGGAAAAATTTTATTATCCGGAAATCACGGGTGTTACATAATGGCAATGCCATAATGAGGACTAAATAGTAATTGTGCATTATGTTATTATTTTTATTTAAGATTTGTTATGTTTAAATACTTTATTACCCTTTACATTAAATTGCTCATTAGTATACTTATTTAAGGACATTTCTCTAATTATGCATGTTCAATTCTTTTGTTAACATGCAACTCATAGTATTTATGATGACAATGTTTTTTTTTAATTCGTCTTTCTATCATTTATTTAAAGACACATATTTAACGTTTGAAAATATTGTAATTCCATTGAATCTATATATTTAGTGTTCATTTATCTATATAATAGAGTAACGATATAGTTATTAGCAAATATATTAAATGGATTTCTTATCAAATTAGTTTTTATAAATTTAATTTAAATAATATAATAAAAAAATAAATAACTATATAAAGTATTTAACAATGTTATCTGACTTTAATTAAATGTAAATAATCATATATATAACTTATGGCCAAAAACAATTACATTATAATTAAATTGTAGTAAATTTTAATATTGATAAATTTATTTTTTTTGTCACTTTTTATTCACAAGATTCTTTATAACATGGAGTATTAGAGTTTTTAGCTCAAATCACCATATCATGCTATACATTAAAATCGAACCTCAATCAAAAAATAATCACACGTTCTTAACTAGTCTCTTTAATATTTTAAAGATACGTGGATTGTATTTTCTTTGTTTTCTTAATATATTCACTACAACATGCAACAAATTAAAATTTAATATGTGGTGTGTTAATACGAATTGAGTATACGGTTTTGAAATAATATCATAGTTTCAATTTTAATCGTTTACTTTACAAAATGATAATTTTTGGAACGTCATGTTGAACCCCGACCACAAAAATAATTACCTCTTTTTAACTCATTTATTTAATATTACCACAAAATATATATAATTAATTTTTTTCTTTTCTTTGTAAAATATTAGAGTACTCAGCTCAAATTCATTGTAACATGGAACAAATTAACATTTGAGAATATGAGTGCAAAAATATTAACTAAGTTTACTGTTTTATTTTAAAATTTTCGTAATCTAAATTTTTATTCTCTACTTTCCAAATTTTAAATTTATTTAAATTATCAACTCGTCTATTTTTTCTATAAAATAGTACTATTAAGACTTTTGGCTCCACTCACCATGCAACAACTTAAAATTTGAGATATAATATTACTAATTAAGTTTAGTCACTTAGTGCTTTTATTTTAAGAATTTTATAATTTTAATTCTTTACTTTCAAAATTTTAAATTTCTTCTAAAATCTTAATTTTTGAAACCATACATCAAACATCAATAAAAAATAATCACATATTCTTAATTCCTCTATTTAATATTCTAAAGACATACTTATAGTTTTCTCTTCTTTTTTTTTTGCAAAATATTAGAGTTATTTGCTCATTCACCATATTAATTATGCAACAAATTAAAATTTGATAATCATACTGATTGAGTTTGCGGATTTGATTCTAACTGTTCATGTTCTAAAATTTTAATTTATTTAATTCTTAATTTTTGGAACACTACAATCGGACATCGATAAAAAAATAATTACATATTCTTAAAAGTCTATTTAATATATTTAAGTTATATAGTTAATACTTTCTCTTTTTTTAGTATAAATATTACTATAATTCTTAGCTTAGTTCGCTATATCATGCAACAAACTAACATTGATATATGATATGGAGTATTAATACTTGTTAAGTTTGCGGTTTTGATTTTAAAATTTTCATATTTTTAATATTAATTTTTTTATGTTAAATTTTTTTATTTTCATTAAACTCTTAATTTTTTTATCATTACAACTCAGATCATATAATCATATGTTCTTCAAATTTTAAAGCTATTTTAATATTTTCTTCCTAACGCCTCCCCCTCTTCCGAGCATGTTTTTTACAAGCACCAAAACAAAGCCGATGATCAAGTAACCAATGATTTCGGGTCGGAGAAACGTAGAGTTCCCTCGGGATCCAATCCTCTACATAATAAATGACGTCGTTTTGATCACCGGATTCGTCCTAAGAGCATCCGCAACGCGGTGCCGTCGCCGTTCCTATGCCGTTCCGGAGGAACGGTTTCGCGGCGGCACGCGTTGCAGCGTGCGTTCCGTCGCCATTCCGTGCCGCCACCGTTCCCATGCCGTGCCGCGTTTCGTTCCTCCGGAACGCGGAACGAAACGTTCCGCCACGCGCCGAGGCGACGTGGCGGACTCCCATTCGACGCGTGAAGCCCACTCGCTGCCCCGCGAGTGGGCTTCGTCCCGATGACGCAATAATTCATTTTTTTTTAAAAAATTCGAATTTAATAAAAAAAAAATAAAAATTTTTTTTATTAACGGTAATGAGACCGTTAATTTTATAGCCGTTTTTTTTTTTTTTTTTTTTATTTACTCTATAAATACTCCTATTTCATACTCATTTCAATCACAAACACACATCTATTTCTCTCTATTTCCACCCCAATTTTCATCTCAAATCAACTCTATTTTCCTTCTCCCAAATTTAATCAAACTAATGGATCCTTATGAACAAATGCGTCAAATATTGGAACAATCACTTGAAGAAGATCGACGACGGGAGGCGGAAGAAGCCGCTCCGCCCCAACGTCGCTCCCGTACGTACATCCATCGTAACCGGGAGGAAGCCGCCGCAAGGTTAGTACGCGACTACTTCTGCGATAACCCGGTTTGGGGAGATACGTACTTCCGTCGCCGTTTCCGCATGGGGAAACCGTTATTTCTCCACATCGTGAATACTTTGGCAGCCCGGGAAGAGTTCTTCCAGGAAGGGTTCGACGCGGTCGGACGTCCCAGCCACACGACGCTGCAGAAATGTACTGCAGCAATCCGCCAGCTTGCGACTGGACAAACGGCCGACATGTTCGACGAATACCTCCACATCGGAGATAGCACTGGGCGAATGTGCTTGCTCAAATTCTGCAAAGGCATCCGGGCAGCCTTCACCGACGAATTTCTCCGGAGGCCAAGCACGGCCGATTGTCAGTTCCTTCTCGACCTTCACGAAACAGTGCACGGATTCCCAGGGATGCTCGGCAGCGTCGATTGCATGCACTGGCAATGGAAGAATTGCCCGGTGGCGTGGAAGGGGTCCTACACGAGCGGCCACAAAGGTACCCACCCAACCGTTATACTCGAGGCTGTTGCCGACTACCGCCTTTGGATCTGGCACGCGTACTTCGGGGTCCCCGGGTCGAACAACGACGTAAACGTGCTCAACCAGTCCGACCTCTTGACCGAAGTTTTGGATGGTAAAGCGCCGGCCATCAACTTCGTCGCCAACAATCGGCTTTATAAAATGGGGTACTATCTCGCCGATGGCATCTACCCGAAGTGGCCTACCTTCGTGAAGACGTGCAGTGGGTCTGCGAACCCAAAGCAGGCTCTTTTTGCGCAGAAGCAGGAGGCTGCTCGCAAGGATGTGGAGAGGGCGTTCGGGGTTCTCCAAGCGCGCTTCAACATCATCAAAGCCCCGGCTCGTACGTGGTTCATGGAGAACATGGTCGACATCATGTATACGTGCATAATCTTGCACAACATGATTGTCCAAGACGAAGGACCCGAGGCGGGAAATTGGTTCGACCCCGAATCCCCCGGAAGCTCAACCGCAAGTAGTCCGCCTCGAAGTGGAGCGCATCCGTCTATACAAGAACGGTTATCCATTCGTGCAAGGACACGCGACTCTAGCGCCCACACCCAACTCCAACATGATCTAATTGAGCACATTTGGGCAAACTTTGGCGGATGAAATTATTAAAATTGTGTACTTTTATTTTTTTATGATTTTAATTGTGTGCTTTTTATTTTTTTAAGTTTAAGTTGTAACTTTGTTTTAATGTTGTGTGTTTTTTAATAAAATGTGTTTGTTTTTTTAATTGAATTGAGTTGAAATTAAAAAAAAATGAAATTGAATGAATAGTAATTTAAGGAACGGTTAAGGAACGGTTAAGGAACGAGGGTTGCAGGTTCCGTTCCTTAGTTAAGGAATGGAGTAAAAAAGTACAGTGGGGCCCTCAAATAGTGGTTTAAGGAACGGTTTAGGAACGGTATAGGAACAGCGTTGTGGATGGCCTAAATAATTCGACTTCATAAGGTGTTGTTTATTTTCTCTTTTCCTATTCTCTCAAAGTCTCACGTTGGTTAAATTTCAATTCACGGTATCGTTTCAAAGCCAAGTTTATAGATTTACCTAGTCTATATATTAATTGCACTTTTTTTAGCTTCAAGCAATAATGTCCATACTATACATTTAATTATGCAATTTAGTATTTAAATTGAGCGCGTTTACAAGTGCAAATTTCTTGACTTCACCGGTAAGTTCTTGATTTGAAATTAAAGAAATACTATATTCGAAAGCTAAATTAAAAATATTATCTCTTTAATATATGAATGTCAACGTGAGATCTTATAATCTGGCATCCTGATTAACGATCCTTCAAAGATGGTATCAGAGCCATGTGATTTCTTGGTATCTTATCAAATAGGTTGTCCAATACTTATTTGATTCATGTCTTTTATGTCTAATAACATTGTAAAAAACAGAGTTGAGGAAGAATATGATATTCCTCAAGATATTGAATTATTAAATAAGTGGACTATTCCTAGGATTGATCCAAGAACTGTTTATAAATTTGGGTTCTTCGATAATATGAAATTAACTCAAGTTGTCCAAACTACAGAGGAAACTATATCCTTAAATAAGGAAGATATGGAAATAAAGCTCCTAAATAGTAAGAGTCTAGAAATTTATAAGAAAACTCATAAATTTTTGCATATAGGATTAGTTCAAATTGCTTTTAAACCTCTAACTTTAGAAGGTTTACCTGAAAGTTTTATAGCAGCCTTAAGAGATGCTAGAAATCTTGATTATAAGTCTTCATTAATGGGAATTATACAATCAAGTTTAGCTCATTGCCCAGTTTATTTTAATGTTTATCCTAATCTACAACTTTCGTTGTCTGATGTTAATATATATGATGCTTTAACTCTAAACGTTAAAACACATGGTTATAACTATGCTCCAGGATCAGAAGTTATATGTGTGTGTAGTAGAATTTATTATAAGCCTCTACATACTTTAAACCCCAGATGTAGAATTAAAGATAAATCTATAAATGAAACTGTTTTAATAGAAACTAATTTAAAGAAATCAGAGATCACTACTAGAAGATCTATTAAATGGGAAGAAATTGAATTTCCTAAGAATTGGATTATAGATAAAGCTGTTCCACGAATTCCACAAACTCAAACCAAACTCATAAGTATCACTCAAACCCCTGATGGGCAAGTTCAAATTGAATTTGAAAGTCATAGAAGATCTAGTGACAGTATATGCTCTAGATCTGATAAAGAAAATTATTTCTATATAGCCCCAAATTATAAAGTGGAGTATCCTGAATCTTCTAGGGCTTCCACCTCTAGAATAAAAGAAACATGAATAAATGAAGATAAAGTTGAAGGAATTAAAATAAAAGAAGATAATATTGCTAGAGGAGTTTATACAGTTGGTCCCGACGCAACTGTATCAGAATTCAATTTCTCTGATTAAATGGATAAAAGAAAAATTGATTTCAGTCAAGGATCCCCTGCCAGACTTAAAATACAGGAGGATTATAAAAAACCCATTTGGAAAGATTTTAGAGAATGGTTTAATACAAATTTCTCTTCAAAAGAAAAGAAAAACTTTGCAGAAAAATTTTATAAAGAACTTTCTGAAATAAATATAGAAATTTCGTTTGTTCCTTGGTTCATGAATACTTATATAAAGAATTACATTTCTGTTATAGAAAAAGATTATAAACTTTCCCAAACAGGAGAAAACATTAGGTCTAGTTTTCCTCCTCCAAGATCTTTTCAAATTGAAGAAGAAAATGAAATTATATATTTTAAAGCTTTTCACAAATTAATTGATAACGAATCTTTTATTAATACAATGAGATATATAAATGAAATAATAAAGCAAAGAAATTTTACGAATCTCTATCTTATAAGGCTAGGAGAAAATATTAGTTGTATAATAAATAAGATCGAAAAAATTAATTCAGAGATAAAAAACCTTAAAGAACAATTTTATATAGAAAAAGAAGTTAAACAGGTTGTGAGCACTCCCAGTATACAACCACCTCCTACTATAAAAGACTTTAAAATGAAGGCAAAGAATAATATTGAAGAAATAATAACTGAACAACTCAGCAAGTTCATAATTAATACTCTTCATAAAGACGAAGAAGAAACTGATTGTGATGATCAAAAGATAAAAGAAGAAATGAATAAGCTTGAAAAGTTTAAATTTGCGGATAAACCAACCCAAAGAATGTACTATTATAATAGACCAACTCCCCAAGATGTTCTTATAGAAGAGCAGGAATATACGATAAATAATTCTTGTAATGGAAAAAACATTTATGAATGGAATATTGATGGTTATAATGACATGCATATCCAAAATATCATTCATAGAATGCTTATGTATAGCACTGTGGCAAAAAATCTTGGTAATACAGATAGTCAAATTGCAAAAATGATAACAGCAGGTTTTACTGGTCAGTTAAAAGGTTGGTGGGATAATTATCTCACCACAGAAAATAAAAATATCATTCTTACTTCAGTTAAAACTGAAGATAATAGAGTTGAAGAAAATTCAGTCTATACCCTTGTAATTAATATTATGGAACACTTTACAGGAAGATGGTCTGATAATAGTGAGACTATTAGGACGTTACTTCAAAATCTAAGATGTAAAACCCTTACTAATTTTAGATGGTATAAAGATACTTTTTTAAGTAGAGTAATGGAACTCCCAGAAAGTAATAGTGCTCATTGGAAGTCTAAATTTATAGATGGCCTACCTTATCTTTTTGCTGAAAGGGTTAGAACCCAGTTGAGACAAGGAAATATTAATATTAATTATGATAGTTTTACTTATGGTAAATTAATAGGATCTTGCATCCAAGAAGGATTATCTCTTTGTAATGAAATAAAACTTGATAGGCAAATTAAGAAAAATAATCTCAATGAGAAAAAACAATTAGGGCAATTTTGTAACCAGTTTGGGGTGGAAAACATCCTAGTTACAAAAGAAAAAACTAAAAAATATGACAAAAGAAAAGATTATAATGTTCCTACTAGAAAAACTCATAAGAGAAGAGAAAGGAGAGAAAAAAGAAGAAATTATAGAAAGGAGAAGAATATTCCTATAATATGTGACTATTGTAAAAAACCAGGCCACTATGCTAGTAATTGCTGGTCGAAAAATAAAAAGAATATAAAAAGAAAAATTAATAACCTTGAGATGGACAAAGATCTCAAAGAATCTATCATAGAAATTTTAGAACAAAAAGAAGAATTAATTGATCAAAATTCTGAAAGTTATATATCTAGTGAAGAAGAAGAAAATACATCTTCTGACACTAGTAATGAATCTTGTGGTTGTAATAATCTTTACAAGATGATAGCCCAATTCCAAGATGAAGCGGGAAGTAGCAGTAATATAAATGTTCTAACTAATGATAATATAACAGAGTTTTTTAAAATTATAAAAGATGAAAAATTAAGGCTTGAAATAATCGAACAATTTAAAGATAAAGATATAATAGAAAAAAATAAGATCGGTGAAAGATCTTATAATAATTCTGAACCTTACACTATGGCTGAAGTAAGAAGATTAATGAATCAAAAATACTCTGATAAGCCGGTTATAAAAGACTTAAACTCAGAAATTAATAACCTTAAAGAAGAAATTAAAGAACTTCGAAATAACATAAGAATTCAAGATCTGATAATCTCAAAAATTGGGAAAGGAAAAGAAGACTGTCCTTATACTAATACTGATAGTAATAGTGAAGAAGGATTGTTCTTATCAAAGCTAGAATTCATAACTTCCCAGAAATGGTTTATAAAAATCATCCTTCTTATTGATAATAACTATAAAAAAGAGTTTATTGCTTTAGTCGATAGTGGAGCAGATTTAAATTGTATCCAAGAAGGATTAATACCTACTAGGTACTTTGAGAAAACCTCGCATAATCTGTTTTATGCTAATAATCAAAAAATGGAAATCAGCTATAAACTCCCTAGAGCTTTTATATGTAAAAATAAAGTCTGTATTCCTAATAGCTTTCTTTTAGTAAAAAATATTTCTAATCAAATTATACTAGGAACCCCTTTTCTTAGAAAAATTTTACCTATTAAAGTTAATAACAAAGGAATAATAGGGAATTTTGGCAACATATCTTTAGAATTTCCTTTCGTCACAGAACCCATAAGCAGAGTTCTAAATAATATTAAAGAAAGTATTATTAATAAACAAAATCAGATTTATTTTATAAAACAAGAAATTAATACTATTAATATTGAAACTCAATTAGAGAACCCAAAGCTCAAAGAAAAAATTAAGCTTATAGAAAATAATTTCACAGAACATATTTGTGATGAACATCCCAATGCTTTTTAGGATAGAAAGAAACATATAGTTAGCCTTAATTATGAGGAAGATTTTGATGAGTCTAGAATTCCTACTAAGGCTAGACCTTGTCAAATGAATAAAGAATATCTTGATCTTTGTAAAAAAGAAATTAAGAGTCTTGAAGAGAAAGGCCTTGTACAGCCATCTAAATCCCCTTGGTCTTGCACAGCTTTCTATGTTAATAAACAAGCTGAACAAGAAAGAGGAGTACCAAGGTTAGTAATTAATTATAAGCCTCTTAATAGAGTTTTAAAATGGTTTAGATATCCAATGCCCAATAAAAAAGATTTATTAGATAGGCTTTTAAATGCAATTATATTTTCAAAATTTGACATAAAATCTAGATATTGGCAGATTCAGATTGAAAAAAGTGATGTTTATAAAACTGCTTTTAATGTCCCCTTTGGGCAATATGAGTGGAAGGTGATGCCTTTTGGATTAAAAAATGCACCTTCAGAATTCCAAAAAATCTTGAATAATATATTCAATCCTTATAGTGATTTTATCATTGTCTATATAGATGATATTTTGGTTTTTTCAAAGGACATACAAATACATTTTAAGCATTTGGAAATTTTTTAAAATATTGTTATAAACAATGGTCTGGTGATATCAAAATCAAAAATGAAATTGTTTCAAATTGATGTTAGATTTTTAGGACATAATATAGAAAAAGGAAAAATAATTTCTATCAATAGAAGTATTGAGTTTGCTTCCAAATTTCCGGATGAAATCAAGGACAAAACTCAATTACAAAGATTTTTAGGAAGCATCAATTATATTTCTCCTTATTATAAGAATCTTGCTCAGGATACAGCTATTCTTTATGACAGATTAAAGAAAAATCCTAAGCCTTGGACTAATAGTCATATTGAAGCTATTAAAAGAATAAAAGAAAAGGTTAAAAATATCCCTTGCCTCTTAATTGCAAATCCTGATTGGGAAAAGGTTATAGAAACAGATGCCTCAGAGTTAGGATATGGAGGCATTCTTAAGCAAGTTAATCCTAAGGATAAACAAGAATACCTTGTTAGATTTTATTCTGGTAAGTGGAATAATAGCCAAAAGAATTATGCTACGGTTGTCAAAGAAATTTTAGCTATCCTGAAATGTGTTCTGAAATTCCAGGATGATTTATATAATAAATTTTTTTTGATAAAGACTGATTGCCAAGCAGCAAAATATTTGTTTAATAAAGATTTCAAACATGATATTTCTAAACATATGTTTGCTAGATGGCAAGCTCAGCTAGCTCCTTTAGATTTTGAAATTATCTATAAAAAAGGATCGGATAATAATTTACCGGATTTCCTTACTAGAGAATTTCTTACATAATGGTTAACCCGTTTAGGAATCATTTGAGACACGAGTTACGTGATCTCCAAAATATTATTATAAATTGGAAAAGTAGAATAGAGGAACTTGATGAAGAAAGGTGTCGTCTGAGAAGATCTCATTCTCCTCTCGGGCCTCTTTTAAATGAGATTTTATACCTTCGGGATATTATAATTGATTGTAAACAAAAAATTAATACGATCATTCTTATTGGTTTAACTTGAATGGATCTATTTTCAGATATGCTCCCTCGAGATCAAGGAAGAGGCCAATACTCTTCTTTTTATAAAGGAAGATGAAGTGGAATTCCTATAATTCAACATGGAAATAAAAAACTAATCAGAGAAAATATCTCAGGAATAAATCAACTGGAAGATAATCCAGAATTATTCCAAAAAGTCCAGGAATATTTAAACTCAAAGAAAAATGATGAGGCAACTTCATCATCTTTTGCTGATAAAGCACAAGGTTCAGCATCATATGCAGAAGCAATAGCTTCAACGGAAGAAAAAGAGAAGTATATCCCTTCTCCCTTCAAGGAATTAACAGTATTTCTTGAGACCTCTGACCTAAAATGGCAGAAAGAGCCATGGAAACTCATGCAGCGATATATGGACACAGCATCATATGCTGTCCCTGCTTATAAAAGAAGAAGATTCTATGAAGAATTTTAATAAGCATGAGAGCCTGTGAAATAAGGCATATCAAGACTTATAAGGAAGCTAAGGTTTATAATTTTAGCCGAATTATAATTAAGCAAGTAATAACTGCTGAAGATTGGGGTCTTGGAACCTTAAGAGAAAGAGAATGCCAATTCAAAAATGATAATGGTGGCAGAGAAATTATAAATTTCAACTATTGGGATATAAAAGAAGCCTATTATAAGACTTTCTTTTACCAAAATCCATATCATAAGCATTCCTGGTGGATTAAGATCTGCCCAAAAGTTTATGAACAAGGACTGCCAACATGGTTATATGACTGGTGGCAAATTTTTGGAACTTCTGAAAAAATATTACCAGAAGAATTTAAATCTCTGTATTATAAATTGAGAGAAGTATCCTCTGCATTAATAGAGGCAGAAAATCAAAATAGATATATTCATAATATGAAAACTCTACATTTTTATGCAGAGTTTGGTATCCCATGGATTTGGAAATGGGAACCAGAAATTGGATATGACCATAACAATATTCCATGTCTTAAAAGGCAGTTCTCCACGAGATTCTGGACCACGATGATGGAAAAGGATAAATCAGGAGAAATCCAAAGAATTCAAACTCTTCATATAATAAAGGAAAGAGTTGCATTTTATACGGAACAAAAGAGAGTTAATAAAACTCTTAAAAAAGATATAACCCCCTTTGAAGAATTTTTGAGAAAAAATATCTCAAAAATGAGTGAAAAAGATCTCATAGCCAAATACATGGCTAGTATTGGGAAAAGCATTGATTATATGGATGAAGATGAAGAGCAAGATACAGACATAAATTCTCCAGAACTTTCTCCAGATAATAAAAGTGAGCATAAAAATTTTCAAAATGCTCAAGACCCATATGAAGAAGAAGAAGGATTTTCGACAGAAGATAATTTTGATAACTTCATTAAAATGATTGAAGAAAAAGCTCTGAATGAGCCAAGCCGACCAAGTGGAAAAAAGGAATGAATAAGGAATGAATGAGGCAAGCACTTACGTCATCAAGCACTTGCGCCAGCAATAATAGAAGCTGACTGTTTTTTTTTTTTGTGTTTAACATCCGGATTTGAGATCCGACTCTTGTATCTATAAATAAGGTCTCTTAATAGATAAGGAGGCAGAATCTCATCCTAATTTGGGGAGGAGAAATATACCAATAGGAATTTTACTTATAATTTATCGACTTATAGATAGCCAGTCATCCTATGTCAATGGAGGCAAGCCCAAACAACGCCAAAACTTTGGCAAAAACAGGCGAATCCAGACCCAAGGAAATAGCCATTATAACTCAATAATTATCAAACCTGGACATATTTTCCTCTCCAGATTAAAATCATATTTCCATAATGAATTCCTTAGTATCTCATCGCATAGTTTATCCAATACTTATAAATTTAGCCAATCATAAATAAAAACTTATAATAAAAGGTATAGAGAAAACTTACAAAATATAAGTGATAATATAATTCCCGAAGGATTTCTTACAGTAGTAGAAGAGCAGTAGTAGAAGAGCTGAAGAAATTTACAAGAGAGAGAGGGTGAAAGTTTCTATCTCATCACATGAGATTCTGCCTCCTTATCTATTAAGAGACCTTATTTATAGATACAAGAGTCGGATCTCAAATCCGGATGTTAAACAAAAAAAAATAGTCAGCTTCTATTATTGCTGGCGCAAGTGCTTGATGACGTAAGTGCTTGCCTCATTCATTCCTTATTCATTCCTTTTTTCCACTTGGTCGGCTTGGCTCATTCAGAGCTTTTTCTTCAATCATTTGAATGAAGTTATCAAAATTATCTTCTGTCGAAAATCCTTCTTCTTCTTCTTCTTCATATAGGTCTTGAGCATTTTGAAAATTTTTATGCTCACTTTTATTATTTGGAGAAAGTTCTGGAGAATTTATGTCTGTACTCGCTCTTCATCTTCATCCATATCAATGCTTTTCCCAATACTAGCCATGTATTTGGCTATGAGATCTTTTTCACTCATTTTTGAGATATTTTTTCTCAAAAATTCTTCAAAGGGGGTTATATCTTTTTTAAGAGTTTTAATAACTCTCTTTTGTTCCGTATAAAATGCAACTCTTTCCTTTATCATATGAAGAGTTTGAATTCCTTGGATTTCTCCTGATTTATCCTTTTCCATCATCGTGGTCCAGAATCTCGTGGAGAACTGCCTTTTAAGACATGGAATATTGTTATGATCATATCCAATTTCTGGTTCCCATTTCCAAATCCATGGGATACCAAACTCTGCATAAAAATGTAGAGTTTCCATATTATGAATATATCTATTTTGATTTTCTGCCTCTATTAATGCAGAGGATACTTCTCTCAATTTATAATACAGAGATTTAAATTCTTCTGGTAATATTTTTTCAGAAGTTCCAAAAATTTGCCACCGGTCATATAACCATGTTGGCAGTCCTTGTTCATAAACTTTTGGGCAGATCTTAATCCACCAGGAATGCTTATGATAAGACTTCTTTTATATCCCAATAGTTGAAATTTATAATTTCTCTGCCACCATTATCATTTTTGAATTGGCATTCTCTTTCTCTTAAGGTTCCAAGACCCCAATCTTCAGCAGTTATTACTTGCTTAATTATAATTCGGCTAAAATTATAAACCTTAGCTTCCTTATAAGTCTTGAAATGCCTTATTTCACAGGCTCTCATGCTTATTAAAAATTCTTCATAGATCTTCTTCTTTTATAAGCAGGGACAGCATATGATGCTGTGTCCATATATCGCTGCATGAGTTTCCATGGCTCTTTCTGCCATTTTAGGTCAGAGGTCTCAAGAAATACTATTAATTCCTTGAAGGGAGAAGGGATATACTTCTCTTTTTCTTCCGTTGAAGCTATTGCTTCTGCATATGATGCTGAACCTTGTGCTTTATCAGCAAAAGATGATGAAGTTGCCTCATCATTTTTCTTTGAGTTTAAATATTCTTGGACTTTTTGGAATAATTCTGGATTATCTTCCAGTTGATTTATTCCTGAGATATTTTCTCCGATTATGTTGAATTATAGGAATTTCACTTCCTCTTCCTTTATAAAAAGAAGAGTATTGGCCTCTTCCTTGATCTCGAGGGAGCATATCTGAAAATAGATCCATTCAAGTTAAACCAATAAGAATGATCGTATTAATTTTTTGTTTACAATCAATTATAATATCCCGAAGGTATAAAATCTCATTTAAAAGAGGCCCGGGAGGAGAATGAGATCTTCTCAGACGACACCTTTCTTCATCAAGTTCCTCTATTCTACTTTTGCAATTTATAATAATATTTTGGAGATCACGTAACTCGTGTCTCAAATGATTCCTAAACGGGCTAACCATTATGTAAGAAATTCTCTAGTAAGGAAATCCGGTAAATTATTATCCGATCCTTTTTTATAGATAATTTCAAAATCAAAAGGAGCTAGCTGAGCTTGCCATCTAGCAAACATATGTTTAGAAACATCATGTTTGAAATCTTTATTAAACAAATATTTTGTTGCTTGGCAATCAGTCTTTATCAAAAAAATTTTATTATATAAATCATCCTGGAATTTCAGAACACATTTCAGGATAGCTAAAATTTCTTTGACAACCGTAGCATAATTCTTTTGGCTATTATTCCACTTACCAGAATAAAATCTAACAAGGTATTCTTGTTTATCCTTAGGATTAACTTGCTTAAGAATGCCTCCATATCCTAACTCTGAGGCATCTGTTTCTATAACCTTTTCCCAATCAGGATTTGCAATTAAGAGGCAAGGGATATTTTTAACCTTTTCTTTTATTCTTTTAATAGCTTCAATATGACTATTAGTCCAAGGCTTAGGATTTTTCTTTAATCTTTCATAAAGAATAGCTGTATCCTGAGCAAGATTCTTATAATAAGGAGAAATATAATTGATGCTTCCTAAAAATCTTTGTAATTGAGTTTTGTCCTTGATTTCATCCGGAAATTTGGAAGCAAACTCAATACTTCTATTGATAGGAATTATTTTTCCTTTTTCTATATTATGTCCTAAAAATCTAACATTAATTTGAAACAATTTCATTTTTTATTTTGATATCAGCAGACCATTGTTTATAACAATATTTTTAAAAATTTCCAAATGCTTAAAATGTATTTGCATGTCCTTTGAAAAAACCAAAATATATCAATATATTCGTTATATTCGACCACTTCAGATACTAATACTTACGTTATGCGCCTGGAGCCTTGATGCTGCCAGCCCAAAGATCAAGGCAGCACCACCGAGGACTATAGCAGTCGCAACAGCAAATGCAGACCCAACTGCATTCAAAGAGAGCCCAAAGATATACATCAGCTTGTTCCAATTCAAGAAAACACAGGATTAGAAATGCACATGAGCTTCTGAATATTCTAGAAACGGCTCTAATGCCTCGTGAAACTGACAATTAGTAACGGACAAACAATAAACCAGAGCTTACTTTGAGTTAGCCCTGCTGCGGCAGCCTTCAACTTCTCCGGGTTGATAGGGGCGTACTTGTCTTGCCGCAAATCATTCGCAGTCGAGGCTACAACGAATTGGGAATCTGCCACCTGAGTGTCACCAGATATTAGTCCATCAACATTGCAAGAAAAGATCCCGAAATAATAAGAGCCATTAATGTAAAAAAAAACACTATGATTTGATCATCACTGTGTAAAACACAACAAAATTCCCATTCAATGATGTGATCAGAGCAAAAAAATAACCACCTGAATTAATCTCTATTCATTTTTCTCAGATATTAATGGAACAATAGCCTGTAAATTAGTGAAATTCAACCAAATACTAAATTCACACACCAATTAACAGTCGATCAACGATAATCATCAATTACTCAATCAAAACCCCCAAAAACATAAACCAATTTACAATTATATAAAGGAAAAAGGGGAAAACCGTTTAGGTCCAAATGTGACCTGCTGGCAGAGAAACGTAACCCCTGAGGGGATTCAGAGCATCGGCCGACATTTCGGATCGGGCTTCAGGGCCCATTTCGAGGCCGTGGATAGAGAAGAGCCCGAATTCGACGAGTCGGAGCTGAAAAACTTGGAAGGGATATTGTGCCGCAAAACCTCCGGCAGAACATCGGCCGGCGAGGAAGAACTTTGCGCGCCTTCGGCAATCAGCAGCGGAATTCCTCTGCTTCTCGCGGAGTTTGGTGACAGCTTGCTTGGATTCTTGCAGGAAATAGGAGCCCTCTTTGCTGGCTAATCGGCCTGCGAGAAAACTCATTTCTTCTCTGGTTGTGTAGTTTGCCCCGGCGTCAATTTATTGGAAAGAAATGCTTGGTGAACAACTACTCCACACACATAAGGATGTCAATCGGGCCAGCCCACCGGGTTTCGGGCTAATCCTATTCGAATTGCGGGTCAATCGGGTACGGGCTAATCGGATTGTGATTTTTTTGTTATAGGATACTGATAGCATATTTAAATAATGGCATGACGTTTTAGATTATGTTATTTTGTATGTTTAGTTGAGTAAAAAATAATAAAATATAATATATTTTATAATACAAATTAAATTAAAAAAGAAAGTGCTACCTCTATTAAGGACGAAGAGAGTACCAAAGAAGTGAGCTCATTAATTAAGAACGCATATGTGTCTCTCATTTCCATATATGGGCGCTACCACGGTCGATTTCATGCCCCCGAGGCCATTGCCTTGGGTCAAAGGGATTTTCGGAAGCATGGCTGATCTGTCTCTAATGCTCGATTGTCGGAGGATTAGGCTGCGTTGGGCTCCACCAATGGCAAGGGGAAATCGGGGATGTGTAATGAGTGACACATTAGTATTATCGTCTTTAATTAATGAGACGCATAAGCTCACTTCTAAAGAATCTAAAAAACACACTTCCCAATTTAGAAAGCTTATTTTCATATCATACCATAATTCGTTGACATAATATAAACAAAAATTAATCAAAGAAAATCAAAAGTGCTTTGTGATAATATTAGAAACAAAAGATCAAAGCTTTTGTCCAATTGAAATTAATGGAGATAAAAAGTCATAATAAGAAGGGGAAACATGATGATAACCGAAAAAACTATCATGAGGGAGCTTGGAAGAATGGAGAATCTGACTCAGATGATAAAATCCTCGTGAAGGCCTCGAGAGTAGGAGTGAGAGGGGTTATGAGCAACATGGTGATTCTGATGATAAGTTGGAGAAACGCGAAAGAAGCCGCACTGGGAAGGTGAATCCACTACCTGGTAGTCCTAAGGACCGTCGTTATGATAGTAGTAGGAAACCCATGAGTGAGATCCAAGATAAGTTTGGTGATAGGTATGTTAAAGGAAGCGACAGTGACAGAGAAGAAGATGAAATTGGTGATAGGTATGATCAAGGAATCGACATTGACACACTATTGAAAAGAAAAGGTCAAAGCTTTTGTCCAATTGAAATTAATGGAGATAAAAAGTAGGCCTTGGTACACAAGAATCAAATTTCTTTGTTCAAATTTGAATCCATCTACTTGAGCACCTATATATTTAGGTTAATTCATAATTAGACTTCCGAGAAATCTCGGCTCCCATAAATCTTCGAGAAACTCCTCCGGTAGAGGAGAGCTGAGCACAAGGTTGAGGTAGGTATACAAAGTTCGATCAAGAGAGCCGAAGGTGGAGCCAGCATGAAACACAAACTTATTAGGCACAATACAATTCAAATAACAATAAAATAACGTAGAAGAATATAGAAGTTTACGTTAATGGAACTACTAAACTGAAATTACAAATAGATCAAACAAAATTGTATATCAAGTCTAGTCGAGCAAGACATCTTTCCGCAAAACGAATACGCCTCAATACTGTTGTTTCTTAGTTAAGAGATAATTAATCTCATAATTCCATATTCATTATGTTTTTCTTTTCTCTAGCGGAATTTAGATTCTCATATTCGAACTATAAGAAAGTTGGCACTAAGATATTTCCAATAGTACATTCTTCGGAGTTGAGTCTAATTTCAAAACATATAAAATTTGTGTAATTTTTACCAAAATTATTTATCTGATTCGAAATCAAAATCAAACTAAGAAAGTTGGGGGTATTTATGCGCAGCCCAAGCCCAAGCCCACTCATTTAATGTTATTGGCGAGGCCGTTTTAGTATTTATAAATATTGTTGGGCTGATTAACATATGTTGCGAAACTAGAGTGACTTTTTCGCAATTATAAGAACTCTTGGAAGCTCAGACACAGCTCTTGTGGATAAACCTCTCAGTTCTAGTTGAAGGGTTTAAGAAAAAAGGTGAGATCGCTGAAAACGAAAAGGGCATCATTTGGCCCTTGCGTTAATCTCATTTTCTGCTTGCTCAGGGCATGTTTGATAGTCTAATTGCAGATTCTTCCTTTCTGCGGTTTTTTTCCTTTCAAATTGAATAGTAGTTGAGGAAATTATATTGGTTAATTGTTTGCATTGAGTATAGAAATGGAAGAAATTAATGCTTAGGGTTAAGGTGGTCGTTTTTATCTAATTCTCGACTGATTCTGCGTAATTTTGCTGTAGATTGAAGTTCATTTTAAGCCCCTTTTAGGTTGTGGTTAAGGAAAATTAAGAACTACTGGGAAATGATTTCTTGTACCAAAGTTGCTTTATATTAGACTAAAATGTGATATCCAATCCAGATATTAATTTGATCGATGAATTAGTCATATTGCCATAGAAATTGTATGCAGGAGAATGGATTTTCAGTGAAATGAAAAATACGCATATGTGAAATCATAGCCATGGACCATCACCCTAATTGAAATGTGCGTATGTATGATTTGAATTACTAGTTTTTGGAGACATAAAGTGGTGTGGATGATTGATTTGAGTGTTAACAATCACTATATGTTCTTTGACTGCCTACTTTTTATACTAGGAATGGCTTAGAAATCTCAAGGTAGGAGGAGTCGATGAATGTGGAATGAGTTTTTATTGGTGCTCCACGATAACGAGTCTATCTGAAAAAGGCAACTGTGAAAGATTGCAATACATGATTTTTTGTAAAGCTTTAAGCTATTTATGGCGTAGGTGATAGTGTGCTTCCACCTTTGTTTAATAACTGTTTGTGCTTTGAATGAAAAAAAAATTAGCCCCTTATTTTTGTGGTCCATGATGGAGTACCAGTTTTCGGAAAGGGAACCATGTTTTTCCTGTTGAAAGATTACATTACATGAGTTCTTATATGATTAAAAGCTATGCATTTATGTTGTAGGTGATAGGTACATCTTGCTTCTATCTTTGTTCAACCACTGTTTATGCTTTTGCACAAACAAAACTAGATTTTGTTTGTGATCTAAGATAACGAGGCTATTTCTTCTATGCATTTATGTTATAAGTGATACTATTTCACAGTGCACCCATGGTTTAACCACGTTTTATGCTTTGCACGAAAAAAATAAACTTAATCCTGTGTTTCTGTGCAGTTGCTGCACCAGACTGATCTTTTGCGCGTTGTTGGCATAGCAAGTGTAAAATAATCGGATATGGCTAGTAGTATCACGGCTCCGATGCTAGCACTCCCTTCATCTTCTGCCAAAAAGCACAAAAGTTTCGTTCCTAGCCCGAGGCAGTACCAGCCTATACGAGCAATGAAGGTGGAGAAGCCATTGGAGGAGCTCTACAACGTAAAGGTAGAGAGGAAGGTCTCAAAGGAGCGCTTGGCAGAGCTCGGTGTCTCGAGATGGTCTGTGTGGAAGACGGGCAAGTGCCAGCTCCCATGGGACTGGCAGGTCGATCAGCTCGTTTATATCGAGGAAGGGGAAGTGAGAGTGGTGCCGGACGGGAGCAAGCGCTACATGAGCTTTGTTGCGGGCGACCTCGTTCGCTACCCAAAGTGGTTTGAAGCTGATCTCTTCTTCAATGACTTCTATCAAGAACGGTATAGCTTTAGAGCATATGGCGATGATTAGCAGATGATGATCTTGATCCTATGTTGTATGTTCAGAAGAAAATTGTTGGATTTTGAGTTAAATTTATGATATGAATGTTGAAGATATATTATGTTTGTATTTATTCTAGTGTTTTGTTTTTTAGCATTTAAGTGTTCTCTGTCTCTGGATTCTTAGTGCAAGTTTGAATGTCATTGATTTCCAAATAAATTAGTACTAGTATAAAATATTTGATTTGTATCAGAAACAAAAGGAGATTGGAACACTACATCAGAAAACAGAACAAATTACAAATCACACTTCCAAATTGCCATTTTACCATATTAGGAAAACTAGGGTTAATGATGGATTTCAATCAACAATTTCAATGTTTTAAGGGGAATTGTACACGCACATACCAACAATGGTGAGTAGTACTACTAACTACTTAGTCTGCACAAAGATACAATAAATAGATGATAATAATAATTAGGCTACCATAAACTAGAAATAAGCCTCAGACCTTGTCTTGTAGTTTCCACTCTCTCTGCACTGTACAATTCCATGGTACAAGCGCGCTACTATGCAAGAAATCTCGCACATACTCATGCACGACTCATTCACCTCTTTCTTCGCTTCGCCTCCACCTAACAATTGATTGTCATCAAGGGGTTAGAGATACTTGAATAAGTATTTTGCATCTCAAAATAGAAAGAAAATCATCCCTCGTCCTCGCTACTACTGCACAGAGAAGTAAAAAGTGTTCCAAACTCGGCTCTTAACCCCACCTAAGCGCATCTCTTAAGACGAATAATATTGTGGGTGTGTGTGTGTGTCTAATACACCAGTATAGTGTGATTCACCAGAAACCTTAAAAGTTAGATAAAGATCACTTCCATTTCGCGTTTGTTACAGCCAAGGTCAATATTTCAGGGGTAGGGGAATCTACTGCTATAAGTATTAAGAAGGATGAGTTTAAAGAGGAGAAACGTTCTCACCTTTGTCTCAGCAGCCAGAGATACGGGAAATGAGTTCAAAGACCTTTTGGTGTCATCATCAGATGAACAATCAGAGCACAAGAACTGATCCAGCTTCTTTGCCTCTTCAATGGTCATGCCCATACAAGAAGGATGAAACCTTCAATAAGAAAGATACATCAGAAACACATCCTCTAAAGGGGTGTCAGGAAATAACGTCCACATTCGATCAAGTGAAATACAACTAATGTTAGAAAGCTGGCCGCTAAAAGAGGAAATGTCAAACGTTAAATACGTGTGTTTCTAAGCTGGCCCCTAAAAGAGGAAATGTCAAACATTAAATACACGTGTCATGAGCATTAGCACAAGACATTTATTTGGCTCTAATAGTAGAGAATACCAAACTGCATTCCATAAGTAAAGGCATATTGCTCATTGTTTTAAACTCAAATATATGTTTTATGAATGGTAAGAGGCATACCAATATACCAGAGAAACACACCAATTTACAGTTTCTAAGGGCCTGGACTAGGGAGGACATCCGGATGACTTTTTTATGCCAATCATCCTATTTTTCATAATCTCTTTATAAATGTAAAATTGGCTCAAAACCAGCTAGAATCGATCCGTCAAATTGGTAAACATGATGAACCTCAACTTGGCTGCATCATATGGATGATATGGATTTGCAACAGAGGGGGCAGTGGTGGATCCAGGGGCATGAGGGGGCGGTTGCCACCTCCCTTGGCAGCTGGTGCAGTCACAAAGAAGAAGAATTGGAGAAATGGAAAGTGGAAAATAAAGGAGTTGCCAGAAATCTGTTACACTGAGATAGTTTCTTCAATTATTTGAGGTTTTCGAGAGGCTGTTCAGAGATTGAGTGGTGTGGGTGGTAGTGATGAAGTTTTTATCTTTCTCTTTCATGTGGGTGTCGCTAACTAGGAAGAAGAAGGAATGAGTAACTCCTTTTGACTTTCTGTTTGAATCTTTTTTTTTGTGGTTATTAAAAAAAATTCTTTTTACAGCCGTGTAGGTTTCTAGGGTGAGAGAGAAGAACAAAGTTGTCCTTTTTAATTTTTTCTTGTGTGTTGATATGGCAGACACAATTGAAACCTTTAATTATACTCCATATATATTTTAAATTTATCTAACATAAATTCAAAAAATTAACACTTGGAACTAAAATTATTTCATTATAATAAATATTCAATTATCTATAAATTATGCTTGTATTTTTCATAAATTAACTTATCAAAATTTCTTAAATAGACCAAATCTCTTGATTTACTAAAATTCAAAAAATATAACTAATCATTCAAGTAATGGTCGAACTAAGTACATGATACCATAAAGGGTGAAGCCCATTCATTAATGATAGTTGCTGAAAGAGTTGTATATAACGGTAAAAAAGATGCTTACAAAATTTGAAGGTTGTGTTAGCGATATAAGTTGGTTTTTTCATTCCGCCCCCTCCACTTACCAGTTCTGGATCGGGGGAGAGAGTTGAAAATTCCAAATTTGCTTAAATAAATGCCTAATTTCATATTGTAAAAAAATAGACGAAGGATATATGACATACCAATCTTTACATCCTTCACATTGCACCATGAGATCGTCTGGGTTATAAGGCATCTCACACTTGCAATATCTTGAAACAAAATCACCAAATAAATACGTAAGAATTAAAAAGAAAAGAAGAGGAAACGTTAGCATTTATAAGATGTATCAACAAATCATCAAAGCTTTAATAGCCGAGACTCACACAGCAACACGGTCGGGAGTGAAGCTTCCGGTAGCAGCCTTATACTCGAACCTGCAAAAGTAATCCTCCGTCCCCACATTCTCTAGCTTTGTGTAGTTCTTAAAGGTATGCACAATGCACTTTCCTTCAATGGTGTGAGCACTCTGTACGTCGTAGTGGTCCGACAAGAATAACTCCTTGGCACCGTGGAACTGCCTACGGCCTCCAATTGATTCCTCGGGGCGGTAGTACCACCTCACCCGCACTTTCATGTTATTCCTGTAGTCAGCCTCAATCTTCTCGACTCTTGCCACATACGGTGGCTTGTCCGAGTCAGATGGTCTCATCATCACACAATCACCAGCTACATAAACACTCGTATATATCAGTCGAGCTCAACCAAACCATACCAAATACACATATCAGGAGACGAGCATATAAGCCATACAAATCCAACAATCGAAAACTCAACACAAAGTGGCCTAGGTGGATAATGAAAACAACACCAACAAAACATCCATTTCCATTTGAATTGAGCTCATTCGCCTATCCGGAAACAAGCTAAACCGACAGCATTTAATTATTTTTAACTTGCTAGAAACTAAACAGAAACGGATTAAATAGAAATAGGTTCAAAAAGCTTAAAAAAACAAAATTGCATCAGCAGTTAGGTAAACAAAATCATAAACAGCTTTCAAATTCAAATAAACACCAAACAACCATTACCTAATTCCAGGAAGAATTAAATTAGCATCACAAATCACGAGACATAAATATCAAAACAAACAGCCCCAAAACCCTACATTTGATACCTCAGCATACAAAAACGACAAAATCACGTTAATCAACAACCAAATCGACGATTCAAAAATGCATATTAGAAGAAGGAGAACGGAGGAATCAGAGATGGAGAGAAAGGGGGTGAAAATGGGAATACGTCTGACAACTTTGTTGGTGCTCTTTATAGTGTATGAATCGACGTCTTTTTTCCCCGGCTTCGTCTTGGCCATCGCGATCGAAGAAAGTGCAGCGGATATTGGGTTGAATTTGGAGCTGAGGAGAGAAACAGAAACCCTAATTGCTGGGTTGAAGAGAGAAATTCGGGCTTGGATCCCCTGCTGTGCTGCCCTCCACAGCAGGGGCTGCTGTTCCATACAGCATAATATTTAATATTATATAATAAATAAAAATAATATTTTAATTTTATAATTCTTGAATTAAATATTATAGTGTATGGAACAGCAGCCCCTGCTGTGGAGGGCAGCACAGCAGGGGATCCAAGCCCGAGAAATTCAGTGGCGTGGAGAAATTATGTCGGAAGACAGGGTTCAGGTTCAGCCCTGCCCGCGGGCAGCTTTAGCAAATGTCAATTTAATTTGATCATTTATGGATATATGCTCTTTTACCACATTAGGCTAATTTTATTCATATCATCTTTACACATGAGTTTTGACGAAAATAACACAGATTTTTTATATACAGATAATTAGATTTTGTCTACGGCATTCAACGAAATGCTTAAAATAAAGAGGGAACATCATTTTAGGTCCATGAACTTTGTCAGAGTATCATTTTAGGTCCGTGAACTTTGAAAATCTTATTTTAGGTACGTGAACTTTGAGTTAGTATCATTTTAGGTCCTTTTTACTATTTCCAAGTTTTTTCAGACGAAAATACCCTCAATACCTTAAAATATATATATTTTTAATAAATTTATCATATACTCATATTTTTTTATAAATATCTTTACAATATATTTTTGTCAAATTTTCTAAATATAATTTGACCTTAAATATTATCACTTAATTTTGTGACATGCAAGTAAAATTGCTTCTTCAATTTTTTATATTAATTTTTTTTAAAATTGAATAAAGAACTTTTCTTTAATAATAAAAAAATTGAATAAAGATCTTTTTATAAATATATTTACAATATATTTTTGACAAATTTTCTAAATATAATTTGACCTTCAATATTATAATTTAATTTTGTGACATGCAAGAAAAGATCTTTATTCAATTTTTTATTATTAGAGAAAAGTTATTTATTCAATTTTAAAAAAATTAATATAAAAAATTGAAGAAGCAATTTTACTTGCATGTCACAAAATTAAGTGATAATATTTAAGGTCAAATTATATTTAGAAAATTTGTCAAAAATATATTGTAAAGATATTTATAAAAAAATATGAGTATATGATAAATTTATTAAAAATATATACATTTTAAGGTATTGAGGGTATTTTCGTCCAAAAAACTTGGAAATAGTAAAAAAGACCTAAAATGATACTAACTCAAAGTTCACGGACCTAAAATAAGATTTTCAAAGTTCACGGACCTAAAATGATACTTTGGCAAAGTTCGTAGACCTAAAATGATGCTCCCTCTAAAATAAATTACGCATTAAAGTTTATGGGCATAGAATAAAAAAATGAATTAATATTGTTGTGTTGTACAGCTTATCTGAGAAAAGTCAAAAAGTAGTTGTATCTTAAAATTTGTTTGAGGATCACAATGTGTATTAATGTTACAAACAATATTGCCCGATGGGGCGTAGCGCATTTGACAACGGAGGGGCAGATCTTGCTGCAATGTTACAAACAATACAAATACTTTTTAACTTTATCTGGATAAGATGCACACCAAGACAACAGTGAATTCAAGTTTTTCGACTCTCTGCGCAACTTGAACTTTAATAGCATAACTTGGTTTAAGCGTTTCATTACATCCTGCAGGCAAATTTAATAATGTTATACTATTAATTTAATAATAACGTAGGTTTCACTATCCTCTAACACTACTTTAACCACCATTCTTCTCTCTCTTACTTTATAATATCATTCTCTTCATCTCTCTTACTTTACTAATTTTGTGTTAATTTCCGTGTCATATCCATTGCCCATATTCTTATGGGAATGAGAGAGTATGACTTAATTATATTGAGATGATTATAAAAAGAATATGACTCAACTATGATGCAATTTCATCAGTCGACGCCGACGATGACAATAACGTTAAAAATGTCAATTGTGTCGAAATGGCAAGAAATTCGCAAGATTCTCACGAAATGGACTAACGAGTCAAACTCATTATTTTCACCACGGTGTACGATTAATTTCGGGCAATTGACATCGTTTAACGGGCAAAATCATCATTTTATTATTTTTTTCCGAGCTTTCTTTTAAAATCCCTAATTTCGTTCATAATATTTCCAAACCGCTTAAGAATAGCATGTTGGTTGTTTTACAACCAATTCTAATTATTACTTATTAGAATATTTTGAATTTAAGAAACTAGGGTATATGTAGGGGTGGGTAGGTACGGTATACCTTACCGAAACCACCATACCGTATACCTTATCGTAAATACGGTATGCGAAAAAATCATACCTTTACCTTACCAAAGTTTTCGGTATACCGAACTTCGGTATACCTTATTTTCGGTATGACGAATTTCCATACCGATACCGTACCTCATTTTCGGTATACCATACCGAAGTTCGGTATACCTGACTTTCAACATCAATTAAAATAGAAAATTAGTGTTTTTAGAATATTATTTATATTTTATAATTTTAAAAATAAATTAAATATAATTTATTCATAATTATATTTATATTTCACAATAGATTTTATAATTTAAAAATATAAAAAAATATATTTTATACTCCCTCCGTCCCGCACTACTCGCACCTTTCCTTTTGAGCACGGAGATTAAGGAATGAGTGATAGACAAAGTCAACAATTACGGCTGTAGGTATAAATTGTTACTAAAAATGGAAAGAGTGCAAATAACTTGGGACGCCCAGAAAGGAAATAAGTGTAAGTAGTGCGGGACGGAGGGAGTATATAATTGTGTTTATATTCTTGTGGTATATACCTTAGTTTACGGTATATACCTTAATTTACGGTATATACCGAATTTCGGTATGCAGCGGTATACCGCGGTATTTGAAAATTCATACCGTTACCTTACCGAAATTTTTCGGTAAGGTATCATACCGTACCGAAAGTCACGGTATACCAAAAATTCGGTATTTTCGATATTTTTTCGGTACGATAAGGCCGGTATTTCGGTATTTTGGTATTTTTCCCCAGCCCTAGGTATATGTGTTTTTTTATTAATGCAGTCATTCTTACGACACGTAATTCGCAATAAATTATAATGAATAAATTATAATGAGACAGAGGGAGTATATTAGATTATTAGTGAATGACATAAAACAGAAAGAAATAACACGTCAGAAAATTCAAAGGAAATTATGTTTGTTTCTTGTTCTCAAAGAGTCCTATTTGATGGCTCATTGGTCACTCTCAAGTCACAACACTTCAAAAAAAGAGAAGATACAATGATTAATCTTCATTTTCCATTTTGTTATTCAAAATCTTAGCACCCAAGAAAGTTTGACTAACTCACAAATTCACCACTATATAATTTGCTTAGCCTAGCTATCTTATAGAATCAAACTAAACTCCACATTACATTTTAGCTATGATGAACCAAAAACACTATTCATATAATTGGTTTTCTTCAATTCCCCTGTTGGGGTGCGTTTGGGAGTCTTTAATATGCCTATTTCTTGGTGCCAATGAAGAGGAGAAATCCACAGCTGCTATTTGTGCTAATGTGGCTGCACAAAATCATTTTCGACAACCTCAACACATCAAGACAGCATAATCATGACTTTTGATTTCTTCCATTTTCATCTATATATGCAGATGTACTATAATAATTTTGTCAGGTTTCTATATGATTTAATTAGAGTGTAAAAGATTAAGTTTCTGAGTAATTGATGAGTTTTTCTAGCTTTTACATATTACATATTATGTGGAAAATAGGTGAATGCTGCATATTTGAGGGCAAATGATACAACCTAGATAGATAATTAGCATATTACAAATTATTTTAGATACAATAGCTAACTGTAGTTTTTTCTTGAACATGTGTATCTAAACCAATACTACTAGTATTATTTAGGGTTTTCATCGTCAACTATAATCGTAGATTGCTTTTGCATGCATTTCATAATTTCTTTAGTTTTTACAATTATTTTAATAGAGAATTGTGGTATGTTTTAAACATATGCGATGAAAAGGATATGTGATAAAATAGTGATACATGCACGAGTGGTGAGTTAATAGTTAAGCTATAAATAGAAAATGTAATGTGTACAAAATTTGTGGAATTTGTACATTTGTACATATATAAAAGAGGAACTTTGGGGAAAATTAACAAAAATGACATGATGAAGATTTGGATCAAATATATACAAATAATATTTATATGTAGATAATTAGATTTAAATCTTACTAATAAACAGAAGAATACGAGATGAAGGTAATAAAATCTAAATAAAAGTTTTGTTTTGTTTACTGTGATAGTTGGGACTTTGGGAGAGGTTAAAATTTTTTGAATAAGGAGTGAAAAGGATTTGGAAGGTGATCTGATAATTTTTGTTTGGACTATAAATATATGATTTAAGTACCATAAATCTATTCACTTAACAAATAATTTTCATTATATTCGTATTTGAGTTTATAGCAAAAATTTATCTCAATTTTAGGTGTTCTACCTTTTTATCAAAATAGTTTGCTGTCTCAACTCTTGCAATCGCCGGCATATACTATCAATGATCGATGAAACGACTGTCAATGATCGATGAAACGAGGGGCAGTATCCTTCTTCTCAGTTGATGAGAGCTGGTTCACGCAGATAAACAATCTCCAGTGGCTGCCCTACTACTTGCCGTTTCAGCGACGAACCAAGGTGCCATGTAGGAGTTGCCAGAGTTAACTTAATAGTTTTTCGGGCCATTGTTTTAAGTTGCGAAAAAAATCAGAATCTGACCAAACTTCATGAATTTTCCAACAATTTACCTCAACTAGTTTCTTCATTATGATAAAGACGCATATAAGCAAAGAAAACGCAATACGTTTCGACCAAATAAAACTAAAATCAATGGGAATATAAATGGCTAATCAAGAAGTAGAGTAATTGGTAATATAAGACCATCATCTGTTTTCTTAAGATATATGTAGTAGATAACCCTGCCAATTATCATACCGGGGCTATAGTTTCTGGATCACGACAGACATCGCAATTCCGGCTTCATCTATCGTCTGGTCCAGATCAGCAAGCTGTTTGGGAGGGAAGCCCATGGATTGCAGCTGATAATTCCTTGGTCCATCAGGTCTCGATGCATCAATGAAGCCCTGGATGTCCCTGATCGTGTGGTGGTTGTTGAATCGTGAAACCATGCGTGTACCATCTGCCAACCTCAGCTGGATAGACGTGGAAGGCTGCCCCTGATCAACAACCAGGCCAGGGGATGGCGTGGGAGCAGCAGCCAACACAGTATGAACGCTGCCCGCCTCCACTGGCGCTGCTGTGTCACTGGTGCTACCTAGAGTTCTTCCAACACCTCGGAAGGGAAGGCTCTTTTTCGGTGGCTCCTGTATTTACAAAAGCATGAGCAGCTATCAAGATGAATGACTGCTATATCGAAGTGGTTTCTGGTGAAACGAAACTGATATAAAATCGTTAGAAATGAGCATGAACCTTGTAGTCTCCTTCCTTCCTTGTAAGATTAACATGAACAGCAGACCTCATATCTCCGGGAGCGGGTGCAAGCTCCCTTGGGCACTCGGACTTTGCAATGCTCTGCATCATGATATACATTTACAAAGACCGCCATTGTTTTTTAGGAAGTTTATACACAAAAGAGAGAGAATTAGAAAAATCTAGAGCTATGACAAAAGGAATCCTGATCTAACACTATAAAACACTAGACTAAACCAATGAGATAAACCACCTTGGCATTACTCGCAATCACAAGAAAGAAGTCTACGCATAACAAAGAGCTTCTCTAAAACAAATTCTAAAGACCAAACAAACATAATAGTATGCGAATCATCACAAGACTAATCTACTACGCAATAAAAACACTCATTTTAATCAATGCGCCATACCACCTTGGGAATTACTCATCAGCACAAGAACGGTATGCATAAAAACAGCTTGTGTAAAGATCGAACGAACAAAGCTGCAAGAATGTACCTCCAAGAAGGGGGCGTTGGCAGGGTCATCCAGCCTCCTCAGTGGTCCATCATCAATTGTGAATCCATTTCTCCAAAAAGTGATGTTGTGGGTAACAATTTGAGGCTGCTCTGGCTCTGGGGTAGCAGACGACACCTCCCCAGAGAGTAACCTTCCCGTCCCAGCGAAGCTTCTTGAGCTCGAAGAAGGCAACTGGTGTTCAGCTGCTGCTTCTACACCTCCTGATTGTCTTGCTTGATTGAATATTGCGTCCACATTATTCTCCTTTGGTGGACCACGAACAAGCATTCCACTATCGCATGCAAGAAGAATAGCATTAGTTAAATCGAAATGGTGCATAAACTACAATTTTTTCATCATTAATTAACAAGCTAGGGTTTGAACTTCATCGTATTCAGAGATAATAATCGAATTTATTATCCACAGACACACAATTTCTTCACTACATAATGAACTAGTATTATTTGATCAGTTAATTTGTAACCTAATCACAAATAATAATATGAAATTTCATCTTAATTAATCACTAAAGGCATATTCTACCTCTTTTCTCCGCCAGTGTAGTAGTCTTGAGGATCGAAATCGGGATCACTATCAGAATCCTCATTTTTAGGGTTTTTATTCAGATCGGCGAGAGTCCTAATTCCACCGCCTCCACGTCTCGCGCCTCCAGCAGCCGAGCCGCCAGCACCACTTTTACCGGCGGAGTGGAGACTATACGGTCGGGAAGTAGGTGGCGGCGAATGGGATCGCGACCGGGAAGGCGACGGCGACAGCGACTCCGAAGGCGAATAGTGAGAATTCGACTGCGCCGCGGGGGAAGCCGGAGCGGCTGCAGCGGGCTCGATGTGATTAGCGTCTTCTATGAAGGTTGAGACCGCGGCGTCCACATCGAAATTGTGCGATTCGAGGAAAAATAGGGCTTCGGGTTTGGAGGCGCAGGCGGTAATCTCGCAGAAGGTGTTGATTAGGCCAATATGAGGGTGACCGTCGAGGGTTGCGTCTCCGGCGAATTCCGGCGACTGATTAGCCATTGTTGGAGAGCTCTTTTTAGATATATTCTTTTTGTTGAGGAATTTTTGTGTTGGATTTGGATATATAATTATACTTTTATATGAACCGAATCAAGGGAATTGATAATTTGGCCCATTAATCAATTTCGCATTTTAGTTTTATGTTGTCACGCTTAATGTAGTTTTTTCAACCATAACATCTCCAAGCGCATCCGCAATGGTGCGGATGTCCATGCGGACATCTCGTGGACATCTCAAAAACACCTCTTGGCACGTCATAAGGACTTCTCACTACACTGTCACGTCATAAGGACATCCCATTGCATAGTGGCGGACATCCCCAAGGACATCCCGACGGACTTCCCACATTAATAAAAATTCACAAATTCACTAAATTAAACAATTTACGGAATTAAAATTTACGGAACGATTATGGAATAAAAATTTCATTAAATAAAAAAAGAAAGGTACATTTAAAAAAAAACTAAAAAAAGTGCATTTCAACAAATAAAAATTTCATCCGCTGCCATACTTCTTCAATTATATCGTTCTGAGGTCGAATATGAGTTTGTTTTTGGCGCATTTATAGAATGAAATTCAACTAACCATATTTATAGAATTTTTGAAAAAAAATATAAAATAATCGGGACGTCTGCGCGGACGTCCGTGGGGTCAACGCAATAGCGGACGTTCGCAAGGACGTCGCGACGGACGTCCCGGAAACGCCGCGGAACTCCGGTATCTGCAGCGGGCGTCCGTATCCGCGTCACCTTTGTACAATGGCGGACGTCCGCCGGGATGGGTGTCATTGCGGATGCTCTAATAGTAATATCAATTCTTATTTCAATCTTATCTTAATCCACAGTTTAATAGACAATTTTATTAATTAAAAAACAAAAGCTACATTCTTAATTTGTTTTCGACCATCTGGATCAAATGTTTACAGCTACGAGACTCGGCTTCATTTAAAGTCGAAGGGATCCTTAAAATTTACCCGACTTGTAAGTACCGCATCACCTATATATTTTATGATGGATCCAACTCGGTGACATCGTTTGCGGGTTAGATGCACTCGGCGTTGTAGTCGTCCACTTGGCCTTCCTCCTCTTTGTACTTTATGGCTCATGGGACTGACTATCGAACTATAGTTGTGTGCCAAAACTCTAGGATGTAGTGAAAGAGTGTACAAGAATATTGCATGAAATGGGTAAACCTAGGCACCTAAACCAACCAATCCAATCAATCCAACAACATGTGTCATTCCGAGAGGGCTGAAGAAGTTGTCAAGAAATAGAATTGTGGTTCAACATGTCCTAAAATGTAAGTTTTTTTGGCCTAATTGGTGAAATCAGGTGTATAAACAAAATTAAACCTTGATAGGTCGATAGATCGATCTCAAAAGCCTTGAATAAAAGCTAGAATTGATGGCGTCTAAAATAGTTGCTCGAAATCCTTATGATAAGCCAACGAAACTAGTTAGTAGTTCTTGCTAATGACAAGAAAGGGGGTAAGCGATAGATTCCTAAGGTTCAACTTGGAAAGAGTTAGTTTACTATAAAAGAAAAACACGATCAAAGAACGTGAAAATTGCAGCTTCATAATCAAGAAATGAGGATAAGCAAGAAAATCTTGAATAACCCGCCTTATCTCTGTGTGTTGTTAGGAAAGAATTGATTTTTCCTTGAGAAAGGAAAGAATTGGTTTACGATAGAAGTTAAATCTTGAAAATTTCATTGCATGAATCAAGATTTGCAACCCTTCATAATTATACAAAGAAGATAACAAGAATGAGCGTTTTCTTATATCGCTTCCCTCATCACACGAACGAGCAATATAACACTCGTGTCCAGTACTAAGATACATTTCTGAAATGCTAACAAAACGGTTTCTGCAGATTGCAACATTAGAAAATTAAATTTTAAGTAGTGTGAAAAATGACTTCCATCCCTAAACATTGTGCGCATGCGGGATTTCCCTATTGAACCCTTCACCTTCAAACAGCTAATGTGATTCTTAGTTTATAAGGGAAGTATTGGACAATATAGGAGAAGATGAAAACTATGGCATTTATTATCCTCATATTTTTTTCAAATTCATTACGTTTGCAGTGTTTATAAGAGCATTAGCAATGATGACCTATATCCAGAGCCCATCTCATAACCTATTTTTATTTTTTCCTACCACGTCAACAGGCCCATCTCAGAGCCCATCTCATTTCCATATCATCATTATTTTATTTCACCTTTAATTGTTGATGTAAATTAAAGACAACGTAATATACGGCAAAAAACATATTTCATTTTAAGAACTAAATAAAGCATAAATGTCAAAATAATATAAATAAAATTACATAATAAATTCATTCTAGTGAGAGAAAAATGTGAAGTAGAGAAGGATGTGGGTGTGTGAAATGAAGGAGAAGAGATTAAGGTATTTATAATAGGAGAAGAAAATTAAAAAATTCTTTTTAAAAAAAAATATGAAAATAGGCTCCGCCATCGGCCCGAGCCTCCACAATGGAGGCCCATCGCAGGGCCGATGTGGAGCCGATGAGGTATTGGCTGGGACGATTGATCGGGCATGGGGCTGAGCGTTGGGGGTTGGAGATGGGTTCCCTCCCCACAATGGTGGCTATGACAACCGATGGGGAGGCCGATCACTCGGCCCTTGCGATTAGCCTCCATTGCTGGTGCTCTAACCACATTGATCCAACACGTTTTCACCTTACGCAACATAGTTTCATCACTAATTGAGGCTAAGTCACACAAAACTACAACTTTTTTCATTAAAAATCATAGATAAATCAAAATAGCAATCATAATATAATGTTTTCTTTAGTACGTCATTAATTAATATGTTTCAATAAAGGTTAGTTTAAAACTGTAAAATTATTAAATGATAGAAAAATTTTGCCCGGGACAAAAGATTTGACCCTAGTAACCCAAATACTCTCTTTTAAAGGATGTGAATATTAGGTGGGAGCAGTGAACTGAATTTTGGTTGCATTTGACTTCGGTAATTTATTTTATCGATTATAATTTTTTTTTTGCTTTTAGGTGATAAATCACATCTTCAATTAAATCTAAACACGAAACAACATTCAGATAACCTAATAAAGGGTTGGACATTCTAATTTATTCAAATTATTTGCAACATTTAGAGCATCTCCAATAGGTTAGGACGTCAAATAGCCCTCAAATAGCCTTCACACTGCCACATCATCAGCACTACAATTCTTCTGTCACATCAACTGGACATCAAATAGCCCTCACATAGCCTTCACACTACATATCCACATCACTAATAACAATTATATAATTTAATTTACACTCGTATCAACATACGGAATTTAATTTACGAGACAAATACGGAAAATTCGAATAATAATATTAAAATTTAAAAAGTACATTAATTTTTAAAAAAAGTACAATAATTAAAAAAATTACTTTTAAAAAATTACATAAATTTGCATAAAAACTAACGTCTTGCAATCCTCTGCGCCCACAACTCTTCAACTAAATCCTTTTGCAGTCGAATATGAGCCTCCGTCTGACGCATGTCGGCATGTGCTTGGAGGAGGGCTTCTTCATCGTGCGGTACCCCATCTCGTACGTTGGCGGCGGTGACGCCGTGGCTTGGACCTGCTTCATTATCGTCGATGGCCGAATCAGTCAGTTGTACACCTTCATCTTCGACGATCATGTTGTGCATGATAATACAGGCGTACATTATATCAGCAATGCAGTCGACATGCCACAAACGCGTTGGTCCCTTAACTGCAGCCCATCGAGCTTGAAGCACACCAAATGCGCGCTCCACGTGCGAATGAAAATGAGGTTCAACGCGCGTATATATAGTGTTTTCGAAAAACAAAAAAAAATTTTAATCCGACGCCGGTTTGGCGCCGATCCGGGACGCACAATGGCGCCCGTGAGGATCGGCGTCGGAACCGGCGTCAGCGCGGGAATCGGCATGGCGACGCCGATTTTGACGCCGATTTCGCCGACGCCGGTTCCAATGGTTCGGCGTCAAACCGGTGTCGGCGAAAAATCGGCGTCGCGATGGTGACGCCGGTTATTGGAGATGCTCTTAGGGTTTGACTTTAGTACTTATGGATAGTCAAAATCAGTATCAACCTATATTCTCAAAAGCATAAAATTCGGAAACCATCATTAAATGTAAATGGGAGCGCCTTTGGAGGGTAGGTAGCTTTAGACTTAATTATACGATAGTGCAAATGTTCAATTGATTCCCCAAATGATTGACCAAATAAAAATGGCAGGCACTAGGCAGTTTCATATGAAATTGCAATTCAAAGTCCAATGGCATATTTGTAAAAAGAAAATGAGTAGAGATAAATTTATACTACTATAATTTTAAAATTAGTCAAGTTATCACTATACTATAACTATAATGTACTCTATAAAGAATACTCATTACCAATGGTATCAACTATATAATGTGTATGATTATAGAACAACAGATAAATTATAATTAATTATAAAATATTATGTATATACAATTGTGTAAATTTTGCTAAAAAAAGTTATGTATATACAATTGTGTAAATTTTGCTAAAAAAAGGTAATTGAGGGAGAGAGGTTTTAGGAAATGTATCACCATTCCTCAACTAGATCTTATTCACATAACCAAATTTTCTTCTTTTTTCATGCAATACCATCCATTGCCCCACACCTTACGGGTTACCCTATCCCAACCCCACAACCCCGAAAAGGAAAAAAGAGATTGAAGAATACCAAAAATAGTCTCCATCCAATTCTCATTTTGTTCTTGGCTAAACTAACTTTTATTGTTAGATTTCAATTTTTTTCTAGAATTTCAAAAACAAACATCAAGAAAGCAAAAAATAAAATCATGAGTTGGCCATTTCTTTAAAAATTGAGAGTGGTCATTGTTGATGATGAGATATTAAAAAATTCTCATCATCAACAATGCCAAGCAAACTTCAAAGAGCAATTGGTGCAGTCAAGGACCAAACCAGCATTAACCTAGTCAAGGTTTCAAACACCACTTCCTCTTCCCTTGAAGTTGCTGTGCTCAAGGCCACCACCCACGATGACGATCCGGTCGATGAGAAGTTCGTCCGCGAGGTCCTCCTTCTCGTCTCCTCCAACAAGTTCCACGCTGCGGCCTGTGCACGTGCCATTGGCAAGCGCATAGGCCGCACGAGGAACTGGATTGTGGCGCTCAAGTCTTTGATGCTCGTACTCCGGATCCTTCAGGACGGCGACCCCTACTTCCCTCGAGAGGTCTTCCACGCCATGAAACGTGGCGCGAAGATCCTCAACCTTGCCTCCTTCCGAGACGAGTCGAGCTCGAGCAGCCCGTGGGACTTCACGTCCTTCGTCCGGACCTTTGCCCTCTACCTAGACGAGCGCCTCGAGTGCTTCATCACGGGCAAGCTCCAACGGAGAAGGCACGTTAACGGGTCGGTCAAGGAGAGCCCGACCTACCAACGGGCAACGATCGGTGGCAAGCGGTCTAGCGAGCCGGTTTTAGATATGAAACCGGCAATACTCCTCGACCGGATCACGTATTGGCAACGACTGCTCGACCGGGCCATCACCACCCGGCCAACGGGAGAGGCCCGGATCAACCGATTGGTCCAAACTTGTCTATACGACGTCGTTCAAGAGAGCTTCGATCTATACAAAGACATCTCAGATGGCCTCTCTCTCATTCTTGATAACTTCTTCCATCTACAATTCCAAAATTGTGTCGGTGCCTTCCACGCTTGCGCTAAAGCTACAAAGCAATTCAAAGAGCTAAACAATTTCTACACTTTATGCAAAAGCATAGGCGTTGGGCGTAGCTCTGAGTATCCAAGCATTCAATCAATATCAGAACACCTAATTGAGGCTTTGCAAGAATTCTTGAATGAACAATCCACTTCTCTATCATCCAATGCAAAGGTCATTCAAGACAAAGAAACAGAGAGAGGCAATCAGGGGGAGAGATCGTTGTCCGACGTGGGATCGTCGTGCACCTCGCTACAATACCTAATCAACGCCACGGCGACGAAGACGTCCGCGTGCTCGGCCATCTCCATTGATCTCGAGGCTTACGCGGAGCCCCCACAGCGAGACGAGGCGTTCATGATGAGTGAGACGTCCTCGATCAGGTCCCTCCCCGTCTCCTACTCCATGGTCGACCTCATCTCGCAGTGGGACGGGTCGGACCTCGATGACCGAGAACAAAGACATCACAGATTCCCACAATCGTCACCCTCTGACAATTGGGAGCTCGTGTTGACCGAGACACTAGCTTCGCCATCACCACTATCCTCACCCTCACTACTACCAATGTCTGACAAAATGCCAGTAGCACATGATGCAGAGGAGGCGGGCCCCTCTGCTGCCCATGCTGGCAATTTGTCAGACAATTGGGAGCTTATTTTATTCGAGCCGGACCTACCGCCTCCGCCGCTGCGGCCATCTCAACCCTACCAACAAGTACAAAGCCACCCAATGCCACCAAACAACTACTACAATCCATTCTTAGATGATCCAATTGAAGCACAAAGCCTTCAACATACGGTTTCAATGCCTACATTTCGTGCAGTTCCTCAGTTTCCAATTCAATTTCAAAATCAAAGTCCATTTTTAGGACATAATGAGGTGGAACAATTTTCGAGGAGCAATTCATTGGATCAACAATTTTTGGCAAGTGAGCAGAAGCAGTGGTTGATGAACCAAAACAATGTCATAGGCAAGTATATGATATCTAACTTGGATTATTAGTATAGTTGGTGATTACTGTGTCGTGACGAGTTCGATTTTTACGGATGCCATCTAATTCTTACTTAAAAGTTTACTTCAAAAAGCAGTTCAGAGGGAATTCTATGTATACTTGAGATTATTGTTTGCTTTCTTGGTTTTGTTTTAATTGGTATTGTTGTATGTTTGTTTTTGACTTTGTATTATTCAAGAATAGGTTTTGGTGTAATTTATGGGTTTAATTATTAGGTAACCCCACCATTTGTGTTTTTGAATTCTCATTCAAATAAATGTATGTATGACATAATAATTTGCATCATTGCAGCAAAAAAGGTGATTCCGTCGCCTTGGCGGCCCCACACTCCGGCCCGACATCATGTGAGGGGGTTCAATCATGGTACGCGATAGCCCGTTAAGGGGGAGGCCTTAACCCACTGGTTGCCAGAAGCCCATCTCCCAAGGCCTCACACTTATGCCTGAGAGATGGAAGCAACTACACGACATCAGTGAGATTCGAACCCAGCCTCATTGCAGCAAGATCTGCCCCTCCGTTGCCAACTGCGCTATGCCCCTGCGGGCATAATAATTTGCATCATTCCTTTATGCAATAAGGTGGAAGACTAACTGAGACGAATTCAATGTCAAACATGAATTAAAAAGTGGAATTTCCCTCCCATTTAATTAATATTGGATTCTAACACCATAAATTTTTTAAACAATGATTCCTAATAAATTTCAACAATGTCAAAGCACATGTACCACGAGCAATGATGCACGAGCGGCGTAATCGGATCTGCCCGACCGAGCAACAAAGTGGGTGGGAGCGAGAGCTTCAAACTGAGTAGCCGCAATCCTATTCAACAAAAGGCGCGAAGAAAATAGCGAAGGACGAAGGGGGAGAGAAGCTCAACCAGTGCCGCAAAAGGCACCAACACCTTGAGCATCACGCAATGTTCAATCTTCACTTGATGAGGCGTCAGATCGTGTGTTGTACAATAAGCTATTGGAAGCTTACAACAAAGAAGAGAGCACAAGATCCTCCTTACAATTGGAGATACACAAGGCATTTATCAATAATTAATCCATGTGCAAAGTTGGAACTTTATATATGTATTTTTTTACTTTCAAATATGTGAATATAAATTGGAGATATACAAGGAATTAATCCATGTCCAAAGTTGGAACTTTATATATGTATTTTTTACTTTCAAATTTATGAATATAAATTATGTAATACTATATTTTTCACCCATGTAATTTTAGAAATATAATTATGTATTTAAAAAAGTCTTCGCCTTGTTCTCAAAATATTCCGAAGTCATTCATTTCCATAAATTTGTAGTCTTACACTCAAAATCTAAATAAAAATCCTAGTTGTAGCCTATTCGAATATGGTAATTACTAATTAAATAGCACATGAAAAAAATAATTGATCACATCATTATTGTCATCTCCACAAAGAATATATCCATTCCACGCTGTGGATTTGCAAGTGGCGGGAAGCTTCTGAAATACCGAAACTACCCTTATCCGGTTCATAAACAAATCAAGCATGTCAACCCGTTTCTCTCTCATCAGACCAGACAAAACTTCTCCTCTCTCTCACGCAGTAAACGTGTCTCCCTCTCTAGGCCAACACCGCTATGCCTCTCTATCCCCTCACCAAAAACCTTTGCTCCAAATCCGAAAATCCGAAATTCGCATTCAATCCGCTGCAATCTCTCTCTCCTATGCATTAATTGCGAATTTTCCTCACTAATTCTAGGCATTTTCTGTCTCATTTTCATTTATCGGCGCGTGGCTCCAGCAGTTGTTGTTCTTATCCATTGATTGCGCCATCAAAGCGCCGATCGCAGCCTTTGGCTATTGTTTTTTTTATTTATTTTGAACTTTTTCTGTTTAATGAAGTTCTGTTGTAGTGCCGCCTGCCGTTTCGATTGTGCTCCGCAGCAATTGTTATGGAATTCGCGTGATCAGCTCACACTTGCATTGTCTGCCTCAGGTTTTGATTCCTTTGATTTGTTGTGCTGAGCTGCTTTTTTTGTATTTTTTTTGGATGGTGTGTTGGTATTGGGATCGAACGCGTTTGAGAATTTTGTTGTTTTGATGGAACAGTTGTGTTTTTGAGAAAGAGCGGAGATTCAGATGGCGAATGGAGACAATGGCCGCTGCGTGTTTCCGTTGACAGGCTTACAAATTGGGTAATTTTTTTTATTTTGTTTTGATGTTTCGTTTTTTTTTTCTACTTTATAAGCGGTGGAATATTTGAAAATATTGAAGTCGTGAAAATATATGTGGCGTGATCTTGTTTGTAAGGCTATTTTGACGTTTTTATCTGTTTCTTGTCGCCTTTGCATGTGTTGGATAATTTTTGCTGATTTTATGTTTGCTAAGTTTTGATTGAATTCATTTCTCTTTTAGAGTTATTTGTTTCGTTAGTGTAATTATCAGTTGATTGTATGTTTGCTCAACTTTTTGTTAGTTGAAATTTTCTTTTTTAAAGTAGTTCCATCAATTAAGTGGAGTATTAGTAAAGTGTACGTTTGCTGAAATTTTATTGAATCAGATTCTCTCTCTAAAAGTAGTTCCATCAATAGCTGATTGTGTGATTTCTGAATTTTTGATTGAATTGAATTCTCTCTATAAAAGTAGTGACGGGGATGGGGATTTGATGATGGATATGAAAGTAGTTCTATAAGATGAAGAAATTGATTTATTCTGGTAATTTTGAGCAGGGATTTGCAGTCCTATCTTTCACATCTGAGCCTATTTGTGGCCTCTGACCGTGGGAAGTTCTACATCTTGGTGGACAACCGGCCGTGGTTGAAGGATCTTGTGTCACGGCCCACGCATTTGTGGCAGCTGATGGTCACTAAGGTTGCTGAAACATCTCTGGTTAATCACGTTTTTGTAGCTTTGATTTGTGGCCATTGGCTCGGGTGATTTGAGTGATTCTGGTGATTGTGCTGCAGTCCAGGTTGTCCCCCTTTGCAAACACGAAGAGGAAGGAGGGTAGGAAGTTGAGACAACTTTCGGATTTAGAGATTTCTCCCTCATCAAACACAAGTAAATTGAAAAACTTCAAACAGTGGTTCTCATTAATTGATGCGGTCACCTTGTCCCGGAAGAGGGCTTTGTTACCCGTGAAGAAGCTTAAAAATTCTTTGATTGCGAACAGCAAGTTGCACAGAACCTTGTATGGATTTATTGTCTTTGAGGTTGCGTGGAGTGACGTACGTGGTATTAACTATTTGAACGAACTTCAGGTAGCTAATCTTGAATTTTTTTGTTACAAGCGACACACTTAAATCTATTCAGTGACTCTGAGTATCCATTTCTTTTTTGTTTCATGGTAAGACTGATACCTCGCTTGCAATTGAGGCTAAAGTCATGAGAAGGTGGGAATTCGATAGCTTAGCCCAAGCAGCAGACTTGATTCCTTCATGGTTCCCTGGGACCCGCAACGAACAGATCCTTTTGAAACACCATTTGGATGCTACAATAGGTAGTGGTGAATTTACCTCCTTCCAGAGTATTGCTCTACATTTAATTATACTCTTGTCATCTCACTTGCTTCATGCATTTGATCATTATGTGGATCTTCAACGAGCAAGAAAAAAGAAACATCACTGAGTCTGAGATACATCACCACTGTTCCAAGATTATGAACTTAAACAAAAACATCGAATGACTTGTGTGTGTCTGTGTTTTCTTAGCTTTTCTCAGCTTTTTTTCTTTATTGGGGGGTGGGGGAGTTGGGGCAGTTAATGTTCCTTGTACATATGCAGTCTAATTTTATGTGAACTTCTCCAGTCATACATTAAATTGATTATTCTACTCTTAAAACTGGACTGCATCAAAGTTGCTAAAAATGATGGATGTTACATTAAACAATGCTAGAACCTTGGTTGTCAGAATCCAACAATCCATTTTCCCTGTTTGAAATGTGCTCAACGAGAAAAACCTACTTTAGGTTTGCTGTTTATCATGTGATTTTTCTGTTATCTACAAAGTGTCTCATCTTTATGTATGTTCCGTATCCCAATATATTCTCCAGATTGTTCCTAAAATCGACCTTGTGACAGGGGAAGTTTTCCATGATGCACACGAAAGTTTCCCAAGGACTGACAAGAAGGCCGATATCGCAAGTGATGGCACGAATGTTGAAGGTGAATCTCCATGCTCTTCGAGTAGTAGTTTCAGCGCGTATTCAGTACCGATGCAAAACCTGACACATAGATTGCACACGCCTCCTCCTGATGGTTCTCCTTACAAAAGGCGGAAACTTACGAGTCCTGTACACTTTGATCTCGGATCATCTTCTGAAGAAGCAGATGCCGAAAATGCTGAGGATATGAGTGACTGTGAAGAAACACTCCAGTCTTCCATGTACCGTGATGTTCTCATTTTGTTCCGCTTCGATGATCGTGACCTTCCTTTCAAATTAAGAGACATAATTATGTCTGATTTGCGGTTACTCACTCTACTTGAAGCTGGGCTTCCATCGTGGGTTATTTTCCTTCAATCCTATCCAGTGTTCTGCCATCTTTATCGTCCATGGATGTGTCCCTTGGCCAGAGCTTGCTACGTGCTTATATCGGTCATCACTGTCCTCATTGGGTTTTACGACTTGTACAAAAATGTACCTCTCCTTAAAGCCACAGCATCTAGGTTGTTCGGGCCCCTGTTCGATTGGATAGAATCATTGGAAATGATTTCAAGAATCAAGTATTTAGGGACCATGTTATTCCTTCATAATTCTCAAAAGGCAATTAAATGGTTTCTTTCTGCAACAAGAACTATTCGTTCATTTTTCACACTAGTTATAGAGCCAATGGCTGGGCCATTTGCTGAGTTCTTGGAATTCTTACTTCCTCTTTGGACTGTGCTCGCGGAAGTCGCCGAGAATCTCTTTTCAGTCACATGGATGGTGGCTGGGTCTTGTTTCACAATGGTCGGAGACCTCATAGAGATGTTACTGCTGCCATTGTGGTATATCTTGTCTCTTGTATGGAATATTGGTGAGTTTACATCCTTCTTTTCTATTCTTTGGATTTCTAAGTTGTTTTTACGTAAATATAATTTCGTTTGTTGTGTTTGATTGCAGCAATATCAGTTATATATCCCTTATTCTGGATCCTGTGGGAACTCCTTTATGCTCCAATCCGATTAGTACTTGGATTTTGTAGTCTCGTCGCATCCTTATGTACACCCATTTATGAAATGGTTGGAGATTTGTTGCTATTCGCTGGCAGCCTAGTTAGTTTTTCTAGGGATGTTGAATCAACAGTGAGCTCGTATGAGGTTTCAATCTGGCGCTCGCTGTGGAACGACCTTTTCTCTCAGGTAGTTTCGTTGTACTATTCTACCCTTGCCACTTGAGTGTGCCTGTTTATTTTTTTTCTTTGCTCATTTACAGTCCTTTTTCAGATTTTCCGTGCTCTCCGGAGTATCCTCAATGGTTTTGTGGCTTTCTTCACCGCGTGCAACAGACATCGGCTAAGGTATTTCTCGCACATTTAGCCATGTTATCTCAGTATTGCATCTCTGATGTGAAACTTAGTTTAATTGGAGTAAATAGTAGTGAAGTACTAGATACAAGAAAAGACAGAATTCAAGAAAGCGCTGTTCTCATATTCAGTTGTGAATATCAGATTGATACTGTAGTTTTGTTTAATGCGTTGCGTTTTTACTGCAGCACGTATAATCATATGAAGGAGTTATACCACAGATTGTCACGTAGACCCGGGAGAGCAGGTGCTCAAAAGGCCGAACAAGATCCACATGCTTCTGCAACAAGTATTAGTGTAAGTATATATCCAGCGCATCTCATAGATGATTAGGTTCAATCGTAACACCCACCTGCACGAAACGTTGATGCATATTATTCTTCATTAGTTTCATTCACATAGTAGCTTGGATGTAAGTTTGCCATATACCCTGAATTAACTTGGTGAAAAAAATTACTTGTTACAGCCAAGAGTTAGGAAGAGTCCCATCGCCAGGACCAGGTTGAGCCCAGGAACGGTTAGATGACATGACATCGATACGTGTCGTAACTCGTACATGACAAATTCTCAACGGGTAATGCCAACTTGTACATGTGAGAGCTTGTACATAAGAATCTGTGTATCAACTGTGAAATTAGGTGTATACTACATTTTCCTTTTGAAATCTCTGCTAACTCTGTAAATATTTCTTGGTGTTGTCTGCAGAAATTTTGAACTAATTTTGATGGTAATTGACATGTTTTTATTCAATGAAAGGGCTATGGCAAGAACTAGTTTTTAGATTTTACTATGGTAAACAGAAATGAACAAATTCAAACACGACCACAACATCTCTTATGATCATAGTGTATCAAGTAAATTTAAAACTATGCTTGTGGAAATTGACAGAACATGGTAAAATTCTGTGCCTAAAGAAAATAATTAAGAACTTTTCGATGTTGAACAAAGGTGCAATATAGAATCCGATTCGAAATAACCAGAGTTACCGTATGCTGTGTGAGGGCCAACACTTAGATCGCTCCTCTGCTGTTGATTTTGAACTCTCCTCGACGTCTGCGGGTTCCAAACTTGTTCATGATTTCGCAATAGCCCGAGTTAGATGTAATATGTGTAGCATTCGATATTTTGGTATTACTCCAAACACCATTGACCTCAAACTCACTGCACTAAGTAAACCATGTATATTCTTCATCATTTTTTAAAAAGGCTAAATTTTTTGCCAAAACTGATTTCACAAAAATAGAAATACATTCCACATTAATTGAATTTCATGTCCAGATGAATCAAATCATCAGCAAAGGACTAATTCAAATAAGGAGAAGCTAAAACTTTTGCTAAGTTATCCAGATGAAAGCTTGTCAAGCGAACTTAATCACTAACCTGTGCATGGACTCTCGCTTAAGCGCATTACTACCAACCAGATTCGGTCAGATGTTGTGAAGTTGGTTCGTCCGGGGTAGCTTCCTTCACGGGGGATATTAACTTGAGCCTTCCCTTCATCTTTCTTGAACTGAAACTTCATAGAAGAGGATTCCTCTTATGCTGTAAGAGTTGGACACAGGGCCTGAAATGTTTTTAAATAACATTCATATGTGTCGAAAAGAAGCACGTTGATAGAGAATCACTACAATATATCGTATTGTAACATAAAAAGTACCTAAATCACAATTATCTGTTCCAACGACCGACGAAATTGTACTACAGGAGATGCTAATTTTGAAGAGATCACAATAAGTTGCACTGTCAATTGAAGTATTTAAAGATTGCAAACTAGGTAGGAAACAAATCATAAAACCACAGTAAAGTAGTAATAAAGAAATGCTGCAAAACCAAGGAGAAAGGGAACAATACAAAAACACAAACAACTGCTCCTTTAAGCTGTTGAAATTTAAACTACAAGAAATGAAAATTTGAAAGTACAGTCTACTATGCAAGAGGTGAGTGCACATGTCTACAAATCAGATATGAAAATCATTTCTAACCATCCATACATATCAAATACTACTCCAGTTATACATTCTCCCTCACAAGATTAGATATATATTGGATCTAAAGCATTATAGAAAACCTATGGGATTAATGGCACTAGTCAATTTGCAGTGGCAGTGTTAATTAATTCATCTTGAGCATTTCCACAACAAAAAATTTGAATTAAACATCTTGCTGAATTAATTCAACTTGTCAGTTTCCTTTATTTTAGACAATAAATCTATCTGTGTTTACTAAAGAGGGATACGAATCTAATCTCTCCTCTTCTTCTAATATTCTCTACTTTCCGAGCTCATCAGAAACTTCACCATCACAATTAACGAACTCGAAATTTAATACTAATAAATAATAAAAATCGAATAGAGATCAAAAATCAGATACGAAAATGGAGATCCATAAGAAATTACGAAATAAAATCCATATGAGGAAAAAGCAACATAAAAAAATCACCCAGCGACGAAACCTTATTGAGGAGGAAATTAATTTGGGGAAAAGTTGAGCGGGAGTGAGAAACTGAGCGCAGCAGGGTCATTCATAATCTGTATACAAATTGAGCACGGAAACTCCTTCTCCTCCGCTCCCGCAGCTGGATCTCCTCCGTGCTCCGCCGGCCGCACCGTGACACCCGTCGGTGGGCCCTCCATTCCGCGTGTGATCTGAGATTTTACAATTTTACAGTTTAATTGATGGAATTTTTTTTGCCGGTTAACACAAATAGAAAAACAAATACGAGATTTTGATTGACGTTGAGTGGGGAAATTGCACCATACATACAAAATATTTTATTAGTGTTTCAAATTGATACAAAAAGTTTCAAGTTAACATATATCATACAAAATGTTTTGTTACTGTTACAAATTAATACATTTTCATTATTTAATTAACACCGTTAACTATTCTGTTTATATCTTGTTAGGAGTAGAATCTTGAATGCTCAAGATGGAAACAACGATGCTGATCATGGAGCGAGCAGTTCAGTTTCTGTTGACGCACCACATAGAAACTTTGGCGAAACTATCAGTACTGGAAATCACAACTTTGAGGATGCCAATATAGGCCGTGCTAAACCCACGACTGATGATGGAGAAGAACTTTCTAAGGAACTACAGTGTACTGCAGATTCTAGTAAAGTTTCTTTACAAGGGGCGGGTGTGAGCAGAAATGATGGGGGCTCAAGTTCAGCGCCGTCTCATAAAATTAAAATCAAGTTTAAGCGTAAACAATAACTTTATAGATGCTGGAATCATTCATTTCCCCCTTTTTTTCTAATGCAATACTATCTAGATTTACATTGTATTGTTCTATTGTTTTGGCAAATTATAAACTGTGGCCATTTTAGACTTAGACCACAAAAGTATCAGAACAGTTTATGATTCTATAATTACTGCAAACGACTACACACTTTCGGCAAGATGCCTCTTAGAATAGGAGGATTACAATCTGTGCTCTATATATGAATATTCTTGCTATTTTTGTAAGACAGCAGAATGAATACAATAGAACTTTTTCCTCTGTAGTTCCTCCACCTCCACCTCCACCTCCATGTTTTTAGATGCATAAGCAATTAAAACAACCAAGACATATTTTCTAAACTAAATCACAGTCAATAGCAACCAAAACTTATAAAGTAAATAGCAACTAAAAAGCAAACAAGAAGTATAATTTAAGCAACTGCACTTAGATTTTAAGCCTACAGAAGTGGCCAATTCAAAATTAAGATTAAGATATTTGTCCAAAAACATATGCAAAAATAGTCAAGTGAAAACTAAGATGAATACATGTCATTGAGATCATTCAAAAAGGAACAAAAGTAGGCAAGACATCCACATTAAAGAAAGAGGCAAGTATCCTCTCAATTCTCAAATTTGGGAAGCTGACTTGTTATGTTTTGAGGCTCTTGTGAAATGCTAGTCATCCTTCTTCTCACTGTTAGTTTGCTTCTTCTTTCAAGAGTGCTTACACTTTCTTCTCTATGTTCTTCTCTAGCACCTCCATCAGAAATTTGTCTGCCACAAGTCCTTTTGTTATGTCCTTGGCCTCCACACTTAGAACAATTCCCCTTTATTTGTCCTGTATTGACCACAATTTTTGTTCCATCTGTAGCTACCTTGCAGATCTGCTCATCTATTGTTTTTCTCCTGCGCTTTTGCATTCTTCCTTTCTTAGGATTCACTGGGGGTGGTTGCACAGGGAGATAACCTGAAGGTTCATAATCATCTATATCTCTAAGAGGATTTCCATGTTTCAATATAGCAAAAGTGAAAAAATTCTATACTTCAAAGTAAGAAGCTTACCTGGAGAAGTTCAAGAATTTTTTTGGAGCGGACAATTCTTGGAAGTATACTTAGTGATGGTTCATCTTCTTAAGGGTAATCCTACTTCTTTTGTTATTTTACTTAATGAAACAGAATAGTTAACGGTGTTAATTAAATAAGGAAAATGTATTAATTTGTAACAATAACAAAATATTTTGTATGATATATGTTACCTTGAAACTTTTTATATCAATTTGAAACACTAATGAAACATTTTGTACGTATGGTGCAATTTCCCCACGTTGAGTGTATGAAATATAAAGAAAAAATGAGTTCGAATAAATTACTATGACTCTCACTCATACGTATTAATTTTACAATAAAATATAAGTCGAATAGATAAACTGCAATGTGACTATTATTGTGAGACCGGAGATAGTATAATGTTTTTGGTTGAATTAGAGTTTGATTTTTGTGTCTTCATTTTCGTGGCAAGAATCAGGGAAGAATCAAATTGATATTATCTATAATTAGAGTTGAATTAAGAAAGTTAAAGATCAAGAATTTATTGTGTTTAATTATATTCCATACATATCATAGGAAATTTTCTTATATAGTTAATGTAATAACATAGAATTTATTCAAGTCTAATAGGACAACGTATTCGAATAAAGTTTTTGTTTCTTTAATTTTTCGCATTTTACTTTTTCAACTGCAATCGGTTAGGCCTTCTCCTTACACCGTCATCTATTAGTAGCATGTCACGATTATCTTTGTTTCCAATTCTAGTCATATGCATAACCAAAGATAAATTCACCTAATCAAATACATGACCATGAAATTGAGCTTCAATTTATCAACATAAAATAACCGATAATTTCGAAGTAAGGGCTTCAATTATTTATGAAAAAGTTTAAATTAGGGCTTCAATTATTTACAATGTGTAGAAAATATTAACCATATAAACTTATTATACATGTGGAATATATATAACTTCTAAACATGAATATTAGTTTGGTATGGCTATTATATCAATAAGCTAATACACAATGTTAAACATGAAAATATAAGCATACTAATATGATATAATAAAAGATTAGTTATGGATCTCCAGCATACATTAAATAATTAGTTGCTATGCCAACCATGGCATGCCATATGCAAAAAGCCCTCCAATCCAATCCCCGCATTAGAATGGGATGTGAATTTGCACAATGATTTCTGTCCAATATACCACCAATATGATAATCCAGGCAAAGATCAACCTGAACTGAGATGAGATGATTATATATATATTTTTATATTTATCACCTTCCGAAAGATCCAAGACGTTTGTAAATATGATCGATTTTAAATAAGCATTAAATTAATAAGGAAAATCTTAAACTATTGATCAGAAATTTAAGGTAACATTCCAAAATATACATATTTTCATCTTTTCACAAAATATATATTACCAACATCAATTCATTCATTCATAGAGAATGTGATATATAGTTTAAGTGAAAAGATGTTACTATTTACCATGTCGACCACAAGAAAATCGCCTGTATTTTTATGAAATCAACTGCCTCCTAAGACTCACTGTGGAAGCATGAAATACCCAATGCAAGTAAATTCACACAAACATGAGATGCAATGGTAAATATTACTGCACATTTCACTTGTAGAGTTGCATTTGCGCTTCGTATTTTATATGCGGATATCGAACTTGAATCTTCTTCCTGACAAGTCCGATTAATAAAAATGTTATCAGAAAAAATAATCAAATACTTTAATCGACTTGCAAAACAAAAATTTACGTGTTTTTAAGTTGCTATAGCTTTAAAAAAAAGGAATGGTAGCGTCAACATCCAATGCCAGAATAAAGCAACCAACAATACAACAAACAATAATATATGAAATTTTGGACATTTTGTTCGAAAATTAAGTTTGTAAATTGTGTATCTTAATTGCCTTTGTTTTTCACTTAAGCTTGTTTTCCTTTAGGTCATGTTTGGTTGCCATGATTCTGTCTAAGAAAGTAATCTGATTCCTTAAATTTTAAATTCCTGTGTTTGTTTCGGATTTTAATCAAATTGGGAAAGTAATCAGAATCCAGAGAACAAGGAAAGTTAGTACAACTTTCCAGGAACCTGAATCCGAACTTTTCTTAGGTATTCTTTTTCCCAGCTTTAGGATTCATACATATTTAATGCAATAATAATAATAATAATAATATTATTATTATTATTATATACAATGTTTTTAAAATAATTTAAAATTATAAATCAAACTTATTTCAGTATAATAAATAACTATAATTAACATTATCATAATTATAACTATGTTATTATAATATTTATATATAATTGTTATTATCATAATAATAATAATTCATAATTTATTAAATAATTAAAATATAATTATAATATAAATTATATAATAATAAATACTAATTATTATTTTATAAATTAATAATTAATCAATAAAATCATAGTAAAATTTTAAATTATAATATTTATGTAATTATAATATCCGTAAATATAATAATAATAATAAATATTATTATTATTATTGTTATTGTTATTATACTCCATGTAACCATAATTATAATTATATTATTATATATTGTCATGGATGATCCATTTTTAAACTATCCATTATAATAATAAATATAATTATATAATTATTATCATTTGTAATTAGTAATTTATTAAAAAAATATTATTATTACTATTCTTTATAAATAAAATAATAATAAATACTACCTCCATCCCGCATTAACTGTCATATTTACTTTTCTGCACTCGTTTTGTAAAAATGATAATAAATAGTTAACGTGGAGAAATAGTAAAAATAAGAAAGAGAATAAGGTAGAGAAGAGTCTTATTTACATTATTCTCTCTCTTACTTTACTATTTCTTCACTTTAACTATTTATTATCATTTTTACAAAACGAGTGCAGAAAAGTAAATGTGACAGTTAATGCGGGACGAATGTAGTATATTTTTAGTTTGGTGTTTAAATCAAATATAAAATTTAAAATCTTGATATTTTCCAAACATATGAAAGTAAAATTATTGTGAATCATATTCCCGGGATTCATTTTCCCAGAAATTATTTTCCTTGTCAACTTTACTTTCCCACCCACCAAACATGGCCTTAGTTTATAATTCCAATTACATATGGTGGAATTTTATACGGTATTTGTCTTTATTAAAGATTGTAAATCACCATTCAATTGCAGATATTTTATTTAAATATGAATGGTCGTCATAGTAAATCAAATAATATTTGTAATTAATTAGGGCAATCCGCAGCCTATTCCTTAAATCCAATCTTTTACTACACTGTTCATAGACTCACGTCACTTTTTGCTATATATATTCATTAATTATATAAAAAAATATAAACATGTTATTCACTCGGTACCACCATGTTATTTGAGGTGTTTATTTTCGGCATGAGATTTAAGAAAATTGCGGTAGAGAACCTTCAAAGAGGAAAGGTGACTTGCGATGAGAGGGTGATTTGAATAAATGACGCCGGCGGAAATGGAGATTGGGGTTCGTTCAGTGAATTGGGGAAGGAAGCGTTGGGAAGAAGATGAGGGCTTATTTGGGGAAATAGATTGGTTTTAATAAAGGAATAACGGTCTTAAAAGTCACCAACTTTATTCGAATTCCTGTTTTTCCCATGACCTTTAAAATTGGCGTATAAAGTCATCAACTTTGCCGGGTTGCTGGTATCTCTCAAATTGATCCGACCCTATGTTTTCCGGTAACTAAGTGTCCTATGTGGTATGCCTGAAAGTTGACGTGGATGTCATCGGAAAATCGTAAAACGACGTCGTTTCTAATACCTAAAACGACGCCGTTTCATCCAAAAATCTGCAATTAGGTTTAAATTCCCCAAATAAAAAATGGATCGAGCTTCCAAAAATCGTCAAAAATCCAGAAATCCTCAAATTCGATCCCCGCAAAAATACAAAAATCATCAAAAATTCAAAAATCTGCAATTAGGTTTAAATTCCCAAAAATCTGCCATTAGGATTGAGCTTCCTCAACATGCCGCCGACCCCACCGAATCAGCCCTCTTCGACTAGTCCGATTTCCTGAATTTCGACATCGACGAAGCCCTCAACACCCCTTTCGCAATTTCCGAGCCAGGGTCAGGGCCAGAGCAGGAGCCCGGATCCTACCAAAGCCAGGAAGCGGGACCCGAGATTGCTGTGCCCCAATTTCGTGGCGGGCGTGGTCCCGTGCGCGTGCCCCGAATTGGACAAGAAATTGGAGGAGGAAGAGGAATCTGCTCTCCCGGGGAAGAAGCGGACCCGTGAGGTCCGGGCCCCCGCCGCCGGCCCGCTCCTTTGCCAGGTGCCGGGCTGCGAGGCCGACATCAGTGAGCTCAAAGTCTATCACTAGCGCCACCGCGTCTGCCTCCAGTGCGCTCACGCTGCCGTCGTGGTGCTCGATGGGGAGAGCAAGAGATACTGCCAGCAATGTGGAAAGTAAGTTTTTTTCATTGGGTGGGTCAGACCAACCTAGTCTAGGATATTGGTTCAACAAAACAAAGTGGGGCTTGGGCTGGCTGGGCTCACAAGTGGAAATGAGTATCAATTGGGCCATTTTTCAAATCCAGGACCATTAAAAACCCGCCCACCCAGTCCAGCACACGGCCCTGGGCAGACCCAAATAAGACTCATAACTAATTATTTCTCTTCTAATTTGAGTGAACTAAATTGGTACCCACAAAATGGTGTTCACCTCTTTTTGGTATCCAATATCGAAATCATCACATTTAGGGTCCAAAAAGATGGATAATCAAATTTTAGGTGCCACTTTTTACCTTTTTGCCCCTGAGGCCATTAAGGGCATATCAGTCTTTTACCTTGTCAGTTAAAACACCTAAATTTGATTTAATTTAAATTATTATAACCCGCTTTTATTTACTAACTAACTAACTAACAAAATTTGAATTTTACTTCAACAATTATTATAACCCATTTTTTCGAAAAAGTTTATTTTAAACGCATTAACTAATTCCACATTCAAAACAAGGGTAAATAAAATCAAAACCATTTAATTTATCAATAGTTTACGAAATAATTATATTGTATGTTATACATGAGAAATACGTAATAATTAACTTTTGTTGGTTTAATGAAGTCAAATTAGTGTGCATAAGAAAATATCATCCCTTTACACGTTCATAATTGACTAATATACCTTTAAAAGAAAGTTTGATTACCTCATTTAATGAGTAGTTAATTTAGAAATGGTGGTAGTTTTTTAAAATTTTATTTTTCATGTGTTTTTTAAATTTTTTATTTGTTCATTATTTTTATTTTCTTTTATATTTAACTAATTTTATATTTACATACATTGTATTAGTATATAAACTAAATAACGATTTTTACAATTAAATTATTACTATATACTATGATTATAAAAAAACCTCAGTTTTCCTAACTTCAATTGGCTATTAAGATTTAGATTTGATAAAACTTCAATAGTATAAAGTTCACACAGTAAAGAGAGCACTTTGTTTTATTCCTAATTAAAATATCTTATATAACCAAATTTAATTCTACAAAAAGTAAATAAAATGAAGAATTGAAGTTATGATAAAATAAGTTGTGAAACCATAATTAAACTTGCGATTATGGCATGGCCCATGGGGGAATGTGGGCGTGGGTTGGTAAATGGGTGGTTTGTTAAAGTTTTCATTCACATTTTTTTTCTTATTGTGCTTCTTTTTATAATAAATTGATAAATATATAAATTCACACACTATTATAATATGAGCTATTTTTCTTTTCTATTATAATATTATGAGCTACTAACGTGATAATATGTGGACTCCACCATCACTTATCATATTTGTGTGTATGTAGTAGGAGATGGAGCATGAGATGGTATAGGTGATCTCATCCGAAATTTAAGTATCTGTAATTAAACTATTTATAATTTAAAAAACAGAATTATTTATAATTATTGTGATTTATGTTTAATTTAAAATAATTAATTATTAAGTAAAGTATATAATATAATTGATGATATATTTAATTGCATTAGTGAAAAAATGTAGGTTAACGCTTAACAACACTTAATCAAAAAAGTACTATTATTTGGAACAATAAAAAGAAAAACACAAAGACACACAAGCACAGGGTGAATTTTAAGTTTGTAGAATTATTTGAAATTTGCACGGCGCTTGCCAATCGAGTTGATGGAGATTGTGTATGGTTAATCCCCAGTCATTGAGCACCAGAATAAAGCTCAATAAGAGCATCCACTATGCGTCCCGCGCGCGGCTCGTGTTCCATCCCGGAGGGACGGTTCCGCCGCGGGACGCGTTGCAGCGTATCGCCCGTCCAGGAGCCCGTCGCTGCGCGACGTCGCGCCACGCGCCCGGCCGACGTGTCGCTCGCCCGACTCATGCGTGATGCCCACTCGCTGGCCCGCGAGTGGGCGTCGTCACGGATGACGCAATAATTCAATTTTTTTTAAATTCGAATTTTAATAAAAAAAATCAAACGGTAATGTTACCGTTTCGTTTTTTTATTTTCAATTTATTTTAATTTTTTTTATTTCTTTACTCTATAAATACTATTTCATACTCATTTCACACACAAACACACATCTATTCCTATCAAATCCTCTCTATATCCACTCCAATTTCCATCTCAAATCAACTCAAACTAATGGATCCTTTTGAGCAAATGCGTCAAATAATGGAACAATCACTTGAAGAAGATCGACACCGAGAGGCGGAGGAAGCCGCGCCGCCCCCCACGACGCTCCCGGACGTACATCCATCTAATTGAGCACATTTGGGAAAACTTTGGCGGAAAAAATTAAATTATGTCATTTTATTTTTTTAGGATTTTAATTATGTCTTTTTTCTATTTTTTTGAATTTTAATATTGTTTTAATTTTAATGAAGTTTGTTTTTTTAATTGAATTTGTTGGAAAAAAAAATTTAAAAACTGAAATTGAATGAATAGTAATTTAAGGGACGGTTAAGGGACGGAGCGTTGCAGGTTTCGTCCCTTAGTTAAGGGATGGAGGAATAAAGTACAGTGGGACCCTCAAATAGTAATTTAAGGGACGGTGGAGGGACAGCGCAGTGGATGCTTTAAGCTTGTTCCATAAAAAATCAGTTATCCAATGGATATTATACTTGAATCCTTTTGGCATTAAGTCAAGATAGTCTAACTTCGTAATATGTGCCCTATTTCATTAGGGCACATATTTCCTCTACTACCCCCGGAATTGCCCACAAAATCCTTCGCCTTGTGCTCTTGTAGTTAATTCACCTAGAGTCGTATTCCTTTTTTGGATGTCCCAACAAAGTTGAGTCATTTTCCTTTTTGACTAAAAACAAAACATCCAACACTATTACTTGTAGAGTTGCATCTGTGCTTCGTATTTTACACTTGGATATCGAACTTGAATCTTCTACCTGGAAAATCTGATTTTTTTTAAAAATGTTATCAGAAAAAATAATCAAATACTTTAATTGACTTGCAAAACAAAATTTTACATGTTCTTCAGTTGCTATAGCTTTAAAACAAAGAATTGCAGCGCCAACATCCAATGCCCTAATAAAGCAACAAACAATACAACAAACAATAATACTCCCTCCGTCCTATAAAAATATGGGCAATGGATATGACACGAGAATTAAGATAAAATTAGTAAAGCAAGAGAGAGAAGAAGAATAGTATGGTAAAGTAGGAGAGTGGAGGAGAATAAGGGCATCATTAACGCGATAGGCCGGGCCGCAAATCGCGAGTACAGGCCCGAGACGCGCGTTGGAGGAGGCGGATTTCCGGCCCAGGCCGGTCCCGGGGTTCGGCCCAGCCCGGCGATGGAGGGAGAGGGGCCGTGACGGAGCTGCAATTTTTGCATTTGGAAGAGGAAGAAGAGGGAGGAAGAGGGAGAGGAGCGACAGAACCCAATTTTCTGATTTCTTTTGCATTTGGAAGAGGAAGAAAAGGGAGGGGGAGAGGAAGAAGAGGGAAGAAGATGAAGAAGAGGGAGAGGGGCGACAGTCGATGTTTTTTTTTACATTTTTAGTTTTAATTTTTTTTTGCATTTTCTAATTTTTAATTTTTTTTTTGCATTTTTTTATGTTATAATTTTAGTTTTTTAGTTTATAATTTATTATTTTTGAATTAAAAATGAATTTCTCGTGTTATAATTGTTCAACGTTTTCAGTTTTTACACGTAAAATAAGTCGAAGTTGTGAATAGTGTCATTTATTAGTTGCGGCCCGGGTTGTGGCCCGTAGGGTTAGAGCAGTTGGGGCCTTGGCCGCAACTGTAGAGGAATGATGACGTGGAGGGAACTTGGGGCCTGAAACCGGGCCGGGGTTAATGATGCTCTAATAGTTAAAGTAGAGTTAGTAGATTGTGGGACCTACAGTATTTAATTGATATAACTTTCCAAAAATTGAATGCATATATTTTTGTTGGACGGATGAAAATGGAAAGTGCACATATTTTTATGGGATGGAGGGTGTATATGTTTTGGACATTTTGTTCGAAAATTAAGTTTGTAATTGTGTATAATATATCTTAATTGCCTTTGTTTTTCAAATAAGCTTTTTTTTTTACTTAAGCTTGTTTTCCTTTAGTTTATAATTCCACTTACATATGGTGGAATTTTATACGGTATTTGTCTTTATTAAAGATTGTAAATCACACCATTGATCAATTGCAGATATTTTATTTAAATATCAATGATCGTCAGAGTAAAATCAAATAATATTTGTAACTAATTAGGGCAATCCACAACCTATTCCTTAAATCCAATCCTTTACTACACTATTCATAAGACTCACACAACTTTTTGCTATATATATTCAGTAATTAGATAAAAAAAATATAAACATGCTATTCACTCCGTCCCACATTACTTGAGGTGTTTCTTTTCGACATGAGATTTAAGAAAATTGTGTTTAATGAGTTAAATAAAGTAAAATAAAATTAAAAAAAGAATAAAGTAAGAAAGAGGAGAAAAAGTAAAGTAAAAGAAAAAATAAAGTAAGTTTAATTAAATACTTTATTTTTAGCTAAAAAAATAAATGACTCAAATAACTTGAGACAATCTAAGAAGAAATACCAATCAAATAACTTGGGACGAGGGAGTACCGTTAGATAAAGAAAAACCCAAAAACAGAAAAAAGAATGCAATAGGATAAAAAAAATTCACAAACACAAACGCTTATTTCCTCTGACATCCTAGGAGATAAATGGATTTGGATCCTCTACGGTGCACAGCACTGCTGTGCACCTAATAAAATAATTTTTTAATAATAAAAAAAAAATATTTTTTTAATGTGTTGTGAGGTGCACAGCAGTGCTGTGCACCGTAGAGGATCCAAATCCGAGATAAATTCCAATACGTGGGCCCCATGGAATTCGACGATCTGACGGCTGATACTCCATCAGAGAAGATCCAAGAAACATGGTTGATCAACGGCTGATATCCTCCTGCTTGTAGCCCACGCTACTACTTTTACCCATTTCAACGGCGACGATTTTTCGCATTTACATAAAATACAAATTAAATAAAATATTCTCTGTATTTCTAGTACCATACGCCGTAGTTACATAACTATGATGCTCGAAATGACAGATATGCCCCCGACTAATAGCATCATTGTGTCTTTTCGCTTAATAATATCTGAAATATTAAATAAGTCTTTGGTTCATGAATATTATTACTACCAAAGTTTCAACATTGCTGCTTGTAATCAATTCAAATAGTAAATGAAAAGTTATGCAAATACAATGTTTACGAAATATTCAATTATTTGATGTTAAGGATCAAATACATCCCATAAAATAACACCACACTTTATGATTTTTTGTCTCTCAACTTGAATCTTTTTGATGTTTCTAAAGTTTTTTTTTTTCTAATTTTGAAGTATATATGTATAAATTCCGTGGCTATATTTGATCCATAACAATCTCATTCATTCATTTATATCATTCACGTTAAAATCGGTGTATTCTTTCTAGTTTTGAGACAAATATTTAAAAACCTATAAAGAGATGCTTTTGAATTTTATGTCCAAACGCGCAAAATAATGTACCTACAAAGACAGGATTTTGACACTTGAAATAGAAGTCAACCAAAATATATTAACTACAATATCTTTTATTATACTTGCTCCATTCACCAAAAAAAATAATCATATTTATGTAAGGCAAAAATTTTAATAAAAAATTAATAAAGTAAAAAGGATGAAAGAAAAAATAAATAAAATAGGAAAGAGAAAATTAGAAAGATAATAGAAAAAATGGATAAAGTATGAAAGAATATTTTTATTTTTAAAAAGATATTCCATATTAGTTTTTATGGAAACATATAAGATTATTTTTTCCGGATGGAGGGAGCACTATTTATTGCTCATAAAGAAAATTTTATTGCCTACCAAGTCAGACTAATGTCTACTCCTACTTAAAAGAAGATTGCATTATTGTTTACACTTAAACATGCATTTCCACTATAATAGTTAGATTAAATTAAAGGCATAAAGATAAATATAGCTCAATTAGAAATTAAAACCATGAACACTATTATTAAACTTTTGAAGCTGATACTTTTTAGTAGATTTATAAAACAAAGAGCTTAATATCACAAGATTAGAAACTAAACTATTGACATAATTATATCATAGTCGAAAAACAACAGAGGCAAGAAAAAATAACAATCCTAGGGGCAAACATGTATTTTCACATGCCACGTGTACATTTTGTTCTCGTATTCAACAATGACAAAAATTATTTGGTGAATTAAATTAAATTAAATAAATTGGGACACGAGTGCAGGAAAATCTTTCGCAATATTGGGACTTTTTTTGAAGATCTGAAGCCTCTCAGTTCTAGAGAGAGAAATCGAATAATATGCGAGTGATGATCGAATCCGACTGATATTAATTCTTTTATTGTTTATCTTCTCCTAATTTTGCCGGCATTGAAGTTGGCGTGATTCCTGAATTTTGATCATAATCACAAGCGTGTCGAGGTTGTAATTCAAAATCAATATCAAAATCGAAATCCAAACCACAAATTCAGCAAAGTGTGGGTGAAAATTTCCCACAGATCGATGCCGGGGAATCGGAAAGTTTCGAGAATTGATTCAACGTCCGACAGAGTTGTAGGCGCGAATTTTGGTCAAAATCTCTGTTTTTGTTTCAATATATGCTTTATCAATGTTGATCCTCGGTTGATCTCTCGTATTGTTTGATGATCGGTGTTTTTTTGTAATTGAGATTGGTTGATTCTGGTTAATTGAGCTTGGATTTTGAGTATCATTCATCTTAGCTCAGCTCACGTTTGTGTGAGTTTGTGCGTTTTGATTTTGATACTTAGCTAGTTGATTTTGGCAGAGGCAATGAGACGGCTAAAGGTGGAAGAGAGTGATGAAAATGGTGGAGCTGGTGATGAGCGGGGATCCTACCCGGATCGGCCGGGTGAACCCGATTGCATTTACTATTTGCGGACGGGGTCTTGTGGCTATGGGAGCAATTGTCGTTTTAATCACCCCTCTAGTGCAGAACAAGTACGAATTTACATGATAAATAATCATGTCTTTTTGCATTATGTGTGTGTTTGGTGTTTTTTTATGATGCTTTCTGAATGGTTTTGGTTGTTGTTGTTGTTGTTGGCGATGGATGGCTAGGTTTATGGTGTTAAAGCTGGCAGTGAGCTTCCCGAAAGGGCTGGACAGCCGGATTGTGGGGTAATTCTTCGGTTCGATTTCTTTTCAAGCTCTTTTGGTTATAATCTTGCTATTGTCTCTGTGTATTTTTATTACTTAGTGGTCTATAATGATTGTTCCTTGAAGATAATTTCTTGTATTGCTTAGAGCAAATGAGGCATTCTCAACCACACTACGCATCAACGTTGTTTTATCGTATTGAGCTGTGTAGTAAATTTAGTTCAGGTGCATTTTGTCTTCACTTATGATAATTGGCTTGTCGTAGGCGAGTAGTATTAAATTTTCAGGCCAAGCTTGATAAGGTATGTCGTTATGTAAGCTTTTTAATGAACTGTGCTTTTTGGTAAGTTTGCATTTCTTACCCGAGTCATATAACTAACTTGTTTTGCTGGCCACGTGTTATCAAATGATCAAGCTTTCAGTGAGCTTGTGATATGTGGAGATATTCTGATAAGTATGTTGTCTCTCAGCACTATCTAAAGACGGGCACCTGTAAGTATGGGTCGACCTGTCGGTATCATCATCCCAAGGATAGACAAGCTGATTTCTTGTTGAATATGTTGGGATTACCAATGCGTCAGGTAGTTATATCTTCTATAATCCGGTCGTTTCATTTAGGTTTGATCCCTCAAGGTTTGGTACACAGTCAAACCACGACCATGAATTACTATAGACGACGTTAAACTGGTTGTATATTGTACAGGACGCAAAGCCTTGTCCTTTTTATATGCGCACAGGGTTATGTAAATATGGATATGCTTGCAAGTTCCATCATCCCCAACCAACATTAGCTGCTCCAAATGCCGTACCTGTAATGGGACCCGTATATGGTTCGGCTGGCTCTGCAGTAGTTCCTTCATCTGGTGTGTCATCTGCAAGTTTTCCAGGAGCACCATTGTCAAAGGCAACTTATTTTGCTAGTTCACTCCAAGTTCCACAAAGCTACATGCCCTTATTTCTACCGCAATCGCAAGGATGGAACACCTATATGGTATGCCATTTTCATTAAAACGATTTTAGCTCAATATATGGGGATTATCTTATTTTGCATTCCCTTCTCCGATTGCTAGGGAAACGCCAGTCCGTTGCCTTTCACTAGTGTCCTAACTGGTCCAGTACCGAACGGGCAGCAATCTGTCTCTTATCTTCCAGAAAGACCGGATCAGCCAGAGTGCCGTTATTTCATGGAACACGGGAGTTGTAAATACGGATCAGAGTGCAAATATCACCATCCCAGAGAAAAGCTCTCACCATTAGTTTCAACTTCTGTCGTCCCACTCGGGCTTCCTCTAAGACCCGTAGGTCGCTCATGATACGTTACTAGGTTTCGTTGGTTCTGAATTGTGATGGTTCGACATCTGTTTAAATGCAGGGTCAGCCTGTGTGTTCTTATTATAGCCTCTACGGAATATGCAATTACGGCCCTGCCTGCAGATTCGACCACCCATACGGCCTCAGTGTCCCTCCAACGGCCTTTGCTTACCCGCCCCTGGCCCCATATCAGAGAATAGCATCCCTGGTGCCCGTAGCCGACGGCTCGCCGGCCAAATCATCCAAGTTGAGTGACTGGATCAATAAGGAAACAACTGCAATCAACAAGCATCATCAAAACTCCAACACCAAGAGCCTTGGGGAGTCACTCGACCAGTCAGATTCGCTCCCGCACTCGTCTAAGGCCTCGCCCGATGTTCATCACGACAAGTCTGACTGACGCGATGTGGCACAGCCGGCTGTAACCACTCTCCATCACCATCTCTGTGGTGATCTATTTTTGGCTGATCTGATATTTTTTTCTTGAACTCTCTTACATTTTGAAAGGGAGTAGTATATTATTGTGATACTTTGTTTTAATACTTACTCCCGCGTTTTATTTTTAACTGCCAATATTTATTGGTTTTTTCTCTTAAACTCTTTTTTGGAGAAAGAGCTTAAAAGAAAGAGTTGATCAAATGGTAAATGCGTGCAAATTTCTTATTCTTTTATTGTGTGCTAATTTTATTTTGATTTTGTTGTTTTTCTTAATTGGATTGTATTGAAGATTCCGAGTTTGATTTTTTTAAGGATGAGACATTATATAATAACCATAGTAAATGTTGTAAAAAGAACAATTGTCCAATGGGATCTCTGTTACAATACTAATTCATTGCTTGGTGAACAACTCACGTCGAATTGGGATTAGCATAGTAAATGTTGTAAATATCCTTATACCTTCACACGATTATGTCAATCGTGAATCTGTGCTTACTTTTTTTTTTAGATTTTGTTGCTTTCCAAATTTTAATTTTCTAATAACTGAAAAAAACAAGTTTATATCTGTATATTTACAATATATGCACAACTTTTTAGCATAAACTTTCCCTACGGACAGAATAGTCTAACTAACTAGTACTACTAGTATGTTTTACACCAGCAAAAACTCACATGATATGTTACAAAAACAAATTAAAAATCAAATAGTTACAAATTTACAAGCTAAGTATACTACAATAATCTACAAAATTTAAATAATATCAGACTAAAGGTCAAAGAGAGATACAATAAGGACCTCAATTCTCAATACTGATGCACATAGACGACAAATTATTACTAGTTAATTTTTTTCATATGTAGTAATCCGTATATTTTAAACACAAGAAAGTTGAAGGATAATAAAGTTAAATTACAAAAAAATGAAGAGCAAAATTGATATATTATGATTTACTATTGAAGGGCAAAATTCTCATAGGATTTTTTACAAATAACATAGGTAAATAGAAAAAAGGGCTTCAGCTGTTCGGCTTTGATCAGTTAGAATGTTGAGCTAATGCATCCTTCTCTACAGGCTCTGACATCTTATCAGCATTTTCTTGAAGTCTTCGTCTCAAAATTGGCCTTTTGAATAACTTCAACGGCCATCTTCCTGGCTTCAGCTGCCCGAGCAGCTTCATCTGTTCCCTCTGGAACCTCCGGTTTGCATACCTCACTCCACCTCGCCAACCCAAACCTAACCTGCATCGTTAGACATAGCATATTAAGAGAGAAGACGAGAGAAAATCTGTATTCATTTCACTAAGGTGCCCTCATTTTTTTGCATACTGTCTGGAGATAACTATCCACCCTCCATAACATGTTGAAAGAGTGCAAAGATAGTGAAAATATATTGTTTTCTCTCTCTTTCTATCAAGAGAACACACCCTAAACAGAATGAATGAATCAGCTACGAAAATTCATAGCTCACACCTTTTTATACTAAGTGAAAGAACGCTGTTTCAGCACTATTCTTCTATGTACTAAAAGCGCATACAATTACTATAGCGACGTATCACTGAACCAAGCAAAACAACACGCCATGAAGCATCAGCTGTGGAACATCTCCAAATTTAATATAACAAAAGAGGAAAACCGATGAATGGAAATTTAAATGAGAGATGCATTGTTCTCTTCATGATTTAATGATGCAAAAGATTTTCGAGCAGTTCATGGGCCATCTGCTATGCTACTTACTTTGTTTAGGTTGGTGTTATCTGCATCTATGATCACCACATTTTCAGGTTTACAACTTTACATCATTGTTACTAAATTGTTGCACCAAAAATACGACCTTTATAATTTATGCAATTTGTAACACAACCATTTTCCGGCCTGGCCAAACCAGTGTGGCACAGGCTTTGTCTGCTAATTAGACTTGAGGATGTTGGGTTGCGTTGCCGCTGATCTCACACACGTAATCGAGAAAATAAAGCACGCAAACGATATAACGTGGTTCGGTGATAAACCACCTACGTCCACGGAGAAGATGACCGGAATCTTATTGATGAACTCTTTACAATTACAATGAACTCACACTCACACTCTACCGCTCACAACCGCTCGCTATCTTGAGAATTAATCTCTCTGGGTGTGTGTGTATATGGTGTAATTCTGCTACTTCACTACTGAGCTCTATCGAGCTATTTATACAAGATGCAATCAAGAAATAAAATCCAACTAACTCTATTTCCCAAAGTTAGTTATAACCGCTACTCGGCTCAAAACCGAACTCTTCCTTCTCGGCTAGTTCCAGCTCAAAGCCGAGCTTCCTTCTTCTGCCTTCTTCTTCTCGGCTAGTTCCAGGCTAGTTCCAGCTCGGTAAGCCGAGCTTACCGAACTCCTTTCACCGAACTCCTTTCTAGCCGAACTCCTTTCTAGCCGAGCTAGCTCAAAGTCGAGCTTCATTTCTTGATCTCTTCTTTGAGCTGCAGCTCGGCTCCAACACTCGATCAAATCAGTAGTTTGCACAGACACACTTTCACAAATCTCCACCTTGTCCTTGCAAAACTCCATCAATATCTAGATTCCCTTCTCAATCCTGTTCCATACTTCAACATTCCACAATTTCCACCAACTTCAAGCAATGCTTGAACTTCAAAGTTGGTAGTGACTTGGTTAACATGTCTGAGGCATTTTCTTCAGTGGGAACCTTCACCACATTGATCTTCCCACTCTGAATTTCGTCTCTGATGAAGTGCCTCCTTACATCGATATGTTTAGATCTCTCATGGAACATTTGGTGCTTGGCTAAGCATATGGCTGAATTGCTGTCACAATTAATCATTACTGCTCCCAGCTCTATCCCCAGATCTTGTAAGATTCCTTGTAGCCATTTTCCCTCCTTTGCGGCCTCTGTTAGTGCAATATATTCTGCCTCAGTTGTGGACAATGCGACCACCGGTTGTAGATTCGACTTCCAACTAATGGCTGTACCAAACAAAGTGAATATGTAGCCGCTTTGGGACTTCCTATTATCCAAGTTGGCCGCATAATCAGAATCACAGTAGCCTACAAGAATCTCATCTTTCTCAGACCATGCTTTTCCACCAAATCTCAAACCAATCATAACAGATCCTCCCAAATATTTCAAGATCCATTTCAGAGCCATCCAGTGTTCTCTACCCGGATCAGCCATGTACCTGCTAGCCACGCTTATAGCATGAGCCACATCCGGCCTTGTACATATCATCAAGTACATTATGCTTCCCACTATATTCGCATATGGTATCGCACTCATTTCCCTTCTGATTTCATCGGTTTTAGGCGCCTGTTCTTTGCTCAACTTAAAATGGCCTGCTAATGGAGTAGAGACTGCCTTTGCATTTGTCACCTGATATTTCCTTATCACTTTCTTGATGTACTCAGCTTGCACAAGCCTCAGTTCCTTCTTCTTCCTATTTCTGACAATGTCCATGCCTAGGATTCGTTTTGCCTCCCCAAGATCCTTCATCTCAAACTTTTGTTTAAGCTCATCTTTTACAATCTGCAATTCACTCAAGCTTGATCCAGCTAGTAGAATATCATCTACATACAGTAACAGGTAGGCTATTATCAAATCTCCACTTCTCTTGACATATACACAGCTATCAAAGCTGGATCTCTCAAACTCCATCAGCTCCATTTGCTCATGGAACTTCTTGTTCCACTGCCTACTGCTCTGCTTGAGCCCGTATAGGCTTTTCTTAAGTAAGCAAACCTTCTTTTCTTCTCCAGGCCTTTCAAAACCCTTAGGCTGCATCATATAGATCGTCTCCTCTAGATCCCCATGTAAAAAAGTTGTTTTTACATCGAGTTGATGCAGCTCCCAATCAAAATGAGCTGTCAAGGCCAATAAGATCCGAATGGAGGTGTGTTTTACCACTGGAGAGAACACCTCAGTGTAGTCAATACCTTCTACTTGTGTGAATCCTCTAGCTACCAACCTTGCCTTAAAACGTATGCTTTCAACTTCCCCAACTTCAACCTTCTTCTTAAATAGCCACTTGCAACTTATGAGTTTCTGAGTCCCTGGGTCATTCACCAAAATCCAAGTCCCATTTCTCAACAAGGACTCTATTTCTTCTTCCATGGCTCTGATCCACTTCTGACTTTCTTTGCATTTTATGGCTTCTTCATAGGTTGAAGGCTCTGAGAACATGAGCACCTCTGCTACACAAAGAGCAAAGAAGCTCATATCATAATCTGAAAACCTGCTGGGCAAGCCTGCATTCCTTCTTGGATTTCTTCTGTTTCCTTGATTTGATGGATCTCCACCTCTTGTGTTTTCATCTGACTGAGAACTGGAAGCTCCACCTTCTTCTTGGTGTTCAGAGATTTCAACATCCTCATCAAACTCAAACTCTTGAATGCTAGAGCTACTGTCACCACCAGGGGGTGCTCTACTTTTCTTGAATGGCATTTCTCCTTCATCGAACACTACATCTCTACTCACAATGATATTCTGACCCCCTTCATCCATATTCCATAACCTATACCCCTTCACTCCATCTTGGTATCCCAACATCACACATTTTCTTGCTCTTGGTTCCAACTTATTCTGCTTGATATGTGCATAAGCCGCACACCCAAAAATCTTCAAGCCTGAGTAGTCTCCCAAAGTTCCATACCATCTCTGATCAGGAGTCTCATTAGAAATTGATGAAGAGGGGCATTTGTTAATCAGATCAGCTGCAGTAGAAACAGCCTCTGCCCAAAATTTCTTTGGCATTCCAGAGTAGAACAACATGCATCTCACTCTTTCTAGCAACGTCCTGTTCATCCTCTCTGCCAGCCCGTTCTGTTGAGGGTTCCTTGGCACGGTCCTATGCCTTCTTATCCCTTTCATTTTACAGAAGCTATCAAACTCAGTAGATAAGAACTCCATCCCATTATCAGTTCTTAAGTACTTCAGCACTGACCCTTTCTCATTTTCATATCTAGTATGCCATTCTCTAAACCTCTCAAATGCTTGAGACTTCTCTTTGAGGATGTAAACCCATACCTTTCTTGAATAGTCATCTATAATAGATATGAAATACTTACCTCCACCTATGGATTCTGCTGGAGAAGGCCCCCATAAGTCACTGTGAGCATATACAAAGGGAGCTGTTGTAGTGTGCTTTCCACCAGAGAATGGTAGCCTTTTTGCCTTTCCAAGAATACAAGACTCACATTTGTTGAGCCTCTCTGATGTCCCCAGCCTCATTACACCCAGCTTAGCAAGCTCCTTGATGCCTTTTTCCCCCACATGCCCAAGTCTAGCATGCCACAGATCCAGGCTCTCTGACTGAGTAACATTTGCTGCATTGATCACGGTTTCACCCACCAAGTAATACAGGCTATTCTTTCTTTTGGCCTCCATGACTATTCTGGGACCCTTTGTCACCCTGAGCACTCCGTTACTGGACTCAAACCTGTAGCCCTTGGACTCCAGCAGCCCTAAAGAAATCAAGTTTCTCTTGATCTGAGGTATGAACCTCACTTCTGTGAGAGTTTTTACACTACCATCACTCACCTTCAGCTTGATTTCTCCAATCCCTCTAACATCACATGTCTGATCATTCCCCAACATTACTGATCCTGTGTGTGCTGTCAACTTTTGAAACCAGGATCTGTGGGAGCATATATGAAAGGAGCAACCCGAGTCCATGATCCAACATTCTTCAATTCTTGCCCCTGAGAGTATATTCAAGGCCTCATTGGCCTCCACTTCCTGAGCAAGATCTGCAGTATTTGAACCTGCATTGATCGCTTGTTCTTGCTTCCTTTTCCAAGCAAAACATGCCTTCTTCAAGTGACCCGGCTTTCTGCAATAGTAGCAGCTTCTAGTCTCCCTCTCTCCCTCAGCCTTATCTTTGTTTTGTTTCTTCTTGTTGAAAACTTTCTTGTTCTGACCCTTCTTCAAGAAAAGACTCTCAGCCACTGGATCATTTTGTCTAGTAGAAGTGGAATAATCATTCTTATGCGATTCCTTCATTTTCAGAGCAGAATGAATTTCTTCATATGTAACCTTGGACTCTCTTCCAAGTAACACCGCATCCTTGAAGTGTTCAAAACTCTTAGGAAGCGAATTCAGCAGCATCAAGGCTTTATCTTCATCCTTGATCATTTCATCGATATTTTCCAAATCATCTACACACTTACCAAATTCTTCAAGTTGCTCTGTAATTCCTCTCGCATCTGAGAATCTGAATGCAAGGAGCTTCTGCTTCAGGTGTAAACGATTTGTAATGGACTTGGTCATGTACAATGACTCAAGTTTTGTCCATACTCCCGCAGCTGTCTCCTCTTTGGAGACTTCCCTCAGAACCCTATCTGACAAATTCAAGATTAGGGTGCTGTAGGCTCTATACTGCATATCCTGAAGCTTTCCTTTCTCTTTTTCATCGACCTCCGCTTCTTTCTCGGCATCGACTTCATTCTTCAAGATATTCCATAGGCCCTGCTGCATCAAGATGGCCTTTATCTTCAACCTCCACAGCCCAAAGTCATTTTTCCCGGTGAACTTCTCCACCTCAAACTTAGCTGTAGACATTTCTCAAACAGACGGTGGGCAATCGCCAAGATCAGCTCAAGTACCGGAATTCTTGGACCCTAACTATCCCAGAAAGCAATCAAGAACTCCTTTGGGAAATTCCCACAGACGGCGCCACCTGTTGGGTTGCGTTGCCGCTGATCTCACACACGTAATCGAGAAAATAAAGCACGCAAACGATATAACGTGGTTCGGTGATAAACCACCTACGTCCACGGAGAAGATGACCGGAATCTTATTGATGAACTCTTTACAATTACAATGAACTCACACTCACACTCTACCGCTCACAACCGCTCGCTATCTTGAGAATTAATCTCTCTGGGTGTGTGTGTATATGGTGTAATTCTGCTACTTCACTACTGAGCTCTATCGAGCTATTTATACAAGATGCAATCAAGAAATAAAATCCAACTAACTCTATTTCCCAAAGTTAGTTATAACCGCTACTCGGCTCAAAACCGAACTCTTCCTTCTCGGCTAGTTCCAGCTCAAAGCCGAGCTTCCTTCTTCTGCCTTCTTCTTCTCGGCTAGTTCCAGGCTAGTTCCAGCTCGGTAAGCCGAGCTTACCGAACTCCTTTCACCGAACTCCTTTCTAGCCGAACTCCTTTCTAGCCGAACTCCTTTCTAGCCGAGCTAGCTCAAAGCCGAGCTTCATTTCTTGATCTCTTCTTTGAGCTGCAGCTCGGCTCCAACACTCGATCAAATCAGTAGTTTGCACGGACACACTTTCACAGAGGAAACGGTAAGCTAGTTTGTGTTATAGATGCAACTAACCCTATGCATTGCTAATAATGTCATTGAGAATCAGAACTTATTGTTCTTCTTCACATGTCAAATAAAGACTGTAAATCAAAGGTAACATAAATAGAAATATGTTTTCACTGACCCTATAATCAAACCAGTTCCAGCAGTTGCAAGACAAGCGGGCAAACTAACAGATCCTGAGACTAGTTTCCTCAACTCGGGATCTTCCATCTGATAATTGTATTTCATCTGACAAATAAAAACCATAATCTCATATCAGTATGAATAAAAAAGGGGACGGGGGGCAAGTAGTACATTTGAGTACAAGAAAGTAAAGACGAAGCCGAAATGGCCTATTGTATTTGGACTTACAATCGGACCAAAAACAAACATTATACTAATGATTTAAACATCATGAATAATGGGACTACGATCCTAATATGGAGCTCTGAGAAAAAATCGTTGGTGTAGTTACTTCAAGAATCCATAAGCTAGGAGCTCTGACATCGAGGTAAATCCAATGTAAATTTTAAGATTTTTTCAATCACACAAGGTAAGATTACCAACACAACAAGATTATCGGGAGGAAAAAAAAGGACATCCATCATCATGCTTTAGAATGATACGAATCATTCTAAAATTCTCTCATCTCTAAACTCACATCCAAAGCAATAGAAACTTCAAATATTTGAAACACAGAATCACATACTAAACATATGTCAACAAAAGGTGGATTAAAACAAAACTGAAAATGCTTACAGCTTTCTCAATTGATTCAAGCTTTTGCTCGACTCTCGACTGATGCAGCTGGCGTAAAGAATAACCTATATCAACATCCACATCATTGTTGAGCAAATCCAACAAGCTAAAAGAAACTCAAACTACATAATCATCATCTTCATATTTTCTAACCAGTAACCACCCCACATATTAATGCTCAAATCATATAATCTCTCTCCCCCCCTCTCTCTCTCTATGTATATGTGTGTGTTATGTGTGAAAGATAAGGGGAGAAGCATACCTGCCCAAGCTGTAACAACTGATGCAATGGAAGTGGAGACTGTAAATACCACTTTATGCCTCTCAAATAAATCCTGAAACATCAAAACCCCCAAAATCAAACATCAACAAAAATAAAATCCCCTAAAATAATCCAACTTTCATTCCATGCATAAAAACCAAATTTTTATCAGCAAACGCATAAAAAAGAGGAATCTTTGCATTCACCTTTATGGTAGAATAAGTGACCTGAGCAGAAGACATTGAATCCATAGCTTTTCTTCTGAGCTGAGATGCTGCGATAGAGTTCATAATCGAGGAGCCCGACGCCCTCAATCGCGGCATACTTCTATAAAATCCTCCTCTCATTCTAAAACCTTGCTTTCTATAAAATCCTCTTGAGACACTCCAGACACTGGAAATTCTAACGCAGATTAGTGGTTAATTTTATGCAAATCACATTTTTCACCCTTTACTTTTAGAAAATTATTATTTGGCCTCCTCTTATCATTTTGAGTTTTTGATAAATATTTTTGTGATTAAATTCAAAAATGTATAATTTCCCCCCACGAATGATAATCTCTTACTTTGATCAACACAAATTTTTAAAAATTATTAACAGGTGGCTAAATAATGTTTTTACAAATTTGTTTCATAATAAGGTCAATAAATTAGGGGTATTCCAAATAAGAAATGTGGAACATATAATCAAGGATAAGGAAGTTGGGGTTGCGTTAAAGATAGAACCATTCTTAAGTGTAGAACCTAGAACTCTACATATTTTATTCATTGGATGAGGAAAAAATGACGGTCAAGATTAAAAATCATACATATTAGACTATGTTTTCACGACATTCCGGACTCAACATGTGAAAAAACTCACATGTTGATGGAAGAATGAATGAAACGAAGAAGAGTCCATGCATGCTTTATTTTTTCACTTCTCTGCATTCACCCATTAATAATAGTTTTGGTTGTAATGGGAAGTTGCTGTGCAAATCAACACCATTGGATTAAAAGATCTAACGACCTCCGTTTGGCATTTGTTCTACGTTTAAGAATGGTTCTACGTTTAAGAATGGTTCTATATTGATCACAATCCTAAGGAAGTTGTACACTATTGTATACAAATGTAATTATCCCATCAACAATTATTTTCTTTCTTATACTTCAATTATTATTTTTTTCTTTTTCTTTCGCATTTTTATCAATTATTATTCATTAAAACTCGTGTCATCAATAATGAGAACTATTTTTCGTTGCCAGATGAAAACGTTTTGTATTTACAATTTGGGTTATTCACCAAAATTATTCTCATTATACGATAAATTTATCTCTTTACTAAAATAAATCTTACTATTTACTAACTATACTTTTAGCATTTTTTTCTCACTCTAAATTTGTAATGTTCACTATTAACAAAGGTAGAATTATTTGGATTCTAACTTATATTTCATCCAAAATATTTTACTATATGCTTTTGCTACAAGATAAAATCATATTTAGTTATATTAAGGAAATGTTCGGTTTGCAAGATTGTATGCTGAATTAAATATGTAATGTGTTTGGTTCATGAGATTCAATCTCATAACTCAACGCTAAATGGATAGACATTGGATAATTAGTCATATGTTACCTTATATGATTAAAATAATCTCACGACTCAATCTTATATTATCTTAATATTTATTTTATTTTGGAAACCAAACCCCATCTAACATGTTTAAGACAATATTCAACAAAATAAAATTATCAAGATGACGTGGAACTCTTCCATTGGCCAAGCTACGTAGCGCAAGTAGCAGCGGGTTTTTTTACTCCGCGAAAAACCAAATCTTTGCCAATTCGAAAGTGTGAAAAAGAAATCCAAACAATGGAGAAATCGCCGTTGATCGCACTTCTCCTTCTCTCATTGGTCCGGAATCTCGGCGTTTATGCACTGTACGGACCTTCTTCCCCCGTTGTTCAGCTAAACCCTAACAATTTCAAGTCCAAGGTACGCGAATTTGCTTCAATTTATCCGTTTCTGAGTTATTTCCTCTATTTTTAGGTGTAACGTTTATTAAAGACTGTTTCAGCTCATTCGCCCTGTTTGTTTTGTTGAAAATCGATTCGTTTAGATTAAACACTTTATACGCCAGCTATGTTGATCTGGCTGAAGTTCAGATATTGTAATTTGCGAATTGGTAGATTTTCTTGGCATTGATGTGGAAACGAGTGGTCTTTACTTAGATCACAATGCTGATTTTTTTAGCCTTTGATTCATGTTGTGAGTGTGTGATTGGTTGGAGTTGATTAAGTTTTCAACTACATTGAGAAGGTGGACAGCTTGCCTTGGTTTTGTAAATTCGTTGCTGGCTGAGATAAAATTGATAGTAACTTTAATGCTTGACTGCTATATTATTTTCATATGGAGCCTTAATTGGTGGCGTAGTATTTCTGATGTTCTGTTTATTTGTCTCGCGCAGGTACTCAATTCGAATGGTATAGTTTTGGTTGAGTTTTTCGCACCATGGTGTGGTCATTGTAAAGCCCTGACACCCGCGTGGGAGAAGGCGGCTACTGTCTTGAAAGGTGTGGCAACCGTGGCAGCTTTAGATGCCGATGCTCACCAGTCACTAGCTCAGGTATTTATTTGTCAAACAATTTGGTGACATTCCATATCTCATTTGTTCATTTATTGAGCTCGATTTTATGAAGAACTTCCACTGTGCTATCTCCACTTCATTAGTATCAACCTGATATAGATAGTACTAATGCTTATTCCATAACATGTTGCATTCTTGGTTGCGTGTAATCTATTGATTGATCGCTTTGTGGACTAAGAGCATTTAGAGATGTTTTCGTGGAAGTATTGTGTGGTTTTTTGACTGACATTAAAGAATGGTGAATATGCTGCAAGGTTGCTCATAGATCTGAAGCCAACAGGAGTTTAATCAACTCCTTGACTTTCTGTATGTGACTTAATGGGTATAAAATGGAGTTTGAAATTTGATCACCACTTTTTATTCAATCTTTCCTTTAAAATAATTTCCCATGAAAGGAAGCATTCTATTTATTTAAGATTCAAAGATGTGTTTTATTGCTCACATAGACAAGGCTTTATTTGTCCATTATTTTAAAATTCTTTGGTCCCTTGTGTTATGTAGGAATATGGGATTAAAGGATTTCCTACCATCAAGGTCTTTGCACCAGGAAAACCCCCTGCAGATTATCAAGGAGCTAGAGATGCCAAGCCTATTGTTGAATTTGCTTTGAAACAGGTGAATTAAGCCTTAAATTTATTGCTTCTCCTTTTCCTTTTTCTCTAGTGTCTATTCATATGCTTGTTTGTGACTGTGTGCATTGCTTTTGTCTTGATTATCACCACCTACATCCTTGATTGGCAATCATGTTTTAAGGGTCATCTGAAAGTGAAATGGTTCTTACGTCCTTACTGAAAAAGTTATAGTCAGATGTCTGCAATAAGAATTGGTTACCATCCTTCTGATGAAACATTATTCTATACATTTGCGCGTACTTATTTGTTTGGGTAACCATTTAGTCAATGTAACAAGTCAAGTTCCATAAAGTTCTTAGTAACTTTGCACTATCTCTGACTCTTCACCGAGTCATTATTGTTGAGCAGGGATAACTAAAATTTTCTTTGCTTTTGTTTTCTTTCCATAAGGTCAAAACACTCCTGAAAGAACGTCTGGATGGGAAATCAGGAGGAGGATCAAGCCAGAAATCAGAACCAAGTGCATCAGTGGAACTGAACTCACACAACTTTGATGAATTGGTACTCAAAAGCAAGGAACTATGGGTCGTGGAGTTCTTTGCTCCTTGGTGAGTTGTGCTTTCCAAATGTACTTTTTGTGTAAATCCTTATAGGTTAAACCTGTGACTTTGTGTGGATTTTATCCTGCATTTCTGCATGATAGTCTATGAAGTACTGAATAGTGGTTGGGATGGAGGTACAAAGTCTTACTTTTGGCATGGTAGGGGGCTGCTGAGGTTAGGGAGAGAATGGGGTCTGTATATGGGAATGAGATTGATCAGGAATATTGATTGGTGGAGCATATTCTGAAGAAAATTAGCTTGAGATTTGTAGACTACTGGGACAGGTTGACAGAGGAAGTGGAAGCTGGGTGGGAAATCTTGAGACAGATAATGATATTTAATGCAGTGCTGGTCACCATCAAAACAGGCTTTGAGATTATGTGATTTTATAAAATATAGTTTCGGTTGTGGTGCAGCCATGAAGAAGGGTGGTGGGAGTATAGATAATTGCAAGTGACTTATTGTCAAAAATCAAAATTGATGTTAATTGTTCGATCAAGGTCGAATTTAGTTCGTCTAAGCAAAGGGATTCTCTGTACAATATAAAATCAAAGGTGGCCAACTAATTAATTAGATTGAAATCAACACTTCCTCTGATATAATAATATCGTGATGTTTAATTTAGCTATTATGTGATTTTGTTTTTCAAATATTTGTTTCTCATTCAATTTGCTGTTGTTTAAATATTTGATTGTCATTCAATTTGCTGTTGTGAAGGTGTGGTCACTGCAAGAAGCTTGCTCCTGAGTGGAAGAAGGTAGCTAACAGTCTCAAGGGTCAGGTGAAGTTGGGCCATGTTGACTGTGATGCAGATAAGGTAAGCCACCTGCCATTAAGAACTGGTCACTCCGGTTATCTCAATGTTTTATTCTACAGAGCGAGCATAAGTTCAGTGCTATACTTCACTCTCTAGTCCCCATTAAGTATAACTATATCTGCAAATATTCACAGTCTAGTTTTAGCAATGCTTGGCACGCATGAATGATGTCTCATGTTGTATGCCATAGAGATCAGTATCACTTTTCAGACTGTACTAGGAATTGCATATGCATACATTCATGTATTTTTCATAAGAAGATATCTTGCATGGTAACCTACTGATATAAATGTTGTAGCTCGATCCTATCTTTCTTGCTATTAATACAAGATGGAGGTCTTTTCCCATTTCTAACCAGTCAGCCCTGCCAGTCTTTGATGAGCAGGTATAATGTCCAAGGTTTTCCCACTATCATGGTGTTTGGAGCCGACAAAGACAGCCCCATTCCATATGAAGGTGCAAGAACTGCATCGGCAATTGAATCTTTCGCTCTGGGACAGCTGGAAGCAAATGCTGCTCCTCCTGAAGTGACTGAATTGACTTGCCCAGTATGATCCGTCATCCCTTCTCGTCTCCCCCACCCCTAACCCCCAATCTAACTTTCCTAGGGCGATTCATTCAAATTGTGATCTCTGAAACTGGAATGATGTTGTATATTCGTATAGGACGTTATGGAAGAGAAGTGTGGCTCAGCTGCCATCTGCTTCGTAGGCTTCCTCCCTGACATATTGGACTCGAAGGCGGAGGGTCGAAACAGATACCTTGAGATTATGCTATCGGTTGCAGAGAAGTTCAGAAAGAGTCCCTACAGGCAACACAAAAGCTCTATAAAATCTCATATTCTGAGTTTTGAACTAACTTTAATCTCTCACACGATTGACTCGAGTTTGTCAAATGCCACAGTTTTCTCTGGGCTGCTGCGGGGAAGCAGCCCAATCTTGAGCAGCACGTTGGAGTCGGAGGCTATGGTTATCCTGCTCTAGTGGCACTCAACTTGAAGAAGAGAGCCTATGCCCCACTCAAGAGCGCATTTGAACGTGCCCAGATATCGTGAGCTCTTCTCTTCACTCTGTTTCTCTGTTTTCTCGCTTCATTTGGCACTGCAAACGAAGTGAAACCCCATTTGCTTTCTCAGAGAGTTTGTCAAAGAAGCCGGACGAGGCGGGAAGGGCACTCTGCCACTGGCCGTTGACCCGGAGCTCGTGAAGACCCAACCGTGGGACGGCAAAGACGGTGAGATAATCGAGGAAGACGAGTTCTCGCTCGAAGAACTCATGGGAGAGGACACTGCCAGCAAAGATGAGCTTTAGTTCAATTCTTTTAAGCTTCTGAGAGAAACAAGAATTCTCTTAATTAGAAAACAGTTTTGATGTTACAGAGTAGTGTTATTGGTTGATAAATGAATGTTTAAAGGTGATCTACGTCGTTTGTTGAAATTTAAATTGTTTACACGTATGATTGCGAGTTCATAAACTGAAAACTGATTTTTCTGAACTAAATATATTGAATATCAAGTATGCGACATATATTAACCAGATCTGGTGAAAGTGTATTTTATTGTTATTATAATTATTATTATTATTTCATTATTAATACTATTATTATTACATGCCCGCATAATATATCTACTTATCTTCGTAATAATTCAGTAGTAGTAATTCATTTTACAAAGAATCAGGCCACCAACTATGGTCAGGAGAATTTACATCTTCACCAGGACTAGACCAGTTTATTAAATTAAATATATTATAATTGTCGGTTTAGTTATTTTGTAATATAAGGATTTTCACAATCATGACATAAAAAACAAATATTGGCGGATAAATCTACTTTAAATCGTTGATACTATTAAAACACTACCCAAATAAAGCTAAAGATAAAATAAAAATTTATACTTATATGTTATTGCTCCTACGAGATACTACTATACAAGATCCTTGAAGGTCATCCGCAACGCTGTCTCTTAACCGTCTCATCTATTCATTATTTATGTGCCCCACTGTACTTTTCATCCCATCTCTTAACTAAGAGACAGCACCTGCAACCCTCCATCTTTTAACCATCTCATCCCTTAACTATTCATTCAATTTCATTTTTTATTTTTATTTCCAACAAATTCAATTAATAAAAACATACTTCATTAAATAAAATAAAATTACAACTTAAAATTCTAAAAAAATAAAAAACCACATTAATAAAATCCTAAAAAAATAAAAAATACATAATTTAAAATCTTCCGCTCACTCTCTCTAAATTAAAAATATCAAAACTCAAAGAAGCAGAAGAAAGAGTTGTCTAATGGCGATCATGTGCGTCTACTGGTTGCCAAATTTAACCCAAATGTGCTCCATTAGATCCTCCTGGAGTTGGGCGTGGGCGGTAGAATCACGTGTCCTTGCCCGAACAGACAACCGATCTTGCATAGACGGATGCACTCCACTGCGAGACGGACTACTTGCGGTAGAGCTTCCCGGGGTTTCAGGGTCGAACCAATTTCCCGCCCCAGGTCCTTCGTCGGCGACAATCATGTTGTGCGAGATTATGCACGTATACATGATGTCGACCATATTCTCCATAAACCACGTACGAGTCGGGGCTTTGATAATGTTGAAGCGAGCTTGGAGAACCCCAGACGCTCTCTCTACATCCTTGCGAGCATCCTCTTGCTTCTGCGCAAAAAGAGCATGTTTTTCGTTCACCAGCCTGTTGAACGTCTTCACGAAGGATGGCCACTTCAGATAGATGCCGTCGGCAAGATATTACCCCATTTTATACTGTCGGTTGTTAGCGATGAAGTTAATGGCCGGCGCTTTACCATTCAAAACTTCGGTGAAGATGTCGGATTGGTTGAGCACGTTGGCGTCGTTGTTCGATCCAGGGACCCCGAAATACGCATGCCAAATCCATAGCCGGTAGTCGGCAACGGCCTCGAGTATAACGATGGGGTGGGTGCCTTTGTGGCCACTCGTGTATGACCCCCTCCACGCCACAGGGCAATTCTTCCATTGCTAATGCATGCAATCGACGCTGCCAAGCATCCCGGGGAATCCGTGCACTTCTTCGTGAAGTCGGAGCAGAAACTGACAATCTGCCGTGCTTGCCTTCCGGAGAAATTCGTCGGTGAAGGCTGCCCGGAAGCCTTTGCAGAAGTTTATCAAACACATTCTCCCAGTGCTTTCCCAATGTGCAGGTATTCGTCTAACACATCCGCCGTGTGTCTAGTGGCAAGCTGACGGATTGCTGCAGTACATTTCTGCAGCGTCGTGTGACTGGGACGGCCAACTGCGTCGAACACTTCTTGGAAGAACTCTTCCCGGGCTGCCAATGTATTTGCGATGTGCATAAATAGCCGTTTCCGCATGCGGAAACGGCGACGGAGGTAGGTCTCTCCCCATACTGAGTTGTCACCAATGTAGTCGCGTACCGACCTTGCAGCGGCTTCCTCCCGGTTACCATGGATGTATGTCCGGGATCGCCTTTGAGGCGCCGCGGCTTCCTCCTTCTCCCGACGTCGATCTTCTGCTAGCGATTCTTCCATTATTCGACGCATTTGTTCAAATGGATTCATGAATGGATTAAATTTGGGAGAAGAATAATGTTTCGAGATGAAGAATAATGTAGAGTGTTTAAGAGTGTTTGAGTGAGAATAGAGAGTTTTTTTGTGGATTAATTTGTGGGAATGATTTGATATTTATAGAAGTGATTGAGGGCTTAAAAAAATTAAAAAAAATTAAAAAATTTGTAAAAAACGACTAGTATAATTTTGGGATTTTTTTATTTTCCCATTTTTTTCCGAATTTAAAAAAAAACAATAAAAAATACATTTTCAACGGAAATAAACGACGCCCACTCGCTGGTCGGCGAGTGGGCGTCACGGACGAACCGCAGCTCGCCACATCGCCAACGCGCGTGGAGAGACAGCTCGCCAAGTGTCTCTCCGCGACGAGTTATGGGACGGGATGGGGACGAGACGGAGCCCACAACGTTGTCTCGCTGCCGTCTCGTCTCTCAGAGACAAGATAGAGACTGCAACGAGACGCGTTAATTAATTAACGAGAGAATAGTGTCAAACTCAATTTAATATATTTAAACTGAGTATAGTAAAGGGAATAATTTAGGAAAAGCTCGTAAAAGTATCCCACAATATTTATCCTTATTATAGCTCCACGGCCTCTAAAGAATTATACTAATGCTCATATAATTATTCACACTGCATTGATTGGTATATGAGTATATTAGAAATTTGATCTACTAAACATTAATTTCAAAAATTATTTCAGTTGAAAATTGGAAACTAATCAAAGTGATTAATAATTCAAAATTTTAATAAAAAAATTCAAATCTTGTCAAGTACGATTCAAATTGAGGTAGGCGCGGTTCGGAGATGTACACTGCACGCTTCCATCTTCGATTCAAATTTCCCTCTCAAATTTCGATTTTCGTTTCAAATTTATCACCCTTTTTTGGTTCCAACCCTAAAAATTCAACCTTCAATCGTCAACTATATAATTCGAGTTGAAAATTCAGAAAAATCCACCACTTTCAACGTTTACACAACCACTCCTCCACTACTCTACACTTCCCTCTTCAATCCCGATCCTGATCATGGCACCCCCCGCTGCCCCCTACCGCCGCCCCGGCGAGGTCCACGTCATCGTCGGACCTATGTTCGCCGGTAAATCAACCGCTCTCCTCCGTCGCATCACGGCGGAGTCTGATTCCGGCAGGTATTCACGAGTCTTCTGATTCAATTTTATTTTGAAATTACGCAAATTTGCAGTATGCAAGAGTTTGATTTTGGCGTGGAATTGAGATCCGATCTGATTTAATGATTGCTGTTTGTGAATCGAATTGACTTAGAAATTTTTTTGGTGGATCGATTTGCAGGACTGTGGCGATGATAAAGTCGAGTAAGGATACTCGATACGCGGTGGATGCAGTCGTGACGCACGATGGCACCAAGTTCCCTTGTTGGCCGCTGCCGGATCTCTTGTCGTTCAAGCTCAAAATTGGCGCCAAGGCGTATGAAAAAGTAATTCATATTCATGATTTTCATACGTTAATTTGATGCCTTTTGTACCGTGTATTTGTTTACTTTATTCACCATGCGCCCTTCATATTTGTTGAATTTGAATTCATATCAAAATTGCCTGATAATTTCCATGCTTGATTTCATTTTGTTGTTTTTGCTCTGTTTGTTGCCAGATGAAAAGAAACCCTAAGTAAGAAAATGAATTAGGGATCAAGCCAGAATTAGAGTTTGTTATGTTTGCTGATTAAATTATGCATTGTTTTGCCATATACTACTGTTTTGCAGTATGCCTTTTGATGGTTTCTTTAAACATCATCATTTGAGCTAATTTGCTTGATTCATTCGAGCAGGTGGATGTGATAGGCATTGATGAAGCTCAATTTTTCGGTGACCTGTACGAGTTCTGCTGTGAGGTGGCTGATCTTGATGGGAAAACTGTTGTAGTTGCTGGCCTTGATGGTGATTACTTGAGGTAGTTGAAATGTGCAATCTATAGTAGTTACATTATGCCATGCTAGTTTGTTCTGTTTGTGAATAGATGATTCTTGATCTAAATCACATGTTATCATCCCAATAGGAGGAGTTTTGGATCAGTGCTCGATATCATCCCACTTGCTGATACTGTCACGAAGCTTACTGCACGGTGCGAGCTCTGTGGCAAGCGTGCTTTCTTCACTCTGAGGAAGACGGGCGAGCTGCAAACTGAGCTCATTGGTGGTGCTGATGTTTACATGCCCGTCTGTCGCCTGCACTATGGCAATGAGCAACGCAGTGCTTCTGTGGAAGCTGCATCAGGAAGCAAGTTTGGTGCTGCCGCGGTTGAAGAATTGCTTGATTGTTGAAACAACTGCACAAGTTGAGGAAAGTGTTGGTTTGTGCTGTTTAGTATATCTATCTATGGCTGTGTTGTTAGTGATGTATAGTTTTAGTAGCATATGTTTAAACTCGTTCACTTCTTAAACTATGCCTTGAATCTTCATCATCGAGTTCTCATGAAAATGTTGTGAACTCATTTGTAATGGAAGATTCGAGGTTAGTATTATTTCACTTATTGTATGCTCCACTCTCCTATAATAAGAGTAATGTTTCGCCATTTTCGTCTATTTCTGAACAATGAGTTATATTTTCACAATCCATCAACTTATTTCACCCACATTTTATTACTTATAAAACTAATATATGTTGTCTATCTCATTCAAAATGAAACATTTCTCTTTTTGAGTTGTTCTATTAAAAATGAAACATTTTCTAAAATAGAAACAACACCATTAACTCACAAAAAAGCTGTATAAAAACTTATGTTGGAAACCAATTGTTTCATATTTATTGGGACGGAGGGAGTATATAAGTAGACATATTCCATTTAACTATTTTTCTTTGCATTTTTAAAAACCTTGCTAAAATAAAATATGTCTTCTATTAGATGGTGTTCGGTTTGCTAGATAAAATAATACCAAGATATAATCAAGGATTAAGTTATAAGATTATTTTAGTTGGGGATTGGCTATGACTAATTATCACATAAATGATTATTCATTTTGGATTGAGTTGTGAGATTCAATTTCATGAACCAAATATATTACTCCCTTCCATAAAAATATGGGCGGATGAGATGACACGAGAATTAAGATAAAATTGGTAAAGTAAGAGAGATGAGAAGAATGATATGTTAAAGTAAGAGAGATGAGGAAAATGATAGTTAAAGTACAGTTAGTAGATAGTGGGATCTACATTATTAAATTGATATAACTTTCCAAAAATAGAATGCATATATTTTTGTGTGACAGAAGAAAATGAAAAGTGCACATATTTTTATGGGACTGAGGGAGTATATATTTAATCTCGAAATACAATCTTGCGAAGCGACCAACTATAGGACGAAGGTAGTACTTCTAAGAGTGTCCACAATGGCTCCGCCACGGCGGCAGCCGGCGGCGACCACTGCTGGATGTGCTGTGTCGCGGCAAGGAAGGGGCGGGGAGATGGTCTAGGCGCCGCAAACGCGGCAAGGAAGGGGCGGTTTAACAGCGGCCGGTGTAGCGGACCACTGCAGTAGCCGACCGCCGTGGCGCGGGATTTTTTTTCTCTTAATTTTTCTTTAAATATACCCATTTTCTCATTTTTATTCACACCTCCACTTCTATACTACAATTTCACATCCATATTTTCATCTCTGTACCTAAATTGATTTTTTTCCATTCCATTCCAAACTCAAATCTAAAATTTTATTCAAACCCTCTCTCATAAAATGGTTGACGACGAGTATCAACGCATGTTGGATGAGGCGTTTAATGAGGTGGTTGAAGAGGTTGAATGGGAAGTCCAGGAGGATGTGGAGAGTGCGGTGGCGGCGGAGGTCCCTCGTACGATTCATCATCGGCGGTTTATCCGACATGACCATGCCGGGGCTAACCAGCGGCTAATGGACAACTAATTTGCCGAAAACTCCCGTTATCCGCCAAAGGTTTTTCGTCGGTGCTTCAGAATGTCGCAGCGACTCTTCCTCCATATAACGACTTCATTAGCTGGGCGGTATAGGTGCTTCACCCTCCGACGGGATGCCAGCCACTGGATCGGACTGTCGACATTGCAGAAGTGCACCGCTGCAATTAGGCAGTTGGCCTATGCCGGACTGACTGACATGTTCGACGAATACCTGAATATGGGTGAGACGACTAGCCTGGAGGTTCTGAGGCAGTTTTGTAGGGACATCAGGGCCATCTTCGGTTCGGAGTATCTTCGAAAACCAACCGTACAAGACTGCCAGATACTGCTGGATATGCATGGGACTGTGCACAACTTTCCAGGGATGATGGGCAACATTGATTGCATGCAATGGGAATGGAGGAACTGCCCGGTAGTGTGGAAATGGCAGTTCAGTACTGGCTTCAAAAGCAAACACCCGTCGATGATCCTTGAAGCTGTGGCTGACTACCGGTTGCGGATCTGACATGCGTATTTTTGTGTTGCAGGGTCTAACAACGATATCAACGTTCTGCAGTCGTCGCCCCTCATCAATGAGCAGTGCCGTGGTGAGGGCCCGGAAATCCGCTTCGTGGCCAACGGCAAGCAGTACAACATGGGCTACTATTTGGCAGATGGGATATACCCTCGATGGCCCGTATTTGTGAAGACGATCTGACATCCAGTTGGTCCGAAGAAAGCCTACTTCAAGCAACGTCAAGAGGGTGCGAGGAAAAATGTTGAGCGAGCTTTTGGTGTGCTAAAAGCGTGATTGGGCATTATATGGTGCCCGACACGAGTTTGGCACCAAAACGATGTCGCTGATATCATGTACTCCCTCCGTCTCATGTTACTTGCACTGTTGCTTTTCGGTTCGTCACAAACTTTAAGTTAGAATTAATGCATTTAATTAATATGTTAGTTTAAGTTAAGAGCTCATTTATTAATTGATGTCTCATTACACTTAAAATTTTAATTTAATTATACTAAAAAATAAATCCCAAATTTATGGCCTAAAATGAAAAGTGCGAGTAACATGGGACGGGGGGAGTATGCATGTATCATATTACATAACATGATAATAGATGATGAAGGCTCGGCTGCAGAGCGTTAGGGATCGGACAGCGGTGCTAGTTCAAGTCATGGTGTTGCCACCGCGCCCCTGCAAATGGGTGTACCGCGTAGTAATGAATACTTGCTCCAAGCGTTCACCGATATGCATAGGGAAGGAGAACATCTGGCACTCCAGGCCGATATGGTGGAAGAGCTCTGGGCACGTAGGGGAGCGGGCACATCGTGATAGCCACGACGATAGTGTTGTGTTTAGTGTTTTTAGCTAATTTTCGTTGTATAATTTTCCAATATTTATAATACAATGAAGATTTGGTTGTAATAATTTTTTTAAATTAGATACATTTTTTCTCCTAATTATTTTCATCCGATAATTTTTATTCTGGTCTAATTAAAATATATCAACAATTGATTAAATAATATGATTTGTGGTTGTGGCGGGGTTGTCCATTGGGCGGGGTAATTATATGTTTCGTACAAGATGTTTTACCTTTGTTTCAATTTAGTACAAAAAGTATTAAGTTTACATATTTTATAAAAAAGTTACATTAGTGTTTTAAATTAATACATTCCGTTAAATATTTTAAACACCGTTAGTTAGTTTATACTTTGTCCAACTTATCATCATAATAAAAGAATAATTAGAGATTTAATACAATTAATCACTCTAAAAAATCAATTCTTCCAGCAATATACTCTTTTTTTTATTGTATTATTTATAGAACACAGTATAAAATAAGTCCATATTTCATCTTTACAAAATGGCTAATTTGAGCTTCAAACAGTCAATAAGTCGATATTTTATTTTTACAAAAAAGATTCAATATCTTTTTAGTTGCATGTATTCTCCATTGTTACATGAGGAATCTTCGACAATAAAATGCAATTCGCTAATTTGATGGTGAAGAGTTGTGATTTTTTTTCTATGTGTATTTCATTTTTGTGAGTAATAAAAATAACTGTGTTTGAAATAATTAATGAAAAGTTTTAAATTAAACTTTTTGTACAAATTTGAAACATTGATGAAACTTTTTGTATGTATGATGTAATTGGAAGTAACGGTGTTAGTAATGACTTAACGGAATGTATTATTTTGGAACACTAAGTAAACTTTTTGTATGAAATATGTAAACTTAATACTTTTTATACTAAATTGAAATAAAGATAAAATATTTTGTATGAAACATGTAATTATCCCCCATTGGGCTTGAAAAGTATTTTTTGGCTGTGGAAGAGTTGTTGTGGGTGTTGGGGGATGTTTCGTAGTTTTAACCGTTGAAACACTTAATTTATCATTAACAAAAAAATAGAATCACTGAAATAGAAGGACAGAGCAGAGGTAGTGTGAGTAATTTTTGAAAAGCGAAAATGCCCCAAATTCCGTTTGAATTGATCCGACAAGTCCAGATCCGTGCGCGTTCAGCGGCGGGGCTGCCCGATTACGACCCGTCGGATCCTACACTGCCCGCTCTCCCGTCTCTCTCGGCCACAATAGCCGCCGCCGACGCTTCGCCGACGGAACGCCGCTGCCGGAGCTGTAAAGCCTTGCTGCTTAGAGGATCGGAGTCTATTGTCTGCTTGTACTGCGGCATCGGCCCCCATTACGACGCCGTTCCGGATCCCATCCGCTTCACCTCCACCGTTGGCTACCAGTGGCTGCTCCGCTCGCTCCACCTCGATGGATCGGTATGGTTGATTCGATGAATCTAATTGCTAAATTTTACGTTGCAGTGCGAAATCGCTGCTTGAATCTCGCTGATTGATTATTGTTTGGGAGAATTTGAGTTATCTGATTATAGAAATCGATTTATGATTCCAATTTGATGTGTTTGTATTTCGAATTGAAATAGTAGGATCATGATGGATTGAGCTGGATGCTTAGGGTTTCCATAATTGGGATTTGTAGAACTCAGACAGATTAATTGATTGCTGCTTGTCTAAATTTATGGTGATTAATCCAAGAAGAGTGAGAAAAAAACAACAGCTGTAGCTTCTGTTGTTTTAATTGCTATCTCAATAGTGATTCGATAACTCGTATCTTGCAGGAAATGGTTGATCCAACCAGTAAAGTTAACCAAGGTAAAGTTCAGAGCTCGCCTAAAGATTCAACTCCATTGTCTGCATTCTTAGACTTCAAGATAGTGTGTCCAGCTGAAAATGTGAACGGAGTGAATAGCTCCTCCGATAAACCTTTGGTTTTGACTGGAGTAGCTCCGGATAAATTCTTCTTGATATCTAAGAGTAATGGCATCTCTGATACGCCTACCGACCAACCATCTGAGCCTAAATGGGTTGAGGCTGACAATTCAGAAGATGCTGCAGCTCTTGGCAATCAAGATTTGTTTCAAAATGTCCATTCATCCAAGCCGGCTGTCAGCTCTTCCGAGCAGAAGACTAGCAGAGCTCTTTCTGGATGGGAGGCGGATTTTCAGTTCCCCGATTCTGAAAATCAGCTTGGTGGTCAGATGTCATCTGAGCATGTTGTAGCTTCCTCAGAAGGTTTTGATATCAAATTTGAAGATCCAGTGCCCTTTCAGAGATCCATGGGTTCGAATGCTGATCTTGGTGCTCAACTCGATTCAGTGTATGGCCTTGGGGAAAATCCGAATGATGGGAAACCAAATGAGAGTGCATCCGTTCCTACAGCAGTTGGTGACTGGAATTCGGATGATATGTGGAATAATCTGGGGTCAAGTTTCCCCGATTTGTCTGGTGGATTTGATGATCCTTTCAGTACTAAGATTGAGCCTCGAAATGACCCTACACCAGGCTTCTCGGAAGATCTTTCTACCAGTGTTGATTTTGATATGTTCCAGGACTTCCAGTCGCCAGCGAACTATGCAGATGTTACTAAGAATAAGACCACGAGCGAGGAGCCTACAGCAACGGATGAGGATGTATTTGAAGACTGGAACGATTTTGCTAGCTCTACTAGCTTACAAGCTCCTCCCCAGAATGATCACGTCTCGAGTTCTGAAAATAAGCCCACAGAGGGAGATTTGTTCAGCTTTGACAGTAAGCTTGAAGGTGACAACAAGTCCTCTGACAGAGATGTATTCAGCTTTGACAATATGTTTGGAGATGTCAAGAAGCCCTCAGATAGTGATTTATTCAGCTTCGACAACAAGCCCTCAGATGGAGATTTATTCAGCTTTGACAATAAGTTTGAAGACGACAAAAAGTCCCCAGAGAGAGATTTATTCAGCTTTGATGGTGATTTTGGAGGAGATTTCAGCGGCTACTCTCAACCTAATGCTCCTGCACCAGGCAATGTTGTTATGTCAGATGATCCTACTTCAATCTGGTTAGTTTGTACTCTGCTTATACAAGATTCCTGCACGTATCTTTCAATAACCTGCTTTGGTATAAACTATTCGAATCTGAATTTCCTCAACATGATTACCGATGTTTTACTCTCCTAATTGTATCTGTGCAATGTGAAAAATGCTAGATGCTATTGTTGCTCGACCTTTGCACATTTGTCACTGAACTTGTATGGTAGCTGGACCAGTCCTAGAAAAGCAATGAAATTAGGCCCAAACTGTATTAGAATCCGAAAAATGAAAATGACACCCAAACCCCGGAGGAATATAAGATTTATTAGCAACTAAAATGCTAAAGTATATTGTCCTTTCCTTTCTCAGCTAACTATGTTTGAGAAAACCAGTGTGGAGACAGTTTCACTAAGGTCATCTCAAACAATGAAGTTAACTTTTTGTGCAGTAATTTAGTTTTTGGTATGTTTAATCATTCAGATTGGTTTCATGTGCTAAAATTTGCAGATGTGGAGCTAAATTTACACTGTGCTTATAACTCGTTTCATAAGTAGTATCCTTGTGACGATGTAGGTTTGGCGACATGAGCTCCCCTTCCCTTGAATCCGTGCAAGCTGCAAGCAATGAAGATGCGTCTGGACAGTCCTCGAAGGATGGTGTGAAGATATTGATGTCCCAGATGCACGATCTTTCTTTCATGCTTGAAACAGACCTTTCTATTCCATCCGACTCAGACGACCATAAGCCTGTCCGAATCCAAAAAGATTGAGAGTATGCAAGGTGGTTCACAAACTCATGAGCATCTACACAACTTGTACATCATCTCGTATGTTTTTCATTTTATTTTATCCGGGACTGTTTTTTATCATCGAGTCCCACCTCGTCGTATACCATTCCTTTCATCGCGAGTTTGGATTCTATAGCTTCTGTATTAGTCTCCGTTGTGGTTGTCGTGTAACAGTCACATATGCGAAGGAGTATGTAGTACTAATATGAGCATTTCTATCCATTTGTTCTTCACTTACCCCTTTCATATTTGATGTTTAAAGGCAGCCAAAGGTGGAATTTTGTTTCTCATATGTCAATTGAATTTATGCTATATGCTGCTTGTGTGCGTGCAAAACAAGTGCTTCTTGTCATATTTCTCGACACAAGCAAACACCATTTGTACAAATTAGACATAATCAATGAGGACAATGGCATCAGAGCATTAAATCTTAAGCATTGCATTGCAGACTTGATGACACCTCGTAATTCTGATGTTAATGGGGGTTGTCTCTACTTAGTTTGTCCTTTGTCGCATAGTCTTATCTTGATTTGATTTGGTTGAATATAGCATGATTTAGTATGCTGTTGTATAACTTTCTATCAATCGGTTTTGAAGGAAAAATGGATAAAAGTGATGAATTCCAATCAGTCGCGCTTTTTCTTTGAAAGTGTTTCGCGTGAATATCTCACACGTCTTAACCAGATATAAGTAAAGAAAATTATAGTCATTTTACAAATTTGCGCAGAGGCAGCACATAGTGAGTGGGTTCGTGCCTTGTGAACCCGCTGGACTTTACTTACTTAAAATCCCAGTTTTTTGTATTTTTTTTTTGCATTTTAAAGCCCAATATATTCCATGTTAAAGATACACCATGTATGTAGGATTCGATTCCTAGCTTCCTCCACACTATAATATGCCTACTTCGACTAAAAAGCCTGTCCAAGAATTATATATTTATCTAGCTTTTGTATACACTTAGAGTAGGGACACCTTTTGGAGAAAAAAACAAAGAGCAGAAAATTCCAAAGATATTGAGCAGAGCAAGATTACCTCCTCTAGATTTTATTTAGTTTTTGTTAGCATGTTCTTAAAATCCTATAGATTGAAAGTAATTGACTCATATTTAGTAATTTTTATTACTCCCTCCGTCCTCAAAGAATATGCACTTTGGGTTCGGCACGAGTTTTAATGCAAAATTGAGAAAATAAGAGAGAGGTAGAGAGAATAAATAAATAAAATATTGTTATTGGAGAATGAGCCACACCTCATTAGAGTGAAAGAAGTTTCTAACATTGAAAAGTGCATATTCTTGTGCGACGGACTAAAAAGAAAAGAGTGTATATTCTTGTGAAACGGAGGGAGTATTTAATATTCAGAACTCATTTTGCTTAATTATTGCGGAGCATATATTGACCGTGACATTTATTGATGTGAATTGCTGATCGATGCAATTTTTGATTGATTTATTTTATGAGTCAATACAATACTCAGTGATATGAGTGTTGATATATGCTGTGAATAATTAACAAGATTAGTTGATAAAGTTATTGACTTGTGAATGAACTCACAAAAAAAATACTAGTAAAGCTCGGATGAACAATAAAGTAAACAATTAAAATAACTAAAGCACAAGTTGATGAAATTATTATTTTAGAATTCCTTCTGATCTTTTTATTACTTAATTATTTTCTTACTTTTTATATTTAATTCAGTATTTTAGTTATTGAACCAAACCAAAAACCATGTGTTCTAATAGTACGTGAGCTCCAATTTGCAATACTTACAATTAGAATATAAGTTTCGATTGGGAGTACCAAATTTTAGCTATATTATAATAACATTATCCACTTACAGTCCAATTTTAGGACTAAAAACAAATTTATCAACATACATCTTAAACAAAGAAATGTAAACGACATTGCCCTTGAGGTAGAAAAAAGCATAGGAAAGAATAAGAGTCAAAATAAGAAGAATTTATCTCAAAAGAAATTACATCAATGTCTATAAAGATATTTGAAAAAAAATTTCTCCACACACCATGAAAGTGAAATCTCAATTGTCGAGACTTTTTTATATTTCACTCACTTTTTTTCAATGAAAAAATGTCGAGTCAGTATCGTAACGTGTACGTATATCACATAGAAACTTAAAATCTGTAGACATTTTGAGAGGCCAAGCACTAAGATTCTAAAAAAGAAAGAGTGAACTGCACCAAATGGCCCTAACTTTTCGCTGTGTAACGGCAGAGGCCCCTAACTTTTAAAAATCCCACTAGAGGGATCTAACAAAATATGTAATCACAAAACGTATATATTTTGCCATTTTTCGGACGAAAATGCCCAAATGGGCTGAAGGGCAGTTTAGACCTTTTACGTACTACACCTGTTCCCTATGCCTGCATGTGCAGGGGCTGTCTTGTCAAACAGTATAGTCGTCATAATTCCATTCTCCTATTTTCTTTCTCCTTTCCCTCCCTATCCGTTTCATTTTCGTCTTTCATATTTCCCTCTCTAACATAATAGGCGATTATATTTTGTTCGGAATCTGGTTCGGCATCTGTTCGGCATCTGGAAATTACGGGTTTTCATCTGGATTTCACTGAATTTAAGGTATCCACAAGGGTTTAAGCGATTTCAGCTGGAATTTTATTTTGCAATTGGTGGTTGATTTTTTTGTTGTAGGGTTAGCATCTGAAAAACTAATTTGCAATTCTTGGTCAATTTAATGGTTGTAGGGTTATAGTCGGGGCATGTGGAAAATTTTGCTGTTCTTGGTTGAAGTTTACAGTTGGGCGGAAATTTTAGTTTTTGTGCTATGTGTTATGTGCTATCTTTTCGACGAAATTGAATTCAGGCCGTGTTGAATTCTTGCATTGCTGATTTGAATTTTATATTGTCAAATTGAATTCAGGTCGTGTTGCAATGTCTTCTTCTTCTTCTTCTTCTTCTTCTTCTTCTTCTTCTTCTTCTTCTTCTTCTTCTTCTTCTTCTTCTTCTTCTTCTTCTTCTTCTTCTTCTTCTTCTTCTTCTTCTTCTTCTTCTTCTCAATCTTTCGGCTCAAGCTTCAATTGGAATTGGCCTCGTCCCGAAATTGTGAAATGTAATCACGATCTTGAGGCTGAGCTTGTGACATCTAGGACGACTGCTAACCCGGGTAGACGTTACTATCGCTGCCCAATATGGAAGGTTAAAACCATGTATTTTGGTCCTTTTTCCATTAATTTTCTTGGCATAAAGATTAATGAGGAAGTATTATGCAGGAAGATGATTGCAAGTTTTTTCGATGGGTTGATGCGAGTCTATCCCCAAGTCAAGACAGTTACTTTCAGAGAGTGAAACTTGAGCGAGACCAATTCGAATCTGAAGTTTGAGCCAAATCGGTACTTGAAGGTGTTCTGCAGGAGAAATTGTGCATGAAAACTGAGGAGGTTGAAACCTTGAAGTTACAACTGGGCATGAAAACTGAAGAGTGTGACGATTTGGCGCTAACAATTGACAAAACGGCAAAAACTCTCCGACGGTTAAAAATCACTATCTTGTTCTTATGTATTGTAATTTTTCTAAATTATAACATAGCTATGTCGTGTTCACTCCGTCGTTATCTTCTGCTGTGGATTGATTACGCTTTGCAAAGCTTTGTTTTAATCTATGCCTGAAATTACGAATGAGGTTACTCAACTATGACTGAAATCACGACTGAGGTTAGTAAAATATGACCGAAATCACAAATGTCTGATGATGATTGTTTTCTTTATGCTTGAAATCACGAATGAAGTTACCCAACTATGGTTGAAATCACAATCACATACTATGTAAAAAATGGATACAAACCGACGAAGTACTCTTATCAAATGCCACCAAAATATGTCATGATATCATTTCTACCAAAATACTAGAGTAATTTGTTACAAACTAGTCTGTAACATACATAACATACATATCATATCATGACTGCCACCAAAATATACAAACTCGTAGTTACCATACACATCATATCAACACTGCCACTGTAAATTGTTCACCCATCCCAAACAAACATAAAGTTTTAAGATTAAGTAAAGCCCGTCAATCTTGATCACCGCTGCGGCCGCATCTCTGAGGCTGAGTCCTGGTCCGAGTGCTTGGTCCCAGATTCGAAACATTAGGCTGCAACACTTAACAGCATAGTAAGTATATACGAGAAAGCGCTGTGTACAATTAGAGAATATATGTTTATTGCATATTACCTCTCGGCAATTATTTGACGATTCTGGCAAAGTACTCTCACCACGTTCACGCGACCCGTTGGGCTGCGAAGTCTCCCCAACCCGAGAACGGGCATTTGTCCGAGGATCATTGCTGCATGTCCTCCTATTATGACCTTCTTGACCGCATCGACGACATTTCATCACGAAGGTGCGACGCAATGACTCACCTCCGTCCACATGAAGACGAATCTGGGGCTCCTCACGTCTCCGTTTCTTCGGCCTACCACGCTGTCGCTTTGTCCGCGGGGGCGCCAGTTCCAACGCACCAGCACAAGTAGACTTGGGCCAATTGTCCACCCCATTGATGGGGTAAAGGACATTCTCGTAGAGCATGATCATTGTGGACTTCAAATAATATCGGGAGACGAATCGCGTCACGTCGTCGCCATTCTTGTTGATTGTTGCGATAGCATGCGTGCATGGGATTCCGGTTAGCTGCCACAATCTGCAGGAGCATGTGAAATCACACATGTTGACTACATATTGGCCAGACTGCCCAGTTACTTGGTACGAAGACTGTCCGTTCCATGTAGCCCTCCACGATGACGCCCTCGCGTACCACTTGTCAACAATCTCCTTGATAACATGAGGGACTGCGTGATAGTAACTTTTGATCCACTGGCCTCTGATCTGAATTCTTTCCATTTGACTTGTTCGAATCTCCTCCAACATGCTGATAATTGCTTTCTCTCGAGCCAATGTAATCTTCGAATTGAATGTCTCACAAATGTTGTTCAGGAGCACATCACAACAAGTGTGTGGAGAGAAAAATGCCTTAACCCAGTTTTCTTTGGGAGCAACTCCAGAAAGCCACTGATGTGCTTGGGGATACTCGGTCTGCAAAGCATCTATCTTGTCCACATAATGTTCGAGGGTGGTACTCGATGTAATCTCCCAAAAACGTTCTTTGAAATTTTCTCCAACAAATCTCTTCTTGAAATTGTTGTATATGTGCTGCACACAAAAGCGATGCTCGCTTTGTGGGAATTCCTCAGCAATCAATTTTGCAAGCCCCTGATGCAACACAACAAAACATTATCACAAAATCACAGTTCAAGTACATCATGTATTGATCAAATCACAGATAAAATAAAATCACATACCACGTACATTATGTAATATTGAAATCACAGCGACCATACCTTTTGTTGGTCAGACATAAACACATATCGTGGCCCATTTGCATGCAAGTTTAGGTCATCAGACAAGTACTCCACGAACCACTTCCACTGGATATAACTCTCGGCTTCAGTCACAGACCAAGAAATTGGCCACCAGCCATTGTTGGGATCAATCCCCATTGCTGTCATGAGCTGTCCTCTGTACATCCCTCGCAAGAAACAAGCGACGAAGAAGATAATTGGCCGACATAATTGCATCCATCCCTTTTTCAATGGTCCTAGGCAGCAGTAGAACCTCTAGAATCTCGGGCCCACGGCGCCAGAATCCCTCGTATTCTCATAATGTATATGAATGCGGGAATCAGAGTGTGTCCGCTCCAATTCGGCTTTGTAGTAGAACAAGTTTCTGTATTGGGTTGCCGCAGAGCCGAATATGCCGTCCAGTGCGTGCTCTGTGGCCCGATATGCCTTCATCCTACCTATCTTCAGGCCAAAATCTTCTTCGACACACTGCCGTATAGCTGCAAGTGGAATGTGAGGGTTGGCTTTGATCTTCTCCATATAACGCTCACCTAGCCACTTTGCTGTCAGCCACTTCGAATCCAACACCTGAGAGCATGTGTGCGCGTGATCGCGTTGCATATTCATCACAACGTAATCATGACCGTTGTGTATTTCGTGCTTCCTCAAGTATACATACCACTCACACCCTTGCCCTTTACAAATGGCTTGAAGCTTGTCGCCGTCATTTCTTTTCACGTGCACCCGCCTTCTGGTCATTATTGCGTACTGTCTCAACACGTCATAGAAGAAATCCCTATGCTTAAAAACATCACCCGGCTTCCACACCGGAAGCTCATTACTCTCGATCTTGAACGGGGTAAATTTTATGCCGCTCTTCTTCAAACCCTCCAAACCCTCCAAATCCTCGAGGTCATCAACATCTTGTAACTCGTCCACAGCTTCTTCCTCGAAAAGTGGGTTGTCTGTCATGTTCCTCTTGTCGACATAAGGCAAATACTTCCTCCATCGTTTATCCCCTGACCCCCTGACCCCGGCTGGGCTTCGCCTTCACCCGGCTGGTCTTCGCATCCACCTGGCTGGGCTTCGCCTTGACCCGGCTGGTTTTCGCCTTCAACGGGCTGGGCTTCGCCTTGACCCGGCTGGTCTGCATTCTCTGGCTCTTGTCTTGCCTGTTGTTGGAAAATGGATTCGTAATTTGAGGTGAAAAACTTCTCATCTCGGCACATGTGTGCCAACGAGATAAAATGGTCCATCTCATCATCATCAGTCGGCGGTCCCTCGTTATGTAGATGGCAGCCGTCCGGAACGTACTCAAACGATGGAATGTATACCTCCTCTTGAGGTTCTACTCCCGGAACATCATGTACTTCCGGAATACCTTGCGCTTCAGGCCCATCATGCACTTCCTGTCCAGCTTGTTCCACATCACGTTCAAGTCCGGGCATTAGCAATTCATCCGGAATCTCCTCTATAATGGGAACTTCCACCTGCAGTTGACATTGCGGTTCGGCTGACAAATCCAGGGTCGGGTTGTACACACTATCGTCAACATGCTGAACATCTTCACTATGAATAGATTGCCCCATCTGATTTAACATAAAATCACAAATGAACACCATACATACAAGCATAAATCACAACTATATTACAAAAGGTGTGCACTAACCTCTGCCACGCTATCAGGGTCTACAATTGCTTCATCTTCATGTAGGAGAATCTGACCAAAAGATGAATCACATATGAATACCAAACATAAACAATAAATCACAAACATATTCCACAGTGGTGTACTAACCTATGCATGGTCTATAACTACTTCAACCTCAACCTCATGTTGTTTAACGTGTTCACCTTTGCTACCTTCATCTCCATCTTCTACCTCAATCTCATCTCCATCTTCGCATTCATGGACATCTCCTTGTCCAATAACTCCATCGACTGCATCATTCTCTTCAACCTCCACCACAACAGCTTCTGCTTGGTCTGCACTACATGATGCAAATGCATCCATCAAATTCTTACTTGCTGCATCCTCTTCCCTCTTCCATTCGCGACGTTTGTCTTCTAAGCTTTTGGTAAAATACTCTTCAAACTCGATATCCCTGGGGTACCACTCAAGCATCAATAATGGTGCCGATGGTTTCCTCTGCTCCTCGTGCTGATGTTTCTTCCTTTTTGGTTTACTCTTACTCTTCGGCACAATTGGGTCCGGTTCGTCAAGCTCTTCAATGACCACAGTGGTTTTTTTACAAGCGTTCACAAATTTTAGAAGCTCCTCCGCTTCTTCCCTTCGCTTCTTGAGCAAGGCGGCCGCCTCTGTCAGCTCCACGAGATAAATGTGAACAAGTTTTGTGCTAGTAGCCGCGACTTCGAGAAAAGGGGCCAGATGTGGATCGTCCGTAATGGGCAGCAATGGACCTCCTATGTCCACGCCCATACAACCATAACTGTACATTGGATGAACGTAATAGAACTCATAGATGGTTTTCCTATTGTACCCCAACCGCAACACCATTGCGGAAAGATCTAAGAGCTCGAATTGGCGAATCCAGCAATAGTCGAAGAATGTCAATTGCCCCCCAACATACTTCTTCTGTCCATTGATTTCGAAGATTGACCCTCCGTGATGAAAAGCGACGGAAAACATCCCGACATGGTCCCATGTTAGGGGGTTTGTATAGAATTAGAAAACTTCCAAATTTAAACCAAACAATTTCACATATAAAGTCCTAATTTCTCAAACGCGACGACATCAAAACAATTTCACAAAACAACCAATTTTCGGAGCCCTAAATCACAGTCAAAATCGCTTGCTTGGAATTTTAAATTTGAACTTACTATATTCGTCTTCCGGAACAAAGAAATCCAGCCGAGGATCGCGAATGCTCCACGTTTCTGGGTCTACGTCGATTATCTCTGGTCGACCCCTTCTACCGTATCCAGGTGATGCCGGAGGTGATGGTGACGCAGAAGATGGCGTTGGCGGCTTCTTTTTGCCCCTTGAAGAACTACGGCCGGAACTTCGTCTCCGTTTTGGAGGCATTGATGAAAATGGCGTGAAAGACAACGGCGTTTTCCGAGAATTAGTAGAAAATTGTGGTGAGATACGGTTATGCAGACGAAATGATGCAGTTAAAGTGGATTGGAGGGAAAAATGAAAGAGAAACTACCGCCTAATTATTTTGGCGAAATGGCTACAAAATTGGAAATTACAATGCAGGTCCGAGGGTTTGAAAATAATAGGGGACAAGAACCATGCTTTGCAGTCACGTCAAATCTTTTTACAGGTCCCATCAACAGTCCATGCAGCAATGGCGGCCATGCAAAAGGCCGGTTTTGCCCTTCTAAGCCCTGAGGGTATTATGGTCCGAAAATACACGATTTGTGATTACATATTTTGTTAGATCCCTCTGGTGGGATTTTTAAAAGTTAGGGGCCTCTGCCGTTACACAGCGAAAAGTTAGGGCCATTTGGTGCAGTTCAGTCAAAAATAAAATGGTTCATGCTAGGATATGAATAATAATACACTTGATTCACTAATAAAAATGGTCCAAACTTGGATAACATGTGTATGTGGTTTTTATCAACCAATCCAAAGTTGTTATGAATGAATGAATGTCCTAGAGGTTAAGGATCAAACCATTCTCATTTAAATAATGTGATGTTCTTAATTGGGAAATCAGGATACTATAACAATAACACACAACACTCATAATATATGACCTTTAATAAAGACCTTTATTGCTGGATCTCAAATATATTTGTTCAAATTTTTTGAACCATTCAACAAATTAATTGTGTCTATCATGTCTCCTAGATCAAAATCTGACAGTCTTGGATTTGCAGATAGCATTTTATCTCCAACAACCTCTCAGAAATAACAAATATGAACTATATTATGTATACAAATATGGATTGAAAGTTGACATTGACTGCGAAATTTTTGGAATGCCACCTCAGCTTTAGTTAATCAACTTTGCCGAGTCAATGATAATATTCATTATTTGATTATTACCTTTTGCCACGTCAATAACGATTTTTAATTTATTACTAAAAAATATAAGTTGAAAATATTATGTGCTAAGGTGACATTGAAATAGTCACATTTGGCACGCTAAGAAATTCTCGGATAGTCACATTGAAATAGTCACATTTGAAAATATTACTCATTTTGCCTCATTGATGAGGCAAAATGAGTAATAAATTTAATCAATGTGTACTCCATAAATATCATTGACGAGGCAAAATTGACTAACTAGGCTGAGGTGGCTATCCGAGAATTTCTTAGCGTGCCAAATGTGACTATTTCAATCACCGAAGGATTCAAGGACAACTCAGCCCTAATTGCAAGAGGCTGAGCACTGAATGTGGTCACATCACTGGATGGGTCGTCCTCTCATGTGATGTTGTCAGTTGTTTTTATTGGTGGCGAGTATAATGGTAGCTCAATAGAGATATATGGTTCCGACCTGTGATCCGGGTATAGGGAGGTGCCAGTGGTGGGCGGCACAGGGAAATTCCGGCTAGCGCGTGGCTATGCTACTTTCGAGACTCTTAACATTGATGCGGTCCGTAGTCATGCAACCATCCGATCTAATTTAACTGTACTACATTACTAGATTATGAGAGCTTGTCTTGGCTTGTATTATAGTTACTCAAAAGGGTGTCTAAATTACGTTTGAAAAAATTTAAAAATAAAGAAAGTAAGGTTCAATAAGTTATGGCTACACTTCTAGGTCAGCTAGACCCAGCCCAATACGACCCAAGTCTGGTACAAGAGATCCAAGACTGGGTCATCATTGAAACAAAGCTAATCTGGGCTAGGCTGGGCTCATAGGTTGAACTCCAATTGGCCCATTTTTCATGCCCAGACCCAGCCAAGGCCTACTAGGACCATCAGAAACCTAGCTCTGGCCCACGCGCAACCGAACCCTGACCCTAATAAGACCAACAACTACAAATCTTATATTATTATTATTATTATTATTATTATTATTATTGTTGGGATTCAATACGCACAAGACTTTCACACACTCAGGTGAATCACACACACACTCACAGTTGTATGATAACTCACAATGCAGAAGAACACACACTCACACTTAGAGTATCGAAGATGGTAATCTTGGAGAGAAAACTTGAAAACTCTTTATTGATTTTCACTACTCACTACGTACATGGTTTTGAGCTATTTAAAGCTCTACAATCAAGTAGCAACTGCTACTAACTAACTACAAGAAGAATCAAGAAAGCAAGAAGAATAACCGCTACATCTCGGCTAACTAACAGCTGCTCCAACGGCTAGTTTCTCTAGGCCGAACTTCCTTCTCGGTTCAAGACCGAACTGTTGCTTCTTCTTTCTCGGCTCAAGACGAACTCTATTCTTGACTCAAGACCGAACTTTCTTTTCGGCTCACAACCGAGCACTCTCTTCGGCTCACAACCGAGCTCCCTTCTCGGTTCACAAACCGAACTCCTTTCTCGGTACACAAACCGAACTCCTTTGCTTCTCGGCTCAAGACCAACTGTCTTCTCGGCTCAAAGCCGAACTCAAAGCCGAGCTCAAAGCCGAGCTTCCTTCTTCTTCTCTTCTTCTTCCAACTGAAATGAGCACTCCATTATTACAATTCTCCACCTGAGGGCTCATCTCAGTTCTCGCACAAACATTGATCAACTTCTTGCAATGATCAAACTTGTCTCTACTTAGAGATTTAGTTAGCATATCTGCCGGATTGTGCAAGGTGTTAATCTTAACCACCTTCACCCTTCCCCTTTCAATCTCATCTCTAATAAAGTGCAACTTTATGTCTATATGCTTGCTCCTTTCATGGAAACCCGGATGTTTAGCCAAGCATATAGCTGAGCTGCTGTCACAATGAATCACCATTGTTTCTTGGTCAAAACCAAAATCAGAAATCACTCCCTGGATCCAAAAGCTCTCCTGTACAGCTGCAGTGAGAGCTATATACTCTGATTCTGTAGTTGAGAGAGCAACTACACTCTGCAGACCTGATTTCCAACTGATCACAGTTCCAAACATGGTGAACAAATAACCTGTTTGAGACTTTCTGGTGTCCAGATTTGCAGCATAGTCTGCATCACAATACCCCTGCACAACCTCCTCAGATCCACCTTCCCAGCCATTGAACACAATCCCCCAGTCCTTAGTTGACTTCATGTACCTCAATATCCATTTAAGAGCATTCCAATGCTCCTTCCCCGGGTCTGCCATGTATCTGCTAGTCACTGAGATAGCATGAGCAAGATCTGGTCTTGTACAAATCATAGTGTACATGATACTCCCAACAACACTAGCATAAGGGATAGCCTCCATCTCATCAGCCTCTTGCTTAGTTTTAGGAGCTTGTTCCTTTGATAATCTGAAACTCTGGGACAAGGGTGTTGAGGCAGGTTTAGCATTCTCCATTCTGAATCTCTGCATAACTTTGTCAATATAATCAGTTTGCAGCATCCACAGCTTCTTGCAGCCTCTATCTCTCTGAATATGTATGCCTAGGATCTTCCTTGACTCTCCTAGATCCTTCATTTCAAAGCTCGACTTCAGATCTTGTTTAACTTTCTGGATTTCTGTCATAGAAGGGCCTGCAAGTAGCATATCATCCACATAGAGTAATAGGTAGGCAATGGGAGTCCTGCCTGCCTTCTTGATGTAAATACAATCATCATATTCTGATTTGGAGAAGCCAATCTTCTTCATCTGTGCATCAAACTTCTTATTCCACTGTCTAGGACTTTGCTTAAGTCCATAAAGACTTTTCTGTAACAGGCACACCTTGCCTTCTTCTCCAGTCTTCACATAGCCCTCTGGCTGTTCCATAAAGATAGTCTCCTCTAGATCCCCATTGAGGAAGGCTGTCTTCACATCAAGCTGTTGTAGCTCCCAGTCTAGCTGGTTCACAACTGCCAACAAGATCCTAATCGAAGTGTGCTTAACAACTGGAGCAAATACTTCATTGAAATCAATTCCTTCTTGCTGTGTGAAGCCCCTAGCCACCAGCCTTGCCTTGAATCTGATTCTATCTTTATCAGTGGTCTCAATCTTTTTCTTAAACAACCACTTACAACTGATCAGCCTCCTTTCTTTTCCATCTGTAGTCAGTCTGGATTTATCCACCAAAATCCATGTTTTGTTCTTGAGTAAAGATTCCATTTCCTCATTCATGGCTTCAATCCACCTTTCTCTGTCTTTACTCTTCATGGCTTCTTTATATGTGAGAGGATCTGCAATATCAATGCTCTCAGCAGCACAAAGTGCATAGTAGACCACATCAGAAAACCTTTCAGGTGGTCTTGTATTTCTTCTGCCTCTATCTCTTGCTATCTGGTACTCTCTGGCAGAATCTGCTGTAGGCTCATCAATTTTTCTACCTCGAGCTAGAGCACCATCATCCTCTGGTTCAGACTCACTTTCTGAGTCAGAGGCTCCACCTGCTCCTTGGCAAAGTCCCACTGGCTCCACCTTGAGGAAATCACTCTCAACTTCATTGGAGTCCAGCTTCCTTTTTAAGTATGGCATCTGATCCTCCAAGAACACAACATCCCTACTCACCACCACCTTCTGCCTACCAGGCTCAATGCACCAGAGCCTATACCCCTTAACACCCCTCTGATACCCCAGCAATATGCATTTCAGAGCCCTAGCCTCAAGCTTACTTTGCCTAGCATGAGCATAGGCTGCGCACCCAAACACCTTGTATTTTGAGTAGTCACTATGGGCTCCATACCACATGTAATCAGGAGTCTCAGACTTAAGGGCAGTAGATGGACACTTATTGATGAGATAGGCTGCTGTATTCACAGCCTCTCCCCAAAATCTGTTGCTCAGACCAGAACTGAGTAACAAGCACCTTACTCTCTCTAGGATAGTCCTATTCATCCTCTCCACAACACCATTTTGCTGGGGGTTACCAGGAACAGTGCGGTGCCTCTTCATACCCTTTTCTTTGCAAAACAGATCAAACTCAGTAGACAAGAATTCCAAGCCATTGTCAGTTCTTAGGCATTTAACACTCCTTCCCTTCTCTAGCTCCACCTCTTTACACCATATCTTGAATTTTGTGAATGTCTCTGATTTTTCTTTCAGTATGTACACCCACAGTTTCCTAGTGTAGTCATCAATAATAGCAAGGTAGTATTTCCCACCACCAATTGAGCTTACAGGTGAAGGGCCCCAGAGATCACTGTGTATGTAGTCTAATGGGGCTGTAGAAGAGTGAATACCTGTAGGATAGGGTGCCTTCTTTGCTTTTCCAAGTATACACTGCTCACAGGGGTCCATCTTGTTGAAATCTCCAGAGATCAGGCCCTTCTTGATGAGTTCTTTCAAGCTTCCTTCTGCTGGATGGCCCAATCTCTTGTGCCATAGCATTATGGAATCATCTGACACTGCATTGCTTTCTCCATCAACAGCCTTAGCCTTCAGATAATAGAGAATGTGCTCTCTGTCAGCCTCCATCATCACTGCATTCCCAGATTTCACAAGCATCTTTCCCTGACTCATCAATATGGTGAATCCTTTCTCCTCCAGCATTCCCAATGAGATGAGATTTCTTTTCACTTCCGGAATATACCTCACCCCAGTTAGGATCTTTATAGAGCCATCTTGCAAACTTAGCTTCACTTTCCCTATCCCTTTGATCTGACACACATGGTTATTTCCAAGAACTACAGTCCCTGATGCTTCCTGAAGATCATGAAACCAAGATTTGTTGGGGCACATATGGAAGCTGCACCCTGAGTCCATTATCCACCTGTGACTGATCCCATTATCACTGACATTCATGAGTTGAGCAGGGGGATCAGTACTCTCTACACAATCAGAAGTGTTGTGGCCCTCAGAGGCTAGTTTTCTCTTCCAGGCATGGCAGTCCTTCTTCAAGTGCCCTGGTTTCTTGCACCAAAAACATGCTCTGGTTTCCTTCTGAGCATCAGAACTTGAGCGTTTAGAGCCCTCAAACTTTTTCTTGAAGTTCTGCTTTTTGAACTTCTTCACATTCAAGGCCTCTGCAGCTTGAACATTGGAGCTTGCAGAGCCTCTGCTGGTAGTCTTCTGGAGTTCCTTAGCCATCAAGGCCGAGTAGACTTCTGCATAGGTGATAGGCTTATCTCTGCCATAGATAATTGCATCACTCAACTGGTCATACGAGCTAGGCAAGGCATTCAATGTAAGAATGGCCTTGTCTTCATCTGAAATTTTAACATCCACAGAGCCCAGATCATCAATGATCTTGTTGAACTCCTCCAACTGCTCTATGATAGATTTTTCACCAGAAAAACTATAGGCATAGAGCCTCTTCTTGAGATACAGCCGGTTAGCCAAAGATTTTGCCAGGTAAACTTCATCTAACCTGTTCAAGATCTCCACCGCAGTCTTGGCTTCTTGAACTTCCCTCAAGACCTTATCTCCAAGGCACAGAATCACTGCAGAATGTGCCTTGAGCTGCATCTCCTCCATCTTTGCCTGAGCTTTATCATCAAGCATTGGAGCCTTTCCTTTCTCTTCTGTATTTGCAAGAACTGCGGCCAAGCCTTGTTGAATCAAGACCGCCTTCATCTTCATCTTCCACAGGCTATAATCATTTTTGCCTGTGAACTTTTCTGCATCAAGCCTTGCTGCCATCTCTGAAACCGTTTGATCCTCTGCAAATCAGCTTCAATATCCCCTTCCCACAGACGGCGCCACTTGTTGGGATTCAATACGCACAAGACTTTCACACACTCAGGTGAATCACACACACACTCACAGTTGTATGATAACTCACAATGCAGAAGAACACACACTCACACTTAGAGTATCGAAGATGGTAATCTTGGAGAGAAAACTTGAAAACTCTTTATTGATTTTCACTACTCACTACGTACATGGTTTTGAGCTATTTAAAGCTCTACAATCAAGTAGCAACTGCTACTAACTAACTACAAGAAGAATCAAGAAAGCAAGAAGAATAACCGCTACATCTCGGCTAACTAACAGCTGCTCCAACGGCTAGTTTCTCTAGGCCGAACTTCCTTCTCGGTTCAAGACCGAACTGTTGCTTCTTCTTTCTCGGCTCAAGACGAACTCTATTCTTGACTCAAGACCGAACTTTCTTTTCGGCTCACAACCGAGCACTCTCTTCGGCTCACAACCGAGCTCCCTTCTCGGTTCACAAACCGAACTCCTTTCTCGGTACACAAACCGAACTCCTTTGCTTCTCGGCTCAAGACCAACTGTCTTCTCGGCTCAAAGCCGAACTCAAAGCCGAGCTCAAAGCCGAGCTTCCTTCTTCTTCTCTTCTTCTTCCAACTGAAATGAGCACTCCATTATTACAATTATTATTATTATTATTTCTCCTCTAATCTTAGCATAATTTTGATTATATTTATTTTACAATTTTACACTCTACTTTTAAAATTCGTTTTTACATTTGAATTTTATTCTAAAATAATTGCAATAAGATATTTATGAATGTACGTATTGATAAAATTGTCAATTTCAATCATAGCTCATTTACATGTTTCGCCAAATAATTATATTCTTTAATCAAGATATAAATAATTATTAGGTAGCTCGACTCATTAAGTGTCCTAACTAAAAAGAATTTTATTATGCTTATACATCCCCTTTCAAATGTCCCTACATATATTTTACTAGGTTTGCTTGCAGTCGCTTTCCTGCAATATATGTGTTGTTAGGTTGTTACCATCAAATCCATATATTTACATTGTATTTGGATATTATTCTCTGCATACGCAATATGTAATCAAAGTTATTTAATCAAATCACCATTTTAATTAACAACCACCATTTAATGTACTAAATTTTCGAACCGACGCTATAAATACTTCTTGAAAACTAATAACCAAATCACAAAATCAACACAATTACAAAATCAACACAATCTTTCATTCGAGTCCCCAAAATTTTCTTGCATGGCATCCATCAAAATTGCATTTTCTTTACTTCTATTTCTCTCCAATTTTACACATTCTATGGCAAAATTAGGTCATCTCAAGAAGACCGAAATGGTACTCTACTACCAAAATTATTCTGGTGACCAAAATACTACCACTGTCGAGATACCGGTCCCATCAACCGGGCCCCTTGACTTCACCAAATTCGGATCCGCATTCTGTACAGACGACCCAATAACCGAAGAAATTGAGGAAGGCTCGACCCAAATTGCTAGGAGCAGAGGTATATATATCATATCGTCCCTTGATGGATCCCAAGCTCAAATGATAATGTCAATTATTTTTATCAATGGCGAATATAAAGGTAGCACATTAGAAGTACAAGGTCCTTATGAGCAAAGTGAGCAAGTGACTGAGGTGGCTGTGGTGGGTGGGACTGGAAAATTCCGCCTAGCCCGTGGTTATGTTACCTTCGAGACTCTTTACTATGATCCGGTGCGCGTGTATTCAGCCACACAAACTAATATTACTGTACTACATTACTAAACTCTTGTGCTACAATTGGTTAATAAAAGAATTGTACATTCAAGTTCAATTTTATTAACTGCCCCAGAAATTATTTGTTAAGTTTCACCATATTTAATTTATTGTGTTAATTAGGACATCCACAATGGTGTATCTTAGTCATCAGTTCTCCGACACCAATTCTATCACTAATTCATCACTATATCTACACAATTCATGCAACCTATAATTTTTTTAATTCGTTAATGTTATTCACTCTAATTTCTGACAAATTCATCATAATTTCTGACAAATTCATTATTAAAAAAATTCTCTCTTTAAAAATTATGATGAATTTGTCAGAAATTAGAGTGAATAACATTAACGAATTAAAAAAAAATATAGGTTGAATGAATTGTGTAGATATAGTGATGAATTAGTGATAGAATTGGTGTCGGAGAACTGATGACTAAGATACACCATTGTGGATGTCCTAATTAACACAATAAATTAAATATGGTGAAACTTAACAAATAATTTCTGGGGCAGTTAATAAAATTGAACTTGAATTTTTTTAAAGAAAATTTTAAAAATAAAAAATAACTTTAATAAAGAAAAATACATAGTTTAAATAAAGAAAAATACATTATTTAAACAAAAAAAATTTAATAAAAAAGGATAATATGGATAATTTAAATATACCATTAAAAAGAATATATTTGAATGAGGATGCTATGATTCAAACCCGAATGATTAAAAAAGAATGGAGTGTTTTTTAATCAGTAGGCTATGAACCTACTGATTTTAATAGAAATATACGGCAATAAATAATTATTTTAAATTCACTGTCCCTTATATTTTCTGTAACCCACAAATATGGTAAAAGCTTCACGAGACAACGATACAAGTATTGTCCATTTCAATCCTATCTCGTTTATATGTCCACAAAATATATTTTCAATTAGATTTTAAATAATGAATAACTAACTCGACTCATTTACAATTTTAGCTAATAAACATTTTTTTTGTTTGGATACTCCATTAATTTAAAGTAGTCCAACAAATTTCAGTTTAATCAATGTATAATTGTCTACTCAATTATTGCGAAATGTTGAGCACATAATTAAAATTAATAGCACACCAAATCAATCAATTTTAAAAATCATCACCTTGCGCACGAGTCGATGCCAATGAATATAATGTCTTTATTTTTTTAAATATTTTTTTAATTATGATAACTAGCTCTGATAGAAATCCATGGGTTCCATCCTAAAACCAATTGGTGATAGGAGGAGGGGCCCATGAGACTTATATACTAGTTTCAGTTTTTTCTTGACACCGATGTGTGACAGTTATATGTTATACTTTTAGTTTCAATTGCCAACACCCTCTCTCAAACCCTTCAAGGTGAACCTTGGAGGGGTTGGACTTTTTTCTAATCGATTGGACAATCGGCCCAATTTTTTTTTCGATCGGTTGGACCACTTGACCCAAATTTTTAAGTCCGGATATACTGCTGGGTCAATCATTTTTTTGGTTTCGGCCTAGATATACTGCTGGGTCAGTTAAATTTGACCCACAGTCGGCGACCCGCTCTGATAGAAATCCATGGGTTCCATCCTAAAACCAATTGGTGATAGAAAGAGGGGCCCATGAGACTTATATACTAGTTTCAGTTTTCTCTTGACACTGATGATACCGATGTCAGGGCCCGAAGATCGGCCCTTTTATTGTGAATGCTCTAATCGGTCTTATTTAAGACTCAACTGTATTAAGTTATCTAATAAAATGAGAGCTTGTATTTCCAATAGATTACATAAATGTTTAGTTTGACTAATGATCATGTGTAATATTACTCTGTTGTTTGATTGCTTTTTCTCAAAAGCTTGGCTCTGTGAGTCATACGATAATGTATTTTGGACAGTGTGCAGAATGTCGATTAATATTACATTTTATTTAGGGTGTGACAATTTTTGATTCAACACGATAATTCGACAAGAATTCGTACGAAAATAATGAGTTTGAGTTACACCTTAATTAGTTCGTGTTCTTATTGGGTTGACCCGTCATGAACCCAAAAATTTCAGGTTGCATTCGGGTTGGATGCGGGTTGGATACGGATAACCCATTAAAAAATAATATTATTATTTTTATTATTTATAATATTATTTTAAAAAAACAATGCTTTAGTTTAGTTATTTAATTTGTTGTAAATCGGGTTTAAATCTTGAAATTTTGATTTTTATCATGTAAGTCAAGTTTAAAATTAGATTTAATCGTGCAATATCAAGTTTTAATCGTGTAATATTGGGTTCAGGTCGTTATCATGTCGTGTCAACCCATATTATATCATGTCGTTAACGGGTTCATGTCGGGTTCGGGTCGTGTTCAGGTTTGAGGGTAGCAGGCCAGGCTCATATTCGGGTTTGAGTTAGGCATTATTGGGTTGGGTCGTTATCAGGTTGACCCAATAACGACCAAATCCGCACGATTTGCCGGCCCTAATTTTATTCCGTGACTATCCATCATGATTCCACCTCAATGACTAATTCAATCTAAAAAAAAAAAATCTTATTTTAGCTAATTTCATATTGTATCTCACATTCTCACTACTCCCCCGTCCCACTTTAGGAGTCTCATATAAGTTCGACACGGATTTTAAGATATATAAAGGAAAGTTGGTAAAAAAAGTAGTGGAATGTGATTAGTTTTATCATAAAATGTGAGTGGAGAAAGGTTAGTAGAATGTGATGTCTATTACCATTTATAGAATATTCCAATCGAGACTCTTAAAGTGAAACATCCAAAAATGGCAAACCGAGACTATTAAAATGGGATAGAAGGAATATTATTTTATCTGTCGAGCCGAACGGCGACCTCACTAACAAGCTTCATTCCATGTCGGCTTTCACTAACAAGCTTCATTCCATGTCGGCTTTCACTAACAAGCTTCATTCCATGTCGGCTTTAACTTGTTTACAAGTCTCACCAAACGATTTGTTTATGGGCGAAATCATACTACTATGATTTTAATAATCATATCGACCCATTTATAGGCATAAGCAATAAAAAATACTACTACTGCTACATTATTGTGTTGATATATATTCCTTTTCTAAATGCTCCAAAAAAATATCAAAAATAATTTGCCCGCATTCCTTTCCTACAATATACTCCAATTTTAATCAAATAAAAATGATACCATGCTGAACACAACATCAAATTAATTTAAACGTATCGGCGATTCTTTAAAGAAACAAAATCTTTTTCTAATGTTTTCAATTATTGTTAGTGATGCTCTAACAAATATTTACATAAATAATTTGAGTGCAATCCCTTTTCTACAATATACAACGTTGAACACATAAAAATGATACAATGCTAAATAATCAAAAAATATTTTTTTTAACTAATATTGAGCAACGACAGATCTTTATTCAAGTCAACTATAATTAGATGCAAGTACATTTCGATTTTTTTATGTATAAATTCTTTAATGATTTATTTACAAATAATAATAACACGCTTAGTTCGCAGATTTACATCACATACTCAATTTCTCTAACCTCGACACTATAAATACATCTTGACAAGTTTATAACAAAATCGCAAAAAACTCAATTACTGTAGGGATCAGACCAGTCCGGATTCACTAATTACCGAGACCTCTTTGTTCTTGTACAAGAGAGCTCAGCCAAACTCTCAATCACGCGGCTGATTTAACCAATATTATAGGTTTGATTACAAGTAATATAACCTAGCTATTACAAGTCTTGACTGAAACCCTAGCTAGTTCCTTGAAAAAATCACCGCCTGCACAATTAAAGAAATCAGTTAGTAATAACAAACAAGATCCTCTCGGATCTAAGATATTACAACTGAAATGAACAAGAAACACAGAGAAAACCGAATAGATTACAACAAATGGCTCAGCCACCAGCCTATATTCCAGATCTATTCACCAGAACCCTAAATCCAAAGGAGTACCGTCGACTATGACCAAAGATTCACCTCTCACTGTCAATACCGACTCACCACAGCCCCTTTACACCGGATCTAGTACCACAACACACAACCTCACACCTATTCTCTCCACACAAAACCCTAGGTCTCACAAACACAACCGGCAACCGAAGCAGTTGCCTTCACCGGTCAAAACCACAGTCAATCACACCACGGAACAGTGAAGGACTCAAGAGAAACCGCCGGATAAGTCATCGGAGAAGAGAGAGAAGAGAGAGAATTCACTGAATTGAGTGAATAGAGAGAGAGAGCCAAGTGAAAAGTGAGAGGCAAACAACCATACACATCACACATAACAAACACACTTCACAATCCAACGATGCAGGAGCATGATCCCAGTGAAGGAGCGAAGTGGCAGCCATCCAACGGTGGAGAGGAAGAATCACGGGCTAAAGGGCTCGGTCACTTGGGTCAAGCCCAAACAATTCTGCATTGGGCCAAAATTAAATTACAGCCCAAATAAATGTCCATATATTCAACATACTTTACCTTGGACTTTATTTTGGGAAACCAATCCAAACTATAGGCTAAGGTGTTAATCATCACCGCCTACAAGGTGGCCCCCTCAGCTCCAAGGAACTAAAGTTCACCAGCATTAGGGAACCCACCAGGCTGCCTTTAGACACCAGAGGGCTGACACCCATTAGTCTAAGGGACTTCATGCCTCTAGTCACCTAACACCCTTACCACAGCTGATAAGGTGACTGAGGTTTTCCCCCGGGACATGCAACCTATCCTAGATCAAAATGCAAAAACTTTATGCAGAAAATAAGTTTTTCAAGTGGTAAGCTTTTAGTTCCCATGTCAGCAGGATTTCTATCAGTATGGACTTTTTGAAGAAAAACTTCACGTTTTTCTATAATGTCTCTAATGTAATGTGGAAGGAGCACGAGAGGGGCGCGAATTCAGACCAAGTTATGTTGAAGATAACCGAACCGATTGGATCAGTTAGCAAATGTCGTTGCCACTTGATCGATGCAAACTCGCTCTCGCTCGTTTCCTACCAAAGTATCGGCAGAACTCCTCCAGGAAGGCGTACAGACATTCCTTTGAAAGACCGTAGAAGTGGGACAAAACGGCTAGTACTCCTGATTTGATCGCGATGGTCTGCATCCCAGGAGTAGCGGCAATGGCATGTGTGGGCTCCTTCTCATCATGAGCGTGCATAGAGCCGATTCCAGAGTCGTCAGCGACAAGGGCCATCTCTGCTTCTGTTCGTTCTGGTGGTGGTTGTAGTGTGTTCTGTTCAGCGGCTGCTGCTGCTTCTAATCCTGCTCTGAAACGGGTGGTGACAACGCCAGCTTCCTGGGCTCTCCAATGAGCATTAGCGCCTCTGTATATAAGAGGGTTATTCCAGTGGCCGCCGCGGTGGTACTTTCTCATCAACAGCAGGAAAAACAAATGAGAAACGATAAAAAAGAAAACTATTTACTCCTACGCATTACGCACAAACATGAAGTAACACCATGCTTCCCCGGCAACGGCGCCATTTTGGAAGGACCACGAGAGGGGCGCGAATTCGGACCAAGTTATATTGAAGATAACCGAACCGATTGGATCAGTTAGCAAATGTCGTTGCCACTTGATCGATGCAAACTCGCTCTCGCTCGTTTCCTTCCAAAGTAAAGCGGCAAGTTCGGGGTCGATCCCACAGAGAAGTTGGTGTGTCGAGTGTGTGAGTAGTGAACAGGGGGTTGGCTGCTGCCACGCTTTAACTTGGGAGTTTTTAACTAATGATTTTACTCTAGGCAGAATTAAACTTGTTGACTTGATCAAGGTAAATTTAACTACTGGGTCAAGTGAATTGCAGGCGAAAACGTAACAGTAAATGCGGGGATGAAAACGAAATAACTTTGATTAAACTAAAACTGAGAACAGTACAACGAGAAGTTTAAACTAAACTAACACTTTGGGAAACTACGAAAGCAAGTAAAACTGAGAAGAATCTCGGCGGGAAACTTCAGAATACGCTGACAGATAACAAATATTCTGTAGCGCTTCTTCAATCGCCCTTTCTAAGTAATCAACATTTTATCTAAGCTAGGCTAAGCTATCTAGAGAACTGAACTAAGCTAGAGAACTGAACTAAGCTAAACTAGACGGGAAGTAAAGGATCGGATTCTCTTCTTGTGATGGCACATCCTCTATTTATAAGCTCTACTCGCCCTCCAGCTGGATAACGATCTTGACAGGGAATATTCACTCACGCTGAGGATGAGCGACTCATTGATTGCTACGTGCTTTTCCTTCTAGAATGTCGACGCTTTTGAGTAAAAGATTCATGACTCAGCTCCGTCCTTGCGTCTCATATGCCAGCACGTGTCCCCTTCTAGAACGTTGTCATTGATAACAGAATGATGCGCCACATCCAGCTCATTTCCTCACGTGCCCTTCTTCTGGAAGCCAGTGGTCCCTGCCTAACTGCATGATTACTCCCCTTGATCAACTCCCCTGATTTATTGGCCTTTTCCACCGATTGTACTTGCTTGATCGGTTTGGCTTTGTTGCCTTGGTCAAGCGGCATTTCTGCACAATTAACACTTATTTTGCGCGATAAACCGATCAAGTAGTACACATTTTACCCATAAACCGATGCATGAAATAGGCCTTATCATAATGAAACCTTACATCAATGTGCTTTGTTCTATCATGAAATACATGGTTTTTACACAACTGAATAGCAGACTGGGAATAAGAAAACACAGTAGGAGAAGTCTTCACAAACTTTAGTTCAGAAAGCACTCCCTTTAACCACACAGCTTCTTTAATTGCCTTTGTAATGACAATATATTCTGACTCAGTAGTGGACAGAGCCACTATGTGCTGCAGCTGAGACTTCCATCTAATATATGACCTGTAAACTGTAAACACATAGGAAGTGGTGGACTTCCTCTTATCCTTGTCATTAGCATAATTAGAATCAACAAAACCAGTTAGTAACACACCATTATCACATTTAGAATAGCACAACCCATACTTAGCAGTATGTTTCAGATATTTCAGAAGCCATTTCAAAGCTTCCCAATGAACAAGACCAGGATTGGCCATATATCTACTTAGACATGATACAACATAGGCAATGTCAAGCCTAGTACTCACCATTAAATACATCACTGACCCAATAGCATTTGCATAGGGAACTTTTCTCATAGCATCAATATCAGATTTAGTTTTAGGGCACAGATCTTTACTGAACATAAAATGAGCAGCTAAAGGCACAGAGGCAGGTTTAGCATAAAAAATGTTAACTTTTTTCAGAATTTTGTACACATAAGGTTCCTGATACAACACTACTTGTTGGCAAAGAAGGAATCTAAACCAAGATTAATCCGTTGGGTATTACTTTTACAAGAATTCGATTGGGAAGTTAAGGATAAGAAAGGAACTGAGAACAAGGTGGCTGACCACCTAAGTCGTATTTTTCAAGGACAGACCGAGGAAGCAATTCCAGATGCATTCCCCGAGGAGCATTTAATAGGTCCAGGGGATGCCGAGAAAGGGAAATGTCAGACAAACACTGAGCCATGGTTCGCTGACCTGGCAAATTACTTAGTAACTGGAGAGGTACCCAGTTCCCAAGAAATCTCCCGGGCCCAGAAGATGAAATTAAAGAGTGAGGCCAAGTACTATTTCTGGGATGACCCGTCTTTGTGGCGAATGAGAGCCGACCAAGTTATCCGGAGGTGTATCCCAGAGTGGGAACAGAGGGATGTGTTGAACCATTGCCATGCCCTAGCGTGTGGAGGTCACTTTGGACCTAGGAAGACCGCAAGGAAGGTGTTGGACAGTGGGTTTTACTGGCCCACGTTGAATAAGGATGCTTTTGAATTCTGTCAGAACTGTGTGAGGTGTCAACAGACCGGGGGAATCTCCAGGAGGGACGAAATGCCACAAGTTCCAATAATTGTATGTGAGATCTTCGATGTCTGGGGGATGGACTTCATGGGTCCATTTCCGTCTTCATACGGAAACACCTACATACTTGTGACAGTAGATTATGTTTCGAAGTGGATAGAGGCAAAAGCAACAGCATCGTGTGAAGCTAAAGAGGTAGCGAAGTTCCTTAGAGCTAACATCTTCAACAGGTACGGAGTACCCAGAGCTATAATATCTGACAATGGGACGCATTTCCACAACCGGACTATTGAAGCTCTAATGAGAAAGTACGGAGTTCACCATCGCCTCTCCACACCATATCATCCTCAGTCCAATGGCCAAGCGGAAATATCAAATAGAGAAATCAAAGCGATCCTGGAAAAAACGGTGAATCCGTCGAGGAAAGACTGAAGCAAGAGAATTGATGATGCATTATGGGCATATAGAACAGCATATAAAAGGCCCATTGGAATGTCTCCTTACAGGTTAGTATTTGGTAAGATGTGTCACCTACTGGTGGAAATTGAGCACAGGGCGTACTGGGCGGTCAAAGAGATTAATATGAGTCCTCGAGCTTGTGAGGGAGAGAGGAAACTGCAACTCCAAGAGTTGGAAGAATTGCGACTTGAATCTTACGAGTCAGCAATGTGGTACAAGGAAAAGACCAAATTGTGGCATGATAAAAATCTCTGGACCAAGGAATTGCAAGTTGGGCAGAAGGTTCTCCTGTTCCAGTCCCGGCTCAAGTTAATGCCCGACAAGTTAAAATCCAAATGGAATGGGCCATACACTGTTGTGAGTCTGCGTGCAAATGGAGCATTAGAAATCCAGGGAAGTTCTTCAAACTCTACTCCTTTCCCTGTAAATGGTCATCGTCTGAAGGTGTTTAGGGATGCCTCGGAGATGTGTGTAGTGGACGAAGTGCCGCTACACGCGCTTCTTGATATCCGTATCACAACCGGGAACTTCAGGGGTTTCATCACCCAAACCGGTGGCTGCCGCAGAACCCACCACCGCTGTACCAGAGGAAGCCGTCACTGTTCAAGAACCAACCACCGCAGAATCTCGCGAAGAAGAAGCAGATCTGACCGCAGGGTTGGAGTTGTTGGCCGTAAGTGAGCCTAGGTTCGGTTCTGTCACTGAGGAGGTAAATCCTTTATCTGCCGCCGTGGATTTTGTTGAGAGAGACATCCTGCATGAATCTGTGGGGGTGGGTCTTTCTACTGTTACTGATAGTCATACACAGGGGGAAACCCTTGTTGTGAAGGAGTTTACACAGGTGGAAACCCTTGTTGTGAAGGAGTTTACAGAGAGGGAAACCCCTGTTTTGGAGGGGTTGGTTGAGGGGGAAACCCCAGAAGTGGTTGAGGGCACCGAAGCCCAATTTGTTGCGAGAAGTCCGAGTGGGGTAGAGACCCCTGTTTACATCGAGGGGGCAACACCATTGATTGGGAAGGAAGACGACCTCGCGTCTGGCGAGGCACAGGAACCCATCGACGACGGGATGACTCTAATGGTGGATCTGACTGATGTCCCTGATGGGACCGATTCACCGGTAAACGCAAGGGAAGCAAAGAGGCGGGCTCGTCGGAGTCTGCTTGATGAGATAGACGAAACCGTCCAGCAGACGGAGGAGGACATGCTGGGTCGAGGGGCCGCAGCACCTGAGCAGGCAGATTCTCCCAGACCTGACGATGGGGAGAACGACGAGGAGGAGCGCAGACGCGCGGCCGAGAGAAAGAGAAAGGGGAAGCAGATCGCTCCTTCCTCGACCAAGAAAGCAAGAGGGAAGTCCGCCGACCATTCTCCCTCTCCACCTGCTAAAATATCATCCGATGCCGAGTCGGAAAGCCCTAATGAGTCCAGTGACTCCGAGGAAGAACAAGGAGTGGAGCTCAATTTTGAGCCGAAAGAAATCTGGATAACTAAGGAACTGCTGAATGCGATGGGGAAGTTTGATGACCCAAAATGTACAGCGGTATATGCAGAGAAGAGTACCGTGGGGAAACATGCCAAATCGGGAAAGAAGTACGATTCAGCAGAGCTTAAGGGGATCTCAAGCAATGACGAGTTTCGGGGGTATGTAGAGGCAATCGGCTTTGACTGGTTGCTAAAGCATAGCATCCTTAAGGTTCCGATAGACGTGGCACGGGAATTTTTCTCGACCTTCCGGTTTAAATCCACTACCGACTTGGATGCCGACTCCATTAACTTCAGGCTCTTCAATGAGGAGCATGTGATGAGCATCAGGGAGTGGACTCTACGGATGGGTCTGTTAACGCGTACGGAAGATGACGAGGGATTATGGAATGAAAGAATGGTTGGTCCACCAAAACTCACGCCAGGTTTCAAAGCGCAGAGCGCATGGGAGTTCTTGACTCATCTGAGGGTGGGTCAATTTAAAACTAATTGTTCGAAGGCTCACCACATCGAAGACAGGGTTCTGAGGTTCGCCCAAACCTTCATTAGCTACAACCTGATGGGCACAGCCAACACCGCCCTGACAACCGCCGATTTATACTTTACCTGGTGCATGGCCACGGGTGTACGTGTTCATTTGGGCTACTGGTTAGCTCAAGCCTGCCACCAAGTAACTGCCAATCCCTCCAGGCATCTATACACATGCCACCTTCTGGGAGCTTATCTGCAGCGCAATGTGATTATGAAGATCCACAAGGCTTGCCGGGAGGTGAAGATATGTCTACCTCCCGAGGTTTTCAATATGGAGTACTTCTTCAACAAGGGGCTGCTAATCATGCACAAGAGGGATGTCTGTTTTTACGAGGTTGGTAAATCGGATGCCCAGATCAAACAGGAACAAGAGGTGGCGGGTGTGAAGGACGTTGCTGATGCAGGTGAAGCCAGGAAGCCAGTGGTGGAGGTGGATGCCACAAGAAAGGAAGTCAGTTGGATGAGATCTGAGATTCAAAAAGTGATGGAAGAGATTGTGGCCCTGCGGGGTAAAGGAAAAGACAGTGGTGAAGCTAAGAGAGTAAGGAAGGAAGTTGCCGGAGTACGAACGGGAATGGTAGAACTGAGATCGGAGGTTCGGACGGTTAGGGAGGAAATGGTGGCCCTCAAGGGGCGCGTTTCTGATCTGGTGGCAATGTCGACCCGATGCACTGAGAAGATGACGGAGGGTGTCATGTTAATGATGACAATGATGAAGTGGTTGCGCGAGAAATTCCCGGACGCACCAATATTACTTCCTGGACCTAGTGGCGGACCCAGGGCGCCAAGTCCAGGAGATCTATCTATCCGGAAGCAGCCACAAGTCACCAAGCCTCTAATCACTTCGTCCTCTACTAGACCCATGACCTTGAAGAAGACCGTACCCGGGCAGACTGACGAGAGGAAGGAGAAGCCGGAATCACCGGCAAGAAAGAAAGCTAAAGTGACCCAAGTCGGGCATGCTTGCTCTGTACATATGTGTTGCTACTTTCCACACTTAGCCCAATTTCTGGTCTAAGTGTGAGAAGGGGTTGAGCTGTTTTGCATGTTTGGTTTTGGTTGTTGTGCTTTCTCCCACTTAACCCGGTGTACGGTCTAAGTGTGAGAAGTTTGTTTGTTTTGGCACGTTTTTTTTTATTTGTTTAGTTTTCTGTTTTGCATGTTCGTACTTCCCTATTTACCCCCTTCACTAGGATGGCTTGGGGACAAGCTTGAGTGAAGTGGGAGGGGGAGGGAATAGGTGCAGTCTGTGACTGTAAGTCTATTTTACGTGTTGCATGAGCTAGTGGATATAATAAGGCAGAAATATTCCTTTAGTGAGAGCGATTGAAGATAGGAAACACGTCAACTTTGATGCCCTCTTCCTTAATAAACTAAAAGCGGTTTGGATGAAGTGAGGACGATGGAGGATACCTTAGATAACCTAGTTGTGCAGCCTTACTATAAAGTGAGTTATAAGCCTAAACACTTTGAGCTAACTTGTAAAAAATGGGCAGCCACTTGATGCTTAGGGAGTAGAGTATAAAGGAGAAAAAAATGGGTTATGAAGGAATAAGCTGGACAAAGTCCAGAGCTGGTGGTATAAGCTGGACGAAGTCCAGGGAAATGAGGTATAAGCTGGACGAAGTCCAGGGGAAAAAAAAAGAAAAGAAAAAAGGGAGGTATAAGCTGGACGAAGTCCAGGGGGAAAATAAAAGAAGAGGAAAAGGAGCTTAATTATCTAAGGGCAGGAAGTAAAAATTACCTGACCTAGGAGATATTTGCCTTACCCAGGAAAGAGGGGAGATAATAAAAAGGAGAAACTCTCATAACCCAACGCATCAGTGGTGTAACTTTAACCTTGGAGTGTTTTTGATCCTAACATCCCTGGTGAGGAATAAGTGATCGAGCGAACCCAACCGCTAGGAAATCCATGGGTTTCTTGACAAACTAACGAACCGTTTGGGTTGACGAAGGAAGAAGGAGGATTTGGAGACTGTAGACGATCGGAGAAGACTTAAGCTTGTGGGGACAGTCGCCTAAAAGTTGAAGCTAGTGCATGTTTATGTGTTGTGTTTTGTGTTCTTTGTGTGTTATTTTCTTTTCTGAGTCTGTTAGTTTTCTAGGTCTAGGTTTTTGTTTTTGTTAAATCTTGTTTGTAGGGTCATTCTTGGGAACCGTGCATTGGAATTCGCCTTATTTCATTTTTCTTGTCTTTCATACTTGAGGACAAGCATGGTTTAAGTGTGAGCAGTTTGATAAGGCTAATTTCATGCATAGGTCTAGGGCTTTAATTCGTGAAATTTCTGGGGCTAACACGCGTTTTAAGCCAGGTATGTGAAGATTTTCGCCAGGTCCAGCAAAGAAGGGAGACAATTGCGTGGACCTAGGAAGAAGGCGAAAGAGTGGACATTATGTGGAAAATTGCTCGACGGAGGAAGCCTCGGAGTTGAAGGGTAGAATAGAGATTTCTACGAAGACTCTAGAAGGTTATGTCTGCGTCTATAAAAGAGAGAAGCATGCACGCTGGAGGGATCTTCTCGGTTGGAGACCTCGCCAACAGATTGTAGCTTAGTTCACTTTTCTTCACACACTTAGGTTCTTTCGTGGGAAATTGAGGGCATACTTGGGGTTCACTTCTAGCTTACACACTGTTCGATCTGGTGGTAACATCGTCCTACTTGAGGGCGAAGAAACAATTTATTTTCTGTTTACGTTTCTGCTGAATTCGCCGAGCTTCGCTGTTTAAGGCTCGGACCTTTTGTTTTCTGGATATTTTCTGTGTTTATGCAAGTTTCGTTTTAGTTTATGCCGACTATGTTGATCTTTGTTTGTTGATTATGTTTACTTGAATTCTGAGTTGGATTGTTGGAGTTGGTTGTTTTCTAGATTATCGCAGGTTTGTGGTTGGATCTGGGAGAATGGAGTCTGTTTGTGGATGAATCGGGTTCTTAACTTGTTGATGTTGTAGGGTTGTCTGTGATTGTTGGGATCTGGAGTTGATTTGAGTAGATCTGTGAGAATCGGAGCTATGGAGTTGATTGTGCTGGGTGTTGAGTTCGGATGTTTTGGATCCGGAGTGGATTAAGCATTCGACGTGAATCTGAGTCGTGTTGGTTTAATTTTATGCCTAGTTTACGTGTTTTCGTTTCATTTCGTTCAGTTTATGTAGATCTGATGTACTTCCGATTCGTAGCGAGTTTCCGGCGTCCCAATTTCTATATTCTGTTTGAATCTAGGAGTATGCTCTGTTTTCTTCATTTACGTTTCTGAGTTGGATAGGAAATTGCATGAGTTTGTTAGTTGCAGTTTTTACCGTACTTACCTTATTTGAATGTCCTGGTCCCCACTTTTTAATTCTTCCTGCCTAGTCATATTTAGTTAATCATTTACACGGTCTAGCGAGCTATTGTTTCTTTCGGTGTTGATGTCTGATTTTACAAGTATTCTGTTTCTTAGGTCTAGCATTTAAATTCCGTGCCTAGGTCTAGTGGTAGTCGTTATAAACCTCAACCCTTTGCGTGGCAGCAGCCGCTTGTTTCCAGAGTCTCTAAACACTACTCATGAATCCATCTTCGTGGGATCGACCCCACTTCCCTATACTAATTTAATAGTAATTTAGGTTGAAGGATTAATTTTTGAAGGAGAGTCGAGCGTGTCCAACGACAACATCACTCTGTGCTCCTTGGGTTCCTGGACCTAGTGATCCAGTGGATTTAAGAAGCGCGGTGTCTTGACCGAACACTTGTATTAGTGTTCCCTGTAAGCACACGAAACACACACGATCCGACCTAGCTCTTTTCTCTACTTCATACCACAACACACAGCCTCACACCTATCCTCAACACACAAAACCCTAGGTCTCACAAACGCAACCGGCAACCGAAGCAGTTGCCTTCAACGGTCAAAACCATAGTTAATCACACCACAGAACAGTGAAGGACTCAAGAGAAACTGCCGGAGAAGTCATCAGAGAAGAATAGAGAAGAGAGAGAAGCAGCTGGCATCAAACAAAATCACATTTTCTTTAATCCTCTTTCTCACCATCTTTACATATTCAAATGTGAAGCTAGGGCATCTCCACAAGGCCAATCAAACGGTCTTCGATCATGAAACAAAACCGTGATTAAGACACCAAAGCGATTGAATGGGACTGAAACGTCCGCCTTTAACGCGAGCATTAATGGGAACAATGTCGTCTCTCCCTAGGGCGCACGATTTCCTGTAGCTCCACACGGTGCCACCTCGTCATCATCATTATTATGTTTGGTTGTTTTTCTTTGTTTTATTTATGTAATGAATGTAATCGAGTCGGGCATAATTATAAGCTCCAATTCGGTTTCTTTGTCGGTTCTTTCCCCAGTTGTATAATAGAGTCGAACCGCATATGTATCAATAAATGTGTGTGTCTTGTCTGTTTCATAATTCAATGAGTAAAGTGGCATCTCTATAAATATTCTTCTCTCCAAACCCTAATTTTGAGGTGTTTGTCCTAACATATTTGTAAGTTTTAATAAGCAATAACCAATATATAAAAACAAATAGTTGCATGGTATAAACTGAAAGCTAAAAATTTAAGTTGGCATGATCATGTTATTCAATTAAAAACTAAAGCTTAGTTTATCAAGTATTCATTGACATCATAACGTTATATTGATAATTAAGATTCGAGTACATTTAAACTCTAGAAAACGAAGACAAAGAAAGAGAGAAGAGAAAGCCTTGAATGGCTATTACAAATAAAGATTAGGGTTTGTTTAATTTTCGACTAAATTAAAATTAGTTTAAAAGAAATTTATAATTTCGTGAAAAATCAAACGATTGAAAATTTGAGTATTTACAAGTGCAATTATCTGTTGCATATGAATAGGGTGTCAAACAAATTATTGAGGTATAGCAACTATATACTCTCTTCTTTCCATGTTAATAGAGTCATTTTACTATTTTAGAAAATTCCAAGTTAACTGAGTCATTTATATTTGTGGCAAAAAGTTATCAACTCTCCTTCTTTATTCTATCTTACTTTATTCACTATCTACTTAAGACACTATTCTTAAATTCCGTAGCGAAAAGAAATGCCTCAATTATCAAGGAACGGAAGGAGTATTAATCACCGATGGTCCACTTAGTTGGCAACTACAATTAATATCCGATTTTCTATTTTCAAATGATTTTTGAGAAATCTATTAAACTGGCAAACATTTTACCCATACAGTTATTCAAATATTTTCGACATTGAAGAAAGCAGTTGCAACATAGGTTGTAGGGGACTGTTTGAGATATAGATGGTGAATAAATGAATTAAGAATACTTTTATTAGAATAGTATTTATTCAAAATCTTACCATATTATTTTAATAATTTTTCTAAGCATTTTTAAACAGAAAATTTCATTATAAAATTCAATGTAGGCTGTTAATAAATAAATTAAATAATAATTTCTTTTAGAATACAGACATTATAAGTACTCCCTTCGTCCCATAGAAATATAGGCAATTTATATGATACGATAATTAATACAAAATTGATAAAGTAAGAGAGATGAGGAAAATGATAGTTAAAGTAGTGTTAGTGGATAGTGTGACCCACATTATTACAAATATGACTTATCCATTTGGTAGCTATGTTACAGCTAGATAATAGGACTTATCCGAGTTTAACTGTGTATTTGGTAGCTATGTTACAAATCTGTAGGGATGTCAATCGGGCCAGCCCACCGGGTTTCGGGCCAACCCTATTCGGGTTGCGGGTCAATCGGGTGCGGGCTAATCGGGTTGTGATTTTTTCGGGTTATAAAAGTTCAACCCTAACCCTAAAAGCTCGGGTTTCGGGCTAGCCCATCGGGTTGCTACCGATAAAATTAACATGCGATCAATCCAATAATAATAGTGAAAATTAGTTATATTTATAAAATGTAAAATATTTAATTATGATAAATTTGAGATATATGCTTAAACTCAAACATAAACATGATCAAATACTAATATTTGAGATTTATGCAAAATAAAACGCATACATCAAGAAATTTGAAAGCATGTTTAGAAATTTAAACATATTTTGTAGTGAATTTGAAGTTTCTAATTCATTTATCTATTATTGTATTAATAAAAACTTAATATACAATTTATATATTTAATATTTAAAATGGAAAATTATTTTTTCAGTAATCTATATTATAAAATAATCAATGAAGTGTCGAATTAGAGTCAAACAAATAGAACAATTGACCTTTATCGGGTTTCCGGGCCAGCCCATCGGGTTTTCGGGTCTGGCCCTAACGGGTTGCGGGTTAATCGGGCTGTAATTTTATCGGGTTGGAAAAAAAAAATTTCAGCCCTAACCCTATAAATTTGGCGGGCTATTCAGACCAGCCCACGGGTTGCGGGCTAAATTGACATCCCTACAAATCTGCATAACATGTGTTTTGCATTCGGCCAGGACAAAGCCCACTTAAAAGCCTATATTTCAAGCAACAATGTAACTACTCATTTGTCTAAGTTACATAGCTAGTCTACCTAGTTAGTTTTAGGAAAATACAATTTTACCAATCAATTTTATATATAGCCATATTTATATATACACTATATTTTATACACACATACTTTTATTTATATTCAATATAACAAATGCGTAGTAATAATTAATTTAATTAATAATTTGTAATAATATAAAATAAGAATTATACTATATAATTATTCATATAATTAATGTACGATGAGAAATGCTAAGTTAGGGTATGCTTGTGTTTTTTTAATATACATAGAATACGTAATAAAAATAAAAGTAACAAATGTAGTTATGATCATATTTATTTAATTTCTCATTTTTATCATTTTTATATAATAAGAAATGGCATGCTTGGATAATTTTCATATATATAAAATTATATACTAAAATTAATAAATTTTAGTTATGATCATATTTGTTATGTACTCCATTTTTAGCATTTTACATAATAAGAAATGGTATGCTTGGATATTTTTCATTGTCAACAAATTGCTAAAACCATCCAAAATTAAGGCAACACGAGGATAGTTTAATCATTAAGTTAAATTAATGAAGATAATTTTGACAATCCTAATTTTATCTTTAGTTATAACTTGTTGTGTTTGAGGATAACTTACAATTATCCTTAGCTACCAAACACTCAATCAAGATAAATTAATTAATCAAAACTATGATAACTATCACTATTTGCATCATATCTAGTCGAAACATAACATAGCTAACAACGATGCCTTAATAGTGTTTAATGATGGTATAAGTTGTAAATAAGTTAATGTATAGAGGTAATAAATTATGATAACTTTCTAAAAATGAAATGCAAATATTTTTGTGGGATAGACGAAAATAAAAATGCACATATTTTTATGCGTCGGAGAGAAAAATAAAATACATTATTGTGGTGATAAATATCCCTTTCTAGATGCTCCAATAAAATTTTCAGATTTAATTTGCTTGTAGTCCTTTTCCTACCATATACTCCAATTTTAAGCCCACAAATTTAATACAATTGCCAAACACAACATCAAATAATTAAATTTAAATAATTCAGCAATTTTTAAATGAACAAAATCTTTTATCTAGTATACTAGTAATGACAGCTATTTATAAGAGTCGATTATAGTTATAGTCGGCAAGTCTATTTGTCTTATAAAAGGTTTGAATGGAGACTTTGAGCAGTAAGTTACTTATGTATTAAGACATGGTTAAAATGAATCCATATTTTATATATCAAAATTAAATCTACAATAATAAACCTTAAATCATAAATGGATGGTGGAAATAGCACGTTGAAAACGAATAATTTTAAGGGACGAACTAAAATAAGAAAAGGAACTTAGTGGCAGATCCAGACCCTGAAAATGGCGGGGGCGGAATTTATATTTAAGTATTAAATATTTAATTTAATATTATTTTTAATAATAAAATAAATAATATTATTTTAATATTTAAGTAGCACTAGCTTCGTTAATAAAATATAAACATGCTTTAGCTTGCAAATGTGTATTATTCATTTTAAAATATAAAATTAATGTAAATATATATACATTCAAAATCATCGTAAATATTACAAAAGTGATATAAGTAGAGCACTAAATATTTAGATTTCAAAAATATTTAAAATGTTTATTTTGTTACATAGACAATAATTAATTAAGATGCATGGATCAAATTATAAGTATTTTAGGATAAAAAACTTTAACACAAGATTAACAATTATTTTAACTAAAGAATAAATATTACAACATAATATATGCAACTTAGTAAAAGTTTTGTTTTTACAAAATATTTAAAGGTATTATTTTGATAATAAGAAGAAATATGAATTGATAAAATAAAAAAGTAAAAATGAAAAAATATGTTCTTGTTGAAGGTTAACCCTAGACCTCTTAGTTAAAAACCCAACAACCAAACCATTGGACTACTACCTTTTATATGACATTTATTGAAAACAAATATATTTCTACACTGTACATAGTGGACGGATATGTTATTTTTCAGCTCGATTCAAGGGAAATTTAGGCTCTCCGGACGGCCGGGGAGGGGCGACCGCCCCCTCCTGCCCCCTGGATCCGCCAGTATGGATTCTATAGCTTCTGTATTAGGCTCCGTTGCGGTTGTCGTGTAACAGTCACATTTGAGAAGGAGTATATATGTGCTAATATGAGCATTTCTATTCATTTGCTCTTCATTACTAGTCCTCTTATTTTTGAAGTTTTCCCTATCTTTTTTTATCTATATATATGAAATCTAATTTAATTTGAAAGCCACCTTAAAAAAGTAGGAAGTTCAGTTAAACCAAAGGTGAAAATTGGTTTCTTATATTTCATTTAAATTTATGCTATATGAAGCTTGTGTGAATAAGTGCTCGCTCATATTTCTCAACACAAAAAAACATAATGTGTACATAAAAGACAATCACTTACGCGTTACGACAATGGCATTAAAGTGCACTCAATAAGTAATTAAATTTTAAGCATTACTGTTATATTACAAAAAAAAACTACTCTCATAGGTTTTTTTTGGGCAAAACAAGTTTCATCCGACTCGAGTTTTATAACAAAAGCATTACTAATGTAGTACTATTATATCTTCAAACAAACTTGAGGGTATTTTTGAAAAAAAAAGTTCAAAGAGTGAAAATGTATTCAAATGGTATTAAATCAAATTTGAAGGACCTTTGGCGATATTTTAAACTTTTAGTACCAAATTTGATACCAATCCATAGTTCAAAGACCATAAAAGATATTCACACTTAAAATTATGTTCATATTAGAAAAGTATAAAATATAATTTGTAGTTATGAGTCTTATTTGGGCCCGCGCTGCAACGTGCGTGGGCCTGGACTGGACTGGGTTTCTGATGGTCATGGTCTGGTCCTGGATTTGAAAAATGGCCTAGTTGAATCCAGTTTAAATTTGTGCGCGGTGCGCCCAGCCCAAGCTCACTTCATTTTTCTGATGGGTCGGTCCCGGCTCGGGCAGACCCATAGCGACCTTGGGCTGTGCTGGACTGGCCGGCCTGGCCTAGTAGACAACATTAGCGGTAACTTAGTGTTTGGGGATATTATAAGCTATTGAAGCTTATTTTCACAATTGATGGACTGTTTCAAATATTATTTGGATACACTTTTGAATAATATAAGTCAATACAAATCCTTTCTAATTAAGAATCTAGTAATGTAGTATAGTCATATTAGATTGGATGATTGCATGACTGCGCCCCGTATCAAAGTAAAGAGTCTCGAAAGTAGCATAGCCACGCGCTAGCCGGAATTTCCCCGTGCCGCCCACCACTGCCACCTCCCTCACTTTCTCAAACTGCTTGTCAGAACCATATAATTCTATTGTGCTACCTTTATACTCTCCATCAATAAAAACAACTGACAACATCACATGGGTGTTGGACCCATCCAGAGCCGAGGTCACGTATAGGCCTCGGCCCCTTGCAATTACGGCTGAACCCTCCTCGAATCCTACAGTAATTGGGTCGTCCGTGCAAAACATAGCTCCGAACCTGGAGAAGTTTAGGGCCCCATTCGATGGTCCCGGTATCTCGATCACGGTGGCGTTTTGGCTGCCGGAGTAATCTTGGTAGTAGACCGATAGCTCTGTCTCCTTGAGATGGCCTAGCTTTGCATTTGAATATGTGAAAATTGTGAGAAAGAGAATTGAAGCAAATGTGATTTTGTTGGATGCCATAGCCCAATAATATGAGAAGACAAATGTAATTATGTTTGGTTTGTAACTGAATTTTGTGCAATTTAGTTATAACTTCCATGATGTATTTATAGCGTCGACGTTCGAAAAATGAGCATGTAAGTAGCAATGTAAAAAAGAATAATTGAAGAATTTATACATATTATTGTATAGGAAATATTTAAATAAGATTCTTTTTAAGTGGTTGTGTGCACGAACTCTCTATTGTATCATTTTCTTAAGTGCAACTTGATCTAGCAGAAATAAAAGAATCGATTTAGACATCCAACTAACCATAGTTGACTTTCACAACACAATGCCATTTTGGAAATCTTGGACATGCAGAAAGAAAAAAAATGTGTGGAAGAGAGAGTTTGGGGAGGGAGAAGCTGGAAGTAAAGGGATTGTGCGACGTCGTTTTTTACTCTAAAGTGGGTGATTTTTAAGTATGAAAACGTCATACTTTTTCACCTCAACTAATAGATGGGAAATTAGCACCTCTAATGATGTTTGTGATATTATTTGCCAAATTCGATATTCGTGGAATAAGAATTAAATTTTTTCATTCAAATCATCTCCTTAAATAGCTCTAGTGATCGACAAATTATACTACTCCATCCGTCCCAGTTTAAGCGAGACGTTTCATTTTCACATGTGTTTTGAGAAAATGATAATAAATGATAATAGCTCTAGTGATCGACAAATTATACTACTCCTTCCGTCCCAATTTAAGCGAGACGTTTCATTTTCACACATGTTTTGAAAAAATGATAATAAATGGAGTAGTTAGAGTGAATAAAAAGTAAAGTAAGAGAAAAATATTATAGTAGAGAGTCTCTCCTCTACATATTCTTTTTCTTACTTTACTTTCTCTCCACTTTAATTATTATTTTTTTTCCAAAACATGTGCAAATAAAACGTCTCACTTAGGCTAGGACAAAGGAAATATATAGTAGTACTATATAATAAATTATCGTGGATGAACTGGATATAATATTTTATATTGTGACTAATCGATTAGCCATTGATAGCAACCACCGCATTAAAATATACTCCTCCCGTCTCTGAAAAGTATAAATATTTGGTTTGACATGAATTTTAATGTATAATTTATAAAGTAAAAGAAATATATATATATATATATATAATATATTAGTTTTTAAAATATTATTAATAAAAAATGAGTCTCACCTTAATAGATAGAAAATAATTTCTGCAATTAGAGAATATTCATATTTTTAGGGATGGATTAAAAAAAATAATTCATATTTTTCAAGGACATAAGAGGTAATTAGAAAATATAATAGTTTTAACTTATATTTTGAGCTCACAGAAATCTTGTTGACATTAAAATGGATTGACAAATTATTTCACAAATTTTAACTTATAAAGTGTACACAGTAAGATGTGCATATTACGATGATTTAGAAATTGTAGGAATCGTGAAAAAAATTAAATACTTGAAAATAAATAATGAACACTCCCTAAATATCATTGACGAGGCATAAAAACCTAAATAAATAAAGCTGCAGGTAGCGATCCAAGAATTTCGCAGTATGCCAAATTTGACTGTTTCGATGCCACCTTACCTTTAAAATTGGATCTCATCACATGCCAATCAATAGAATAAAAATATTGCATATTAAAAATTGAGTTGCTAGTTGTTTTGATCACAATCCTTATTTGGACATAACAACTAATCTTATGAAGGCGACAGGAGACTTGTAAATAAGTTGAGCTTTGAGTTTACTTCAACTTTTTAATTATTTTAAGTATTTTTGTTATTTGTATATTAACAATAATAGAGAATGTATTGTAAGTGGAGAAAATCCTCACATTATTATTTGGCAGAGTGTTTTTAAGTGGATGAATGTGCGGTAAAATTGTAAATAAAGGAGAAAATTAGGATAAAAGATTACAAAAAAAAATTAGTGTGCATTAATATGTATAGACATCCCTAACGAAAAAAGTTTGCACTCGTAGGTTCTATACACCAAGTACATTTAAATTGAAAGCAATGGATAATTTATTCAATATCAATTGTAGCACGAGAGTTTAGTAATGTAGCACAGTCATATTAGACCGGGTAATGAATAGCCGGTCAATACATCATAGGAAACAACCTCAAAAGTGGCGTAACCACGGGCAAGCCGGAATTTTCCCGTGGTGCACACTATTGCCACCTCTGATGCCTACACAAGTGATTGCTCGTAAGTACCTTGTATTTCAATTGTGCTGCCTTTATATTTTCCATTGATAAACACAACCGACATTAGCATCGGAGCTTGGTTCCCCTCTAGGGGCCGATATGATGTATATATCCCGGCCCCTTGCAATTGGGACCAAGTCCTTCTTAATTCCTTTGTATATTGGGTCGTCTGTGCAAAACATGGCTCTAAACTTGGTGAAGTTTAGTTGTCCGGTTGATGGGCATGGTATCGCGATCGTGGTGGCATTTGGGCATACGGCATAATCATGGTAGTAGATCGTCATTTCGATCTCTTTGTGATGCCCTAGTTTCGTCGTAGCATATGTGAAAGTGGCAAGAAATAGAAGTAAGGATAATGTGATTTTGATGGATGCCATAAATTGAGAACTCAATTTCAAGATTAGTTGAGTTATGTGTGATTTGATTTCAACTTTTCAAGGGTTATACCATAAATTAGCACATGAAAAATGACTTGTCAACTAATAATGGATGGTTATTTGCTGTCAGTAGCTATAGAAAATTAAGAATCAAGATGTAGGTAGTATTATAATAATTAAAAAAAAAAAGACGTTTATCTTCATTGGCATGGTGTGCAAGGTGATGAATTTTAAAGATTAATTTGGTTTGCTATAGTGTTTGGCATGCTATTGTTTTTAATTATGTGCTCAACACATTGCAATTATTGTATGAAATGGACTGCAATCAATTGTATCGAGTATTAATTAAATTAAAATTTGTGAGGCATCTTGAAATTAAAGGAATATCCAAAATATAAAATGTCTGCTAGGTAAAATTGTAAATGAATCGAGTTAGTTATTCATTATTTAAAATAAATATTTGTGGAGACTTATCGTTGTCTCGTGAAGCTTTTACCCATATTTGTGGGTTAGACAAAATATAAGGGACAGTGGAGTAATATTATTTATTGCCGTATATTTCTAATAAAATTTTCAAATAGATAAATAATACAATTGTGATCAAATTTATACTCCCTTCATTCCACTTTAGCAGTCTCAGTTACTTTTTTGCACTCATTTTGTAAAAATAATAATAAATAGTTAAAATTGAAAAATGGTAAAGTAAGAGAGAGAATAATGTAGATAAGACTTTTCTCTACGTTATTCTCTCTCTTACTTTATCATTTCTCCAATTTAACTATTTTTTATTATTTTTATAAAATGAGTGTGTAAAAGTAATCAGGACTGCTAAAGCGGGACGGAAGGAGTAGTATATAAAAGGTTCATAGCCTACCAATTAAAAACACTCTCTTATTTTTCTCTCTAAGATTTGGAGAAGACACAAGGACGAAGGAGAAGAGACCCTTATTTGTTTTGGGCCATTAATTATTTTCAATGGTAGGCTTGCTTTGGTATAATAAAGCCCAAGTCCAACTTCCAACCTCGGATTTCCAAATTTTAGAACAGATTTTGACTTTTGAAATGCGACTAAATTACGTAGCACTAGAAATTAGTTGAATTAAATACTCATTCTATCTCAGCCTAATTACCTAAGTGAAGCGTATTTTTTATTTGGGATATCTGAGTCTAAGGGAGTTATTTCATTTGTAATAATAATAGTTTATTCATTTGTTTTTCTTACTTTCTCATTCTACCTCTCATATTTTAAATTCACTTTTATTTTATTCTACTATTCTCTCTTTCTCTTCGTACTTTATTCATTGATCTCTTAATTTAATATTATGATTTAAATAATTACTTATCACTATCTAAATTCTTGTATAAAAAAAGAAAGAAATACGCACTTGTACTAACACGTAGGGAGTATGAATTAGCAAGCTAATTGAGACTACTATATTAGTACAAAATTATGTTATTTTTCTTCTATCTACTTTACTTTTTATTCACTTTAACTATTATTACTCCCTCCGTCCCACTCTAAGAAGAGCATTTCTAATTCTGCATGAGATTTTATATAGTGTTATTTTGTGAGTAAAATGGAGAGATTAAAGTAAGAGGGATGCAAAAAGTAGAGAGAATGTTACATCTCAAAAAGGAAAATGTATCACTTAGACCGGGACAGAGAGGGTATTATTTTTTCCAAAACGAGTGCAGAAAATGAAACGCTTCTATTAATGCAGAATATAGGGAATAGTTAATAAATTTGAGTTATACAACCCTGAAGATTTGTGAGAATATTTTCTTCAGTGAAACTTATTAGTACAAATATTCTCATATATTTGAGTTTGTATTTCATCACTACACTATTTCCATATTTAAGCGATGTATCTCAGAGATAGTGAAAGAAAACATGTAAGACAATTGATATTTAATATTTCCTCATCCCTAAATCGATAATATTTAAAATTGTATGAGTTTTAATGCACAATTGATAAAATAACATAAAGATAAAAAAAATAATTAGTGGAGAAGGAGATTTACTTTATTAGAGAAAAAAATTCTTAAAATAGAGTTGATCTAATTTTTAAGAGGACATCCAAAACTAATAAATGTTATCAATTTTTAAGGGGTGGATGAAGTATTATTATTATTGTTATTATTATAGTCCTTGAAGCCATTAGATTAAATATTTTTACACTTATTAACCGTCATAATTAGTAGGTTCACATAATTTTACTGTTACTCTTATTCGACGTTTTAATCTTTCCATAATCAATTTTCTAGTGTACAATTTTGGTTGTTTTGTGCTCCTATGGTCCACGTCAAAATGACGGTGTTATTTTATTTCTTTTATTATTTTTATTGCGTGTATATATTTTTTTTCTATAATAAAATATTAAAATGTAACAAAATGCTCAAACCACGTCAAAATGCTTTGAAATATATCAATAAAAGTCTTATTCTTTCTGTTTATCTGTATTTAATAAAATAATCCTAGATTCGGAATTATGTAATTTATACTTATTAAGGTCAGAAAATTTTGTATAGAATAATAAAACAAAAAAAAGAAAAAAAATATTCTCGTCCCAGAAAAATAGTCTTTTTTTCCATTTTGGTCTGTACCATAAAAATAACCCATTTCTATTTTTAACAAGTCTTTTCTCTCTTGTAAGTAGGGCCCTCTTTACCACTAATAATAATTTAATCACTCTTTCTTTCTACATCTCTCATACTTACCAATTATTTCACATTAAAATTCATGCTATTTCCAAAATCTCTATTTTTATACTGAGGAAATATAATATTACATATTCGAATTTGAGAAACGGAAAAAGATTTAGGACAGGGGACAGAGAAAAAAAACCCATATAGAATCTATTAGATACACAGAAAGAAGCAGACTTTGATTGATATTTTTCTCGTAAGAGAATTACTATCAATATATATATAGACTGACTACAAGAAGTCAAACACATGACTCCACGATCTGAATGCATGTAAGCCACTAATTGAAAAACCTAAGAGACTCCACTAGTATCTAATATAACTATCTCTAATTATTTGTACAAAAGCTAAAACTATTTTAGATATAAGTCTACATAATAAGAATTTAACTCCAATCATTTATATTAAATTTAAACTTAAAAGAATATTTTATATCCACCTGCATTTATACCATTTCAATACCCACGTACTTATTTAAATTACACATTAATCTCACAATACTTTTATCAATATTTAAATTAAATTAATAAATATTTTTTATTAATAATCCTTCCGTCCCAAGGTAGTTGAGTTGAATTCTTTTTTGGGTTATCCCAAGGTTCAGTTCTTTTAATGGCAAAAACTTTATCATCTCTCATAATTTACCTTCTCTTCATTTCTCTTACTTTATTCTATTTTTTACTTTACTCTCTCTTTTATCCTTTAACAAAATAATTTTTTATCTCACGTGTCCAAAGAATTGTCCCAACTACCTTGGGATGGAGAGAGTATATCTATGTATTAAATATACTCTTTATTCAAAAAGTTTACCCTAACTTGAATTAAAATACTTCACATGCTATAATAAAATTAAAACATAAATCAAACATATTTAAAAATAGGGAAATTGGTCCCTATAACCATAAACTTTGTCTAAAATTTGGTATTTCTCATGAACTTGAAAATTGGTATGTAATATCACAAACTTTGCACTTTGTTTGGTATTTCTCACGGCATGTCTATTACTATATTTGACTAACTTACGAGACTTTTTTTTATCATTCTTGACACAGTTAACTCAACGTGATTTTTAACGTGAGTTTTTATCCTACATGTTATGAATTTAAAAGTGGTTTAAAATATCATAAATGTATCACAGTTGCCTACGTAAAATAAGATTTTGATGAAAATATCTTATGTGAGTGAGTTGGGAAATACCAAACAAAATGCAAAGTTTGGATATTATAGACCAATTTCAAAGTTCATGGGAAATACCAAATTTTAGGCAAAGTTCATGATTTTAAAGACCAATATCCTTTAAAAATATCACAGTTACAAAAAATATAGTACCATAATACGCATATAAAATAGCAAAAATGCAAGACTCAAAATTTGTGTGTTAGTTCTCACAAATGATCAACTAGCGCATTTCAAAATTCTAAATGAACATTTTTATTACTTATAGTGTCATATCGAGTCAAATACTCTTGAGAGTGTCTTCATTGTCCCTTTTCCTATAGTTTATATATCCTCATATTCACACATTTCCTAAAAACAAAGTAAAATGTATTAGCTTATTATAATTTCTGACTCTATTATTCTCCATCCATCTACGAAATAATGTTCACATTTGTCATTTCAGCCCGTAGCCAAAACACATTTAGAGGTACGTGTATTAGTACATTTATTTCATTAGATTTCTATACATTTTTTTTGTTTCATTAGAACCTTGTACTAATGCATTTTGTTTAATTAGATCATTTTAAAAAAATTGTTTATTAGATCCGTATAATTATGTATTTTGATTCAAAAGGTTCTTCGATACGATATTTACTTAAAGGGATTTCAGAATTTAACTTTCATTATTTAAAGGTATTATTTTTTTATTATTTATTTTTAATTTAATTCAATTACAATACTGCGCAAGCATCATTTCAAAAAAATTGTAAAAAAGTGTCAAAATTAATAGGCCAAGCACAACATCAAATTAATTTAGACGAATTGGCAAATTTTTAAACAAACAAAATCAAGACAAGTCATTTATGAAAGTCAGTTATAGTTAGTGGCAAGTCTATTTCTAGTTTTTTAGAATTTCTGGTGGATATATGATAGGGTATTTTCTTCAAGGAATTAGTCGGTGGCAGGTGATTCGACGACGACTTTGGAAGAAGAGAACTTGGCGGCTAGCTAGAGTTTGGTGAAAAACCCTAGTTGAAGGAAAGAGTGAGGGAAGTTTTGGAGAAATATCAATGATAGTATTTCTTAATAAATAATCTCTCATTCGACTCATTCCATGGTAAATAAGTGCTTCTTTTAAGCACGACTCTCTCTCCACTTTAATTATTTAATATTCTTTCAGTTCCATAATAGATGTCGCACTTAGGCGAACAAGAGATTTTAGGAGACGTCATTTAATGAATTAAGTGGAGAGAGAAAAAATATATTTTATAGAGAGAACTTAAAAAGAAATACTCCTATGACACATCTTTTATGGGACAAACTAAAAAGGAAAGTGTGACATCGACTTTGGAACAGAAGAAGTATCATTTTCCCAATACTCGTGCTTAGAAGAAGTTCCGCACTTACCGTGGGATGGAGGGAGTGTGAGATACAATTCTTATATGTATAATACTAGGAGCCTATGCAATTCAACACTCTAGACATTGAGGAAAAGAACTCACAAAAAAAGTTCGCAGTGAAAATTATTATTACGCTCGATATAATACTTTAAATTAAAAAACAATAAAAAGTAAATTCTAAAATATATTGTTCTAACGATAGATATAATCTTGGTAGCGCTAGGGACGGTGTCGTCGGTTTGAGGTCTACCGATCGCACCTTTCTTAATGGTGGGTCACGCTTCTTTTGCGGCTGGGCTTTCCTTGACGGGCTTTTTATTTATTTATTTATTTTTATATTAAAAGAGGATCAATAATGGTTTCACATCTATTCCTGTGATGACTCGAACCCCGAGTTATTAGTTAGAAGGAAAACATCTTACCAAATGACCTTCGCTTGTGTAGAATCAACTTTCAGGCGTTATCTACGGCTGAGCTCATATCAATACGATGCACTCTATCAGTTTGACCAAATGACTGAATGAAAGGTTTGTGCTGTTATTTTCAATGAGGATCAGTAATTTTTCCGTATACCTTCCTATGACTACTCGGTCCCAATCTATTGGTGGATTGAGATGAAATATAATGCCAACTAAGCGGCACTTCATTGTAAACAACGTTTTATGTCCATATATATCCCCTTTCTAGAGACTCCAACAAAATTTTTATAAATAATTTGAATGCAACCCTTTTCCTACAATACACAATGTTGAGCACATAAAACTTATACAATGCCAGCATCAAATTAAATTAAATGAAATGAAACGCCAATTTTATGAATTATGAATAAGCCAAAAGTTTTCATTCTATCTCGAGTAACGACAACCATTATGAAAGTCAAATATAATTAGTTGCGTCTCATTTTTATTTAAATATTTAGTCAAATATAATTAGTAGAACTTCGCGTGTTATTTTTATTTAAATATTTCCGAGTCAAATATAATTAGTTGAACTTTGCGTTTTTGCGCGTCATTTTTATTTGAATATTTCCTAGTTAAATATAATTAATTAATTAGTTGACAACCATGCGATTGTTTTGCGTGTCCTTTTTTTTTTGTCTAAATATATCCTACTCCATCATTAAATGATTCATCTTCCCTGTTCCCTTTTACGATGTTCTACCTAAAATGAATAACGTAATTTTTTTACAAAAAATAATAATTTTCTTCTAATTTCATTCTCTCACTTTTCTACTATGATCTCCCTTATATTTTATTTATCTCTACTTAACTTTTATTATTTTTACAAAAAATAATAATTTTCTTCTAATTTCATTCTCTCACTTTTCTACTATGATCTCCCTTATATTTTATTTATCTCTACTTAACTTTTATTATCTACACCATGTTCTCTCTTACTTTACTCTCTTTTCATTTTAACTATTTATTATCATATCTAAAAAACATGTGTAGAAAGTTAAATGACTCTATTACTTGGAACGAATGGAGTATATAATTAATTCTCCCTCCATTTTATAGATATATGTTGAATTTATGTTTTCATCCATTCCGTAAAAGTAATCAATATTTATTTATAAAAATCTTTTTTCTTTCTCTTTCTCTTTCTCTTTTAGTTTATGAAAGATTTTTTTACTAATAAAAGTAAAAATTATATTAGGTTGGTGTGATTATGCATGTGTATGAAATTAAAGGGAAATGGATATTCTATTAAAAGTTGAATAAGGTTAGATTGGACGAAGGTTACGGATAAGGATAACCTAACATACTCATTTTCTCGAACCCTCGATGCTAAATCACGAAAAACTCAATTATAAATCAAACACAGTCTTCATCTACCTTCTCACAAGTTTTAAATTATTAGATTATTGTTGATCTGTGAATAAGTAATTTGTGCTGTAGTGTAAAACAATGATCTTTCATTCCCTATCATTTAATTAAATTTATATTCACTACAATAGAAGTATTTCTTTTCACACAAGATTTAAAAAAATGAAATTGGTAATTTAAAAATAGAAGTATTTATTTTGATTCAAGTATTTTTAAGCAGTGATTGTTTTTAATTATCCTTGCAATGATAACCAATATTATATCTCTAATTAATTTTTTGAAATTAGGAGAAATAACCTATTTGAGTCATGCTCGAGTTTTTATATTTTTTATGATATTTTATTAGTTTAATTTGTTGATGATAGAGCTCTACGAAGAAGATTTGAATAAAAGTTTTTGATTGGTTTTTTTCTATGTTAAACGAATAATTATCAATTTTTAATTAGAGTTATTGGAGCCTAACACTCTCTGTCCTAAAAAAAATTGGAATAAATTTTATAATTTGGATCCTTATCTAAAATTAGAGCAAGTCTAAATATAAAAAGTTTTTAAACAATTATACACTACTAGAAATGTGGACCCTACAATCAATCCACTAACATAGTAACACTACTTCCATTACCTTGTCTTTCTCTCTTTTAATTTTTCTCATTAAAACCCAAATAATATACCTATAACATAATTTATCTATTTTGGCCTTTTTTTGAGAAATTGGTCCCTAAAACCATAAACTTTGCCTAAAATTTGGTATTTCCTGTGAAATTTAAAATTAGTATAAAATATAAAAAACTTTGCACTTTGTTTGCTATTTCCCACGACATGTCTATTACTATAGTTGACTAACTTACGAGGCTTTTTTATCGTACTTGACACAATTAAATCAACGTAATTTTCAACGTGACTTTTTATCATACATGTTATGAACTTAAAAGTGGTTTAAAATATCATAAAATGTATCACGGTTGCCTACGTAAAATAAGATTTTGAAGAAAATATCTTATTTGAGTGAGTTTGGGAAATAACAAACAAAATGCAAAGTTTGTGATAATATATACTAATTTCAAAGTTCATGGGAAATATCAAATTTTAGGTAAAGTTCATGGTTTTAGAGATCAATATCCCATTTTTTTTTGGGGGGGGGTGTAATACAGAATTTTCATCTTTTAGTTGTGATAGTAAAATAGTAAAATAGAGTAATATAATATCAATAACCATTTTAAATAAAAACAAAAAGTATTATTCTTTTATCTAGTACTCCCTAAATCTCACAAGAATACGCACTTTTGGTTGGGCATAATTAAAATTGATAAAGTAGTAGAGAGATAGAGAGAAAAAATAATTTAAGTATTATTAGTGGAGAATGAGTCTCACCTTAATAGAGAGCAAAACGTTTATAAAAGTAGAATTTGCATATTATCCTGGAACGGGTTAAAAGATAAATTGTATACTATTCTGGGACTGATCATGAGGATTAAGTACATGTTATGAGAGTCAACAAGTTAGTTGGGATACTGAAATTCGATTCTGTTATTTTAATTGCTTATCCTTAATTTTATGTAACAACATCGTGCTACTTGCATGCTCATTTTCTTTTCAAATTGCTACTTGCATGCTCATTTTCTCTAACGTCGACGCTATAAATACATCATGAATGTTATAACAAAATTGCACCAAACTCAGTTACAAATCAAACATAATCTGATTTGTCTTCTAAGATTATTGGGCTATGGCACCCAACAAAATCACATTAGCTTTAATTCTCTTTCTCACCATTTTAACATATTCAAATGCAAAGCTAGGCTATCTCAAGGAGACACAACTAACGGTCTACTACCAAGATTACTCCGGCAGCCAAAACACGACCGTGATCGAGATACCGGGCCCATCAAATGGGACCCAAAACTTCTTCAAGTTCGGATCTATGTTTTGCTCGGACGACCCGATTACCGAAGGAGCCGACGAAGGTTCAACCATTATTGCAAGAGGCCGAGGCCTGATTGTGACCACAGATTTGGTTGGGATCTCCCACCATGTGATGCTATCAGTTGTTTTTATTGGTGGCGAGTATAATGGTAGCTCAATAGAAGTATATGGCAACGACCCGCGAACCGGGGCGAGGGAGGTGCCAGTGGTGGGCGGCACAGGGAAATTCCGACTAGCGCGTGGCTATGCTACGTTTGCGACCGTTTCCTTTGATCCAGTGCGCAGTTATGCAGTCATCCAATCTAATATGACTGTACTACATTACTAGAATCTTATTTAGAGAAAGCTATCAAATATGTGTCTAAATGAAATGTTTGTAACAATTAATAAATTGAGAAAATAAGCTTCAATATCTTATTATTTCTCCAAACAATAAGTTACGACTAGACTTGTAAACTGTGTCGGACTGTCGGGTAGACCCAGCCTAATACGACCCAAGTCTGATATTGTTGGAGATCAGGGAATATTCTGCAAAATAAAGAAGATTGCATAAGATCAGGAAAAGATTGAAGGAGATATTTAGCCGGTTAATTAGGGAGATTTGATTGAGAGTATCTTACCATGTATAGTTTTTTCCTTAGTCTATATATGATGTACAATCTCATTGTGAATGATATATCAAACAATTATACAATTCTACAGATATAAGTACCGGCTCATCATCAAAACGAAGCGGGCCTGTGCTAAGCTCACATATTATAATGGACCCTAATTGGGCCATTTTTCAAGCCCAGGCTTAGCCAAAGCCTACTCGGACCATTAGAACCCTAGCCCAAGCCCACACGCAACCCAGCCCAGATCCAAATAAGACCAACAACATATTGCAATTATTGTAGGAAAGGGGCTGCAATCAATTATATTGAGTATTAATTAAATTAAAATTTGTGAGGCATCTTGAAATTAAAGGAATATCCAAAAATAAATTGTCTGCTAGCTAAAATTGTAAATGAATCCAGTTAGTTATTCATTATTTAATATCCAATTGAAAACTAAATATTTGTGGAGACTTATCGTTGTCTCGTGAAGCACCCATATTAGTGGGTTAGACAAAATATAATGGACAGTGGAGTAATAATTATTTATTGCCGTATAATTGTAATAAAATTTTCAAATAGATAAGTTGTGATCAAATTTATACTAGTATATAAAATGTTCATAGCCTACTAATTAAAAATACTCTCTTCTTTTCATCTCTAAGATTTGGAGAAGACAAAAGGTTGAAGGAGAAGAGACCCTTATTTGTTTTGGGCCATTAATTATTCTCATTGGTAGGCTTGCTTGGTAATAATAAGCCCAAGTCCAAGTTTCAACCTCTTATTTCCAAATTTTAGAACAGATTTTGACTTTTGAAATGTGACTAAATTACGTAGCACTAGAAAGTAGCTAGAACCTTTACCAAAAAAAAGTAGTTAGAATTAATTAATCCTTTTGTCCTTGCCTATGTCAGACGTTTTTTATTTGGGATGTCCGAGCCTAAGTGAATTATTTCTCTTTCAGCAATAATTAATTCATTTCTTTCTCTTACTTTATCTTCTTATTTTTCATACTTTATTTTCACTCTTACTTTATTCTACCATAGTCCCTCTTTCTCTTTGGTACTTAGGGGTGCTTAATCGGTTCTCCGGTTTTCGGTTAACCAGAATCAGAACCGGAACCGATCGGTTAATTGAGTAACCTGGAATCGAAAATTTGGTCCCGGTTCCGGTACCAGTTCTAATCGTGAACCGACCGATTCCTAATTGGAAACTGAATTTCATTTCAATTTAATTTTATTTTATAATTTAATATACTAACGATCACATAGCCAATTCACGCCGCTATGCACTCAGGAAAAAAGAGAGGAATATTGACGCATTTATGAACATGGAAACTATGTTAACATGGTCTATATTGTATAGATGATGGTTGATAACTAGAGTACTTAGACTCCTTCTGTGAGAGTGATTTAATTTTAATAGTTAAATGCAATTCATCGCCTTTATTCATTAATTGTTATATTTTTAGAGGTAAATCACCATTTTTGTCGTATTGAATTATTTAAAATTACAAATAATTATACATTAAAATCACAAATCGGTTCCGGTTCCGGTTCCGGTTCCGAACCGGAATTAGCCGAATAAGCAGACTTATTGGTACTTTATTCTTTCTCCTAATTTAATATTACAATTCAAATCATTACATACCACTACTTAGGGTCATGTTAAAATGCATATAGTGTCAAATCCACAACTAAGACAGGTTCACCATTAGATCTTAAAATGAATTGACGAGATTAAAGTTCACGTATTTCAATAAATAGTAGTTAAAATATCAATAAAAGGTACAATAGTCATTCTGTTATAACATACAATTTTTATGGTTTTTTTTAATATCAATATAGTGTTATACAAATATCAATACAGTGACATGAGAATTTCAATACAAGTATCTGGAAATATCAACATAGATTTATTGATATTGTACATTGTATTGAGATTTTTTGTTACATTTATTAATATAATATATGCTTATCAACATATACGAAAATTGAAATAAAAATTATAAAATTTCATCATCCGATCATCGTCGGAACATATGCAATTGACATCTCGTTAGAATCCTTATGAAATTACCTTCAATTTGATATATTTTTTATGAAAAATTAATTTAAACGAGATAATTATGTAAATTAATATTTTAAGATGGTTTTGAGGATAGAGAAAGTGATTAATTTTAACTACCTTATATAAGAATTGACATTAATACCATTAAGTTTATCTAATGTTTTTTTAATTTAAAATATAATCCACATGCAATTATTTTAACCACTAGATCTTCTAATATAATGGTTAATATTTTGTCTTAATTTGTGATTGTTAATTAGTTAGCAATTGATCATCACCCATATTTGTCTACCGAATAATCTCCAGATTTGGTTCTTTAAATCGTGGACGGAGGGAACAGTAGTTTGTTATAATTTTGACTCCATATGTCTACCGAATAATCTCCACATTTGCTATTTCAGTTTGTCTCAGAGACACATCTAGAGTTCCTTCTACATTTTATTTCATCGGGTTTCTCTACAGATTTTAGTTTCATAAGTGTCACTTTCTGTAGTTAGTTAGAAGGAAGTTAGTTAGAAGGAAGACGTTGAAATTTGACAAATATTTTGTGCCACATCGGTGGGCATTAGGAAATTGGGGGGAGTGGCTACCTATAAAAGGGGCACTCCTCCCTCATTTGTAATGTACCTCAAATATTGTATTCTCTTCTCCGTCTAAATATAAGCGGGCTCTGCAGAGGGTGCTCGGAGACGTAGGCAATTTGGCCGAACTCCGTTATCAAAGTTTCGGGTGTGTTCTTTCTTTATTATTTGTTTTGTTCCGCATTTATTTCTGGCTTTATTCTCTGTTGGGATATTGTATTCAATATTATTTGCGGGTTTGGTAGTAGTGTTTTGTACGGTTCTGTTAGGTGTTTTTATATTGTGATATATACACCGACTGATAAATTCTGTTAGGAATCTGGTATTTAAGAGGGACAGTGTCCCCGCCAGTCTTTCCAAAGAATTTATTTGGAGAAGTAATTTTATCGAGTAGACCCCATTGGGTTAACTCTGAAATTACTGAATCGGTTCATTTCACTATTTGAGAGAAAATTACCCGGTTTTCTCAACAAGTGGTATCAGAGCCAAGGTTCGTCCTTGGTTCTATTTGTTTGTAATATTGAATACTTTATTTTGAGTCTGTAATGGCGGGTAATGATCAAGAAAACAAGGCTAGTTCTTCGTCATCGTGGTCGAGGTTTCCACTGTCAAATATGAAATTGACGGTGGAGATATTTGACGGTACTGGCCATTTTGGTATGTGGCAGGGGGAGGTTCTAGACTCTCTTTTCCAACAGGGTCTTGACATTGCCATTGAAGAAAAGAAACCAGAAGATATAGATGATAAAGATTGGAGTACCATAAATCGGTTAGCTTGTGGAACAATTCGGTCGTGTCTGTCCAGGGAGCAGAAGTATGCTGTCAAGAATGAGACTTCTGCATATAGATTGTGGAAGACACTGGAGGACAAATTTCTGAAGAAGAGTGGTCAGAATAAGCTCCTTATGAAGAAAAGGCTGTTCCGATTTGAATACCGATCAGGTACTACTATGAATGAACACATTACTTTGTTTAACCAATTAGTAGCAGACCTGCTAAATTTAGATGTGAAATTTGAGGATGAGGATCTGGCATTGATGTTGTTGTCGTCTCTACCTGATGAATTTGAACATCTGGAGACCACATTACTCCACGGTAAAGAGAATGTGTCTTTAGATATTGTATGTTCTGCTTTGTATAGTCATGAATTGCGAAAGGCAGATAAAATGAAAGGCAAAACAGTTACAGATGAAGCATTAGTGGCAAGAGGTCGTCAACAAGGCCGATCAAAGGAGAGAAGAGGAAGGTCCAAATCGAAAAGGCGAGTTGCCAAAGATGAGTGTGCTTTCTGTTATGAGAAAGGACATTGGAAGAAAGACTGCCCAAAGTTGAAGAAGAAAGAAAAGGCTTCGCAAGATGCAAATGTTGCTGAATGCAAAAATGATGCGGAGTCAGATTGTTCTTTGACGGTTTCACCTTCAACATCGCATCCAGACGAGTGGATATTGGATTCAGGTTGCACCTATCATATGTGTCCCATCAGGGAGTGGTTCTTTGATTTCGAAGAACTCAATGGCGGACTTGTTTACATGGGGAATGACAGTCCTTGTAAGACAGCCGGGATAGGCTCAATCAAGCTACGGAATCAGGATGGATCCACTAGAATTTTGAAGGATGTGCGGTACGTGCCCCAGTTGAAGAAGAATCTCATCTCATTGGGGGCCTTAGAATCTAAAGGCCTAGTTGTGATGATGCGAGATGGAATTCTTAAAGCAACTTCAGGAGCATTGGTGATGCTGAAAGGTGTGAGGAAGAACAATTTGTATTACTACCAAGGTAGTACAGTTGTTGGGACAGTAGCAACTGCAACTTCGAGTAATAAGAATGATGCAGAGGCAACAAAGCTTTGGCATTTGCGATTGGGACATGCTGGTGAGAGATCATTGCAAATTCTCGCCAAGCAAGGATTATTGAAAGGTACGAAGTCTTGCAAATTAGAGTTTTGCGAGCATTGTGTTCTGGGAAAACAACGAAGAGTGAAATTTGGCACTGCAATCCATAATACGAAGGGAATTCTGGATTACGTGCACTCAGATGTGTGGGGACCTGCCAAGACTCCGTCACTTGAAGGTAGACACTATTTTGTCACTTTTGTTGATGATTTTTCCAGGAGAGTTTGGGTGTACACTATGAAGAGCAAAAATGAAGTCCTTGGGATTTTTCTGAAATGGAAAGCTCAAGTTGAAAATCAGATGGGGAGGAAGATCAAGGTTCTCCGATCTGACAACGGTGGAGAATACAAGAGTGATCCTTTCCAAGATGTATGCCAGGAGTGTGGCATAGTTCGGCACTTCACAGTGAGAAATACACCACAGCAGAATGGAGTGTCAGAGCGTATGAATCGAACACTAGTGGAGAAAGTTCGTTGTATGCTATCTAATGCTGGGCTAGACAGAAAATTTTGGGCTGAGGCCATCACATACGCTCAACACATTGTCAATCGTTTGCCATGTTTTGCCATTGATGGCAAGACTCCTTTAGAGGTATGGTCCGGTAAACCAGCAACTGATTATGATTCTTTGCGTATTTTTGGTTCTATTGCATATTATCATGTGACTGAATCAAAGTTGGATCCACGTGCAAAGAAGACTTTGTTTATGGGTTTCAGTGCTGGTGTTAAAGGATATCGGTTATGGTGTTTGGAGTCTAAGAAGACGATTGTAAGTAGGGATGTTACCTTTGATGAATCTTCCATGTTGAATAAGGTAAATCCAAATAGTAGTGATACTTCGCAGCAGGTGGAGTTCGAAGAAACAGTTGTGATCCCAACTACGAACACCACAAATGACTCTCCTACGGAAGAAGAAGAGTCAGATAATGAAGAGGTTCCACCCCAAGAACCTTCGCAGCAATCAGAGCCAATTGCAGTAAGGCGAACGAGGCGGGAAAATAAGAAACCTGCTCGATTTGCGGATATGGTAGCATATGCGCTTCCAGTTGTTGATGATGTTCCATGTATCTTTTCGAAAGCTATTGAAAGTTCAGAAAGCGATGGTTGGAAAGGTGCTTTGGAAGAAGAGATGCAATCTCTTCAGAAGAACAAGACGTGGAAGCTGATGCCATTGCCGAATGGCAGGAAGGCAATTGGATGTAAATGGGTTTTTGCAAAGAAAGAGGGATTTCCTAACAAAGATGATGTTCGCTACAAAGCAAGATTGGTAGCTAAAGGCTACGCCCAGAAGGAGGGAATTGATTACAATGAGGTATTTTCTCCTGTTGTTAAACATTCCTCCATTAGAATTTTGTTGGCTTTGGTAGCGCAGTTGAATTTGGAGCTAGCTCAACTTGATGTGAAGACCGCGTTTTTACACGGTGATCTGAAGGAGGAAATCTATATGACCCAACCGGAGGGATTCAAGGTTGCTGGTAAAGAAAATTGGGTTTGTAAGTTGAACAAATCGTTGTACGGATTGAAGCAGTCTTCAAGACAGTGGTACAAACGGTTTGACAAGTTTATGAAGGATCAGATGTACACAAGAAGCAAATACGACCACTGTGTGTATTTGCGCAGACTTCAAGATGGTTCCTACATCTACCTACTCTTATACGTTGATGATATGCTGATAGCATCAAAGAGCCAAGTTGAAATTGACAGATTGAAGGCTCAGTTGAGTAAAGAGTTCGAGATGAAGGATTTGGGGGAAGCCAAGAAGATTCTCGGCATGGAGATAACAAGAGATAGAGAAGGAGGCAAGCTTTGGCTGACACAGAAGCAGTATTTGACCAAAGTACTACAGCGTTTTGGTATAAATGATGATTCCAAACCTGTAAGTACCCCACTTGCTCCTCATTTGAAACTTAGTTCTCAGTTATCTCCAAATACGGAAGATGAGCGAGAATATATGACGAAGGTTCCCTATGCTAACGCAGTTGGAAGCTTGATGTATGCAATGGTGTGTACAAGACCAGACATTTCACAGGCCGTTGGTACTGTGAGCAGATACGTGCATGATCCAGGAAAGGGTCATTGGCAAGCTGTGAAATGGATTCTGCGGTATATCAAAGGTACTGTAGATATTGGTTTGTTGTTTGAGCAGGATAAATCACTTGGTCATTTTGCAGTTGGATATTGTGATTCCGACTATGCTGGTGATTTGGATAAGCGAAGATCTACTACGGGCTATTTGTTCACTTTAGCGAGTGCTCCAATTAGTTGGAAGTCTACCTTGCAGTCAACGGTAGCTTTGTCTACGACAGAGGCAGAGTACATGGCCATTACTGAAGCTGTGAAGGAGGCGATTTGGCTTCATGGGTTGCTGAAAGAATTGGGTGTTGGTCAGAAACAACTTGAAGTATATTCTGACAACCAGAGTGCTATTCATTTAGCAAAGAATCAGGTCTTTCATGCAAGGACGAAGCACATTGATGTTCGCTATCATTTTGTGCGGGAAATTCTCAAAGAAGAGGAAATTGTCATCAGAAAGGTTCCGACTTTGGAGAATCCTGCAGATATGTTGACCAAGGTGGTAACGAGAGCCAAGTTTGAACATTGTTTGGACTTGGTTAATATTCTGCGATTTGGAGCTGGCGCTTGACTGCGCCAATATGAAAGCACCGCGAGTCGTTTGTTTGGATGGAGAAGATTTGTGTTCGGTGGGATTTGATATTTTGTCAAGGTGGAGATTTGTTGAAATTTGACAAATATTTTGTCCCACATCGGTGGGCATTAGGAAATTGGGGGGAGTGGCTACCTATAAAAGGGGCCCTCCTCCCTCATTTGTAATGTACCTCAAATATTGTATTCTCTTCTCCGTCTAAATATAAGCGGGCTCTGCAGAGGGTGCTCGGAGACGTAGGCAATTTGGCCGAACTCCGTTATCAAAGTTTCGGGTGTGTTCTTTCTTTATTATTTGTTTTGTTCCGCATTTATTTCTGGCTTTATTCTCTGTTGGGATATTGTATTCAATATTATTTGCGGGTTTGGTAGTAGTGTTTTGTACGGTTCTGTTAGGTGTTTTTATATTGTGATATATACACCGACTAATAAATTCTGTTAGGAATCTGGTATTTAAGAGGGACAGTGTCCCCGCTAGTCTTTCCAAAGAATTTATTTGGAGAAGTAATTTTATCGAGTAGACCCCATTGGGTTAACTCTGAAATTACTGAATCGGTTCATTTCACTATTTGAGAGAAAATTACCCGGTTTTCTCAACAGACGTCTTTCTAAATGAGCTTCACTTTCTATATGAATCAACTTCCATGGTGTTATCTACGGTTGCGCTCATATCAATATGGTACACTATTGATTTGACCAAATGACTGAGTGAAAGGTTTGTGCATTTTTTTTTCAAAGAGATTCAATAATTTTTCCATATACGCTTTTGATGACTGACTCGACCCCAAATTATTAAATTGAGATGAAATGTGTACGTAATAAGCTGCACTTCATCGTCTAACTTTCGTGCAGCATGTCCATATATGTCCCCTTTCAAGATGCTCCAACAAAATTTTATAAATAATTTGAATGCAATCCCTTTCCTACAATACAATGTTGAGCACATAGCAACATCAAATTAAATTAAATAAATCGCCAATTTTGTAAAGTCAAATATAATTAGTTGCGTGTCATTTTTATTTAAATACATCCTAGTCAAATATAATTAGTTAAACTTTGCGTGTCATTTTTAAAAAATATTTCCTAGTCAAATATAATTAGTTGACAACCATTCGATTGTTTTACGTGTCATTTTTATCTAAATATTTCCTACTCCATTTGTTCCCGAAGAACAGGCCTATAAATGAATGACATTAATATATTAATGCGAAATTTATAAAATAAAAGAGAAAGATCAAATATAAATAATATATAATAAAAAGAGATAAAGTATATAAAATATAAAAGAAAAATTTGCCATTTTTAGAGTGAGGCTATTTTGCATGGACGGGGGAGTATAAAATATGTTCCTTCGTCCTATAGATGCATGAACCATGTTTTAAATTATACTTGCAATGATAACCATTATAATATCTCTAAATTAAAATTTGAAATTAGGAGAAATAACCTATTTGAGTCATGAGTTTTCACAAAAAAATTATGATATTTTATTAGTTTAATTTGTCGATTACTAGAGCTCTACTAATAAGATTTGAATAAAAGTTTTTGATTGGTTTCTTTCCACTCCTTTCGTCTAACAATAAGAGTTCTATCATAATAAGTCATATTTTACTTTTGTCATAAATGATAAGTATGTCTCACATTCTACAAACTTATTTCACTCATATTTTATTATAAAACTAATACTTACTCGGTCCACAAAAAATAATCTCATTTTACTATTTTGGAATGTAAAAAATATATAGGTACTAATTTTCCAGCTTTTAGAGCATCCACTGTAGCACCTAGCGCACCGCCTAGCCGAGCGCCGGCGCTAGGCGGTGCGCTAGGCGATCTATTGCAGCCGCCTAGCGGATTTCGCGAAAAAAAAACCGCCTAGCGCTCGGCGGTTCCACGGCGCTAGGCGATCCGCTAGGCGCTATTGCAGCGCCCGGATCGCCCAGCGCACCGCCTAGCGCGAAATTAATTTTTTTTTTCAAAACAATATATATACGCGTTTTGCTCGTCATTTTCATTCGCACCACTTGTTTTAACGAGTACTCTCTCTATCTTAATTTCTGTACAAGAGCAACAACGCGAAATGAGTAACGCTGGTGGTGGTAGTGGTGGTAGCGGAGGGGATGCTGAGGAGTACGAACGTCGAATGGCCGAAGCGTTGGACGCCTATACGGAGTGGGGTACCTCACGATGAAGCCGGCCTCCTACAAGCACATGCCGACATGCGCCAAACGGCGGCTCATATTCGACTCCAAAAGGATTTAATTGAAGAGTTATGGGCGCGGAGGATTGACCGCCGTTAGTTTTTTTTAATTATGTAATTTTTTTTAATTAATGTATTTTTAAAATTTTATTAATATTAGTGAATTTTCTTGTTTTTGTGTCGTAAATTTAATTCCGTATATTGTGTGATTGTTAATTATTTCATTTTGTATATATTTGTTAATAGTGATGTGGATAGTATGTGGCTAGGCTATGGCTGGGCTATTGCTGGGCTATTTGCTTGTTTTGATGATGTGGCAGAAGGAATTTTAGTGCTGATGATGTGGCAGTGGCTAGGCTATGGCTGGGCTATTGATGGGCTATTCCTATTGTGGATGGTCTTAGTGGAGATGGCAAAATATTGCTTAGATGGCAAAATTGACTAATATAGAGTCAATAACCATTTTAAATAAAAACAAAAAATATTATTCTTTGATCTAGTATTGAGTAATGACATCATGTTATAAAAGTGAACTATAGTTAGTTGGCATATTTAAATCGATTCTGTTATTTTAATTGCTTATCCTTAATTTTATTGAGTAACAACATCTTGTTATGAAAAAGTCAGCAATTCTTTTATTTATGTTGCTTAATAATATAGCTTTAATGACCTTTTCGTACACAAATAAAAATATTCTCTTTTTATGTACGTAGTACTCCGTATTAAGTAATGAAATCGTGCTATAAATTCCACTATAGTTAATTGCATTGCACTTAAGAAAATGATTCAATGGGAAAGTTCACGCAGCTAATTCTTAGTATATAGTTAATGTGCACTGAAAATTTATCCAATCAAAATCAATTCCTATATCATAATATATTATATATTCTTCAATTATTCCTTTCATATTGCAACTTACATGCCCAATTTCTCTAACGTCGACGATATAAATACATCATGAAAGTTATAACTAAATTGCACAAAACTTAGTTACAAATTGATGGGGTACGTACTAAACAAGCCCAATAGCAGTGACAGCTCGGCCAGCCCAATAGCAGTGACAGCTCGGCCAGCCCAAAGCCCAAGAGTTCAGTTCGGCATTACCAAAGAGTTCGGCCTCAGCCTACAGCTCGGTAAAAGCCAACCTATCAAGCTCTGCTCTCAGGTCGGCATCAAGCTCTACTCTCAGATCGGCAACCAAAGCAGGAGTATGAGTTCGGCATTACCAAAGAGTTCGGCCTCAGCCTACAGCTCGGTAAAAGCCAACCAATCAAGCTCTGCTCTCAGGTCGGCATCAAGCTCCACTCTCAGATCGGCAACCAAAGCAGTTCGGTCTCAGTATTCGACCGAACAAGGAGTTAGTGGACCCATACAGGATGTCCAACACACCCACTACCACGTGGTGTCAACTCAGGCCACGATCGTAGGCCATGACCTACGTTACATCCACGATCTTAGGCCATGACCTACACGACATCCACGACTTAGGGTGGTGATGCAAGCCACGATCTTAGTCCAAGATATAAATGGAACTTAGATCTGATATGAGGGGGTTAAGCTCTCTAGAGATAAAACACCATATAGCAAATAGCAAGTTTGTATTTGTAAGCTGTAGAAAACAGATCAAGCAATACAATCTTGCCCTCCCTTTTTCCCGTGGACGTAGATTTACTTCAGTAAATCGAACCACGTAAATTCTTTGTGTCTGTATTTTCATTCTCTACCAGCATTTGCTAACATCAAAAATTCGCGGATCCATCACTGGCGCCGTCTGTGGGAAGCAGAGAACAAAATTTGTGATAAAGCGAATTTTTGATCCATTTTTTTCCACCCAAAAAATGCATACCAGATCGCAGAGTACCCGTATTCCTGCCCGTGAGAACCAGGAGGAAGCCAATCCATCCCATAGGTCTGGAAAACAGCCTAGGGATAAATCCACCACCAGTTCTCATGGCGAAGGAACAGGCCGCTCCAAAAATCGTCCCACTGAGTCTTCCCAGCAGCCTGATTTGAATGAGGCTGTCAAGCTGTTCTTGGCTGAGAAGCAGGATGAGTTCTTAGCCTTCCTGCAAAAGAGCCAAGAGCCGAAGACGAAAGCGGAGGATTCTCCTTCCTCATCCAGACATGAAAGTCACTACCGCAGTAGTGCCGTGTCTTCCAGGAAGAAGAATCCTCAACCCCGACATATTCCTGCTCTTCCTCGGTACCGGAATCACAGGAGAACTCAATCTCCTCCATACCGACGAGATATCGGATTCGCCGTGTACGGAGCACTGAAGACTCCGTTCTCGGACGACATCACCCGAACTCCCCTACCGCAGAACTACCGAACTCCGTCGATGACTTACGACGGGCTCGTGGACCCTCACGATTTCTTGGGGCGCTATCAGTATAACATGGCGAACCAGGGTCTCAACGAGGTCCACATGTGCAAGCTGTTTCCCGAGCTGCTCATCGGGAACGCGAGAAGGTGGTTCGATAGCCTCCCCCAGGGCAGCATCAGATCTTACCGAGATCTAATGGATGCCTTCCACAGGAGGTTCTTTCAGAAAGCGGAAGCCCGAATCACTTCGGCTCAGCTGCTTTCCATTCGTCAAGGTCGCGACGAAAAGATCAGCGACTTTATGACAAGATTCCACAAGGAATGCCTGCAAGTAGACGATCTCAACGATCTGCTTGTCATCTCGGCATTCCAAAATGGAATCCTGCCCGGAGCTCTCTACAGGAAGCTCGTTGAGTGCGGTCCGCAGACAGCTCAGGAAATGTGGGACATTGCGGACCAGTACTCCCGGGCCGATGAGGCAGACCGTCGCAAACGGTCGTTAGACAGCTCATCGTCCCGAGGAGACAGGAGGAAGCCCGATCATAGCGATCAGGGACATCCTCGCCGAACTCCTTTTGGCGATCAGGGACATCCTCGCCGAACTCCTTTTGAAAGGATTCAAAGGACTCCGGTGCAAGACAGATTGGGACCCCGTCTCAATCCCGAGAAGCCGCCCGCTCAGTTCGTACCGCTGAACAAGCCGAGAGCGGAAATTTTCGAACTACACTCCGACCTGTTCGAAAAGCCAAAGCGGATGACGAAATCTGCCGCGCGCCGACCCCAGGATAACTACTGCTCCTACCATCAAGACCACGGTCACGATACCGAGGAGTGCAGAAACTTGGCTGCAGGTATCGATGTTCTTGTGAGGGCAGGGACATTGAAAAAATACCAAAGCAAGCAGTCAAAGAAGAATAAGAAGCAGAGAGGTGCGAACTGCGCTCCTCAGGATCCGAAAAGGCAGCCGGATCCCGAAGACGATGACGAGCCGCAATATGATGGAGTAATCCTGACTATTGACGCTCTCCCTGCCGGGAAGACCAAGTCGTCCCTGAAGTCAGAGCGCAGGGGCTCCAATCGAGAGGAGCCAACGCATAAAAGGCTGAAGCAGGACGAAGTGATTACGTTCTCGGATGCTGATCCCGTCCCGGCCATCTCTCCTCACCAAGACGCCATTGTCATCCAAGCCGGAGTGGCAAACAAACTGATCCACAGGGTGTTTGTGGATACAGGAGCGTCAGTCAGCATTCTTTTTAAAGAGTGCTTCGACAAACTAGAAGTGGACCCAGCTCGGCTCAGCCCGGCTCCGCTTCCCCTGAAGAGCTTCGCCCAGGAGGACACCCGCCCTGAAGGTATTATCAGCCTTCCGATCACGGTGGGGAAAGCGCCTACTAGCTCCAGTACGATGATTGAGTTTTTCGTGGTAAAAGCTCGGTCCCCGTACAACGTCATCCTGGGAAGAGACTGGCTCAACACAGTTCGGGCCGTTTGCTCCACCTATCACCTCACCATCAAGATCCCTACTAAAGGAGGGATAGCGGTCATCCGAGGTGACCAAAAAAGAGCAAAGGAATGCCTGCAAATTGCGCTTAGAAGTGCCGAGCAGTCAGATCGGCACCACCAAGCATAGCAATCACAGCAGCCGGAGTCAGAGGCGATGACCGAAGTCATACCGGAGCCGAACTCGATGACAGTTCAGCTGTACGAAGACGATCCATCCAGAACGGTTAAGATCGGCTTCGCGGGAACGCCTCTACTTCGGGAAAAAACCATCCAGCTCCTCAAGGAGTACAAAGACGTCTTTGCATGGTCTCCGTTGGACATGACCGGAGTGCCCCCCGAGGTAATCACTCATCGTTTAAATATTGATCCTTCGGTCCGGCCGATAAAACAGAAGCAAAGACTCTTTGCGGCAGAACGAAGTCAAGTCATCCATGACGAAGTCCGTCAATTATTGAAGGCGGATGTGTTATTCGAAGTGAAGTATCCTTCGTGGGTGGCCAATCCTGTCATGATCAAGAAAAAGGAAGGAGGATGGCGGATGTGCATAGATTTCACCGATCTAAATAAGCACTGTCCCAAAGATTGCTATCCCCTTCCGAACATAGATAAAAAAGTAGAAGCTCTGATAGGCTTTGAAATTTTCTGTTTTCTTGATCTATACAAAGGATACCATCAGGTTTTAATGGATGAGATTGACGCTTCAAAAACGGCCTTCATTACTGATTTCGGCATTTTCGCTTATAAAAAGATGCCATTCGGTTTAAAGAATGCCGGAGCCACTTATCAAAGGATGGTAGACAAGCTTTTTCGGCACCTGATGGGAAAGGAAGTCGAAGTATATGTTGACGATATAGTCGTCAAGAGCAAAAGCACCTCGGAGTACGAGCACAACCTCAAGTCCACTCTCAACGTGCTCAAGAAAGCCAACCTCAAACTTAATCCCCAAAAGTGTACCTTTTTGGTAGATTCGGGAAAGTTTCTGGGTTGTTGGGTTTCAAAAGACGGACTCAAGGCAAACCCCTCAAAAGTTCAAGTCGTTCAGAACATGGCAATGCCGAAGTCCATACATGACGTGCAAAGGCTAACCGGATGTCTAGCCGCACTGAGTCGATTCCTTTCCCAAGCAGCCGAAAAGCAACTGCCGTTCTTCAAGGTGTTGAAAAAGGCACCAAAGTTCGAGTGGGGAGCCGAGCAGAAAAAGGCCTTTGACGAGCTCAAAAGTTATCTAGCCGAGCTTCCTATTCTCTCTGCTCCAGCCGAAGCCGAAGTACTATTCTTATACTTAGCGGCATCGGATCAAACCATCAGCGCGGTGCTTGTACGAGAAGAAGGCCTAAAGCAGTTTCCCATCTACTTTACAAGCCGAGCATTAAGAGGTCCAGAAACAAGGTATCAACCTCTGGAAAAAATTGCTCTGGCGTTAGTAAATGCAGCAAGGAGACTGCGGCCATACTTCTATGCTCATAAGGTATGCGTCTTAACCGATCTACCTCTTCGGCAAGTTTTGACCAAGCCAGAAGCATCGGGCAGAATCGCCAAGTGGGCTATAGAGTTGGGAGAGCACACAATTGAATATCTACCTCGGAAAGCCATCAAGGGACAAGCCTTGGCAGATTTTCTTGCAGAAGCGAAGTTCGATCAAGCAATTCCTATTATTGCCGAACAGAAGAATTCTGCCAATGCCGAACTAGCACAGCCCTTGGAATCCGAAGTAGAGCCGCCGGACTGCTGGAGCGGATTCGTAGATGGAGCTTCAAACAAGATGGGAAGTGGAGCTGGTATTTTACTTGTCGCTCCCGACGGACACGAGGTAACCTACTCACTTCGTTTCCTATTCCCCACTACTAATAATGAAGCCGAGTACGAAGCCCTCCTGGCCGGACTCCAGTTAGCGCAAAGTCTACTCGTCAAATCTCTCAAAGTCCATTGTGATTCACAAGTCATAGTAAATCACATGTTGGGTACAAGTGAAGCCCGTGACGAGAGAATGAAGAAGTATTTGGACAAAGCGCAAAGCATCAGCCGAAGTTTCTCCTATTTTCGGATAATCCGCATTCCCAGAGCGGAAAATAGCCGAGCAGATACCTTAAGTAAGTTGGCCTCAGATCCAAGCTCAAAGGCGGAAGAATTAATGCATCGAAGCATTGATGAAGCCGAGGTACATTCTGTATCCAGCTCGCCGAACTGGATGACGCCGATCTTGCAGTATCTGGATCAAGGACAATTGCCCGAGGATAAGAGAGAAGCTCGGAAGATCACGTGCCGAGCTCTTCGGTACGAACTTCATGAAGGAGTCCTCTTTAGAAAGTCTTACCTCCAGCCGTTATTGCGGTGCGTAGGACCAGAAGAGACGGACTACATCCTCAGAGAAGTTCATGAAGGATCGTGCGGTAGCCACATCGGAGCCAGAGCTTTAGCTAAAAAAGTTCTGAGATGGGGATATTATTGGCCAACCATGGTACAAGAGGCAGTGCAGCTCGTCAAGAAGTGTACGAAGTGCCAAATTCACGCAAATGTCCCAAGGATGCCGCAGACCGATCTATACACTATGCAAAGCCCTTGGCCTTTCATGCAATGGGGCATAGACATAGTGGGACCACTTCCTCAAGCTCCTCGGCAAATGAAATTCCTTATCGTTGCCGTGGACTACTTCACGAAGTGGGTGGAGGCTGAACCATTAGCTACGATAACGAGCTCAAAGGCATTGGACTTCGTCTGGAAGAACATAGTGTGCCGATTTGGCATACCCCACATCCTCATCTCGGATAATGGGACTCAGTTCACCGACAAGACGTTCAAGAATTGGTGCCAAGAGCTGAACATTCAACAGCGGTTCACTTCGGTCTCCCATCCCCAAGCAAACGGACAAACGGAAGTAACGAACCGGATTCTGGTGAAAGGGTTAAAAGCTCGGTTAGAACAAGCCAAAGGACAATGGGTAGAAAATCTCCCTCAAGTCCTATGGTCCTACCGAACTACACCCAAAACCTCCAACGGTGAAACTCCATATAGCCTGGTGTACGGCACTGAAGCCGTAATTCCGGTGGAGATCGGCGTACCCAGTCCCCGAACCCTAAATTTCTCCTCAGAAATGAATGACGACGGACTGAGAGCAGAACTAGATCTCGCCGAAGAAAGAAGAGAATTGGCGTGCATAAAAGCAGCCAAGTATAAGGAGCAAGTAGCCCGGTATTATAACCAAAGGGTGAAAAAGCTTCAATTTCAAGTGGGAGATCTCGTCTTGAGAAACAACGAAGTAAGCCGAGCAGAAAAGCTGGGCAAACTCGAACCCACATGGGAGGGTCCATATCGGGTGTCCGAAGTCCTCGGCAAAGGGTCTTATAAATTGACTCACATGTCAGGAGAACAAGTACCCCGAACATGGCACGTCTCCAACCTCAAGAAGTTCCACTTGTAAGAGACAAAGTCCGGTCAGTCCGTCTCGTGTCTAGTTCGGTCATAGGGGTATGTGTTTTTATTTGTTTGTTTTTTACTTGTACCTTTTACTTGTCGTTTTAAAAAAAAAAGGGTTTAAAGTTTTTTTTTTTTTTTTTTTTTTTCCTTCGTCTTTTTCATTTTTTCCCTATGTGTTTTGTCTCTATGTGCTTGTCGTCTCTTACAAATGGTACCAAGGAATATCGTTCTTTAAAGACTGATCCCCTTTTTAGATCGATTATTAAAGACTATTGTGAGTCCAAGCTTCTAAGGAGGATATAAGACCACAATTCAGCTTAACAAGCAGTCCGTCTGAAACGAACTGCAATAAGCCAACGATTGTGAGTCCAAGCTTCCAAGGAGGATACAAGACCGCAATTCAGCTTAATAAGCACTTCGTCTGAAACGAACTGCAATTAGGGAAAGTCCGATCCACGCGATAAACCTCGCCGAATTAGGACGACCAAGTTCGGTCAAAGAAGTTTACCTCATAAGACCGGGGACGATCATGTCTAGTCAAAGAGGTTTACTGCATAAGACCACTTCGGTTAACTGGGAAAGTCCGATCCACGCGATAAAACTCGCCGAATTAGGACAAGGGAAAGTTCGATCCCGGCGACAAAAATCGCCAAATTAGAACACAAACCAAGTCCGGTCAAAGATGTTTATTTCATCAGACCAAAGACGAGTCCGGTCAAAGATGTTTATTTCATCAGACCAAAGACGAGTCCGGTCGAAGATGTTTATTTCATCAGACCAAAGACGAGTCCGGTCAAAGATGTTTATTTCATCAGACCAAGGACCAAGTCCGGTCAAAGAAATTTACTTCATAAGACCGAGGACAAGTACGATGAAATTTTTTCGCTAAGCTGTAAATACAGTGTTAGAAGCGAAAACAAAATTTCATTTATCAAATCTTGTTCAGCATACAACTCCGCTACCCTACAAAATGGCGTTACGCTATTACAAAGGACTATTCTACTGTCCAGGGTTGCTGAAGTTAAGCCACCTATCTGCAAAATCCTCTGGAAGCCGAGTTCGGTTGTTCCGAGCAGATGAAGAATAAGCAGGTCGACGAGATGCTATCCTCGACCCAACGCCTCTTCCCCGAGCCCGAGAAGTCCTAACACCTCGGCGATGAAGAGTCTCTGCAATAAGCATCTGCTGATCTTGCTCGCTCATAGTCACAACTCCTCGGCGAATTTCAGTCCGTCCCCGTCTTGACGATTCCGGTTGCTCCTGAGCCCGTTCTCGTCTTGACGTTTCCGGCTGTTCCGGAGTTCGTTGTTGGCTGGGAGTAGGATTTTGAACAAGGGAACCAGAGGTTTGATCTGGAGTGCGAGCATCTGTTGGCGCGATATGCCGGAGGAATCTCTCAATTGAGGGACGCCGGGCAAGAACAATGTCGTACCGAGAAGCCCAGCGCCGCAATGATTTCACGACTTGTTGGCAAGCCGAGCTCTCCAGCGCATTGTTCCTCCGGAGTACATTATACTCCTCCCACAGTTCGTCAACTCGTTCCTGAACTTCTGATATGGTCATTCCCCCGCGCACACGGATGTAATCCTCATACGCAGTCCTCTCAGCAATGGCCGTATTCAGCTCGGCCTCCAGATCTTTCTTATCGGACTCTAAGTCCTTGATATCGGCCTCCAGCTTCACTAAACGAGCCAGAAGCTCGTCATTCTTCGTCTGATCGGCTATAGCTCTTCTCTCAGCTTCGTCCAAAGCCGAAGAGTACAGCCGTTTCCAGTGAAGTATCTCCATCTCCTTGGGTACAAAGCAGCTATATTAGTTCGGCAGCTATACCGAGCAGATAGTAAAATACAACAGGAATAAAGGCGAGTACGAAAAGCTATACGAAGACAAATGTAGAGAATTTTTCATTCACAAGGAAAATTTTTTACACTAGGGCTTCAAGGCCATTTTACAAGGAAGAAACTAGACTAAGAGAAGGGAGACGAAATCATACTCCGCCTGCTTCGTCTCCGGCTCCTCGGTCTGGTACAGCTTCCTTCTCCTGGGCTACCTCAGCCTCGGCCTCGCCTCCTGCCGGCCTCGCCTCCGCCTCCTGATCGGCCTCCTTCTCCGGATGCCCGGCCTGATCGACTTCGGCCTCCCGCTCCAGCGGCTCGGCCTCACCCTCTCCGTTGTAAGTCGAAGCGGGTGAAACGGGTCCCACGGAGGCAAAGATAGCCTCCAGGTTCTCGTCCCGATCAGCTCGACAACTCCGGACTCGGTCTGCAGAAAGCAGGACCGAAGATGAAGCGAGCTCCTCAAGGAGCGGCAGATTCTGAAGCCGAGCTGCTATCTCTCGGCTGTACAGAGGCAGCACGACGTCGGCCCCCTGCTCGCCCTTATCGGCAATTAGCCTTACCAGGCTACCGACAAAGGCCGAGAACTGGCTGCTCAAAAAGAGTTTCTCCGTGTAAACACGGAGAGCCTCCCCTTGGGCAACCACGGCAGCAGCATCGCTCCGCTTCGCCTGCTCTCGCTGGATGACGAGCTGGTTTTTGGCAAACTGAGCTTCATCCTGGGCCGAAATCCTAGCAGCTCTGGCCTTCTCAAAGTTAGCCTCAGCCTGTTCGGCCCGATGACAAGCAGCTGCCAACTTCCTCTGCATCTCGGCATAGTCATTGGACGCTTTGGAGAGTTCGACGGCGACGAGCTTGGAGAGCATATCGTTCCTCTGAAAATGAATAAAGAAAAAAGTCAACAAAGGGACCACAAAAAATACAGAAAAAAAAAAAAGCAAGGCCAGAAAATCAAGAAGAGAATTCACCTCGGCGAAGTCCGTGGGCCATAAAAACGGCTCACAGATATGTTCCGAAGGAGGCGCCAAGACCACGTCTTTCTCTGGCGCTCTCGGGGGCTTCTGGGCCTTCCCCCTCCCCTTTGCCGAAGTTGACTCCGGCTTCTTCGGATCCGAAGAGGTTTTTTGCCTTTTCGGAGTCCTCTCGGCATCAGACGCCGAGCTGGCGGTTTTCGGCCTCTCCGGCTCCTTGGACTCCGAAGATTTTCGGGTAGCCTTGTTCAGCATGTACACTGCCAAAAAGCAAGAAAGCAAGGTTAGTTTTCTTCGTTAAAGCAGTAGAGCATAAAGATAAAGAGAAATCCTCACCCTCGGCCTCTTCGTCCGAAGACGAGATGTCGAACACGACGTCGCCCTTGACGAGCTCAGACTCCGTGTATTGTTTCCTAACTATGGGAATCTTGTTGAGCTCGCCATCGAGCTCGTCCAACGGTTCAGGCCGAGGGTGACGGATAACGGACTCCGGCCCTCTCCAGGGAAAACTAGGAGCCGCGGTCCTATCATAGTAGAAGAAGCGATTTTGCCACTTCGGCCACTTCGTTTTACAAAAGGCCCTAAAGGGCTGTAAAGGGATCAAGTAAAACCAAGACCCCTTCCTCTTAAATTGAAAGAATTTAAGGATCGCCTTCAAAGACAAATCCCTTCCTAACCTACGGAGTTCGGCAGCGAAGGCCGACAAGTGCCTCCAAGAGTTCGGAGTCACCTGGCCTAAAGGAAGCTGAAAAAAATCTAGTAAATCTATAAAGGCAGAAGGGAGGGGGAAACGAAGCCCGCATTCTAAGCAGGCCTCGTACACGGTGACGTAACCCTCCGGCGGGGAGTCAGCCCTGTGATCACCGTCAGGTACCACCGCCTTCCCCCCAGGAAAAGAGTATTTTTCGTAAAGGGATATCACAGTATCCTTACTCAAGATACTGTGAAAATACTCTACGGTCTTCTCCCCGGATTCTTTCCGGCTAGAAGACCCCTTACCCCCTTTCCTAACGCTACCCGACTCCGAAGAAGAAGAAGAAGACATTTTTCTTACTTTTTGAAGGTGAAGGTAGTCTGAAGAAATTTTTGAAAGCGGAAGGAAATTTTTCACGCAGAAGATAGAGAGTGCAGAAGAAGCCAATAGCAAAGGTGTTCAAATGATGAAGAAAGACGGTATTTATCAGATTTGGAAAAGATTTCAAATCATCGCACCGTTTCATATCCCACCTTTTCAGGATTCAACGGCCGGATTTTACTGTCGCATTTAATGCCGCATTTAATGCAGTCACGCGCAGGGCACGTCCCCTGACTTCAGCCTCCCCCGTACCCTTTTCCAGAATGCCGAAGTGACTCGCTTCGCCGAAGTGAATCACTTCGCTTTTCGGGGGGGGTAGTGATGGGGTACGTACTAAACAAGCCCAATAGCAGTGACAGCTCGGCCAGCCCAATAGCAGTGACAGCTCGGCCAGCCCAAAGCCCAAGAGTTCAGTTCGGCATTACCAAAGAGTTCGGCCTCAGCCTACAGCTCGGTAAAAGCCAACCAATCAAGCTCTGCTCTCAGGTCGGCATCAAGCTCCACTCTCAGATCGGCAACCAAAGCAGTTCGGTCTCAGTATTCGACCGAACAAGGAGTTAGTGGACCCATACAGGATGTCCAACACACCCACTACCACGTGGTGTCAACTCAGGCCACGATCGTAGGCCATGACCTACGTTACATCCACGATCTTAGGCCATGACCTACACGACATCCACGACTTAGGGTGGTGATGCAAGCCACGATCTTAGTCCAAGATATAAATGGAACTTAGATCTGATATGAGGGGGTTAAGCTCTCTAGAGATAAAACACCATATAGCAAATAGCAAGTTTGTATTTGTAAGCTGTAGAAAACAGATCAAGCAATACAATCTTGCCCTCCCTTTTTCCCGTGGACGTAGATTTACTTCAGTAAATCGAACCACGTAAATTCTTTGTGTCTGTATTTTCATTCTCTACCAGCATTTGCTAACATCAAAAATTCGCGGATCCATCACAAATCAAACATAATCTGATTTGTCTTCTCATATTATTGGGCTATGGCATCTAACAAAATTACATTAGCTTCAATTCTTTTTCTCACCATTTTCACATATTCAAATGCAAAGCTAGGGTATCTCAAGGAGACACAACTAACGGTCTAGTACCAAGAATACTACTGCAGCCAAAACGCAACCATGATCGAGATACCGGGACCATTACAGCTCAAGTCCGGTATAAGGACCGACTCATCATCAAAACGAAGCGGGTCTAGTATGGGCTCAGAGGTTGAAATGGACCACAATTGGACCAATTTTCAAGCCCATGCCTCGACAAGGCGTACTAGGACCATTGCACACGCACAACACAGCCCAGACCCAAATAAGACAACAACTACAATGATTTATGTTCTAATTATAATATAATTTAAATTATATCGATTTAATAAATATCAATACTTCTAATTCGGAAACCTTCACTTGGTCGAGTGACTGAAACTCACACGGCCGAGTGCAGTCTTTCGCCCCCAACTTTCTTTAGTGCGAAAAACGGAGAAAACCCAAGGAAAAACAATAAATAAAGCAAATATAACATTTGACAAGATCTCCGAATTGGAAATTGAAGTGTAATGTAACCAAAGAAGCCAATTATTTATCAAAACAACTAAGAAATTTGAAAAATTCTTCGTGAATCCTAGTTTTCAAGAAGATGAATCAATGAATTTTAAAACCAAAAATTTGAGGATATATTTCTCCAATAAAAAACAGTTTTCAAAGAATTATCAATAGAGTAGCTCTAATACCAGATATTGTAATTGAAACACGCATTTTACATAACCTAATCTCTACTATGATAAAATCATAAAGAGTAAGCATACCTGTCATCGGAATTCATGTGGAAATTGAATATTCATTATCTTAATAGTAAAATCTTTTATTTTCTATTCGATCCCTCGATAAACTGAAAATTACTTCTACATCTTAAATACTTAACATTGCAGCAAAAAAGGTGATTCCGTCGCCTTGGCGGCCCCCACACTCCGACCCGACATCATGTGAGGGGGTTCAATCAGGGTACGCAGTAGCCCGTTAAGGGGGAGGCCTTAACCCACTGGCTGCCAGAAGCAGTGGCGGATCTAGTTAAGAATAAGGGGGTACGATTGTACCCCCAAAATGGCAAATAGCCTAGTGGTAAAATGCGGATTTGTTACAGCATAGACCCGGTTCGAATCCTCCCAAGTGCATTTTTCGCTATTCTGCCTTCATTTTTCGCTATTCTGCCTTGAAGTTCTGTTTTCGTGAACTGTTTACAATTGTTCCTTATGATTGAATACTCAAATAATTTATTATTTGTTCTCTAATTTGTTTTATATCAATAAAGTATATTAATTGAATATAATCATTATTATTTTGAATTTTTAATTATGCTCATATTTGGAATCATATAGACAATATTATGTGTTTTGTTTTAGTTAAAATATTTAATTTTTAAAAACTAAAATATAGGGTGTGTTATATAAATATCTATTAACCTCCATTTTAAATAGTGATATTTTTTTCAAGTAATAACAATAAAAAATAATTTCTTTTTTATATACAATGAAGTGATTCATGGAACAAATAATTGGACAATAGAATAGAAAAGATCGATTGAATTTTAAATTTTTCGGTTGTAAATATATCGTACCCCCAATTTAATATTTCTGTATCCGCCACTGGCCATAAGCCCATCTCCCAAAGCCTCACACTTATGCCTGGACAACAATTCACGGACAGATGAAGTATATTTTGACATAGTAGTAAAGCTTACGCAACTAACCCCATTTGATCATTTTTTTCTAAAATGCTTGTTCCTTGTTTTTTTTTGAAGTATGTTATTTGCACAAAGAGCCACAAAAGATGTTGGAATTCACAAATGTTAAACTTGGAGCAGACCATGTTTAACATTATAGGTACCAAGACCATTGATAGTTATTTGAAGACAAATCTTTCAAAAGAATGAGAGGATGATGCAAACCCAACTGCACAAAGTCGAGCATCATGCCAACTTCAAAGTTCATGGATCGATTGTGGTCCAAAAGCAATGATAAAGACACACACAAAATTGACCCGAGGATGGGACAGAGGATCTATCTGGGGAGGGGCGCCGAACAAGATCCAGGACACCCGACCGGGTGCGTGGCATGGGTGACAAGAAGGGCCACCCATTTACAAGCAATATAAGCAACAAAAATACATTATTGTGTTGATATATATCCCCTTTCTAGATGCTCTAATAAAATTATCATAAATTGTCAAACGAAGGCTTTGATCGGTAAAGGAATTCTTTCTTATTCACTGAGGTCTTTATCATACATTAGGCACCACAATTATATAGAACCGACTATACATGGAAAACTGACAAACACAGATTTTGCATGTTTTTAAAGATTAGATTTGACTTGTTTTAAATGTCAATCATGCAAATTATGTTCTTAAATTGCATATGTTATACATTTGGTATTTTTGACGTGTTTGTTGATAAATGATAGAAAAAGATAGAAAAAGGTGAAAAAAGGGCCAAAGTGCAGCAGCCTCTGTTCGAGCCCATTCTGCCAGCGATTTTGAAGTCCAGTCAGTGCTTACTACATGCCATTCTCTTCGTTTTCGAAAGAGCTTCGCGTGTATATCTTGCATGTCTCAATCGGAGTTCTGTGGAGAACGTTATGACAATTCTACGAACGTTGCGCAGTGCAGTCAAAGCTGACGGGAATTTATGCGGGAATTCACGGAAGAAAAGAAATTATTATATTGTGAAGCCAAATCTCTCCTATTTCTTGTAGGGCACAAAATTTATCAAAAATAAACCTTTTTCCAGGTTATAAATACCTTGAACCTAATTCATAATTTTTATCTCAGAGCCTCCAATCCTTCTCCATCTCTACACCTCTTTCCATTCCATAATACACACATAATTCATCCATCTTCCATTGGAGCGGAGCTCTGCAGATCCAGGCAAGAGAAGACTGAAGATTGAAGATTCAACCTTGGGTTTTATCAATTTCTTTCATGTCTCGTACTTTAATTGTAGTTTTTACTTGTCTATGAGTAGAACATCTTTTGTAGAATTTTTGGTATAGATATTCGATTGATTTTCCTTGTTAGCTCTTGTAGTTATTTGATTTATCTGGTGCTTTCTATGTTCAATTGATTAGCTACCTCTTGAATACATGTTAGAGTTGATTAGAGTACTCGGGAGACGAAATAATTGACTTGGAAAAAGGGATAATTAACACCTTAATTCAATAGAACTCGGGAGAGTTGAGGTTTTGAGTGAGGTCTTTGATCTTATATGCTTTTAGGAGTTAGGGGTTTAAGGGTTAGAAGGAGACTTCAATCCTATCACCTAATCTACAGGTTTCTCACATCGGGAGGGGGTTTAATATATAATTGTGATCGACTTAATAGCTCTGGAGATCGTAATTCAAGGAAGTCGATTGTGTTTTTGGATCCTAAATTTCTACATTCTTAAGCCTGTTTTGTATTATTTATTTTTATGTTTTCCATTTTTTGTTTTCCATTTTTTTGTTTATTTCTTTCAGTCCAGTTTAATTAATCAACCCAAAAATCACGTGTCTCTAGATAGTATATGACGCTTAGTATATGGTAGTCAGTTGCAATCTTATTCCCTGTGTTTGATATCCGGTACTGACCTTTAGCTATACTAGATCTACCATGTATGCTTGCAGGTATTTTTAGTGCTAATAAATAGTGCATCAAGTTTTTGGCGCCGTTGCCGGGGAATATTATTGCTTTAAGCTGATATTGTAAAATGGTTGATAATACTGATTTAGAGTGTAATATTTTGTATACTTTTATTTTAATTTTTTTTGTTTTATTTGTTTTGCAAGGAGCACGAAGCATAACAATGGATTACTCTACGCTCCAGTACAAGGTACAATTATCTGTTACAACACTTTATATGCTCCGTAGAGCGTGGGTGAGATATATACATTTGATTGCTCCCTTGTTTTTATTAGTTTTCTTCTTTAGTTTTCTCCTCCGTAGAGCTGATGTTTCTCTGTATAGTTGAAGTTTAAAAGAAAATTTTAAAAAAAATCTTTTCTTTTAACTTTTCTTTCTCGTTTTACTTCTGATTTTCTTTTTTTCTCTTAAAAAAACTTAAAAAAAAAACTCCTTCCCCTCTTTATATTTTATTTTCTCCACACAATTCACACACTCATACTCCAAATTCACACCACTTAATCACATTTTTTGGATTCCACTCATTCTTATGTTCAACTGTCAACCAACCAAGGTATGTTCTTCGTTTAATTTCTGAGCTTTGATTTTGAATTTTTTTGCTTGAATGGCCTTGTTGTTGATTTATATATTGGAAGTTTGGATTGGAGTTTGATGGAAGATGATGAATTTGCGAGTCTTGGATTTTTGGAATTAATTATTGTTGGGTGTGCTAGAGTATGTTAATCTTGTTGGATGAAAATTGAATATCACTTTTCTTTGATTGTTGATACACATAGTTCATGTTCATAGCATTGCGAGGCTATTTTATCTTGCATGAATTGTGTATATTTCTAGAGCTTAAATTTTTTTACTTGATCTTAGTCTATTGTTGAAATTTTTTGCAATTAATTGGGGGATAGAGAATATTACGGGGGATGAAGAATATCCCTCCCGGTGTCACTATCAATTGTATTGATCTCTTCCGATGATTCTGCACCTACTGGGTCAGTAGAAACCGTATAGAGATTCGGTTCAGTGATTACCTCAGATATCAGTGAGAGAGGATCGAGGGATCGCAGATGAGATGACTCACTTGATGTGACATGCTCGGCGGTAGTGACCACTAGTTCTGTTAGATCCTCAATCGAAGAGTTTGGAAGTGGCACAACCCAACTTAGATAGTCCGCGAAATTACTTCCGCGATCACTCTCCCCCTGACTACTAAGGTGGGTAAGGTAGAAGAATTCGGTTTGTAGGAAATTACAGTTCATGGTGGTGGTGATTTTCCTGATGTTAGGGTCATAGCACCGATAGCCCTTTTGGTTAATGCCATATCCGACAAAGACACATTTGGTAGCACATGGAGATAGTTTGGTTCTTTCGTGTTTGGCGATATGAACATAAACTGTGCAACCAAAGACTCTAGGTTGAAGATTTAGGTGTGGAGGGATTTTGGATAGAGAGGATAGGATATCGAGGGGGATTTTTTGTTTAGGATTTTTGTCGGTAGGCGATTCATGAGGTAGACAGATGTGGCTATTGCTTCCGACCAAAAAAATTATGGAACTTTGGACTCGATCATTAGGGCTCGGGCTATTTCTAGGATTACCCTATTTTTTCGTTCGGCTAACCCGTTTTGTTCTGGTGTATAAGCACATGAAGTCTGGTGAACCATTCCCTTTTCTAGGAAGAATTGAGTCATGGGTTTGTTAATGAATTCCCTCCCATTATCGGATCGAAGAGTTTTGATGGATGTATGAAATTGGGTTTGAACCATGTTGAAAAACAAAACAAACTTATCCATAACCTCTGACTTATGTTTCATAAAATAGATCCAAGTCATTCTAGTGCAATCATCAACAAATATAACAAAGTATCGAAAGTCATTCCCCCCAGCAAAAGGTGCGGGACCCCACACATCAGAATGAACTAAAGAGAAAATAGATTGCATACGACTGTTTGAGAGTTTAAATGTTTGGCGGTGGCTTTTTGCCAAAACACAAGTTTCACAAAAGAAATCAGTAGGAACGGAAAGGTTCGGAAAAAGAAGTTTAAAATAACCAGGGGACGGATGTCCTAGTCTTCGGTGCCACAACCAAATTTCTTATCTCGTGGATCCGTGGGCCAGCATCGCACTACCATGTTGAGCTATCTCATCCACATAGTAGAGTCCACATTTCTCAGTGCCACGCCCAAGTATCCTCTTCGTTCGAATATCCTGTAAAATACAGAAGTTGGGGTGCATCAGAAGAGTGCAGTTTAATTCCTTTGTTACATGACTAATAGACATCAATCGTTGAGATAAAGTCGGAACATATAAGCAGTTTTGGAGACGGAGTGTCGGGGAAATTTCAATAGTGCCAGACCCTTCAACAGTAATCAACTCCCCACTTGCTGTTTTAATATAGGTTTTGGTGATTCTACTCATGCTAATAAAATCATTCCTATCCGGCGTCATAGTATCAGTGGCTCTACAATAAAAATCCAACCCTTCAACATACTAGTCTCTCTATTTACGTGACATGCAGCAGAAATATTTTCTAAGGGAACAAATGGGTTTTCTATCACATATTCACACATATTGAGGATAATTTCAGAATTTCCAATATGAGAGGGGTCATTATTTAATTTTCGGCCATTTGGGGGTCCTTTTTTCAAATTATGGGGTTGAAAATATAAATTATCATAGTGTATGGGGACGGATAGCATTTAGATAAGTTCATAGGGTTTGGTTTAAAACCAAACCCTATACCTCCAAAATCCGGCGCCGCTCCCTCCCGTTCGGAGAAATTGTCGGCTCCTCAGACATTGCCGCCACCGGTTGACGCCTCCTGGTTCACCGTTGGTCCCTTTCCGGCTATTCCCCCACGGTTACCGTTCTGATTCCGTGGTTGCCCGTCCTCGGTAACTCCGACCACCATTCTCACCTGAGGTTGCGCCGCTTTCATCCTCAGCATCTCCTCCCACCATTCTGGGTACCCTATCCGATTAAAACACGTCTCGTACGTGTGTTTGGGTCTCTGGCAGTGGGTGCACCATAAGCCGGATTTGTCAGGACGGCTCCCCAGTCGGCTGGCGGTGGTTGCGGGGCTCGGCGTTCCTCCACTCCTGTATGACGAGCGTTGGCTTTGAGCAGCGAATCCACTCCCGATGCCATCCCCAGATGATGTATCTCCAGTATTGTCGGCGGCGATTTTAGAGGTAGGGAAGGACGATGCCGGTGGCATGATCTGTTTTTGAGCTGCCTCCGTCTTTACCCACCCGTACACCGCTTCAACTGATGGGTAGGGATCTTCCTTGAGGATATCCTGTTTGATCGAGTCATATTCGAGATTCAATCCAGCGAGGAACTTGAACAATCTTTTCTCGTTCGAATGAATCCGATATTGGTTGACTCCCTTGTCGCAGCAAGTAATAGGCTGCTTCTGGCAGCGATCGACATTGATCCACAACCCGTGGATCCTTCGGTAATACGTTTCTAAGTCCATATTGCCCTATTTGATCGTGATTATTTTCTCCTCCAGGTCGTAGATGAGGTATTTGTCTGCCTTATTTTCGAATGTTACGGCTAGACTATCCCACAACGCCTTTGATGTTGAATGATGGGCAAAATCTGCGATAATAACGTTCTCAATGTTGTCGATAATCCACGAGAATACCACCAAATCATCTTCTTCCCAATCATCGTACCCCTTGCTTCCCGGTTCTAGGGGTTCTATTCGGATGTGTGAGTAGGCGCCTCGGCCTCCTATCTTGACTTTCATAAGTCTCGACCACAATGGGTAGTTCTTTCCGTTGAGCTTGAATGCCACTGTGACATTCTTGCTATTCTTCAATTTTGTTGCTGGCTGTTCTGGATCGATTCTTTTGTCCTCTGTTTCTGACATTTTTGTTGCAGGATTTGGTTATTCTGGTTCTTGGTTTCGAAAGGGTCGGGATTGGTATCGGCTATGATGATAATTTTCTGAGCCGTGATCGTTTTGGCTCTGATGCCATGTCAAACGAAGGCTTTGATCGGTAAAGGAATTCTTTCTTATTCACCGAGGTCTTTATCATACATTAGGCACCACAATTATATATAGGACTAGAACCGACTATACATGGAAAACACCTATTAATTACAATGATTGATATCTCCTATGTTTAGTAAGATATATTCTAGCATATCCCCCGTATAATTTGGAGCATATCTCGTGATCTTCCCCGTGATCTTCTCCAACATAAATAATTTACCTGCACTTTCCTACAATATACTCCAACGTTAAGCACATAAAAATAATACAATGCCAAACATAACGTTAATTAATTTAAATGAATCAGCAATTTTTTGAATAAACAAATTGTTTTTGAAAGGAAAGTTTGTGCTGCAAGTTAATATCTATCTTGATATATATATCCCCTTTATAGATGTTACAACAAATTTTAATAAATAATTTGACCGCAGACCCTTTCCTAATATATACAATATTGAGCACATAAAAATAATACAATGCGAAACACAACATTTAATTAATCTAAACAAATCGCCATAAAAATATTGTGTATGGTTGTGTTTAAATATTTCCTTTACAATTACATGTATTAATATGTATGTTTTAATGTGTGTGTACATTATGCTTGAACAACCCTCCGGGTGGTGGTGCGCAATCCGGGTGGAAATTGAAATCTAGAGGAATGGAAGAGAAATAAATCCTAGATAATTCCTAAAAAGAATCCTAATTTACAAAACTTTTCGGGTATTGGCGTGTGTAACGGGTATACCCGGACCCGATACCCGCAATCCTAAGATTTATACTATCCGTAACCGTCCCGTTTCCCGCTTTTGTCGGGTATCGGGTCGAGATGAGAATTACTCGTTCACTTAAAACATATATTATGCGACATTCCATTTTTACCTTTTTACATGCTTACATAACACTTTAATTAACATTTGCATGCAATTTCCTTACACAAAACCAATTAAATTTACTGATCCAAATCGGCATTTTATAACATAAGTATCATGCCAAGCCTAACAAAATACCATAATGAATGCATACCCATGTATACACGTGAGGGAGCAATTGTTCTGCACGTGACCTAAAATTTGGAGAGCATGTTGAAAATTAGAATCGAAGTGCAGAAATACCTATACTGAAATAAAAGAAAATACATATATCTTTTTTTGACAGAGGAATGCTAATCGTCATCTTTTTTTGAGGTTTGTTCTTTTTCTATCTTTTAACATAACACTTAACATTATGTAAGTTATCTAATAAAATGATAGCTCGTATGATACGAGTATATCTATGGAATATTCCTATATCTCTATTGTTTCATATATTATTGATTTAGTGTATCTTTCCTATTTCATGATCATTAAGTTAGGTTACTCCTATTATAAATATGAGCATTTATTATCTTTTGAATCATCCATTTAAAGAAATATTTTTATCTTTATCTTTTTATCGTCTTTTATTTTTCTCTGCAATTTACTTTATCAAAAACCCTAGTTGAACGATAGTTGGCTGCTCGACGGGAATCTTCCCGCGAACGAACCAACATCTTCTCCGCGATCTCTCGCAGTTATCTCTCGATACGAGTTACTCGTATCATCGTATTTCCAATTTAGTACGTGAATGAATATGTTAATGAATCATATGATTGCAATGTCTTTTTGTGACTGAAGAATATGTTTACTTTTATTTCTTATTCGATTTTCTTTTTCACGAAAGCTTGGCCTTTTAACAATGTATTTTGGCCCTTGCTCTCACAAAAGATAACATTTTATACTACCATTACTATCCATCTCATTTCCGCCTCCTCTATGAGTAATTTATCATAGGTAAGTCTTATTGTAGCTTATCTGATACTGTAGCTGACTACGAACCGAATGCCGCTTAAGAGCATGCGCAGCGGTGGCGTCCGTCGCCACCGCCGTCCGCGCCGCTGGCACGGACGCCATCCGCCGCCGCTGCGCTCGCGCCGCTGGCACGGCGCTGCTCGATGTATCGAGCACGTCCGTGCCAGCGGACGCACACGTGGCGCGCTCCCATTCGTCAACGGCATAGCCATTGTGTTATACATTTTTTATTTTTATTTTTTTTAAAATCGGTATTTAATTATAAATAATGCTAAAAAATAAAAAAAATATTTTCCAAATCCCAAAAATATGGCCGTTTTTTCCCGTTTTTTCTGAATTTTTTTGATTTTTTTGATTTTTTTTTTTCCAAAATCATCTATAAATACACACATTCATCACTCATTTATCACATCAATTCATCTCTCATTCATCTCTCATTCATAATTCTTATACAAACTATCAACACATTCAACATTCACTCAAAACACCAAATGGATTTCACTCATCTCATGGCGGAAGCGGAGCGCGAAGAACAAGAATACTACGAACAACATCGTGCCGCTTACGAAGCATATGTCGCGGCGAATACCCCCTCTCATCCTCCTCAACGCACTAGATCAAATCGCCGCTACATCCATCGTGACCGGGAGGGAGCCCACGAAAGGCTCGTTGCCGACTACTTTGCCGACCATCTGCGGTTTCCGGCAGATTACTTCAGGCGCCGTTTTCGCATGTCAAAGCGCTTGTTCATGCGAATTGTCAACACATTGTCCGCACGTGTTGAATACTTTCAAACAGGTGTAGATGCAGCCGGCCGGCAAAGTATCACGGCGTTGCAGAAGTGTACGTGTGCCATCCGACAACTCGCTACTGGGCAAACGGCCGACATCTTCGACGAGTATTTGCATATCGGTGAGTCCACTGGAATCCTTTGTTTAAAGAATTTTTGCGAGGGCGTTCGTTCTGCTTTTGGGGATGAATTCCTTCGGGCACCCACCACTAGAGATGCCCACCGGAACCGGAACCGTCGCAATTCGGGTCACGGTCCGGTTCAGGATCAAGATATTCCGAACCGGAACCGTCACCGAACCGGCGGAACCGCCGGTTCGAGCGCGTATATCAAGGCATCGGGGATGGGGCCGACGGCGGCAGCTTTTCAGCTGCAAAATCGGCCGGTTTCGGCAGTTTTTTGGCGGTTAACCGACGGTTAACCGTGAAAACCGGCGGTTCCGGCGGTTTTCCGCCAAAACCGCCGGTTTCCCAAAAATTCAATTTTTTTTTTCAAATTCGAATTCTTCCATAAGAGTTTCTCTCTTCAATCTCCCAATTCTCTCTCTTTGTCTCCAATTTCTCATTTGTGCTATCGTGCTTCCATTTAATTACGCAAGTGCTACTCTTATTACGCATTGTTATACACTTTTACTTGTTCCCGTAGTTCTATAAGTTGTCTTTCTTTCTCAATTGCTAAAACAAAAAAATATATATTATTCCATATTTCTACATTTCTACATAGCAATATGTCATCATCCCGAGAACTACGTGGACTTTGATTCCTAAATAAAATTGTGGATACGTAGGCAACTCAACTTAAATTTGAAAAGTTTAACTTTGAAAGTTTAAGTTGAGCTCAAGCCCTTTTCAATTTCCCCCCCCCCCCCCCTATTTCATGTTTTTTTTTACGTTCCCAAGTCCGACGACACTTGTAAATTATATTACATTGTTGTATGTTGTATACTTGTAGTTGTAGTTGTAGATGTATATGTATTGTAAATTGTAATGTATCGTTGTCCGTTACAACTCAAACTCAATAAAATTGATATCATTTTCTCCTTATTCGTCGTATTTCTATTTGAATTATACATTATCTTGTACTCTTGTTCCAAATTGTTGTATAAATCTAAATTTCAACTTAAAAAAAAAATATTTGAACCGCGAAACCGCCGGTTCCGAACCGGAACCGCCTAAACCGCCGGAAAAACCGGCGGTTCCGAACCGGAACCGGAACCGCCGGTTTTCGAACCGGAACCAGAACCGTGAAATAGCCTCACGGTCCGGTTCCGGTTCCGCCTTCGACCAAACCGGAACCGGCGGTTCCGAACCGGAACCGTCCGATTCTGAACCATGGGCAACACTACCCACCACCGATGATTGCCAACGGTTGCTTCGTCTTCACGAATCAGTCCATGGCTTTCCCGGAATGCTTGGCAGCATTGACTGCATGCATTGGAGGTGGAAGAATTGCCCTACTGCTTGGAGGGGGCAACACTTAAGCGGTCACAAAGGCGGCGGCCCAACACTTATCCTTGAGGTGGTCGCCGACTATCGCCTATGGATTTGGCATGCATATTTCGGCGTTGCCGGATCCAACAACGACTTGAACGTGCTCTATTCTTCACCACTCTTCAATGATGTGATGAATGGTGTAGCACCGGCGATCGACTTCACCATCAACGGAAATACATACCGCATGGGTTACTATCTCGCCGATGGTATCTACCCAAGGTGGTCGACGTTCGTGAAGACGCTCCACAACCCGCACGACCCGAGACGGGTTCTTTTTGCGCAGCTTCAAGAGTCAGCGCGGAAGGACGTCGAAAGAGCCTTCGAGGTCCTTCAAGCTCGATTCAACATTGTGAAGGCCCCGGCTCGGCTGTGGTACGTGAATAATATCGCCGACATCATGTTCACGTGTATTATATTACACAACATGATTATATTTGACGAAGGGCCGAGGGCGGCTAGCTTCTACGACGAGGACGAAGCCGGAAGCTCAACAGCGAGGTCTCCCCCACGCCGAGGCGAGCATACGACAGTTGGCCAGAGGATCGAGACAAGACACACAATGCGCGATACTCGAATCCACAATCAACTACAAGAAGACCTAATCAACCACATGTGGGCGAAATTCGGCAACGAGTAGTGGTTTTTTTAATTTTTAGGATTTAAATTATATAATTTTTAATTTTTAGGATTTTAATTATGTAATTTTTCATTTTTAGGATTTTAATTATGTAATGTTTAATTTTATTTGTCATTTGTAATATTTATTGTGGTTTTTAAATGAATTTTAATATTATGGAAATGTTATTGTTTAATTGAATTTTAAATTAATTGTGCTCGTCCTTGCGGAAGAGCACAGTTGTGGGTGTTGTGCTCTTGCCAGAGAGCAGGCATGAATAGTACCGCCCGTGCCCACAACCGTGCCGCTGGCAAGAGCACGGTTGTGGATGCTCTAACTAACAAGGGTTGCAGTTCCAACAGTTAACATCGGAGACGTGAAAACGGGTTGAAATCTTGACTTGAAATTCGCATGATTCTTGCGAATTGAGCTTAGAAATTACTCACCATGTCCCCATTAATTCACACCGATTTCCCTTTTTGTTTGTCCCCAATTAATTGACATTCTTACTTTTTACTATTTTTGGTAATAGACCTATATTCCACTCAGATTTTATTATAAAATTAATATTCTCTCTATCCCAAGCAGTTGAGTCGTATTTATTTTATGTTTGTCCCAAGGTAGTTGAGTCATTTCCATTTTTGCTAAGAACTTTATTTCCTCTCTTATTTACTCTCTCTTATTTTCCTCTCTCCACTTTAACCTTTAACAAATTAATTTTTTTAAATCTTGTGCTCAAAAGAAATGCCCTACTACCTTGGGACAGAGGGAGTATGTAAAAGTAGAACTCACATTCCATTAACTTTTTTTACACCCACTTTCCACTGCATTTCTCAAAACTCGTGCCAAGTCAACCGGTGCCAATTAATGGGAGACGGATGGAGTAAAATCATCGCGACAATGTCGCGATGATTACCGATGGATTTTGGAGGTCAGACAATGTTTAGGGGGCGAAAACGACAAATATATGTTTTTTTTCGTTGTTATTAATTTTTAAATTTTGTTTTATTTCCTTTTAAATTTCAAGGGTTTTCTAATCATTTATAAATAGCGCGTCTCTCATTTTAATTTCATTTTTATACTCCCTCCGTCCCCAAAGAATATGAACTTTGGATTCAGCACGGATTTTAATGCAACATTGGTAAAGTAAGAGAGATGTAGAGAGAAAAAGTAAATAGAGAAAAAATAAATAAAGTATTGTTAGTGGAGAATGAGTCGGTTTAGAGTTCTAAATTTAGAAAGTGCATATTTTTGTGGGACTGACTAAAAAGAAAAGAGTGCATATTCTCATGGGACGGAGAGTAATAGATAAATACTCCCTCCGTCCCACATTTGGAGTCACTTTTAGTTATGGCTCGGGTTTTAAGGAAGAGTTGGTTGGTGTAATAAATGAAGTGAGATGGTAGAATGTGTAATAAATTAGGTGAGTTGGTAGAATGTGGGTCCCTTTTGAATTTTTAGATTTAAAAGATGTTTATTGTTGACTTGTAAGACAAATTCATTAAATTAAATAAACTTAAGGTAAATTAATGTTCATTATGATTAATCATTTACTAACAACCAAAAATAATGAAGCTTAAAACACAAAAAGGCCATCCGGCCCATACTTGATTCAAACAAAATGAATTGTGATTTCATTAATTCAAACTCCAAAATTGGAGGGAATGCAGTACAACAAATGGAGGGAATGCAGTACAACAAATGGAGGGAAACCACAAATGCTAATGCTAAACCTATAAATACATTCACTCCATTACTATCAAACTCTTCTATTCCACCTACCAAAAAAGAAAGCAAACCTATTTATAGCTAATTTACCCTCAGAAAATTTTCATCATTGGGCAATGGAGATGGAGCAAGAGATGGATGAAGAGATGGAGCATGAGCTGTTCGAACAGGATCAGTTTCAAGAGCCAGAGGATCAGTTTCATGAGGCAGAGCCTCCACAAGAGGCAGAGTTTGGCCAAGGGCCGAGGGCCTGTCTAAGTTTGAGCAGCCAAGAGAAAAATCTTATTGTGCAGTTCCTTCAACAGCAATGCCGTGCTGGAGCACTGCCACATGGTTCACTCATGGCAGCTGCAACAAAATTCAGAGTGCATCCAAGGACAGTCAGCTGCTTGTGGCGGATAGCCACTCATCAAATTGAACAAGGCCAACCTGTTGTCATGAAAGGCAAAGCATCAGGTTATACTAAGAAAAAAGGTCAAGTAAATCTTGATGAAGACAAGTTTAGACACTTGTCTATGCTTGAGAGATCCTCCATTGGAAAACTTGCTATTAAGATGGATGTTAGCAAGTCCACAGCTGGCAGATGGGTGAAGGGAAACAAAATCAGACCACATACAAATGCCATCAAGCTTGCACTTACTGATGTGAACAAAATCACAAGAATGAGATGGAGTCTTAGTCATATTCAGCCAACCATATCTGAAGGAAAGCTAACCTATCATGCAATGCACAACATTGTTCACATTGATGAGAAATGGTTCTACATGACAAAGTCTTCAGACAGATACTACCTGTTGCCAGAGGAGGATGAACCTTACAGGTCTTGTAAGTCAAAAAGATTCATCACTAAAGTGATGTTCATGTGTGCTGTCAGTAGGCCAATGTTTGGCAGTGATGGGCAGCCCATCTTTGATGGTAAAATAGGCATATTTCCATTCAGACAACAAGTGCCAGCCATGAGGAAGTCAAAGAATAGGCCAAGAGGGACACTACAGACAAAGCCTATCCCATCAGTTAACAAAGAAGCCATGAGAGAATGCCTTCTTAATCAGGTATGTACATTTATGTGTTCATTAAGGTCATCACTTAGGCAACTAAGCATTCATTAACAATTCATGCTCAGATTATACCAACAATCAAGGCAAAGTGGCCAGCCAGTGCAAACAAGGAGATATACATCCAACAAGATAATGCCAAACCCCACTTGAAATCCTCTGACTTACAATTTGAGGCTATTGCAAGTACAGATGGTTTTAAATTCCATCTAGTCAGCCAACCAGCCAACTCCCCAGATACAAATGTGCTAGACCTTGGCTTTTTAGGGCAATTCAGTCTCTGCAAGATGACAAACTTTCCACCAATATAGATGAATTGTTGGCAAATGTTTGGAGTTCTTTTGAGGAACTCACACCACAAACTGTGAACAAGGTTTTCCTAACATTGCAAAGCTGTTTAACCAAGATCCTAGAAGTCCATGGGGGAAACAACTACAAAATACCCCACTTGAACAAAGATAGGTTGAGTAGGCCAGTTGGGCTGCCTACCTCACTTAAGGTTGAAGAGAATCTGATTAGGGACGGCTTGGAGTATCTTCAACTTTCTCAGAATGATGTGGGTGGATCATATGAAATAGAACATCTAATCAGTGTGTTGGGATAGTAGCTAGGGCAATTGGTGATGGGGTTTACAGTATAAGCATCAAACTAGGTTGGTGTTTAGGATGTAAACTTCCTTTTTTGGTTATGTAGCCTTTATTTAGGTGTTAAGGGTATATAGGCTGCATTACAAGCTGTAGTATGTATGAAATGCAGGTGTAATTGGTTTAAGTGTGTGTTTTTTGTTCAAAAACCAGCACAAGGGACAAAAGACACAAAATCAGAGCCTTCAAACCATAAAGGGGTGGCTCTAAGCATAATTATCCAACCAAGGCAGAGTATAGACATCATACCATGCATCTCTCAGAAAATCTTCATCACAGAGGCCAAATCACACACATTCAGAGCCTCCAACCCATACAGGGGTGGCTCAAAGCATAATTATCCAATCAAGGCAGTGTATAGACAGCATAGCATGCATATCTCACAGAATTTTCATCACAGAGTCCAAAAGACACAAAATCAGAGCCTCCAAACCATAAAGGGGTGGCTCTAAGCATAATTATCCAACCAAGGCAGAGTATAGACATCATACCATGCATCTCTCAGAAAATTTTCATCACAGAGGCCAAACCACACACATTCAGAGCCTCCAAACCATAAAGGGGTGACACTGAGCAAAATTATCCAACCAAGGCAGAGTATAGACATCATAACATGTATCTCTCAGGAAAATTTCATCACAGAGGGCAAATCACACTCAATCAGAGCCTCCAAACCATAAAGGGGTGGCTCTAATCATAATTATCCAACCAACACAATGAATACACATAATAGCATGCATATCTCAGAAAATTTCATCACAGAGGGAAAATCACACTCAATCAGAGCCTCCAAACCGACACAACAAGTCAGAACCTCCAACATAGCCAATGCAGCAACATTCCTCAATCAAATCCATACAAACAGCCTCCAAACCCTATACAGGGGGTGGCTTACCTTAGAGTAAAAACGCACGGATTAGAGGAAATCTTTCATGCTAGGCAACAAGATCAACAACATAGCTTTCTCATTCTCGGTGTACTCTACCTTTGATGAAGACGGTGGTTGAGCTTCGGAGTCCGCACAGGGGTGGGACGGTGGTTGGGTTTCAGATCTGTCGAATACCCCAACCGAAGGAGGAAATTCAGATTCTCGGACGACCTCAGATGATTGAGGTGTTTCAGACCCATCAACGCCAGCAAACGGTGGTCGATTTCCCGATCGGTGGTACCAATCGACCGCTCGTTCGCTTTCCCACCGGTCAAGGACTTCCGGTGGAGTGTCAGGGACGATTAGGGTTTCTGGCTGCGCCTCCGGCGTTGCAACCCAATCATCCGCCATGATAAGGCAACGGTGATGGAGTAACGGCAGGTTTAGAGCGGCGAAAAATTAGAGGCGCCGATTAGGGTTCGCCCGAATTCGAAGAAGACAATCGGGAGAGTGGAGAGAGAATGGGAAAAGTCGAATATTGTAAGGGTTGGGTGGGTTGGGGGGGGGGGTTGGGGATAATTAAATGTGGGGTTTTTGTTTTGGTTTATTTTAATTTTGATAATGGCATTTTGATGTAATTTTGATGAAGAATGGGTAAAATTGTATGTCCAAATATGGAAAATTCTAAAAGTGACTCTTAAACTGGGACGGACTTTTATGGCAAAAAGTGACTCTTAAACTGGGACGGAGGGAGTATATTTTAATTTTAAAAAAACTAGGGTTTTTTAAATTTCCTTTCAATCATCTGCGATACATTTTGCATCAACAAGCTTCATCCCAAGTCAGGGGATTGAGCAATTTGTTTCATTGTCGGAATCTAAATACTCCTTCCATCTGCCATTTGGAGATCCATATCTGGATGACACGAGTTCTAATAAATTTTAAGAAAAATGAGTGGAAAAAAGTTAGACGAATAAGGGTCTCGCTTGTATATATTAATATTAAATGAAATGTGAATTGAGTGAATTAGTGGAATATGAGACTCATAGTAAAAATGAACCGAAACTCCTATTTGCAGACGGAGGGAGTAATATTTTAATAATCAGGTCGACCGTTGACCCATTTGTGTTGATATATATCCCCTTTCTAGATGCTCCAATAAAATTTTAATAAATAATTTGCCCGCACTCCTTTTTTCCTACAATATACTTCAACGCTAAGCACATAAAATAATACAATGCGAATCACAACATCCAATTAATTTAGATAGGTCGCGGCTATTTTTCAAATAAACTAAATATTTTATGATATATCTGCTTGACAAAATGTTTTAGTGGAAATTATGTGCAGTATGTTACTATCTGTCTTCAAATATAAACATCAAATTAATTTAAACGAATCACGAATTTTTGGATGTCAACTATAATTAGTTGGCAAGTCCATTTTCGATATTTTTTCAAATTCATCCAAATATATAATGTGCATTAATTCTAGTTGTTTGACCGATTGATAGTAGTATACATATCAGTTTTGTGGCTTGCCAAAAGGTGACCTTTGCCTTTTTATGATGAAAAGCAAATGCCGAATTCATATAATAGTGAGCTATAAAAGGCAAACCAAAAGGTGAGAATGCCCAAATATATATCAAATTTTCAATTAATAATATATGGCACATGAAATAATACAATACGAAGCACAATAAATGAAACAATAACAAATGGTGGAAAAGGAAAAGGAAAAGGAAAAGGAAAATGAAAGATGATGAAGGTTTTATTATTTAGATAAATGCTTGAAACCTATGAACCTTCTACAAAATAATTGAAGATAATCGAAGACAACTTTCACCATAGCAAGAATCTAATGACTCTACAAAACTAGTAATAGAACCAGAATTACATATCTTAAATTTTGGATAAATTTTTCAAAAGCGGTTAACTAGACGGTTTCCTTATGGACAGTATAAGTATTAATGTGCGGTGTATTGTGAAACATTAATCATTCATTTTCTGTCATATTATTACTTTTATACTAACCGCTCTATTTAAATAGAAGTATTTCTTTTCACACAAGATTTTAAAATATCAAAATTAGTAATTTAAAATAGAAGACAGCTATTTTTGCTTTCAATAGTTAATTGAATAATCACATGGTAAAAATATTATATCCACAATGACTGAACCAAGTTTTTAATATAATTATCCTTGCAATGATAACCATTATAATATCTCTAAATAATTTTTGGAATTCAGAAGAAATACACTATTTGTGTCATGCTGAGTTTTTTAATTTGGTGTTTATGAATAAAAGTTTTGGATGGTTTCTTTCTATATGTTAAACAAATTATCAATTTTTTAAATAGTGTTATCATTGCCTAATATTAAAAAATTAACTTTTAAACTTTTAGTTTTGTTTTACAAACTTCGAACTTGACAAATAATATTACATACTAAGTACAAATTTCCATCTTTTAGATGAAATGGCAAACTATTGCGTAGAATGAAAATTGCCTAATATAGCATCAATAACCCTTTAAATAAAAAAAGTACTAACTATAGAGAATATATTACTAGTGTAAAGAATATATAACATCGTGTTATAGAAGTCTAATCAGTGGCGGATCCAGGATTTTTTATTCGGGGTACGAAAAATAGTTATAGAAGTTAACAATCCTTTTTGTTCTCTTAAATACAAAAGTCTCGTATAGACATAAATTATATAGTTTGGAAATAAATTTTTTTGACATAATTTATTTGAGTAAATATTTTTAAAAAATTAATAGATTAAAAGTTTTTAGAACTGAACCTTGTGGATATAAATAATTTAAGAAAATTGTCAATTACTTTTAAAAAATTATAGATATTTTATTAGTTGTAAATGTTTTATATAGATGTGCACATAATTGCTGCAAAATAGATAAAATCATAAATTAGGTTTAAAGTAAATTTTTTGATTATTTGAAAATTTGATCAAGAAGTATATAAATTTATTTTTTCAATTGTTTTAACTAATTAAAAAGATAATACATCTATTCTTTCAATTGTTTAAACAGTAAACAAAAAAAGTATATTCATTATTCTAGTAATAAATAAGATAGAAAAAGAAGTAAAAGGCTATAAAATTTTTATTTCTCTGAATAAAATAAAACATGAAATAAGTAAACACATTGTATCAACGCACAGGGAAGTTCCGGCTAGCGCGTGGCTACGCTACTTTCGAGAGTCTTTACTTTGATCCGGTTCACGGTCACACAATCATCCAATCTAATATGACTGTACTACATTACTAGAATCTTATTTAGAGAGAGCATTCAAATTCAGAAATAGTCTGAAATAATGTTTGCAATATTTTAATAATTGAGAAAATAAGTTTCAATATTTTATAATCACTCCAAACAGTAAGTTATGGCTAAAGTTGTCAACTGTGTCGTATCGACCCATCCCATTGCCGCCCAAGTCCGGCATAAGGACTGGCTTATCATCAAAATGAAGCGGGTGTGCTCTGAGCTCAGAGGTTGAAATGAACCCCAATTGGACCATTTTTCAAGCCCAGGCTTAGCTAGGCCTACTAGGACCATTGCCCACGCACAACCCAGCCCAGACCCAAATAAGACCAACATCTTCAATTATTTATGTTCTAATCATAATAGAGTAAGACCAACATCTTCAATTATTTATGTTCTAATCATAATAGAGTATAGTTTTAATTATATTTTATTTTAAAAATTTATACTAATTTATATTTTTTAAAATTTGTTTTTACATTTGAAATTTCTTAAAAATATAAATTAGAATGTAAGTATTGATTTTTAATAAATATCAATACTTCTTCTATCTTATAAAAATATACTTTCTTTCATTTTTGTTAGTTCCTTAAAAATATTTCCTTTTATTTTTACTTCTTCTATCCTATAAAAGTAGACATTCGTTCCATTTTGGTCAGTTCCATAAAAATAGTTTCTTTTATCTTTAGTAAAAAACTGTTTCTCTCTGATGATGCGAGTCTTATTATCCATTAACAATACTCGAATTACTTTTTCTTTCATTCCTCATCATAATTTACCAATAATGCATTAAAACCCGGACCATTCCAAAAGTGTCTGATTTTATTGGACAAGTTAGTATAATAGTATTTGATATAGTTCTAAAAGTTTTCTCAAGAATTATAAGTAAAAATATAAAATCTTATAAACAATTTTATTCTTTAATTCTAACTATTTTTATATTATGATATCTAATACTCCGTCCATCCCCTAAAAATGAAAACTTATGAAATGACACAAGGCAAAGCAAGAAAGTTAGTGTGTTAGTGGAAAATGAGTCTCACCTCATTTGAGAGAAAGAAATTTTCTAAAATAGAAAGTTTTTGTGTTTAAGGGATTGACCAAAAAGGAAAAAAAATATTTTTAAGGGCTGAAGGGAGTATAAAATTTAAAATACGTAAAACAAAATTTAAAAAATGTGTGAAAATATAATTCTCTGCTTAACCTAACTAGTCGTCCAGCCCACTTTGCCAGTGGACATGCGCTAAACCTGGTCCGAATTTATAGAAAGAAACTCAGTCCAATCCACTTTGTCGGTGGGCCTAGGCTGAATTGGACCCCAAATTGCTTGGCCCGTTGCAATGATCATAGTTTTAACCCCTTCATTCCACTTTTAGCCAGATCACAATCCCTTAGTAATTCCGCTTCCAACCAAGTCTGGTACCTCAAATTTGCATTTTCTTGCTTTTGCTTGGTTTCTTCTTTGTTTTTAGCCTCTTTTTCCTATAGTTTATACTTTATATATTCTCACATCCACCAATTCTACATATTTCCTTAAAAAAACTAAAATAAAATGTAGTTAATTATAAATTCGACTTTATTATAGTATGATATCTTTTTATCTTTGGTTTAAACAATTTTCTCTATTTATTTTATAATGACAAATATTATAATAAAGAGATAGTTGCCATTTAAATCATAATATTTGGCTGACATCTTGGCTAATTCCATAACTTTGATCTGAAATATAAAATCACGCCATTTTACTAACATGCTTCGTCCCAAGTCGACATTTTAATAATTAGATCGACTCATTTAGAGGTATAAGCAAAAAAAAAACATTATTTGTTGAGGGATGTGATGAAATGCAAATCATATATCTAATACAAACTCAAAACTTTAACCCTAGTCATTAATTATAACAGATTTGTGGTTAATATTGCGTAGAATTTCCATCTCAACAAGAGCATGTATTTTGTCAACAGAGGGTATTTTTATAAGTTAAGTTTCAGAACGGTTCTTGCGTTCCTAATTTCTCTCCCACCTTCCAAAACTGAAAATATTCACATCTTCGAAAGGATCTTAACACCACTGTAATTAACGTCAAAACTTTATTCTGAAAACTTAAATTGATTTCTTTGTCGGTGTATTCAAGAATTTATTTTATGATTGTACCGTCATCGGCGTAATATTATCCGGCTGAATCTCATATTTCATAAAATCAAGTCCGGCGTATTCTGTGTCACAACGGTTTTTTATTATATGGAGGTTTCTAACTCTGATAAAGGTAATTTCATGGTAATGAGAATTATAGGTTAATCTTAATGCCGTAGAAGATTTTTTATTTTTCATTTCCACATTCATGTTTTCTATATGTCGAAGATTGACACATTCGTGATTTATAATTTCCATACGTCGAAGATATATATAGCTGTTATGCGAGTCCATTTTTTTTAATTCTTTGTTGAGATTTGGCTGCTTTGTGTATCAGTCTCAATCATTCCAGAAGTGATTCAACACGATTAAAACAATGGACACAAATTCAACAAAAAATCAACACGGATTTTAGAATCAACATAGAATCAATACTATTTCAACAAAATATTCAACATCAGCAGAACAAAAGAATCAACGCAATTTCAACGCAAAAAATCACCAAAAGCAGAACAAAAGAATCAGCGAAATTTCAGTGCAAAAATCAACACAGATTTCAGAATTCAATAAAAAAGCAACACGGTCGATTCAACACAAATTCAACAAAAAATCTACAAAAAATCAACACATATTTTAGAATCAATACGATTTCAATAAAATATTCAACATCAGTAGAACAAAAGAATCAACGCAATTTCAACACAAAAAATCACCAACAACAGAACAAAAGAATCAACAAAATTTCAGTGCAAAAAATGAACACAAATTTCAAAATTCAACAAAAAAGCAACACAATCAATTCAATACAAATTCAACAAAAAATCTTCATAAAATTAACACAGATTTTAGAATCAACATAGAATCAACACGATTTCAACACAAAATTCAACATCAACAAAGAATCAACCCAATTTCACCGCAAAATTCAAGCAATTTTTTTGACAAAAATGAGAGAGAACGCCGAAAAGGCGAAAAGTTGGAATGAAGGGGAGTAATTGAAACGGTTTAATTAACGTGAATAGTGGAAGGAGAGAGAACGGCGAAATCGGGGTTGCACAATTATTCTATAATTAAATGATTCACCGTATTATGAAAGTGTCTAATATACCCTCTGTTGATAGATTCATAGAAGTTATTGAAATTTTAATCTGGAAACATAATAAGCGTTGATCTATAATAATTAGTGACTAGGATTAAAGTTTTGAGTTTGTATTAGATATATGATTTTCATTATATCACTATCCATTTTGCTCATATATATCCCCTATATAAATTTCTAAATACTCCAATAAAATTTGCATAAAAAATTAGCCTCACTCCTTTTTCCAATAATATACTGCAATGTTAAGCACATAATAATACCATGCCTAACACAACAAAAACTTTTAAATGAATCGGAATTTTTAAATAAACTAAAACTTTATCTAGTACTCTATTAATTGAGTAATGACACTATTTATAATAGTCAATTATAGTTAGTAGGCAAGTCTATCTGTTTGATAAAATGTTTGAATACAATATACAACGCTGAGCACATGAAAATAATACAATGCGAAAACTTCATTAAATTAATTTAAACGAATCGTCGACTTTAAATTAAAAAAAATGCTCCCTTCCCTAAAATAAAAATTCTTTCATTTTTGGTCCGTTCTCCTAAATGTAGAAGTTTTCAATTTTAGAAAAAAAATTTCTCTCTATTGAGACTGGACTCATTATTCACTAACTCATTTTTTCTTTATGTCTCTTTTTTATTCACCAATTTTGCATTAAAACCAGTACTGTCCAGTACTATTTCAAAAGTTTCTATTTTTAGGATATGGAGGAGTATTATTTTGTTCTCTCGAGTAATGACATAAATTTATATATCTCAACTATAATTAGTTGGGAAGTCCAATATCGATATTTTAAGGAAATGGTAATATTAAATTATTAATATCAGTTTGATTACTTTGCATATGTTTTTTATTTAAATATTTCCTTTATAATTGTGTGTATAAATTCTTTAATGATTTATTTCAAACTGATACTGAAACACTTAGTTGGCAGGTTTAAATCGCATACCCAATTTTCTCGAAGCTCAACGCTATAAATACATCTTGACAAGTTATAACAAAACCACAACAAAACTCAATTATAAATCAAACACAATCTTCATTTTCCTTCTCAAATTTTATAGCTATGGCATCCAACAAGATCACATTTGCTTTAATCCTCTTTCTCACCATTTTTACATATTCAAATGGGCATCTCAAGGAGACCAACCAAACGGTATTCAACCAAGATTTCTCTAGTGACCGGAACACAACCGTGATCGAGGTACGTGGCCCACCGAGTGGGGCTGATAGGAATGCCAATAACCTGACCCTTAACGGGTCACCTGCACCTCCACGGTGTGCCACCTCGTTATCTTCTGGATTGTGTTTGGTTGTTTTTCTTGATTCAATCTATGTAATATATGTAATCGAGTCGAGCAGAGTTGTAAGCTCCAATTCGGGTTTCTTTGTCGGTTCTGGTGTGTTGTCTTCTTTCATAATGTTGGCAATTGAAACTAAAATAATATATTTACAACTATCTCACATCGGTGTTCACATAGACTTGAAACCACTATATAATTCTAATGGGCCACTCCTCCTATTACCAATTGGTTTTAGGATGGAACCCATAGATTTCTATCACATAATGCAATAAATAAAATGGTATTTCTTATAAATATTATTCTCTCAAAACCCAAATTTCTCCTACAAACCCTAACTGTGCCACTTCAGTGTCGCCCTTCTAATGCCCATACCAGCTTGCTCATAACAGTTTAAAAGCTCCCAAAGCTATAATTACCACAGTCCAAACATATTTTTTTTATACTCCTAGTTAAAGCTAAAATCTAATGGGCATCTCAAGGAGACCAACCAAACGGTCTTCAACCAGGATTTTTCTGGTGACCAAAACACAACCGTGATCGAGGTACCTGGCCCACCGAGTGGAGTTGATAGGAACGCCAATAACCTGACCCTTAACGGGCGTGTCGTCCCTCCCTAGGGCGCAGGATCGCCTACACCTCCATATCGTGCCACCTCGTCATCTTCTGGATTGTGTTTGGTTGTTTTTTCTTGATTCAATCTATATGTAATATATGTAATCGAGTCGAGCATAGTTATAAGCTCCAATTAGGGTTTTCTTTGTCGGTTCTTTCCCGAGTTGCAAAAGAGTGTCGAACCGCATAGGGTTGTAGATATCAATAAATACATGTGTTGTCTTCTTTCATAATTCAATAAATAAATTATATATTTCTTATAAATATTATTCTCTCAAAACCCTAATTTCTCCTAAAAACCCTAGATGGGAAAATCCTAATTGTGCCTCAAAACCCTAATTTCTCCAACACTGTTTATGGTACATTTTCCTCTTATTCAAGAAAAATGTCACTCCCACTAGTTGTTAATCCAGCGCATACCAAAGCTTCTACCATATTCGGAGTCAAAGAGCTTCAAAATTGAGATATGGAGATGACCATGATATCAATTGCCCACAACTTCTCAGCTCATTGGAGATCATAATTTAGACTCACAGTATGGCTTAAGAGAATTAACATAAATTGAGATTATCCATCAAACTAGTTTTCTATACCCCTGGACAAAACGGAGTAGCTGAAAGAAATAAAAAATAGTTTTATGATAGTGTGGCGTGCTGACTAGCCAACTTCCCCTACCCAGCAAGCCCCTTTGTGAGACGAGAAGTCGAAATGCTGACTCGTCTCGGCGAGACGAGTCTGAGCCCGCAACGAACTGCATTGCGGGTGCCCTTAGAGATAAAAGAGTTTCTAAAATTAGAAAGTGAATACTCTTGTGGGACAGATTAAAAAGGAAATAGTGCATACTCTTGTGGGGCGGATGGAGTAGTATTTATAAATTCTTGTGGGCCAAATTTTCTTTGCCCAAAAGCGTGTTCGAATTTATTTCGTTTTACTCGTTCCGGATCACTGGACCGGCTCTCAGATTTTAAATATAAATTGGATGGGTATTTTGGAACAACAATTTGATTTGATTAGGGCCCATATAAGAAATATATTCGGCAATGCTTTAATTTAGAGTATTTTGGAGCAGCTATTTAATTTCGGCCCAAAACGTACTATCACATATAAATGTGGATATAATTCAAAAATAGTATCCCCTTCATTCATAAAGTATTGTCCACTTTTGTCATTTCACTCCGTCAACGATATATTATCCATTTGATTTTCTTCTAATTTTAGTAAATGGAGTCCACTTTCCACGAATCCATAGCACTCCCATTCTATTATAAAACTAATATATAACGTGGAGCTCACTTTCCACAAACTTTTTCCACTCATTTTTTCTTCATGTTTATTAAAATCGGTGTCAAATCAAATGTGGATAACATTTCAAGGACAAAAGGAATATTATTATCTCTTTTATAGAAAAGGTGTTAGTTAAATTATTCCTTCTAATAACTTCAGCGTCCTGAGCCTCTCTGCTTGAAAATGCTGGAGATAAACACCAAAAAAAAAAAATCAAACTAAAATATCATTTAATAAGAGGCTAAAATAGGAGGAAAATGAAAACAGAGATCTAATTGAATACTCGACTTGGATTCTACATTATGTTTGTCATTGCATGATTTCAATTAAACTAATACTTAATCATATTCTTCCGAGAACTAAAATACAAAATAAGGTATATTGTGAAATTAATTAATTAATCCTAAACCTCGTTGGATGCTTCATTGCTATTTATTAACCGTTCATTAATATGCTAACTTTTGGCTCTTTTCAGCTATTAATGTCATAAATATATTCACAAGTAAAGAAATCATATCACACAAAAACACAATTGTTCAATTTGAGTTCACAATTTCTATGCCTATGGCAATCAAATTATGCCTAATTTTATTTCTTGCATTTTTCACATTTTCGAAAGCAGATTTAGGGCTTCTTAAACTCAAAGAGATCCAAATGACAGTCTACTTCCATGATTATTCAGGCGGGCCCAATGCCACCGTGGTCGAGATCACGGGCCCGTCGCACGGGCTGCTTAGCTTCACAAAATTCGGAGCCATTTTCTGCACCGACGATCCAATAACAGAAGGATTCGAGGAAAGCTCGGCCTAGATTGGTCGGGCCCAAGGTGTATACGTGACGTCAGCCCTCGATGGGTCCAACACCCACGTCCTTATATCAATTGTTTTTTTCAATGGCGAGTATAAAGGTAGCACACTCGAAATACAAGGGACCAGTGCCCAGTTTGAGCGGGTGAGGGAGGTGGCGGTGGTGGGAGGCACGGGAAAATTTCGATTGGCTCGTGGTTACGCGAGTTTCGAGACTCTTTCATACGACCACGCAAGTCACTATGCCCTCATCCAATGCAATCTTACCGTGGTACACTTCTAGGTATGCTTGCGAAGGAAAATTTTCTTCTGAAGTGCAATTTTTATCTCATATTTCAATGTCATCAATAGCAACATTGTCTATCAAAATGAATAAAATTTGTAGCTGAAATTCAATTGTTTTGGTTGTACGTACTTAAATTTTTCTTTTCAATTATCTTAATTAATTGCAATTTGTTAATTGATTAAAAATCTTCTTGATATCATAATATTTGTTATGTTATTAATAGTATATCTAGTAGTATTATTTTTGTAATGATTAGATCATTAAAGATTCATTAATTACCGAGATCTCTTTATCTTTTGAATAAAGAGATGGCCAATTTCTCAAAACCAATAAACCAGTTAGACGACTACAACATACAATTTGTTTTAGAGAGTTCATAGGATTGTATCTATGCTTTTCACAAATAGTCCATCCAATTTCGTTTGTGGTATCACTATAGTATTGACTTGCAACACAACTTCATGTAGTCTGGCACCATAATCAATTATTTAGTCATATAATTAAATCATAGGAAATTCACATCTTCCTATATATTTACTTGCATACAAATCACTTACTATATTATACTATCTCTTATTTTTGAACTGCTTCGGTAATGATTGTCAATTCATCTAACGTCCCATAAAGATCATAAATACCATCAATTAAATAAATAAAAGCAATGGATTTCGAGAGCTGCATAATTTTCTTAATCTCCTTCCGGTAATGACCGGCCACGCCTAGCCGAGTTTTTAGTCTAATAATATAGCTTTTTAGTCTAATGTAGATTTTTAGTCTAATAATATAGCTCGACTATTATTATCACAACTATCCAATCGAAGGATCCAAGAGCTGCGATTTGTGTTGTGCTTTACACTAAGGAGGTGTATGGACCGTTAGATTTCAAGATTAAATGTCAATAAATGATCTGTGCCGTTAGATTTTAAGATGTGATGTCAACAGATGACATGTAACGTCAACGTAAAATATCAACACATTATCAACCGGGGTTTATTTTATTAGTTTGTTTTACTTAAGCATATGTAAATAAGGTTTGAACTTATTTTATTAGTTTTTTATTGAAGAAATTCATTATTTTGTCAGAATTGATTGAGAAAGACCAATGACCAACTACCGTAATTTAAATTATTCGAACAATTTTCATAAAGAATATGCAGTGAAAAGTTTAAATGCAGATCTGAAAATAAAAAATTAGATTATCTTCACAGGGTATAGTTGGAGGGAAGGGTATAGTTATACTCCCTCCCCGTCGTCTCTGAAATTTTGTCACATTTTTCCATTTCTGTACGTCTGATACGAGTCTTATACTATTAATATTTAGTTTAGATATATTAGGGATTTGCATATCTTTTTCTATATCTTTGTTTTCTTGTTCATTAAGTTAGTAGCATTATAAATAGGAGTTATTGTTATCACTTTATTCATTCAATCAATATAATATTTTCCCTAAACTAGTCTTGAGTATCTAGTATAATTATTGTTCCCTATTTGCTGCTGATCGGAGAACGTCTGTGACTCAGCAAATCCGTGAGCCTTCCTTCGAGCTTGTCGAAGGATTGATCACCCTATCCGTCCGAGAAGATAGATAGCCGGTCACGTTACGGAGGACGTCCGTAACAACTGGTGCTTTCATCGTGATCTCACCCTCCCACCATCTCGAACCGAAGCTACACCGCTGCCTGACGGAAAACATTCCGCGCACAGCAACTGCTTTGGTTGTCGAGTTCCGCATGTCCGCCGAGCTCTAGCCGCCGGACAACACTAATTCTGCAACGCCCGACGAGAAGGATTCCCGCGTGCCGCGTCGAAGTCAGACGATCATCATCTACCACAACCACGCTTCAGCCCGTCGACATGTCATACGACTACGCCGGTTATCGTCGTCGTCAATACGACTTCCCTCAGGCCACACAGCCATTCCGTCCCTACCAGCCGGTCCAACCTCGTCGTGTAACCTGTTGGGACCCTCCGAGCAGCCGGGCGGAAGTACTCCGTCCGCAGTCGTGGCCTGATACAGAATCACCCTGGACCCGTCGGAGAAAGCCTACTTGCTGGGACCCACCATGGACCCGTCGGACCACTGCATATCATCATTCTTCATCCTACGAGCTAGATATGTACTCGCCATCACCGCCTAAGCGCCGACCTACCTGTTGGGACCCACCGGCGCAACAGCAGGACCGCGGCTACCCGACCGTTGACCGGCCCCGACGCTCGGAGACGTGCTGGGACCGACCTCGCCATCGGGAGGAGGTGAGAGCGCGAGTCCAGCCCGCCTCCCATCAGCCCCGCTACTCCACCGAAAAGCCAACGCGGGACCTGTACAATCAGCCCGCACGTGTGACCAGTCAAACTCCGGAGCAGCCACGCCTGCCGCTAATACGGGTCTCCCAGGCGGAGAAGTCAGAACGGTCCAGGTTGGGTCTCTGCTGGCACTGTCCCGAGAAATGGGTGATGCCACATGTGTGTAAACAACGCATTCTCTGTTATGCGGATGATGGGGAGGAGTTTGAGGAGAACATTCAAGGTGAGAATTTAGCCGACGAGAAAACTGATAATACTCCCACGATGGTATTCGGTGATGATGTTCCCAATGACATTACCGATGTTCACAATGATGGCGCTCCTCTTGATGTTCCAAACAACAAGTCCCCTGGAGAGTTCCTCAAGAACAAAGGGATTGTCAAGAACGACAATGAGCCACCGCAAGTGCTCGTTGGTGTATATGATGAGAAGATTGGTGAAAAGGAGGAGACATTGCTTGAAGATAAAGAGGAGGATGGTTCTATTGGTGAAGTGGAGAAGATAATCGCCTCACTCAATGTTGTTCAAGTGTCATCCAAAAATGTTGTTAGAAATTGTTGGGGCAAGAAAGGAGATGATGCTTACACCGAATTGCCCGTAATTGCTTGTGTCAATGTGGATTTGAATGTCGGTGATGTTCCAAGTATGAATCATCGATCAACATCGCTCGACAAAGATGCAAGGTTGATCCCTCCGAGTAATGACATGCCATGCTTGGGCATTCTGGGAGGCGTGAACAAGCTTTTCGTTTTGGCATGGAATTTTGCCGACAACATTGGGTCTCCTTTGTTGACTTTTGACAAAGGTGATAAATGGAGACATTCAGCTGCTCGATATGTGTTTGATCCAGGGGGAGACGTCTAGCTAAGGCTTTTGCTTTCAACTCTCGTCCTTGGTTCGTGGTTCCCACCTTGAGGACAAGGTGGATTTTAACCGTGGGGGAGTTGATACGAGTCTTATACTATTAATATTTAGTTTAGATATATTAGGGATTTGCATATCTTTTTCTATATCTTTGTTTTCTTGTTCATTAAGTTAGTAGCATTATAAATAGGAGTTATTGTTATCACTTTATTCATTCAATCAATATAATATTTTCCCTAAACTAGTCTTGAGTATCTAGTATAATTATTGTTCCCTATTTGCTGCTGATCGGAGAACGTCTGTGACTCAGCAAATCCGTGAGCCTTCCTTCGAGCTTGTCGAAGGATTGATCACCCTATCCGTCCGAGAAGATAGATAGCCGGTCACGTTACGGAGGACGTCCGTAACAACGTCCCACAAAATTTGTCACATTTCACTTTTTATTATTTTTGGTAGTGGACCCCACAATCTCCTAACTTATTCCCACTTACATTTTATTATAAAACTGCTTTAAAAGTAGGACCGATGTCCTACCAACTTTTTCAACCCACTTTCCATTATATTTCTTAAAACCAGTGCCCGGTCAAATTATGATAAAACTTGGGGGACGGAGGGAGTAGTAGCTGTCTGGCCGATGAATAAAAGATACACTAAGCCGTATATGTTGTTTCAAAGGTTGATTTATGTCACATGTTTTTTTTATCACATTTGAGCCATAATGGAATGAATTTGCATGTGTAGATGCTCAAATTGGTGGAGTTTGGTACGGTGTAAAACTCAAGTCACTGTCAGAATTTCAAGTCATTCTTTCACAGAATGGAAATTAAATCCACACAAATTATTCAATTATTAGAGTTTATCCTTATATTTATAGTATGCTAAAATGAATTCTCAGCTCGACTTGCAAACATATACGTACCGATATTACAAAATATGTGAAAGTGCACACTATAAGTTTATTAACAATAAATCTAAAAACAACTATCTCTGTTAATTGTTATCCTTATCGATTTACACTGCATTCAGATACATACTATAAAACTTATAGTCTAAGCAATAAGGGGTAGTACTAATTTTCAAATTTAGAAAGAAAAAAAACAATGCATATATATTTTGACATTTGGTTATAATGTTCTTTTTTTTTTAACATCTTCAGCTTTATATATATTTCCCACGTTTAATTACTATTGATATTTCATATCAAGAAGATTTGATCAACATGGTGGCAAGAGTAGGAGAAGAGTGTTTTTTGTATTTTTTGTTGTGTTTAGTTTGATGTAGAACCTTCCCTTTTATAGAGCTATTACAACTCTTGGACTTCCACTAATTTATTGTTTTGTCTAGGTAAATATCACCTATTTAATGTTGTAACAATTACCAAGTAGTTGGTACTTGGAATGTGGCTAACTAGCCGTTTGTCCCTCCTTTTGACACTCCCCCTCAAGTTGAGCAACGGTATCTCCGATGTTCAACTTGGTCAATATTTCTCTAAAACTCTTTGGATTCACTGCCTTAGTTAGAATATCAGCCAACTGTTCTTCTGATGGAACAAACGGGAACTCTATAATTCCTCCTTCCAGTTTCTCTTTAATGAAGTGGCGATCGACCTCGACATGTTTGGTTCTGTCATGTTGTACTGGATTTTCTGATATGCAGATTGTTGCTTTGTTATCGCAGAATAGCCTACTCTTACGGCTTGGGGAAAAACCAATCTCTGTAAGTAATCTTCTTAGCCACATAATCTCCATGAGCCCACTTTTAATTCCTCGGAACTCTGCTTCAGCACTAGATAGGGCAACGACCTTTTGTTTCTTGCTTCTCCAAGTGACCAGGTTGTCTCCAATAAATGTGAAGTATCCGCCGGTTGACTTTCTGTCGATTGGATTACTTGCCCAATCAGCATCTGTATAGCCATCTACTTCAAGATCCTTTCCCCTTTTTAAGAATATTCCGAAGTTTGACGTTCCCTTGATATACCTCACGATTCGCAAGGCCACATTCATATGTTCTTCTTGGGGTTGGTGCATGAATTGTCTAACAACTCCGACTGCATAGGCAATGTCTGGTCTGGTATGTGCGAGATAAAGCAATTTCCCTACCAGCCTTTGATATTTCTCTCGATTTGCAGGCTCAGCTCCTTCAATAATTTTAAGTCCATGGTTTGGTACCATTGGTGTCTCGGCCGGCTTGCAGTCTAAAAGGCCGGTTTCTGCCAGTAGATTGAGAACATATTTCATTTGTCTTAGAAATATTCAATGCCTTGATCTCAATACCTCTATTCCCAAGAAGTACTTTAGGGGGCCGAGATCTTTCATATCGAATTCTTTGAACAGATTGGTCTTGAGGTTATTGATTTCTTCTGTATCATCTCCTGTGATAATCATATCGTCAACATAGATGATAAGGCATGTTATCTTATCTCCTCTCTTCTTGGTGAAGAGTGTATGATCAGAAAGGCTCTGTTTGAATCCATGCTTGATCATCGCTTGGCAAAACCTTCCAAACCATATCCTCGGGGATTGTTTTAAGCCGTATAAGGTTTTCTTCAGTCTGCACACCTGTCATGTAACATCCCAAACTTTTGTGACCCTTTTTATTATGTTATTGGAATTTTTTTGGAATTTTGAAACGTTTGATTTAATGTGATTAAGTGCTTTGCGTGAAATAAATTGTCGTGGTAATTGTGGAATGATGAGCTCGAGTTTTTTTTATCGTTTTCCAATGTGGGGGAAAGATTAATAGGATCATGCATTAATCATTTCTCGATTCAATTAATTGATACTTCCGGTCATTCCGAAATTATTGAAATAGTACTTCTCTTTGTGGATTTAATTAATTGTTTTGGGACTTTATTCCAAATTAAATCCAAACCAATGGACCCTAAATTACACTACATGAAATTCGAACTCCATCCCTTTTTCCTTGGGAGTTTCGAAAATCTCCAATAGGAGATTGGATTATTTTTCATTCGATTTAATTGGTGCTTTATGGACTCTCTTCTTTTGAATTTAATCCAATTAAATCATGTTATATTTTACTTCTTCACCCAAAATAAATAGAGAGTTGGGATATTTCCTTGACTATTTGAGCCTAGCAATTTTCGGCCCTCTCCAATAAAATTTGGAGAATATTTTTATTTGTTCATAATTTGTGGAATCCCTCATTATTCAAATAAATTCATATTCTATTTAATTGGGGGTGTGAATAATTTTTCTACTACTTCCCTTCCATGTCACACGCCCCATACTACTATTTTCCTTGTGGGAATTTGAATAATTGTTACCTATTTTATGGGAGCCTTATTCCATAAAGAAATTACCAAATTTAAATCATATTCTATTTAATTGGGGATTTAAATAATTTCCTTGTGCAAAGCCCTTGAAATTTTCGGCCCCCACCACAATTTTCCTACTTAGAGATTTAATTTATTTGTTTCTTTGTATCCATTATTTTTATTTCCTAAGTTGTGGAATTAATTCTCTCCAAGTAAATACCAAATAATTCCTTATTAATTTTTCAGCCATAATTTTTGAAAATTTGGCTCTTCATAATTGTGGGATTTTTATTCATTGGCCTATATATTTAATTCCTCACAATTTATTTATTTAATTCATTCATGGACTTAAACCTAGCAAATAAATACCAAATAATAAAACCCTAGCCCCCATTCACTCAAAAATTTCGCCACTTTAATTCTCTCCCTCTCCCACACGTTTTTTTTCATCTTCTCCCACTCTCCCATCTCCAAAAATCCTCCATCCACCATTGTTCTTGCAACCATTGAAAGTATCTTCAAGAGTTTCCGACGGATCGCTTCATTCTACGCTTCTACCGATTCGTTTTGTCAAAGGAAGGTATATTCGCACACTTTTCCTCCTCCTTCTCTTTTGAACCATGTCTTGAGTCCTACATGCACGTAGAGAGTGTAGGTTTGATAGATCGCAAGTTTTAACGGGAGGGAAATTGTGTGTTCGTAAGAACTTGTTTGATTTTTACGTTGTTGATTGGAATCATGTGTATTGGATCGAAATATTTGTGAATAATATGAGTTTGTATGCAAATATGTGTATGAGGAACGTGTAAGCATGATTATGTGTTTTCGAGCATGAAAAAATCGGTGGTTGTGTTGTGGAAGTTTTAAAAACCCTATTTCCGAATTTGAACCAGAATTCTGTGATGCTCGACCAGTGACTTATGATCTGTATTCGACCCATCAAAAGAACGAATTTGGCTACGAAATTTTTACTGAGTAAACGTCAAGGTGTCTCCTGTGTCTCGTGTGAATTTCAGCCCGTTCTATCAAAAAATGAATTTTTAATAAATTTTGAAGTTGACTGCGCAAATCTGCCAGAAACGTGAGTTCTCGCCATGAATGTTTCGTTTTCTGTTTGACTGACCAAATGACCTTCGATCGATGTGATTCTTGAACTATATGAGAATATGAAGTGTCTTCTGTGTTGTGTTAAATTTTCAGCCTTTTTGGGAATCTTATGAATTTATGGGGAATTTTTCAAATGAACTGCGCAATACTGTCAGAAATTATATGTTCCGACCAGGGAGTTCAATATGTGATGTGACTGACTAAACGACGTGATTTCGATATGAAAATTTTCATGGATTAACTTGAATGTGTCCTATGTATTGTGGCCAAAATTTAGCATCTTTTGAGGTCGGGTGATTTTATAGTAATTTTTACAAAACGGTCGCGCAGTTCTGCCAGTTTTCTGCCTTGTTAAAATAACACTTATTTTCATGTTTAAAAGTATTATATGATACATGTATGTCCAAGGAACGTGTTTAAATGATGTGATCACATGTGATAAATCGAAATGTGTTACGATGTGTTCTCCCATCTTTGTGACGTATGTTGGGTCGGGAATTTGAGAAAAACGACGAGAGAATCGATAGGACATGCATAGTAATATGTTGTTGGGGGAAACTAATTGTGTTGTCTTTGACAAGGGTGTTGTGTACTCGTGAACTCGAGGATCGAGAGTTGCTAAGTTGGGTTGTGAATTGCTAAGAGAACGAGGTGGGCTTTCTTTTCAAACCTCTTTATTTTTCCGAAAAATATTATGTGGAGATACAAGGGTGGTTTAACTGTTATGTCATGCCATGGACTGTTTTTGTTATGAGATTGTGTGCCTGATGCCTAGTTCGTATGAGTTTACTCCGTTAGGCTATATGGCTGTATTGTGAAACGAATTCGGGTCCGAGTAGGGCCGTAAACCCTATCGGGCTGTGTACACTGGTGGGATCGTGAGCCGTCCTTGCAAGTCGGCCGGTCTCGTGGGCGAATAGTGTGGCCACACTTTCGTCGCACTGTGATTGTGATTGTTGGATTGATGTGAAAAGTGGGGAGAATATTTGACTGGCCAGTCTATGAAACATTTTTGTGTTCTCGTGATATTTTCTTTACTGCGTATAAAACTCGAGATCACTGGTATGGATGACATAACTTGATAAATGTTTTCGGCATGAGCCCATTGAGTACAACAAGTACTCAGCCCTGCAATTTCTTTTAAAAATTTTGCAGGTTGAGCGAGATGTTGCGGTGGATGTTGAGCTGGCTAAAGACCCTAGGATACGTTGTGTCGTCATACATAGGCGTGATCCTTGACTCTCTTTGAACCTTATTTATCCGCTGCTATGTTTTAAATTGTGTCTTAAGACGTTAATCTTTATGTTTTTGTGTCTGAACATGTATGGTGGTGATGAGTTTTAAACAAGTTTTACGTTGCATTTTAAAAATGGTATTCTTCGAGATTTAAGTTTAATGCTTGTTTTACTTAAATTTTTAATTGATGTATTTCTTAAGTCTAACTTTTCCGTTGTCCTTTTTAAAAGTATTCTTTTTATCTTATGTCCTTTCAAAAAAAAATAAAACCTTAAAATCTTTAAGTTAGGTTGTTTTCCTTTCTTTAATTCAATTAAGTTGTTCTTTTAAATTGTAATCCATGCATGTCGGTCACGACCGCCGCGTTTGTGGTACCCCTTGTATGGGCGGTCGTGACATGTCCAGGCCCAAATTCACCATCAAATACTGGTGGAACTGTCATATAGACTTCCTTGTCCTTTTCCAATTCTCCATGGAGAAAGGCATTAGTCACATCCAACTGATGTAGTGACCAATCCTTACAAGCTGCAACAGACAATAATGCTCGGATGGTGCCACCAATCGCGCCTTGTATCTCTCGATTGATCCATCTGCACGCCTTTTTATGGTAAAAACCCACCTACATCCGACTGGTTTTTTTCCCTCTGGAAGAGTACACTTTTCCCACGTTCCATTCTTGATCAGAGCGTTGACCTCCTTCTTCATGGCTTCCCTCCAATGCTTGTGCTTGACTGCTTCTTGGAAAGACTGTGGAATTTTTTCTTCCTCATATAGGGCTACCTCGAAAGCTCGAGCCATTTCCGTGAGGTGTCCTCGAGCGATGTTTGCCACTGAATATCTTGTTTTTCTCCCTTTCCAGTCAGGAGAGTATCTCTTGGGAGGAATTCCCCTTGTACTTTTGTAGGGTAGTTCATACTGCTCGTTTCTGTCGTTTCCGCTCCTAGTTTCTCCTTCCCGGCTTATCCTGTCAATGTTAGTGATTTCCAATGGAACTGTGTTGTATTCAGAATCGGTTACCTCAGGATTTCCAGATGAGGTTGATGGCTGGGCGGTGTCCTTGAATTCCATGGTCTGACTAGTGGATTGTGATAGCTCGTTGGTATGACTCTCTTCACCAATTTCTTTTGTGATTGGTTTGGGTTCTTCCCTTGACTCGTCTCCCCCTCGGACAGATTCGGGTTGATGGGTGATGGATTTTGTTGGGATATATAGCCAATTTAGTGTATCACTATGTTGTTGATTCTACCCCTGACCGCTAGATTGGCTGTAGTAGTATTCGGTTTCCACAAAGTCACAGTTCATAGTTGTGTACATATGCTTAGTCACAGGGTCATAACATCGGTACCCTTTCTGATTAACCCCATACCCAAGGAAAACACATTTAACGGCACAGGGAGAAAATTTGGTGCGTTCATGTTTGGGAATGTGGACGAAAACCGTACAACCAAAGACTTTTGGTTCAAGAGTGAGATGAGTTGGTTTTTGTATGGTTTCGTGGTTGATAAAAGTATCGATGGGGGTTTTAAAGTTGAGGATACCTATTGGGAGACGGTTCATAAGATACACGGATGTGGCTATAGCTTCTGGCCAAAAATGTGTGGGTATTTTGGATTCGATCAGGAGAGCTCTGGTGATTTCTAGAATATACCTATTCTCTCGTTCTGCTACCCCTTTCTGTTCAGGCGTATAGGCACAAGAAGTTTGGTGTATAAGGCCTTTTTCAACAAAGAAAGCTTTCATGTTGGCATTTATGTATTCCCTCCCATTGTCGGACCGTAGGACTTGGATATTTTGTTTAAACTGAGTTTGGACCATACTGTAAAACTGGGTAAATTTGTCGAAAACCTCAGATTTATGTTTTAAGAAATATACCCAAGTCATGCGGGAAAAATCATCAATAAACAGGAAAAAATATCGGAAGCCCTGACCCCCATGGATTGGGGCAGGACCCCACACATCAGAGTGAATTAAGGAAAACGGGGTAGACACACGAGTATTATTTAGTTTAAAAGAGTGACGGTGACTTTTGGCAAGATGACAAGTTTCACAATCAAGAGAGTGCATGCTAGAAGTAAACTTAGGAAACAACATTTTCATATATCCTATAGAAGGATGTCCTAACCGCCGATGCAAAAGCCAAGTCTTCCTTGTAGTTTATCCATGAGTCAGTAATGCCATACTTTGTTGAGCTATCTCGTCCACATAGTACAATCCACTTCGTTCAGTGCCACGCCCAACTATCGTCCCCGTCTTGGTATCCTGTAATATGCAGAAACGAGGTTGCATTAGTAACTTGCAGTTGAGCTCTTGTGTCACATGACTGACAGACAAAAGTTTATTTGAGAAAGTTGGAACGAGAAGGCAGTTAGAGAGCCGGAGGGTTGGAGAAATTTTAATGGTACCCGCCCCCTCTACTCGAGCTAAGTCCCCTCCGGCAGTTTGGACATAGGCTTTGGTAGGTTTAGAGATGTGTAGGAAATCGGTTGGGTCAAAAGAGATTGTATCGGTAGCACCGCAATCAAAGATCCATTGACTATCTTTCTTTTCAACGGTAGTGGACGAGGTAAATCCTAGGGCTTTAAAAGAGTTGTGGCATGGTATAGTGGGCTGAAAAAGAGGATCATTTGATTCGGTTGGGGTAATTTCGGATTTTGTGGAAGTTTTGGGGTATTTTCTAGAGATAGTGGAAGTTTGAGGGTAGTTTTGGATAGGTTTATGGTAATGGGGTTTAAAATGAAATTTAGAAGAATGAAGGGTGGGGTTTTCGGATTTAGAAAAAAAGTGGGTGGTTGGTTTTTAATTTAGGGAACCCTAAATCCCTAAACATCCCTAAATTCGCCACCTCCACTCCTTCTCTCGTCACTGCCTCTTCCATTCCTCCTCCATCTCTATGATTTCCTGGTTTCTTTTCCGATATATCTCCAATCGGTGATATGGTGGGGCCGCCGGTGATGTGGTTACCTTCTGACCATGCCCTAGCGATCGCGGCTGACGCCATCGCTTTTTCTTTGTTATCTCCGTCGCTGCTCGTCGGACGGCTTGCTGGTGCTGCCCGCCGTGTTGACGGCGTTGGTAGCTCGCTCGCCGATTGCTGCTGCCACGGTCGACCTTCCTCCTCCATTCCGGTTCCGATTCTGTCTTGATTTCTTCATATCTTTCCACCAATCGGGAAATCCATGGAGATGGAAGCATGTTTCGGCGGTATGTTTCTTCCCTCCACAGTGGCTGCATGTTAATTTGTTTTTATCCATGATTTGGTGGAATTTGGGCGGCGGCGATGGTCTGCTCCGGTCGATTGCTGCAAGGCCAACCCCGATTCCTGTCTCATGTGAGTCGCTTGTGGGTTTGAGAACTCGTTCATTTGCAAATTCTCGTCTCACCATCCCATATGCGGTTCTTACCGTGGGTAACGGATCTTTATTTAGGATTTCTTTTTTAATGGCATCGAATCTGTCATCTAGGGCCCATAGAAATTGATATAATCTGTGTCACTGCATGATCTTGTTGTATTTCTCTATTGTTGATGGCGTGTCCATAGGATTTGGATCTCTTTCGTCGATGGAGATCCAGATACTTTGGAGTTTATTCCACAGTGATTCGAGGCTCATGTTCCCTTGCTTCATGTTGTACGCCTGTCTGTGCAGATCCGAGACTTGAAATGGATCGGCTCCACTTGCATATGTGATGGCCAGACCCTCCCACAGGTCTCGGGCCGTCGCGTATTGTGAGACTTCATTGATGAGACTGGCTTCGACATTGTTGATTATCCAGTTGAAGCAGCAGTAGTCTCTCTGTTGCCATTTCGAGTAACTGGGATGAGTGGTTGGAGGAGGGTCGGTTACTCCATTTATGTGAGACAATAAGCCCTTGCCTCCAATCGCTCGTTCCATCACGGTTTTCTATAGAGGATAATTATCCCCATTGAGTTTACTTTGGACATGAACTTCCCCCAATGATTCTGGTTGGTTTGAGGGTGGAGGTGGTGGTTGTTCTTGGGTTTTTGGTGGTATATTAATCTGTTTGAGGAACTCGGCCAATTGGGCAGTGAACTCCCCTGGAAAATTTATCAAAGGTTGGTTGGTGTTTGTAGTTTCTGAGTCAGATTCTGACATGGCTATTTTCTGATTTTTGCAGGTTTAAAAGGGGTCGGGAAAGGTATATCCGGGACGGTGATGAGAATTTTCTAAGTCCCACACCGCAACAACCTGCTCTGATACCATCTTAAAGATGGTAATCGAGAGAGGCATTATATTGAAGAGTAAACATGGTGGCAAGAGTAGGAGAAGAGTGTTTTTTGTATTTTTTGTTGTGTTTAGTTTGATGTAGAACCTTCCCTTTTATAGGGCTATTACAACTCTTGGACTTCCACTAATTTATTGTTTTGTCTAGGTAAATATCACCTATTTAATGTTGTAACAATTACCAAGTAGTTGGTACTTGGAATGTGGCTAACTAGCCGTTTGTCCCTCCTTTTGACACAGAGCATGTTAGGGCAAAACCACCTCAACGTAGAAATTGTATAGGTACGGACGTAATAGTATATCGTTACTTTTATACTAACCGCTTTCTCCTTTCTAATTTCAGGGGCAATAGAAATGGATTACTAAAGTATACTACATATGATAAACAACTTATACATGTAACTGTAAGTAAGGTTCGGTAGATATATTGTTCTGTTGAAGTATAATGTAAATAAGTTTGAAGTTATGTAAATAAAGTATTGATGCAATTTTTATTACTCCAGAGAATGACTGAACTAGTAGAAACGTATAGTTGTAGTTGTTATTCGGCCGAAGAAGAGAAGATACACCAAGTCGTACATGTTGTTTGATATGTTGATTTGTGTCACATGTTTTTTTTATCACTTTTGAGTTGTAATGGGATGAATTTGCATGTGTAGATGCAGTAACGGGTGGAGTTTGATATTGTGTGAATTCCAAGTCATCATGCGAATTTCATGTTATTCTTTTACAGACGTAATGGGAATTAAATACACATAAATTATTCAATTATTAGGCTTTAGCATTATTATGGAATGTTAGAATGACTTCTCAGCTCGATTTGCAAACACCGTGCGAATTTCAAGCCATTCTAACACATAGCATTTTCGGCCCGTTTCGGCGTCTACTACAGGAACTACACTTCAAAACATAACTACATCATATAAATTAATACATTAAACAATCACAAACTAGTGCGCAAATATTCAACATTTTCTTTCTGGATTTTAGAATTTAATTTTGATGATTTTGATTTTTAGATACTGAATCAATAACTTTTTGTTTTTGGATTTTAGAACATGAATTTGAATACTAATGTTTAATTCTGCATGCTTGGTTTCAGGGAAATTAATCCATATTACAAAACAGACTTACTCATTTTATTTGGGACTCATATTCTACTAACTTTTTCAACCCATTTTCCTTAACATTTCATAAATTCCTGTGTCGTTTTTCTTGGAGATTCATTTGATAACAAGCCTGACTTGGAGATTTGATTGGGCGTTTAATTTCTATTCTTGCTATACCTATTATACCTTCTCTATTGTAGTTTGTGTGATAAAAAAATCTTTCTCCTGTTTTCTGTGGATGAAGATCGAAATTAATATCGAACCACGTAAATTCCTGTGTCGTTTTTCTTGTTCTTGCAGATCGTTTTCTTGATTGATTAATAACAATGAATAAAATTTGTAGCTCAAATTAATGTTTTGGTTGTGCTTACTTTAAATTTTCTTTTCAATTATCTTGGTTGTAAATTAATGTGACTGCAGTCGATCTTAATTATGCGTTTATGCAAAAGTACTCTATGGCAATTAGTTAATTGATAAACAAATCTTCTTTTATATCATAATAATAATTGTTCTGTTATTAGTAGTCTAGCTAGTATTATTGCTAATATTTTTTATATTTTATATATATTATTGCTTTTATACAGTTCTAGCATTAATACATTTAATAAATGGATTATGGATGCATGTGAGAAATTAATGTCAAGGTGGACTAAGTCGGGTATTTGAACTGGTCAGATTCACGATTCATATATTTCTTCATCTAACTGTAAATCATTAAATGTAATTTTCTTTTATTGGAAGAAATGGACCCTTTAAGTACTTCTACTTTAACAAATTAGAGTACTTTTTAAGAAATACTATCATCTTAGTTCTTTTGTTTGTTATAATAATTTTAATTTATGCAAGAAGTATGTTATCTAGTAGTAATAAGGATATGATTTTACAATTCCTAATCAGAAAATAAAAGAACACAAATGAAATACATAAAAGAAAATTACATGAACCCAAAATAGGCAATTTTCCATGTGTTACTATACTTTTCTAATTAAAAGGGAGATATTCTTCTTCATACAAGTCATGTCTTACAAATCCATCACAAAATTTAAATAAAAAAGTTACAATAGTAGATAGCACAGCACAAGTATTTTGAAAATGACTCATAAGCATTAATTATGTTAGATCTCAACCATACCTTTTAATAGCTCCTTCGAGACTAAAGATTTAAAAGGATACACAGAAATATCCTAGCTAAGTTGACCCATGTTTTATGTCTAAATAAGATAGAGAGAGATGAGTGTGTCGGTAGGTTTAAAATGGTGTCTAAATAAGATTAAGGGAAAGTTTGGCATTTAAAAACCCTAATCTGAATTGACTTTTGAACATTAAATGCTCTCCCGCCACTTCCCATCTGCTCAAACGCGTAGATGTAAGCAAGCAATGTGTGCATTAATTGGGGGTAGATGTGTAGATGAGTTGTTTCTGTATATAATGGGCATGCAGAGTTGAGTGAGATAACACTACTAATAAACCTTGGGTTTTAGGGAAAATGGGGTTTTCTCATAAATGGATGTGTGTAACGGCGCTTCTCGTTATCTTGGTGTTGAATTTGAGTGTGGAGATTCTTGGTGATGGAAAACTTGGTAAGGAGGGTTGGAGAGATGATTGTAGGTATAGCCGGCGTGGATGCTATGGTCGTGGCCGTGGTTGGGGTGGACGGGGAAGGGGTCAGGGAGGTTATGGTGGCCGTCCTGGTGGAGGACATGGTGGACACGGTGGTGGTTTAGGAGGAGGTGGAGGTGGAGGCTTTGGTGGAGGAAGCGGTGGTGGTGGCGGTTTGGGTGGTGGAGCAGGAGGAGGTGGCGGACTTGGTGGTGGAGGCGGACGAGGTGGAGGACTAGGTGGTGGTGGGGGTCTGGGTGGCGGAGCAGGAGGAGGTGGCGGACGAGGAGGAGGACTAGGTGGTGGTTCTGGATCGGGTGGAGGATTTGGAGGTGGAGGTGGAGCTGGTGGGGGCGCAGGCGGAGGTGGAGGTCTTGGAGGAGGTGGTGGAGGAGGAAAAGGTGGCGGGGGGCGGGATTGGAGGTGGTTCCGGCTCGGGTGGAGGATTTGGAGCTGGTGGTGGGATTGGTGGGGGTGCAGGGGGAGGTGGTGGTCTTGGAGGAGGTGGCGGAGGGGGAAAGGGTGGGGGGGGGGGGATTGGAGGTGGTTCTGGCTCGGGTGGAGGATTTGGAGCAGGTGGTGGGGTTGGTGGAGGCGCAGGTGGAGGTGGAGGTCTTGGAGGAGGTGGAGGAGGAGGAAAAGGTGGTGGAGGCGGGATCGGGGGTGGTTCTGGCTCAGGTGGAGGCTTTGGAGCTGGAGGTGGTGTTGGAGGCGGTGCAGGTGGAGTTGGAGGAGGGGGTGGGGGAGGAGGCGGAGGTGGTGGTGGTGGTGGTGGTCTAGGGGGAGGATCTGGCCATGGTGGTGGATTTGGTGCTGGTGGGGGTGTTGGTGCCGGAGGTGCTGGGGGCGGTGGAGGTGGAGGGGGAGGCGGTGGTGGCGGCGGAGGTTTAGGTGGTGGTTCAGGACACGGTGGTGGGTTCGGTGGTGGTGCTGGCGGAGGATTAGGAGGTGGATCTGGTGGCGGTGTAGGAGGTGGTGGCGGTGGAGGGCACGGTGGAGGAGTTGGTGTTGGTATCGGCATTGGGATTGGAGTAGGAGTTGGAGGTGGTTCAGGCACCGGCGTTGGAGTTGGAAGCGGCTCCGGCGGCAAAGGCGGCCCATGAACATAACTATGTTAATTCTTACTACATAACATTTGCATTAAACATTGTGATGTTTCTTATTTCGAAATAGAATATCTCGTCTGTGAAAGTTGTATCTCTAGAGTTCCTCTCCATTATCAATTAATGCCTTCTATAACAAATATAGAAGGTAGTAAATTTCATGCAATGAAAATATATCTTTTCTTGAATCAATCTTCAACACTTCTCACTTGTTATTCCAAACTAGATATGCTATAATAATTCCATAAGTTTACTCTATGAATCGATATATTAATAAGTTGTGTACACAATTATTGACCTACCGATCTAGAGAAATATTGCAACCAACAAATTTAATTTCCTTCAATAAACAGAAAGATGAGTGTAAAAACAAGCATCCAGGGTGAGCCTACCTTAAGCCTCAGAGATGTATCAAATCGCAACAACAACAACAACGAAGCACCAAATAACCAGCATCAAACACATCGATAACATAAGCATTTCGAGAACAAGAGTATTTAATCAGCACGGGTAATAGAGTAGGCAGCAACACACGAAAAATGATACACGTGATCTCGAAAAACTATACAAAGATCATCATATCAAAATGATCGAGTCCAACTGGTAACTATAAAATGATTCTCGAATTTAAAACAGATATATAAATATAATCTAAGTATTTAGATTAATGTGTTGAGCACTAGAAAATCAATAATGTAAACTAGGCCTCAAGATCCAGATGAAGAGGGGATTTATCATATGTATTTACGCGAAACAACATCAACAAGCAACCAGCGTTATGCATCATTTGCCACCCCTCATACGAACTTCTCAAGAAACGAAGCATTTACCTGGCCATGAATCATAACAAATCTTTGATGATGTCCAGGTTTAACGTGTCACGAACTAGAAGGAAAACCCCGAGGACTATAACCAGCATGATCCCAGATGACATGATCTGATGTTCCAACTCAAATGGGAGCTTCCTCCCGCCTCTAGCCGCCTCTATCAGGAGGAACGCCAACGATCCACCATCCAAGGCAGGCAGTGGCAGAATGTTTATCACAGCGAGATTCAGATTCAAAATAGCAGCGAATTGGTAAAGGCCATCAGTGTTTGACTTTGCAACTTCTGCACCAACGGCTATGATGGCGACAGGGCCAGAAACCTTACTAGCAGACTGGGAGAAATTCATGAATGTCTGCTTCAAACTGTCCAGAACATTCGACGACAAACCCCAAAACTCACGGCCAGAGAAACGGAACACCTCAAACAGATCCCTCGGTTTAACCTTCGTGAACTTCACATTAGGCGACAACTGAACTCCAATCCTCCCGGTGCCATCCACATTCTTATCCGGGGTGATATTGATCTTCACATTCTCAGGCCCCCTTCCGATTTTAAACGCTACCTTCCTGTTCGGGCTATTCCTAATCACGTCAACTACCTCCGAAACCAAACTAGGACCGGTTCTCGAAAGCTCAACATCATCTAAGCCTAAAATCACATCACCGGGCAACAAACCGTCTCTTGAGGCAGCCGAAAACGGCCTCACCTCCGGCACAAGCACGCCGGGGAACGATTCTTGCACAGGCAATCCAACAAACAGTACTTGTGCAAAGATGATAACATAAGCAAACACAATGTTGGCAATCACACCAGCAGAAATCACAACAACCCTATCGAAAATCGGCCTATTTTTCAGCAAATTGACATCATCGGCAGGGATATCGCTATCGGAATCATTATCAGGAAACGCAACAAATCCACCGAGAGGGATAGCCCTAAGTGAATACTCAACATTGTTCGTATTGAATTTAGCTAAAATCGGACCGAAACCAACTGCAAATTTACTCACATGAATCCCCTGAAGATAAGCTGCGAAGAAATGGCCGCTTTCGTGAACTACGATGATTGCAGTCAAAACCGCAGCTGCTTCGAGAACTGATTGAGCGCTCTCGAACGCACCAAAATCAAGCCCGCCAATCGCGCAAGTTGGAAACATTTTCCTTGCAGCATCTCGTAATCCTCTGCTCCGGAATAGAATCGGACTATCTCTGTGAATTATTGAACATGGCGAAGAAGATAGAGGTTTGAATAAATTAGGGGTTTTGGATGTAGGGGGGAAATCGGAAATGGGTATTCGAGAGGTGCAGAATCTGGCGAATTGGTGAGGGGATAAAGAGAGATTTGCAATCATTCTGAGATTATGGGATTGATTGTGGAGAGGATTATAGGGGAGAAGATTAAGTTAATTTCAAAGGTGGTGGCGTTGATTTTTGTTGCTGAGAGTGAGCTGAGAGAGCAAGAAATTTTGAATGGATAAACTGAACTTGGGATTTTGTGGAGGTGAATTGAATAACATGTTGCCATCCAGTTCTGGGCAACGATGTTTTCTTTTTCTGTATTTATTATTATTATTATTATTATTATTATTATTATTATTATTATTATTATTATTATTATTATTATTATTACAAATTGTCAAGTTTTATTTCAGTCCCTTACTTTTCAAAAACGGAACAATAATAAATTACAATACTTGGTAAATTGGCAATTATTCATATTTTTTTAAAATTTTGGTGAAATCTATGTTTATGTGTCAACCGAAATATCTATGTGAACAAAACAATGTCGTCCAATAAAGTTTTGTTAAATGAATCACAAAATTTGCTTAAATTCTAATTAATCCCCGACTTTCATACAGAAAAGGAATTATATATCAATGGAACTGCCTCATTTTAAAGTCGACGACAACTTAAAAACCTAAGTAATATTCTCAGTGTCCCACTCTAAGTAAACCTTTCGTAATCATTCCATACCATAGAAATACACTAATTGGGAACGACATAGATTTGTTCTACTTAATATTCTACTTCCTCCGTCCGCTATTAAGAATCTCATTTCTTGGCGGCATGGGTTTTAAGAAATGTTAAGAAAAGTGAATAGAAAAAAGTCAGTAGAATAGGGTTCTACTTATATATATTAATTTTAAACAAAATGCGAATGGGGTAAATTAATGGAATGTGGGACCCTATTATCATTTATGATAAAAGTGAATTAGGATTCCTATTTGCGGACGAACTAAAATGGAAAAAGGGACTCCTATTTATACCATGTTTTTTTTATCGTTAATATTTCATTATGCAATACAACAGTGTTTTAAAAATCGGACCAGACCGGCCGATTTGACCGCAAATCAGCGTGCTATCCGGTCCGATTGAGCCGTTTTGACTCAGTTAAGCCGCCCGGTTTGGCCGGAAACCGAAAATCGGTTCAACCGGTACACTTAATTTGATTTATTGCAATCCTGTCACAGCGCTCTCCTTCGTCCCTCGTCCCCCTAAACCAGCTGCTCCAGCGCCGTCGGTCAGCTTGATCGCCGCTGGAGAACCCCTCGATTTGGAAGCAAAAAGAAGCTAGAATAGTGCTTCAATGGTGAAATGAGTAAAAGAGTAGAGAGAGACACATTGATGAGAAGGGAATTGGGAATAGAAATAATGTTCCGTGTGAATTGGAAATACAAAGAAGGTCATCTTTCTCGGTTGGAGGGAGTACATTCTATCACCAAATTACTTGGTGAGTATGTATTTTGCTTTATAATTCTTCTTTTAATATCTGAAATTCTTTCCATTGGGTATAGATAATATTTACATTCAATTTTTTAAAAAAAATTATATATTTTTACCTTATTTACAAAATTATAATATTTTTATACTATATATGTAGTTATAAATATATTATATTATATTATACTCCCTCCGTCCCATGCTACTCGCACTTTTCATTTTAGGCTGTAAATTTGGGATTGATTTTTTTGTGTAATTAAAAAAGAACACATAATAAAAGAGCTCTTAACTTAAACTAACATATTAATTAAATGCATTAATTCTAACTTAAATTATAAATAGTGTAAGGACTTTGTGACGAGCCGAAAAGCAAACGTGCGAGTAGCACGGGACGGAGGGAGTATAATAATAGTAATCCGATGGTCTAACCGGTTGGACCAGTTGAACCGTGAACGATAGCTTCACCGATTCGCTTACCGGTTTTAAAACATTGCACTACACCATACTTAAATCATGTTATATTTGACGGCGGCAACACTACAAATTCTGGAGTATGTAAAGCTTAAACAGTCAAACAACTATCATTCCATTCTTAATCATGAATGTTGAAGAAAAAAAAGGAGTCCCAAAAACACTAAACAACATTAAAAAATACATTATTAAACCTTTAATTGAAGCATAAAAAGTTGCTTTCAGGTAATGGGAATTTAGCAAAGTAAACATGCAAAAATTCAGAGTAAAATGGGCCTGACCACATAATTTAATGTTACTCTATTAAGTACTCTTTCTCTCTACTATTGCCTTTATATTGATTGGATGCCAATTACCGAATAAATTCATCTTTCCTTCAATTTTTAATAATTTCTTCTAGTCCAATGCGAATTAGATTCCTTAAAATCTAATCTTTTATGTACATGTAAATGAAAAAAAAATGTTTTCACAACTACACATAAAAAGCCATCACAATCATAATCATCCTTTCCTACAACACTTGCTTCATCAAAATGTGAATTCTTGAATTTTTATTTTTTTCAAGAAAGGATTTTTGGTCTGTCACTGGAATTATTCTTACCGTTTTATAAGCTGTGTTTCTTCACAGTGGTAGTGTGTGTTGTGAGAAGCCTTCTGTGGTGAAAGTTGGTGCTGTTTTCACCTATGAGTCTGTGATTGGAAGAGGTGCTAAGATAGCCATGGAAATGGCAGTTGCAGATGTGAATTCAGACCCCACAATTCTCAATGGGACTCAAATGGATTTGGTTATGGAGGACCTCGGTTGTAGTGCTTTTATGGGCTCAATCAAAGGTTCCCTCTCATTCCCTTTCTGTCTCCTTCTCTGTTTGTGTGTGTGTGTGTGAGAGAGAGAGAGCTATTTCTACTGAATTGTTAGCTGAAATTTTGAATTTCTGATGTTGGTAAATGACTCTGATCATGCTTTCTTTGAGTAATTTAACTGTGTACTCTGTGTGTGTGTGTGACTGATCACATTATCTTGTGGGAGAATAAAAATTTGAAGAAAGTGTTCCAAGAAAAGTCCCAAAAATTGAAACTTTAGATATAAAAACTCAAAATCTCATGTTTCATGATCTAAACACTCATAAACCATTCTTAAAGATCAAAACTTTGGATATAGTTACTGCAAAATCTCACACGTTCTTTACTATTTAGAATAGGAAAACTACAAAATCACAAGCTTTATTGTGATTGTTTCTCTTGGCTAGCTTTCAATGTTATAGAGAAGGAAGTAGTGGCAATTATAGGCCCTCAGTCGTCTGCCATCACGCGTATCGTCTCCCACATAGCCAACGGCCTCCAAATCCCGGTGATCTCCTATGCAGCCACGGATCCGGCCCTGTCCTCCCTCCAATTCCCCTACTTTGTCAGGACAGCACCCCCGATTCCACTCAGATGCTTGCTCTGGCTGATGTGATCGACTTATATGGATGGAAGGAGGTCATCGCGGTGTTTGAGGACACGGACTATGGCAGGAACGGGGTAGCTGCACTGGGAGACTTTCTCGCCACAAGGATGTCAACAATCTATTACAAACTCCCTCTATCTCCCCACTACAACCACAGTGAGATCTCCGAGGCTCTGGTCGTGTCAAAGTCTCTAGGCCCTCTTGTGTATGTCGTGCATATTAGGCCTGATCCGTTGCTGAGATTCTTTGAAATCGCGCAGAGTCTTGGTATGGTGTCAGCTGATTATGTGTGGCTTGCAACTGACTGGCTGACTTCTAGTCTAGATTCTCTCAGTGGTGATGAAGATTCGTTCAATCTCGTTCGAGGGGTTGTCACACTACGCCCGCGTGTGGCTCCCACTCCCAAGAGGGAGGCCTTGCTGGCGCGGTGGGAGGAAATGCAGAAGAAGAAGGGGTTGTCGAAACATTCTGGATTAACTGAATATGGGATCTATGATTATGACACGGTGTGGCTCGTTGCTTATGCAGTCGACAAGCTTCTAAAAGAGCAAGGAGAGATCACATTCTCCTCTACTGAAAGATTCCATGAGCTTGAAAATTTCAAGGTTTTCGATGGCGGAGAGGCGCTGCGAAGGCTGGTGCTGGCCTCAAACTTCACCGGCTTGCTCAGGCAGGTCCGGTTTGATGACTCGCCCGATATTGTTGGGACTGAGTACGAGGTTTTGAACGTGGGCGATAATGGATATGTCAGGGTTGGTTTTTGGTCTAATGTGACTGGTTTATCTGTACAAAGCCCTGAGCTTGTGAGGGGGAATGGTCAGAGCCTTGGCCGTGTGACTTGGCCCGGTGGGGTGGCCCAGAGGCCGCGTGGATGGGTGGTGGCCACTTCCGAGAGGCCACTGAGAGTCGGGTTCCCTAACCGGATCAGCTTCAGTGACTTTGTCTCTCAGCATAATGACAGCACTGCTCAAGGCTACTGCATTGATCTGTTTCTCGAAGTGCTCAAGCTCGTCCCCTACGACGTCCCCCACAGATTCTTCTCGTTCGGGGACGGCCTCAAGAACCCGAGCTACGATCAGCTAGTTAGATTGGTTGCAGATGATGTAAAAACTAAAAACCTACCCCACTTTTAATGAATTGAGTATCTTTTTTTCATAGATTTTTTCTGATTTTTTCTCAATTTTATAATCTCAGGTTTTGGATGCTGCAGTTGGTGATATAGCAATTGTGACAAACATAATTAAATTAGTTGATTTCACACTGCCTTTTGCTGCCACTGGCCTTACCATTGTGGCTTCATTAGGCAACTCTACATGAAATGGTTGGGTTTTCATCAAGCCTTTTAGCCTTGAGCTGTGGTGCGCGGCTGCAGTTTCGTTCATCGTCATAGCCGTGGTCATCTGGATCCTCGAGCATCGTGCAACGACGACTTCCGCGGCCCCCCTCAGAAACAGCTCAGAACAATGTTTCTGTAAGCCCAAAACTCACTCAATCCTCAAAATCCCCAATTGCTCAACTCATTTTCTAAATCTTGAATTTGTTTTGCAGATTCAGCTTCTCCACTCTATTCAAAGCAAATTGTAAGTATTCAATCTCTGATTAAAACCAAAAACACTACAAAAAATCACTTCTAACATCCCTCTTAAACGTAGACGAAAGCAAAGCGCAGCAGGGAAGCTAGTGATGGTGGTGTGGCTCTTCTTGCTGTTAGTGATCACATCTAGCTACACAGCAAGCCTGTCGTCAGTCTTGACGGTTCAGCAGCTGTCGACAAGTATAACACGGCTTGACTCTCTGATCTCGAGTGGCCTGCCAATAGGTTACCAAGTGGGATCATTTGCCTACAGCTACATGACCAACAATCTCAACATCCATCCATCCAGGCTCATCTCCTCGGGCGAGCCCGAGGAGTACGAGGCTGCCCTCAAACGCGGCCCAGCCAATGGAGGCATTGCTGCCATTGTCGACGAGACTCCATACGTGGAGCTGTTCCTCTCCAAGCAGAAGGACTATGGCATGGCCAGGCAGCCATTCACCAAGAGCGGATGGGAATTTGTAAGTTCTCATTGTTATGCATTGTGAAACAACGCGTTCTATTAGCCCTCGAAAAATTGCTATAATTATTGGTTGAATTCTTTCAGGCTTTCCAGAAGAACTCTCCTCTCGTAGTCGACGTTTCCACTGCAATACTCAAGCTCGCGGAGAGTGGACAGCTCGGGAAGATCAACAACAGATGGTTTTGCAAATCAGGCTGCCCGGGGGAGCAGGGCAAGAAGCCTGAGCCCGACGAGCTTCACCTCAACAGCTTCTTGGTGCTCTACTCTCTGACTGGGATAGCTGCAGTCATAGCTTTCTCTGTCTTCCTATTTAGAGCTTTTAGACAATACATAGACTACAAGAGGAGGCAGCTGCAGAGTGATCCTTCTTCTCTTGCAGCCTAGGGCTCTTCGGATTTCGTGTTTTCGAGAGCCATCCACAACTTCTTGCAGTTTGGTAATGAGAAAGAAGAGGCAATCAAGAGATTTTTTACTCAAGAAAATGCAACTACAGTGGAAGTGAGGGTTGTAGAGTTGTAGAGTAGGGAAAGCCTCTGATTTTCTTAGTAGTTTGTTGTTTTATGAAAAAGTAGTTAAGTTAGTTATACTTGGCCAAATTTGAGACATGTGGTGTGGTGATTAGAATTTAGGAGTCTTGACACGTGTGGTTGGTTTAGTGGTGTAGGAAATCTTCTTTTGTTTGGTGTGACCAAACAAACTAGGAGAATGTTTCCATACTTCTACTTTTTACATTTTGGTATGCATGTTACATGCTTTGGTATGATGAATCTAAGATGTATAGTAAATTGTTACAATGTCCTCCAACTTCATATGTGATATATCAACTCTACAACATCTCAAATCTCCTAACTTGGGGCTTGTAAGAAATCGAGAATCTGATACAACTTGATATCGATTAAAGTACTAGTTAGGATTAATGCTAAAAAGCATGTTTCAAGCTGATTTTTGAGATCACTTATTTTAGTTTTTTAGGATTGGATAAGGGTTTGAAGATTTTATGGGGTGAAGTATATAAGATTAAAAAATATTCTTATTTAATTTATTATTTTTATACATGGTGGACCATTAAAGAGATATTGTTATATTTTAAACTAAAATCATATATAAACCACTCATATTATGATATTTTTTGGGCTTATTATATTTGTCCGGCGATCCCTAAACTAAATGTAGGAAACTTAAAAAGAATGAGATAACAATAAAATCTTACAAAAAATGAAAATGTAGAAAGGACATACTACTATCAATTTTAAATTAATAAAGTGACAAGATGAAATATGTGAGTTTGAATATACGGATCACATAATAAAGACAATAAAAGAATAGTAAAATATGATAAATGTTGCTACCAACCATTGAATTTTAGTTGGACATAATAAAGACAATCTTTATTTTATACTCAGTACATGGCAGCCCATATAATATTGCAAACACTTGCCATCACTTTATTAAGCCTGGTCAATTTTTGTCTCCTAGCTTAAGTCGTCTTCTTTTTCCCTTTTTCCATATATTTCATTAATAGTATTAAGACAAACCGTCTTAGAAATGTATTTGTTTGGTTTTGATTTAGAGATACACCGAAATCATAATATTAAATGCATGCATCATGTATTTAGCTATATATGATTAAATTAATTGCGTGAATCCATAATTCCATATGATTAAATACAAAATGTAGTCTTTTTAAGTACTTTGGTAACTATATTTCAACATTTAAGTAATTTGGTAACTACATTTCAATCAATGTAGGAAAAAGTCATGGTGCATAAATAAGTGGAGAATAAGGAAATTCTCTCATAGTTTTCTTTATAGTGTTTGTTAAAAAAAATAATAATACTATCTACTAACATCACCATCCAATGATTTTGTCCACATAGTAGATTCCAAATGGAATATAATTATGATGTTAACATCCAAAGTGTTTAATTTTAATTTTTTATTACGACGTGCTTAATATAATTATAAACCGTCTTTGAAGTTGCATCCATGTATTTATTTATTATTTCCTTCGAGGCCAAACTCGTGTAAAATAATAAAATATAGAGTTTAATATTAGAAGAAAGAAATTTATGGCGTACATCTATTGCAATATATTCACTTGATCTTAATCATATATGGTCCTCATCCAAATTTTGGGCTCTCCAATATACAAAGATCAAGTTTTCAGCTTTATGCAAGAAATAGTACTATTGTTTATTTATTTTCTATTTATATATTTGTGGGGAAAAATGAGTATTGGGAAACCTTGATCCTCAACCTTATGACAGTGAAGCTTTTTATTTGTTTATTCTTGCATATTTTAAAATTTTCCTTGTCAAAAAATTCTCATATTTCCTTGATAAAATAAAATTATAATGTTTCCTTTATAAATTAACTTAAAATTTTCATTTTTGGTCCTGGGACGTGAAATGTGATGTGATTAAGAATATTACTCGTGTATACATTTATCAAAAAAATAAAATTAAAAATAGAAACCTCCTATGATGTAAGTAAACAAAAAAAAGTCTAATATGCTCATCAAATCAAGTAGATAACTCCTTTTATTATATAAAAACCACTGCTCCCTCCGTCCACGAAAAATAGACCACATTGTAAATGACACGGGTTTTAATGTGGAATTAGTAAAGTGATACGAGACATTAATAACATATCTTCCATATCTTTTAATTAGTTATCTTTTGATTCATAGTATCTTTTCATATATTGTTTTCTTATTCCATAAGCTAGTATTCTAGTATTATAAATAGGGATAGGTTGTTATCATTTTATTCATTCAACCAATTAATGAAATCAGTATTTCGCCCAACTTGGCTTGAATCACAAAACTCTAATTCTCTATCGCTGTCGACGAGAAGCTCTCTCGCGCCCAGCACCCCCTCTGCCGGACGTCTTCGCCGACCCAAACCTCTTGGGCGCTCGACGACCACGGCTTTGGTTTCTTGATTGTGTGGAATTCGAACGTTAAGGAAACAACTGGTGCTTTCATTGAGAGCTCACCCTCCACAACACCGATCGAACCATAGCTACGTCACTGGCCGACGGGAAACCACCGCGCACAGCAACTAGCCACATCGATCGAGCCACATCTACGCCGCTGCCCTACGGGAATCCACCCACGCACATCAACTAGCCACGCCGTTGCCCGGCGGATTCATCCTGTGCTCATCCTTCGTCTGCTTTCATCCATATCCCCCAAACAAATCACCAATATCAAAGAAATAAAATTCAGCCGGATCACTACCATTTCTACCACAACCACGCTTCAGTCCGTCGACATGTCATATGACTACGACGGCTATCGCCGTCGTCAATACGACTTCCCTCAGGCCACACAGCCATTCCGTCCCTACCAGCCGGTCCAACCTCGCCGTGTAACCTGTTGGGACCCTCCGAGCAGCCGGGTGGAAGTACTCCGTTCGCCGTCGTGGCCTGATCCAGAATCACCCTATGTCTCACACCACTTGGATCCACCTGATCGTCGCCCATGGCCGAGATACCAGCCCATCGAGTACTGCGATCGCGCGCAAGATGCTTGGCCCCGACACCGCGGCGGCTACGTCGAGAGGGGTGGCCACCTATCTGATCGCGGAGATCATCAGACCCAATTAGGGTTTGATCGCCACCTGACACCCGCAACGCAGCGGTACCGCCCGACGTGCTGGGACCCACCGGCGCAACAGCAGGACCACGGCTACCTGACCTTTGACCGGCCCCGACGCTCGGAGACGTGTTGGGACCGACCTCACCCTCAGGAGGAGGCGAGAGCGCTGCGAGTCCAGCCCGCCTCCCACCAGCCCTGCTACTCCACCGAACAACCACGGCGGGACCTGTACAGTCAGCCCGCGCGTGTGACTAGTCAAACTCCGGACCAGCCTCCACGCTCGCCTACATGTTGGGATTCGCCGGAAGTGCTGCACGTGCAGCCTATGTACCAGCCACAGCAGTGCGACCGATCGTTGGGTCACTGCACAACGACGTTGCCTGTTGTTGCTCCCAGTCTCAAGGTTCGTTCGCCTTGCCCTGCCCAACTAGCTGTCGTAAGTGATTTCAACGAGAAATTGCGTATTTATAGATTGGAGCAAGCTGCCCTTCTCGCCCGGTTGAATTGCGTATTTGAGGAGAATATTGATGACGAAATCTAGTTGAGGATGTTCCCAACAATGCCGCTAACAATGGGGGCGCTAATCTTGATGTTCCAAACGACGAGGCCATGGAAGAGATCGTCAAGACTGATAATATGACGCTGCAAGGGCTCGTTGGGGTATATGATGAGAAGATTGGTGAAGAGGAGGAGACATTGCTAGAAGATAAAGAGGAGGATGGTTCTATTGGTGAAGATGAGAAGATAATAGCTTCGTTCAATGTTGCTCAAATGTCATCGAAGGATGTTGCGAATTGTTGGGATTTGTTAGATGATGTGTCATCTCCACCAGCCATGTTATCTTCGTCGTGCAACCCCAAAATTAGTGGAAATGAAGAGTCTTTGTTAGGAGTTGGTGTTGCGAGAGAGATGAAAACTATAGAAGAAGAGAAGTCGACTGCGATCACGAAGGAAACAAATCTACTCAATGGTGATGAGAATGGTTTGATGGATGAAGTTGTGAATTGCCTTCACGAAGTATCGTATCCTTCAGCCATGGTCTGTGCACTTACAGGTGCGGGATCAGATATTACTAGGGAGGTGGAAGGCAGAGAGAAAGATGTTGTGTGGTATGAGAGTATTGTTAAAGTCGGATGGAAAGAAAATGCCAAAGGACCGAAAGGATTAGTTGTGGGTAAAGGTGGTGCAGTTAGTGATATATTTAAGATGATCACAGTGATCCCTTTGTGTGCATTCGATCCTGGTATATGTGTTAGTTTTAGCAAACGAAATTGTGAATTTCTTGCTACGCAATTGGCAGAAATGGATCTATGTGATGAGAATGAGCAACTGCACATTGACAATGTTTTCGGGAATGCTATGAATGTGCTGTCAGATAATGATAAGGAGCTTCCACATGAAGGATTTATCAAGGCTTATTTGCCACAGAGACCTGTAGCCTCGGGTTCAGGCTAAACATGCCAGCAAAACCGGTTGTCTTCACTAATGATCAGAAATTTGATGGAGATGATGGGAGACGTTCGCCTATTTGGTTTGCGTTTGATCCAGGAGGAGAAGCCTCGCCAAAGTTGTTACTTTCAACTGTCATCGTTGCTTCGTGGTTCCCACCTTGAGGACAAGGTGGATTTTAACCGTGGGGGAGTTGATACGAGACATTAATGCCATGTCTTCCATATCTTTTAATTAGTTATCTTTTGATTCATAGTATCTATTCATATATTGTTTTCTTGTTCCATAAGCTAGTATTCTAGTATTATAAATAGGGATAGGTTGTTATCATTTTATTCATTCAACCAATTAATGAAATCAGTTTTATCGCCCAACTTGGTTTGAATCACAAAACTCTAATTCTCGACACTGCCGACGAGAACCTCTCTCGCGCCCAGCACCCCCTCTGTCGGACGTCTTCGCCGACCCAAACCTCTTGGGCGCTCGATGACCACGACTTCGGTTTCTTGATTGTGTGGAATTCGAACGTTAAGGAAGGCTACCCTTAACATAAAGTAAGATAGCAGTAGTATTAGTGGAATTTGGACTCCATATTATTATTAGTATTTAATTATATATTAGGTAGCAAATGTGGATCCTTTTTCAAACTTGGTCTATCTTTTATGGACAACCAAAAATGATAAATGTTGTCTATTTTTGGTGGATGGTGGGAGTATAACTTAGTCACTCTCATTTTTTAGTAAACCCTCGTTTATCACACGAGACGAGTGTAAAATCATGGATTAAATATGCCCGGTCAATGGATTTTGACCAAACAATAAATGTGACGAGACATTTAATTTTGTGTACGTAAAATGTAGATCGACGCTATATCATTTAATTTTGTGAAATTAAATGATATAGCGTCGATCTACATTTTACGTAGATAAATGTAGTATATTCACTTTCTCTAATCCGATTTCCGGTGAGTGAGAAATATTGGATTAAAGTTGGGCATAATTAGCTTTTAATTAAAGCTCGAAGTTTGAGCTTAGAAAATAATTAACTAGTGTTAATTATCCCACATTGGAGAAGTGACACATCTTTTAATGTGTTTAAATTAAGTGACTTTATGTTACTTAATAATTATAGTGGATCAAGATGGGTAAAAGAGCCCGTGCTCGTGCTCGAGGTCGCGGGCCCGGTCCCGATCCCGATCTTGATCTTGGACTTGGATCTTGGCAATTGGTCTTTGGGCTTGGGTCTGGACCATTACTAATCTTTTTAGACCACCGCCGAGTCAGCAATCCAAGTGGCTTGACACATCATCAAGTGTGGCACAGTCACGGCTGCCACGTGAGAAATCCACGCGCTCCACACGCGAAAGGCACACTCCTGCCACACGTCTGTAACCGCCGACGGTTACGAATCTGCCATGATGAGCCTTCATGGCTTGGTTGACCCTGCATGGTGGCTTGGCCTATAAATAGGCTAGTCATTCCACTGCATTAGATACAACATTCACAAGCATAATAGCATAAGCTCTCTCCCCGTCTCTGCATTGTTTTTCTGTTGAAAGCTCTGCCCTCTTCCTCTTCCAGTTCGTCGGAGCTCGTTCCAACTGCGGTGTTGCAACGAACGAGACGTAGCCATTTTATCTTTGGGGACGACACGCCAAAACCGAGAACACTACCGGGGCGTATCTCGTCTTGCGGAAAGAGGTCTTCCGGCTAAGTTCATCTTTACAGTTTCGAATTTCCACTGTAATTTTCGTTTCTATTTTATTTGTCTTCTCTGGGGTTGTATTACGCCCGGTTAGTGTTTTTTATAGCTATATCTCCAACAATCGCAAGACGAGATATACACTACAGAAGACCTTACACTTTCAGAAAACGAATTAAAAACTTTCGAAACTTAAACCTTTGCTGGAAATGTCGACCAACGTCAACACCACCTCTGCCACCACTCCGGCCACTGCCGCATCCACCGTTTCGGCCACCAACGCCGTCGTCACTCTTCCCACTCCATCCATCGGTGCATCTGCCAATGCATCCACCATCTCGATGATGCCGACCCCTGGTTTCCCAGCCGATTCATCAACTGTCCCATGGGTTTGGGACAACCCTTTTGGGGCGTCCACTGGTTCCACCTTTGGTGGTTCGGTTGGTTCCACTTTTAGTGGTTCCTTCGGATCCTTTAATGGATCGAGTGTTGGTGCCTTCGGGCTCAATACTAGTGTTGGATCTTTCGGGATCAACACGAATGTGGGGGGCACTATGCCCAACACGAACTTGGGGGGGTTCTATGCCCAACCCAACTGTTGGCTCCTACGGGGGCAACGGGATAGGCTCCTTCCATGGGGTCAATCCGGCACCAATGGCACCAAGAATGATGCCACCCACCGAGAAGCCGCCAAAGTTTGGAGGTTCGGACTTCAAGAGGTGGCACCAAAAGATGTTGTTCTACTTGACAACATTGGGCGTCGTGAACTTCCTCACAGAAGACGAGCCGCCCGCGCCAAGTGACCAATAGACGAACATTGAGGTCATGGCCCACTATGATTCATGGCGCAGAAGAGATTAACTTTGTAAAAACTTTATTCTAAATGCTTTAGATGATAGTTTGTACAATGTATACTCAGTTGTAAACACCTCTAGGCAAGTGTGGAAAAACCTAGAGAGAAAGTACCGCAGTGATAATGCGGGAAATAAGAAGTTTGTAATAGCTAAGTTCCTTGACTACAAAATGGTCGATACAAGACCAATCATGGAACAAGTTCAGGAGTTCCAAATGATCATCCATGAACTTGTTGCCGAAGGAATGGCGTTGCCCGACAGCTTTACAACGGGCACGACCATTGAGAAGCTTCCACCTAGCTGGAGGGACTTCAAAAGCTACCTCAAGCACAAGCGAAAGGAGATGGCTTTTGAAGACTTGATCGTGAAGTTGCGCATTGAGGCAGACGTGCGAAAAAACGATCAAAAGGCTAACGGCTCTTTTGATGCAAAAGCCAACCTGTTGGAGCGGGGCGGCCCCTACAACAAACGCCCTCGCCCAAATCGTCCAAATGACAAAGGAAAGGGAGAGCAACCTACAAAGAAGTTTGAAGGCGACTGCTACAAATGTGGCAAAGCGGGCCATTTTGCCAAAGACTGTCGCAGCAAGAAGAAGAAGCCGGCAGCCCACGTCGTTGAGAAGGAGTTCAAAGACTGGGATGAAAACGACCTCATTGCTGTGGTCACTGAAGAAGTTAACCTTGTTGATAACAAGGGTGGCTGTCGACACCGGCGCTACTACTCATGTCTGCTCGGATAGGAGCAAGTTTGCCTCCTACACTGCTGTTGAAGGAAGGAAGATCAACATGGGGAATCAAGCATCTTCCAAAGTCCTCGGCATTGGCAACGTGATTCTCATGATGACGTCTGGCGTCACTATCACTTTGAAGGATGTGCTGCATGTCCCGGACATCCGCAAGAACCTAGTGTCAGGATCAATACTAGTTAATAAGGGGTTTAAACTTGTATTTGAGTCTGATAGGTTTGTACTATACAAGTTTGGAAAGTCACTCGGAAAAGGTTATGTAACCGATGGACTTTTCAAGCTTACTGTGGCAACTCGCAGTGTTGCAAAGCCGTTGGCTAATAATAATAAAGCATCTACTTCCTCTTACTTGACTGAGTGTTCAAATTTGTGGCATTGTAGATTGAGACATGTAAATTCAAAAGCCATTAAAAGATTAGTGAATTTAGATTTACTAAAGGCTAATGAAGTGGATACCCAAGATAAATGTGAAATTTGTCTTGAAGCAAAAATGACTAAGTTGTCGTTTCACTCGGTTGAACGAAGCACAAAACCCCTTGAATTAATTCACACGGATGTATGTGATTTAAAGATGGTGCAAACTAGAGGTGGTAAAAAATACTTTATCATTTTCATAGATGATTGCACAAGGTATTGCTACATTTATCTTTTAAGAAGTAAATATGAAGCAATAGAAGCGTTCAAAAATTATAAGAACGAAGTTGAGAATCAACTTGGTTGTAAAATCAAAACGATTCGAAGCGATAGAGGGGGCGAATATGTAGCCCCATTTGATGAGTTATGCAACGCAAGTGGTATAATTCATCAAACAACTGCTCCATATTCACCTCAATCTAATGGTGTTGCAGAACTAAAAAATCGAACTCTAAAAGAGATGATGAATGCACTGCTACTCAGTTCAGGATTACCACATAACATGTGGGGGGAAGCTGTTTTGACAGCTAACTATATCTTGAATAAAATTCCACTAAAAGGTAAGGATGTCACTCCCTACGAGTTGTGGAAAGAAAGGAAGTCATCCTACAAATACCTAAAAGTGTGGGGGTGCTTGGCAAAGGTAATGGTTCCTCCGCCCAAAGAAGTTACAATCGGACCTAAAATGGTTGATTGTATCTTCATTGGATATGCACTTAATAGTAGTGCATACAGATTTGTTGTTCATAAGTCTGAAATATCGACTGTGACTGTTGGAACAACAATTGAATCAAGAAATGCTGTATTTCTGGAAAATACATTTCCTTGTAAAAATCAAGAAAATGTAGCATCTAATTCTGAAGCAAGAATTGAGGATGAAATAACAAGCTCTAAGTCATTAGATAAAGAGCCCGAATCTCGCAAGCGTGCTAGGCCTGATCCTAATGAGGCAGTAGCGAGACGAGGCAATAGGGTTAGAACACCAAAATCCTTTGGTCCCGACTATATTGTCTTCATGTTGGATGAAGAACCAACGTCTTTGAAAGTAGCCTATGCAGGCCCAAACGGGCTGCATTGGAGAGAAGCTGTTCAAAGCGAAATTGACTCAATTTTGCTAAACCACACTTGGGTGTTGGTGATCTTCCCGAAGGTGCTAAACCTCTAGGATATAAATGGGTCCTTAAAAGGAAATTTAAGGCCAATGGAACAGTTGATAAATATAAAGCCCGACTAGTAGTCAAGGGTTTTAAACAAAAGGAATGACATGACTTCTTTGATACGTACTCACCTGTAACGAGAATCACTTCTATAAGAGTGCTTCTCGCGATTGCTGCATTGCACAATCTTGAGATTCACCAAATGGACGTAAAAACTACGTTTCTAAATGGTGAACTCGAGGATGAGATATATATGGAACAACCTGAAGGTTTTGTAGTACCTGGACAAGAAAATAAGGTCTGCAAACTGGTTAAGTCCTTATATGGATTAAAACAAGCGCCGCTATAATGTCACTTAAAATTTGATAATGTAATGTTATCAAATGGATTTAAAATCAACGAATGTGACAAGTGTGTCTATATTAAGAATACTAATAACGGATATGTTATAGTATGTCTATACGTTGATGACATGTTAATCATGGGCAGTAGTACCCGAATGATTAACTAAACTAAAGCCATGTTGAAAAGAAATTTTGACATGAAGGACATGGGTCTAGCCGATGTAATTCTTGGAATGAAGATTCTAAGAACATCCGAGGGAATCACCTTAACACAATCTCACTATATGGAGAAAGTGCTAAAAAGATTCAATGCTTATGACAGCACGACGGCTAAGACGCCTATAGAGCTAAATGTTCACCTTAGCAAGAACAAAGGCGAACCTGTCGCACAAGAAGATTATGCGAAGGTTATCGGGTGCATTATGTACTTGACTAATTGTACGAGACCCGATATTGCTTGCGCCGTGAATAAGCTAGCACGCTACACGAGTAATCCAAGCAAAGAGCATTGGAAAGCTCTTGTAAGGGTATTGAGATACTTAAAACATACTCAAAATCATGGGCTGCATTTTGCAAGATACCCCCCGGTACTTGAAGGGTACTGTGATGCAAACTGGATATCCGATAATAAAGACTCACTTTCCACTAGTGGATATGTCTTTACCATCGGGGGCGCTGCTGTCTCGTGGAAATCCACGAAACAGACTTGTATAGCCCGATCAACCATGGAATCTGAATTCATAGCTTTAGACAAAGCTGGTGAGGAAGCCGAGTGGCTTAAGAATTTCTTCGAGGACATTTCATGTTGGTCTAAACCTGTACCTCCGGTGATGATTCACTACGATAGCCAAGCCGCTATTGGAAGGGCGAATAATGGCTTGTACAATGGGAAGTCTCGACACATTCGTCGACGACATAACACCGTGAGACTTTTGATCACAACAGGGGTGATTACAATTGACTATGTGAAGTCAATAGATAATCTAGCGGATCCGCTAACCAAAGGGTTAAACCGTGATCAAATGAATAAGTTGCTAGAGAGAATGTGTTTGAAATCCTCAAATTAAAGAATTGTCATAGTGGTGACCCAACCATGATGACTGGAGATCCCAAGAACTTGGTTCAATGGGAAAACTAAGCTATGAGAGTTCATGAGAAACACTCAACTATATCTATTCCCTAAAGAGCAATAGAGTGTTGGAGAACTTGTCTAGTGGTAAAGGATAAGTCTATGACTTTTAATGGTTCTTAAGGATCTCAAAGAGATGGAGTTCTCAAAGAGACCAAGTATGGCAAGGTACTTGACTAAGAATCACCTATGTAAGTGCGAAGTGTGGTCGCTTCATAAAACGCACTAATGAATCCAAAGTGGTGTCCAAGACCGCAATGGTCACAAAACGTAAGAACGGATGAGTAGTCAAGCGGTCGCCCAAGACCAATTGCCACACAAAACATAATTGGTCTTGGGCGACCGCTTGGATCTTGACAATTGGTCTTTGGGTGGTCTTTGGGCTTGGGTCTGGACCATTACTAATCTTTTTAGACCACCGCCGAGTCAGCAATCCAAGTGGCTTGACACATCGTCAAGCGTGGCACAGTCACGGCTGCCACGTGAGAAATCCACACGCTCCACACGCGAAAGGTACACTCCCGCCACATGTCTGTAACCGCCGACGGTTACGAATCTGCCATGATGAGCCTTCATGGCTTGGTTGACCCTGCATGGTGGCTTGGCCTATAAATAGGCTAGCCATTCCATTGCATTAGATACAACATTCACAAGCATAATAGCATAAGCTATCTTCCCCTCTCTGCATTGTTTTTTCTGTCGAAAGCTCTGCCCTTTTCCTCTTCCAGTTTGCCGGAGCTCGTTCCAACTGCGGTGTTGCAACGAACGAGACGTAGCCGTTTTATCTTTGGGGACGACACGCCAAAACCGAGAACACTACCGGGGCGTATCACGTCTTGCGGAAAGAGACCTTCCTCGACTCGGCTAAGTTCATCTTTACAGTTTTGAATTTCCATTATATTTTTCGTTTCTGTTTTATTTGTCTTCTCTCGGGTTGTATTACGCCCAGTTAGTGTTTTTTTTATAGCTATATCTCCAACAACGAGAGGACCCCATTTATAAGAAATAATTGAATAATTTATTATTCTGACCCCATTGATTTTATAACATTAATTTTTGTTTTCATTAGAATAAAGTCCTGCACTAATTTTTTAGACTATTTTCACCAAAAATCTCTTGAAATCGGCTCGTGACTCATGGTTGCATTTAAAACTTGTTAGATAATAATCTAACTCAACACGAATTCTGAACTCTTGTATAATTTCAATAAGTTTTGCAACTTTCAAAGAAAAAATCGAACAATTATACAAAAGCATTAAGTTAATCGATCGTGACTCAAACACGATTTTTAGTCTCTAGTATAGTTTCGAAGAAGGAAAAATGGAACAATTTTACATTTACACTTCACTTTGAATGGATTACAGTAAAAGTATATTATTTGCACTATTTACTTATTTTAATATTTATTATTATAATTTACTTAATAAATTGGTAGAATAAAATAGAAAATTCAATCACGCCAAAATACAGAATCTCACGTGATCCATAAATAGTGTGTTTAAAAGCAAATAATTCAAGAATCAAATTCCTTAGGCCACCCGCAACGCATTAGAGCATCCACAATGGGACGTCCGATGGCACGCCCGATGCGTGTCATCGTCTGCGGGTGCCATCGTCCGCCCCATTGTAGGTGCTCGCCATCGTCCGCCCCCTACGCCCACGCCCGATGCATCGTCCGTGATTGAAGCGCGGACGATGGGCTATCGTCCACGCCATCGGGCGCCCCATTGTGGGATCGGCGGACGATGGTCGCTGACGATGCCACGCATTTTTTAATTTTTGTATAAATATCCCTACCCCACATTCATTTGTAACGTTTAATTTTCACGATTTCACTCTCGAAACTCACATTTTTTATTATTTCGACGAAATGGATGAAAGTCCCAACAGTCCAATGTTAGGGGAGGCGCGTTGGCCGGGTACAGAACCCAACGAATATCGGCCGTTCGACGCCAACACACAATACATAGATTAGCCAACTTGAATCGTATAACTTTTGTGTAATTATTAATGCAATATTCGCGGGTTTTTGGTTACTTGTTGTGTTTTTAAATTAGTTTGCATTATATATTTGAAAACATTTAAATTAATTAACAGAACAATATTAAAACATATAGGGCGCGCCTTAGGGCGCCCCATTGCAGGTGGGAGGGTAGGAGGATAAAACTGCTGACGTGGCGCGCCATAGGGCGCGCTTTAGGGCGCCCCATTGTGGATGCTCTTACGCGGGTGGCCCGTATTTCGTTCCTCCGTGACGGAACGGTGGCGGGACGTGTTGCAGCGTCTCGTTCCGTCACCATCCCGCCGGCCCGTCCCTCCGAGACCCGTTGCGAGACGTCTCGCCACGCGCTCCCGCGACGTGGCGAGCTCCCAGCCCATGAGTGACGCCCACTCGCCGGCCCGCGAGTGGGATTCGTCACGCTGACGCAATAAATCATTTTTTTAAAATTCGAATTAAAATATAAAAAATAAAAATTGGCAAACGGTAATATTACCGTTTTATAGCCGTTTTCCTTTTTTATTTTTTTTTATTTTTTTTACTCTATAAATACTCCTAATTCATCCTCATTTCACACACAACTACACATCTATTCTTCCCAATTCATCTCCATTTCCTCTCCAATTTTCATCTCAAATCATCTCTCTTTTATCTTCCCCCAAATTTAATCGATCTCATGGATCCGTATGAGCAAATGCGGGCGTTCGGGGTTCTCCAAGCGCGCTTCAACATTATCAAAGCCCCGGCTCGTACGTGGTTCATGGAGAGCATGGTCAACATCATGTATACGTGCATAATCTTGCACAACATGAATGTCCAAGACGAAGGACCCGAGGCGGGAAATTGGTTCGACCCTGAAGCCCCCGGAAGCTCAACCGCAAGTAGTCCGTCTCGAAGTGGAGTGCATCCGTCTATATAAGAACGGTTGTCTATTCGGGCAAGGACACGTGACTCTACCGCCCACGCCCAACTCCAAGATGATCTAATGGAGCACATTTGGACAAACTTTGGCGGAGGAAATTAGATTATGTATTTTTAATTTTTTTTAGGATTTTTAATTATGTTTTTTAAATATTTTTTACGAATTTTATGTTGTAATGTTATTTTATTTTTAATGAAGTGTGTTTTTTATTAATTGAATATGTTGGAAAAAAAATAAAAAACAGAAATTGAATGAATAGTAATTTAAGGGACGAATAAGTGACGGAGGGTTGCAGGTTCGGTCCCTTAATTAAGAGATGGAGTAAAAAAGTACAGTCGGGCTCGTGAATAGTAATTTAAGGGACGGTTTAGTGACAGCGTTGTGGATGAAACAATTCAAGAATCAAATTCTTTTCCCTTCTTGCAAGAAGATGGCCACTAGAGCTCGCTTTCTCTTATTCTTCATTATTCAACGAAAATTCTCATACTTTAAACTAAGTTTTGTCCCCTTAATTAAATATTCTTTTAAACAAATTAGCTATATGACCTAACTTTTACGGAACTATTTATCCCTTTTTCTTGAAAAAGGAAATGTTAAAAAGAGCCAACATTTTCCAAAATCTAGAAATGGGTATTTTCCAAATAGTTTTTTACTACTATACGTAGACTAAATTAAGTAGGAGTACTATAATTTGTTAACATCCAAGAAATGAGACAATTTATGCTAATTATCGATTAACGTTCTCTTTTTCAATCTTCAACCCTCAATTTTTTCCAGTCAGCGGAAAGAGGTAGGTCTAGTCAATTTTTGGTAATAAATTGCTACAATGTACATGTACGTAATTATTGTAACATCGACATTATATCACATCATATCACATCATAAAAATGGTAATTGTTACCTACTTAGATTAATTTTGTAATTTTAACACAAAACAATAGTAATTCTTTGCTACAATTGTCATGTAAACCAGAGTATTAAATCACAACATATGTAGATAATATTAGTACAACGTTGATTCATTAAAATTATAAAAGAAAAATTAAAAACTTCACATAAATATATATTTCAGGATTAGAATTTGATCAATTCTTATAAAAAAGTAAACTTTTTTACAACAATTAGTAGTAGTAATAAAATTACTGCAGCAGTTCAAATACAAATTCCTAAACTATTCGAATATATGTTTGATCAATCATACAGTTATGAATTTCTTCGACCCACCAACAGCAGACGTTAACTGTTAAAGTTTTCTTGGACTTATTAAATTATTACTCTTCATTTATTCATTACTTTATCCACGTGAAGCAGCAGCTGAAATTTGCAGATTTCTTCTTCAGCTCAACAAATGGAGCTTTCGATGATTAATTAATCAATTTTTTCTTTTGTATGTATTGCTGCTTATGTCATCTCTGCTGCATCTTATTTCTGTGCCAAGAGTTTGAGATTGATTCTCTTATTCATACACTTGATTTAATTATTGTTTCTTTTTCTCGTAAATAGTACTCTCTCCGTTTGATAGTAACGAAAAACCTTTTTTTTTTTTTTCAGATACGGATATTAAGAAAAATTGTGTTAGGTGAGTTAAGTAAACGGAGAATCATTTCCCGACGTGGAAAATCAAAATTCCCCAAAATTTCAAGTTGAGTTTCGTCCCTATTTAATAATTTGGGAATTATTGCGGCTTTTGCTCTGCTAATGAGGAAGATTCCCCTCTCAAACTCCCAATCCCCACCATTTTTGGACTGAAATCCTTTGTTTAGTGGCTACAGCTCCCAATTTTGTGATTCAGTGATGTCAATTTCTGCTTGATTTTAAATCAACTGTGAGTAATCACTGTACACATGAAGTGTTTGATGTATTGACGCAGTGATTTTTTTTTTTGCCTCTTTGTTGCTTGAAGATTTGAGCTTGTGAGCTGCTGCCTTTCTTTGATAAGAAAAATGGAGGGCTGTGAAGCGGCGAGGGGGGCTGCGGTGTTGTTGATTTTGTGTGTGTTTGCTGCTGTGGGAGTGGTTGCCCAGAATGGGAATTCTAGTGTTGTGAATATTGGGGCTTTGTACACTTTCAATTCTTATATTGGGATGTCTTTGGGGCCTGCAATTTCTGCTGCTGTTGAAGATGTGAATTCTGATTCCACCATTTTGAAGGACACCAAAATCAATCTTATTTTGCAGGATACTAATTGCAGTGGCTTTGTTGGCACAGTTGAAGGTATTTTTTTTTCTTTTTGTATTGCTCTTGGATTGATGGTTTTCTTTTGAAGGAGAATTATTGGTATATTTTGCGAATTTTTTGTTCTTTGTGGTCTATCTTAATTTGTGAATTTTGATTAATTGTGTGTGGATTGGTTATGTTATGGAGAATTTTTTGAAGTAAAAATGATGTTAATTGGTATAGAAGGAATATTGATTTAGTAAGCCATTTTTTCTAATGCTATAATCTAGAGATTCTTTAGAAAATCTTGAGAAATGTCATTATCTAAGCTCAGGTAAGAATGATGCATAGTTTTAGTGGAGAATGAGGGGAACAAGGCATCTTTGACAGGTTGTCCTTACTCGTCTTGTAGCAATGCAGATTGTGGGGAAGCAAGTTGTTGCGGCGCTTGGTCCACAGTCGTCTGGGATAGCACATGTGATCTCCCATGTTGTTAACGAGCTTCACGTCCCGCTCATGTCATTTGCCACCGACCCCACTCTCTCGTCTCTGCAGTACCCCTACTTCATCCGTGGCGTGACTAATGATGACTACCAGATGCAGGCGATTGCTGATCTGGTCGAGTATTTCGAATGGAGGGAGGTGATTGCGATCTTTGTAGATGATGATAATGGCAGGAACGGGATTTCTGTATTGGGTGACGCACTGTCAAAGAAGCGGGCTAGGATTTCTTACAAGGCTGCGTTCACCCCGGGTGCTCCCAGGAGTGACATTGACAATTTGTTGGTCGAGGTGAACCTGATGGAGTCGCGGGTGTATGTTGTGCACGTGAATCCTGATACCGGTCTTGATATATTTGCAGTAGCAAACAGGCTCGGAATGATGAGCAAGGGCTATGTTTGGATTGCTACTGATTGGCTTCCTTGTGTTTTGGATTCCAAAGAAACGATTGATCCCCAAACCGCGGATCTTCTGCAGGGCGTGCTCGCGCTTCGTCACCATACTCCGGATTCTGATCTCAAGACAAGGTTCAGTTCTCGATGGGGGAAGTTCAAGAACAAAGAGTACCCGAAGTTCAATTCGTATGCTCTATATGCTTACGATTCTGTGTGGTTAGTAGCCCGGGCACTCGATGCTTTCTTTCGTGCAGGTGGGAATATCAGTTTCTCAGACGATCCAAAACTGCGCGACACCAAAGATAGCTCCCTCCGTTTGACGTCCCTCCAGATCTTTGACCAAGGCCCGAAGCTACTGCAGCTTCTCACTTCGTCAAACTTCACCGGTTTGAGTGGACAAGTTCAGTTCGACTCGGACAAGAACTTGGTCCGCCCTGCGTTCGATGTTCTCAACATCGGTGGAACTGGAATTCGGAGGATTGGTTATTGGTCGAATCACTCGAGACTGTCTGTCATTCCTCCGGAAAAACTATACGCAGAACGAGCCAACAAGAGTGACCAGTTTCTCTATAGTGTCCTATGGCCGGGTGAGACTACAGTAAAGCCTCGAGGATGGGTTTTTCCAAATAACGGGAAGCCTTTGCAGATCGCTGTGCCTTACAGGATAACATATCCAGATGTTGTGACGAAAGATAAAGGGCCATTGGGGGCCAGAGGCTACTGCATCGATGTATTTGAAGCTGCTGTCGACTTGTTGCCTTACGCAGTTCCTCACCAATATATCATGTACGGAGATGGTAAACGTAACCCCTCGTTTGGCAATCTTGTGAGCGACGTAGCACAAAACGTGAGTGTTTATCGTTCAAATCTGTTCCCAGTATTAAACTTGAGGCATTCTATATAGAGATGATGAACTTATTTCTCTGTGTGTGTGTGACTGGTTTACTTTGTCTGTGCAGAAATATGACGCAGCAGTTGGGGACATGACTATCACGACAAACAGGACGCGGATGGTGGACTTCACACAGCCTTTCATGGAATCCGGCCTTGTCGTGCTCGCCCCTGTCAAGCAGGTCAAATCCAAGCCGTGGTCATTCCTTATGCCGTTCAGTTGGCAAATGTGGGGTGTCACTGGCATCTTCTTTCTCTTTGTTGGAACTGTCGTTTGGATTCTTGAGCATCGGACAAATACTGAGTTCCGTGGCCCTCCGAGGCAACAGATCATGACGGTTTTCTGGTTAGTATTCTCCCAATCTTCACTTCCCAAATATTATTTCGATGAATGCATCTGATAACGAGAAAGCAGAGAATAAATTGACACTACGAAAAGCAATTTAGTTCGTTAGACGCTTTCCCCCAACCAATAGGTCAGGGGTTCGAGTCAACATGGGCTAAATGGGGGAATCATTGATGATCTCTTAAAAAAAGTGATGAATTGAGACAAGCGAGCAAGCGGATCACGCATCCCTGGCTTCACTTTGTTGCAACAAAAAGGACTAAAATTATCCCAAAACTTTCCTTGATAGTTGATTTGATTTGAAATTAGATTCCATCTTTGATTTTGTGAGCTATGCCACTCATTTCATATCTTTCCCTTTCAGGTTTAGCTTCTCAACGATGTTTTTTGCACACAGTAAGTGTATTTCGCTAATGTACGCTTTCGCTATTGTCTTTTTCTAAAACGGTTATTGACTGGAGTCAATTTTATGTAGGAGAAAACACGGTGAGCACGCTGGGGCGTCTCGTCTTGATCCTGTGGCTCTTTGTGGTATTGATCATCAATTCAAGCTACACAGCTAGTTTGACATCCATCCTCACCGTGCAACAGCTCTCGTCGAGAGTTCAAGGAATCGACTCGTTGATCTCGAGCTCCGACCCTATCGGTATCCAAGATGGCTCGTTCGCATATAACTACCTTGTCAACGAGCTGAATATAGCTGAATCGAGAATCCGGGTGATGAGGAGCCACGACGACTACGTTCGCTACCTTCAAATAGGTCCGAACAAGGGTGGCGTCGCTGCCATTGTCGACGAGCTTCCTTATGTCGAGCTCTTCCTTGCCAGCACAAAGTGCCAATTCAGCATCGTCGGAAGAGAGTTCACCAAGAGCGGATGGGGATTCGTAAGTACTATTTTCTATCACAGTTTTCTCCTTCAGTTTTCGCCATGTTTTCTATCCACGCTAAGACTAAGCAAAAATACAGAACCAGAAATCCGAATAGTTAATCAATCCGAACCAAATCGAAATATTGGATTCGATTTGGAGTCCAAAATTCGGATTTTTGGATCCATGTCAACTTAACTGAAAATCTGAATACTCACACCTAAACCTCACTTGATGCTTCCGCAGGCGTTCCAACGAGACTCGCCGCTCGCAATCGACCTCTCAACCGCGATCCTGCAGCTCTCTGAGAACGGAGAGCTGCAAAGGATCCACGACAAATGGCTGTCGAAGGACACATGCTCCGTCCAAACAAACCCCATAGACGACAACCGCCTCTCGCTGAAGAGCTTCTGGGGCCTCTTCCTCATATGCGGCATTGCTTGCTTCATTGCCTTGGTCGTCTTCTTCTGCAGAGTCTGCTTGCAGTTCAGCAGATACAGCAGCGAGGTGGTGCAGCAGAACATCGAGGCGGCCGAGCCAGCGCGGCCCAGCAGGCGCATCTTGCCCACGACGAGCTTCAAGAACCTCATCGATTTTGTCGACAAGAAAGAGACGGAGATAAAGGAGCTGTTTAGGAAGAATAGTGGGGATTCGAAGAGGCATCCGAGTCAAGTTGGTGATGGACAGGGCAGTTGATGGTTTGTTTCGGGGCTCGATTCGTCTATTCTATTCTGTCGTGTTTCAGTCTCGTGTTTTATCGTGCTGTGCACGTGCATTCGGGTGTGAAGTGAAATACGAGATTGGAACATGTCTGGTGATAAAGAATCTAGTACTTATACTACAACATAATACCAAAATATGTTAGAGAAGGAAAAAAAATGAAAAAAAAGAAATGTGATATAGAAGAAGTGTATATTATTGTAATTAGTTATATTATTCACTTACTATAGTTTTGGTTAATATTGTTGAGTTTTAGAGTTTTCTTTTCTATAGCTTTAAAATATAGGCATTCCACATTATGTTCCACTAATCGTAAAATATAACCTATTTTAAGAACCTAATAATCTCATATTTTGTTCAGAGTTAACTGCCAAATAATGCAAGAAGTTTAATCAATTTTATAAACCTAGCATTGCAACTGCATTATCACTTTGTAATAAATTGCAATATTCACATTCACATCCTATAATACATTAATACTGCAGGTGATTGGTAGACTTGACGAAGGCATAATATTAAAAAGAAATGTCCATGAATGGGCTAAATTCTAAAACCTAAGACCAAAAACTATTAGTAGAACATTAATTCGCAGTAATGTATAGAACGAGGATATTATTGCTATTGCAACATCTTATATTGAATTCTATACGAACCACACGGAGACGTCACATGAGCATGGAGTGGAAGAGCCGGGAGAGACGGAAAGACGAGCCTCACTCGGAGCAAGGAGAGCCAATATCATCTTCAGTGCTCCCAAACACAATTCTATAAAATAACAATACTAACAAGTAAGAAGCATGGATTATGTTCCCCTAACCATACCACATTATGTTCCACTAATCTCATGTTGGAATCGTATGTCGGGTCAAACGACTTTGACCAATAATATTTCCAACGAGACATTTAATTTTGTGAAATTAAATGATATAGCGTCGATCTACGTTCGGAGTAGATGACAGTGGTATATTCATTTTCTCAAGTCCGATTCCCGGTGAGTGAGAAATAATGAATTAAAGTTGCGCAAAATTGCAAGCTAATTAAATAAGCTAGGAGAGAAGTCATTGAAAGTAACAAGCTTATTAAACAAGTATTAAATAAGTAGAATTATTACATGTAATAATTCTAGTGGACTAAGATGGGTTGTAGAGTCCACACGCGCGCGCCGCCTCGAGCCCGAGCCCGTGCTCGCGTCCTTGGACTTGGATCTTGGCAATTGGTCTTTGGACTGGTCGTGGGGCTCGTTGGTTGGGCTCGACCCAAGGCTGGTTCGTCTACCGGGGCGTATTTCGTGTTGCGGAAAGAGGACTCCTCGACTTAGCTAACTACTGTTCACAGTTTATTTGTTTCGATTTCTCTTGTAATTCAGTTTCAGTCATTTCTTTTGTATTCCTTCTTTTAGGTTGTATTACGCCCAGTTTATCTCTTGTAATCCAGAAACCAACATCTTATACTCGGTCTGCCATTAGAAGTAGGGTTGGGGAAAAATACCGAAATGCCGAAATACCGGCCTTATCGTACCGAAAAAATACAGAAAATACAGAATTTTTGGTATACCGTGATTTTCGGTACGGTATGATACCTTACTGAAATATTTCGGTAAAGTAAAGGTATGAATTTTTATATATCGCGGTATACCGCGGCATACCGAAATTCGGTATATACCGTAATTTAAGGTATATACCGTAAAATATGAATATAATAATATATAAAGTATTTTATATATTTTAAAATTATAAAATTTATTGTGAAATATAATATAATATGAATAAAATATACTAGTGTTTAATACCCCGTATATAATTTAAATTACTATAAAATATAAATAGTATTCTAAAAACTCAAAATATTCAAATTTCATTGATATTGAAAGTAAGGTATACCGCAAAAGTATGGTATACCGAACTTTGGTACGGCATACCGAAAATGAGGTACGATATCGATATGAAAATTCTCCATACTGAAAATAAGGTATACCGAAATTTGGTATACCGAAAATTTTGGTAAGATAAAGGTATGATTTTTTCGCATACTGAATTTACGGTAAGGTGGTTTCGGTAAGGTATACCTTACCTACCCACCCCTAATTAGAAGTACCGGTTTACCATTTTAGTTTGCCCGCCATTGGGAGTCCTGGTTCACTTTTACTATAAATGATAGTAGACCTCACATTGCACTAACTCATTTACTCACGCTTTATTATAACATTAATATATAAAAATATGTCTCATATTCTACTATCTTTTCCACCCACTTTTCTTTACAATTCTTAAAACTTGTACCGAACTCAAATGAAACTCCTAATAACGAATGGACTAATATTTTTGAAGTTTAAACTACAAATTTATTACTCCTACAAGTTTAAAGTTTTGCATTATAGTTTAATAATAATCTATAAAAAAACAAACACTTTTGCTAACCTACTCCTTTTCTTGCCACTTTTCCAATTTAATAAATTCAAAATTGAAAATCCCCACCCTCCCAACCGATCTTAACTACCTCGACTCCAAAGGGCCCACACTAGGATTCCACTTTGTGGGCACCCTTACATTTCACACCCAAACAATATTTAAATTCCTTCATCAACAATCATCCTCACCTAAAAATTCTTCCAAAGAAAAATTCACATCCCACAAAAATTCTTCAAGCTTTCATCCATGGCGATGAACTCGTCGATCAACGACAAAAACATCGAGGAGGAGGAAGAAAGTGGATGGACGCAGTATTTGGAGGACTTCTCTTGCAACAGGGACAGCTTCATAAGTAGCTCTTCTATGGTCTCGGACGCAGCGTGGAATGGCTCTTCAGACACAATTAAACAGTTGAATTTGAAGAAGTTGAATCGAAGAAGGAAAAATACGTATGAATACGATGATGCTTTGGAAGATACGGCTAGCTCTCCTGTTCATAGCCCTAAGGTGATCATCACTTATCCTTCTTTTCTTCTTTTTTTTTGGATTTTTTATTTCCAATATTACAAATATGATTGTATAGGTGTATGGGAGAAAATAATTAATTTATTGATTTTAGAAAATTGTTTTGAGTTTCTTTTTTCAAGAGATAGGTGAATGTTAGTTTGATTTAAGATAGATTTTTATGATGAATAATTAGTTTGTTGGTTTTAGAAAATTGTCAGTTTTATACTATGGTTTATTTATAATCAAAGCAAATTTACTAATTTTATACTATGGTTTATTTATAATCAAAGCAACTTTACTAATTTTAAAATTTTTGCACCTATTTTCTTGAAAAAGAGAGTAATTAATTATGTTAATATTTTGTTGAATAGGTAAGCACGATGATGAAGCAGATGGAGGTCAACCATAGAAAGATGGATGAAGTAGTATTTAATTAATTAATTTACTTATATATATCTAAGTGTTTTTTGCATATGATCGTGCCCTTTTAACTAAATTTATTTAATTTTATGCTTTTAGGGTCAGCAGTCAAATTCAAAGAATTTCTTGAAACCAGAAAGAGAAGAGAGAAATACGAAGAATATTGTTATTGACAATGAAACTAGCGATCAATATATGGAGCTAAGGAAGAGAGGATTATGTTTAGTGCCAATGTCAGCCTTGATTAACTATATTGGTTAATTAGTATAGTTTGTGTATCCATCTTTTCACACACTTTAATGTGAAAATTAGAAACATACTAGTACTATATACTAGTATTATAGTGTGTAATAATAAAATAAATTTGGTTAGATTAACTACTGTACATAATTTTCATCGACGTTTCCTTCGAATATCAAAGAAAGAAATTGCATCTTGTTGGTACGAGTATACATCAAATATATCTCTTTAGCTCTAATTGAATACACAGTTTCATAATTTGTATAATTTTTTAATCTCTTTTTTTTAATATGCTTCGGTTCATTCATGCCCCTGCAGTTTAGAAATAGGAGTCACTCGTTATCCATGCCTTAGAGCATCTCCAGCCATTTACACTAAACTCAAACTTATTTTAGTATAAATGTCACATCAAATATGATTTTACTCCAACCATTTACATTAAATTCAAATTTAAAAGAATATTCTCATATTATGTCTTTTTTACTCACAAAATTTGAAAAACTTTTAAGTTTTGATTTAGTGTAAACCTAAAGATAAATATTTTTTCTCAAAAATAAAAAATGAGATTAGTTATTTAGTACTATTGGAGCTAATTAGTTATCCCATTTTAGGTTTTAATATATCCTTGTAGATGATCTCATGCACCAGATCACTCCCTACTTTTGTTCCGAGCATTACTATCTCTGATTAAAAAATCTACTTTCTTATAAATTGCGAATTGAAATCACAACACCATCTTATAAATTCTTTTTACAATTATGCAAATATTGAAATTTCAGGTTGAGAGAAAATAATGCTCCGTACTTATACTCTTAATCAATTCCTATAACAATTATGGTTCATAAAACAATACTCCGTAGAAATTAATTTATTTAAATTTTGACATTTTCCTTTCTTTGTGTGATCTTTTTAATTTTTTCTTCGATTCTTGTAATTATTTAGGATTAAGAACATTCATTGTTTCATTGGAAGTAGCATTTCTTAGATAATTATTTGGAGTTTTCATTTTATTCCTTTTTTGTTTCTCGCATAATCGAACTAATTAAAAATAAGTAGATTGTAAAAAAAACAAAAAAAACAGACTTACCAAGTAGATTTGACGTATGACGATGGCTATTGGTAGCAATATTAATTTTATTGTTATTAAATAATAATCAGGTGTTTCTTTATTAATTTATTTGTTTAGTGCATTGAACCGAATAACTATTTTTTGGCACAAGTTGTTATTTATGACTGATTGATTAGAATTATGAAGTGTAACGCGATATGTAAGTTTATACTCTATTTAAAATAGATTTAAATATCACATCATTATTAACAGGCCCGGCCTTGGGGGGGTCGAGCAGTGCCCCCGCCCCGGGCCCCCAAAACGTTGGGGCCTCCAAAATCCAAATACATACATGAGTATATATATGCTACTGGGCCAGGTCCAAGCAAGAAACAAGAGCCCACTGTTAAACTATTAGTTTATAGTATTATTATGGGGCCCCTCTTTTAGTTCCGCCCCGGGCCAATAAAAACTCAGGACCGGGCCTGATTATTAACCACTGCTGAAATGAACGAAAAACATTTTTTTTGTAACTGGTAGGTAGTCATTATTTTCTCTGTTCATTGCATTTAAAATGACTTGATATAGAATTTTTGGCCCATGTTGGATTAAAATTTAATTTTTTTTTTCAGACATAATCAGAATTTTATATCGGAAATGTATAGCTGGTTTTTTTGCTAAACCGAATAGTAGTATAAAAGAAAATCAACGAGTTAAAAATACCGAGTAATTTGGTCTGTAGAAAAAAAACTTAGGGGTTATACTTTCAAAATTTAATTTAAAAATATATTTTTAGATAATTAATTACTTTATTAATAGCATAGTGAATTTGCATAAAAACTGGATAAATTTAAAGAGACTAGAAAAATAGCATGGTAAGGACTTAAATCTCTTTGCCACTTGACTTATGTCCGCCAATAACTGCATATCTTATGTAAGCACTACCGATTTCTCTATTTTCTTTATAAATTTAAATAAATAAATTGAATGAATAGAGTTTTGATTTTAACATAATTTATAAATTTAATGATGCTGATAATAATTTTTAAGTTATTAGAATAAAAATAATATATAAAACAAAATAAATAAAGTTAATGTTATTAGAATCAAAACATATTTTTAAGTGTATTTGAACAAACTTTATTGGACTAACTTTTAATTATTTGAAAAGTAATTATAATTGAAAACTAAATAATGAGAATTATCTCATTTTGGGCTAACCTTATGGGATTCGGGTTAATTTCAGGTCATTCATATCGGCTGGTGTGCGGGCTGTTCGATTTAGGACAATTCAGATTAGGATTTTTCAGGTTAAAAATTTTGCAACCTTAATCTTGTAAATTGTGAGATTATTTGGGCAACCCATGAGTTTGAGTTTCGGATTGAATTGACATCTCTATTGCTCATATTGTATGAAGGATATAAAGTAACAAATTAATTCATAAGAAAAGGATATTAGTTTCAGGGATCAATTCTTTGACGATAATTAAGCATTAAACATATAAGTAAGCCTTGCTAAACTATTCTTTTTCATGGATTAATGTTTAGGGGGGTGGGACCGAATTAGGCCGCCAATGAACTTCTATTAACATATAAAATTGATGGGTTCATTTTCAGGATATGCACACTTAACAATAACTTGATATTGATTTTGATGGCGACTATATGATGGGATTATTGACAATCTTTCATGATTTTAGTGGAACATGCATGGCTTGCTTAATTACCTACAAATTCATTCTCTTAGTTACAAATGTATCGTGTCGTGTTCCTTGATCAAATAAACCAATTGTATGTGTACACACATAAATATTTATTTAAATTAAATATTACTAGTACTATATTCTCAATTCAAGTCCAACATACGAATCAAGATTTAGCGAGTTTTTTTTTCCTCAAACACCATTACAGTGGGGGTTAGGCACACCCCCAACCCATCTATATCATACGGGAAAAGAATAAGATATTAAAGTCTCGTGCATAGCCTAAGCCCTAAAATGACTAGGACCACAACAAAGATCAAAGAACAAAATTGTGATGCATCCACATACCGAGCACTAACCATCTATGCTTGGAACCAAAATTATCGGTATGAAGAAAGACCCAAGGCTAGACAGCCCTCGACCCTAGCTAAATATATATGTGAGGGCACAAAAGACCAATCCTTTAAAAGGTTATAATCCACTCAATTATAGAGGAGTTAGATGATCGCCAATTTATCTAAGTAGGACAAGAAAGAAGTTTCAATAGTCTAATTAAATATAGAAATATTCATCCAAATTTTGTAAACTTTATTACCTCATGCAGCATTAGGCTTGCACAAACCAAACCGGACCAGCGGTTAACTGCCGGTTCATAATCCGGACAGGTTCAACGAAATGTGAAACAGAAACCGCCGCTTCAACAATTACACCGGCGGTTCAATTAAAATTAATTTTTATCAAAATTGGTTTTTATATTTAAAAAAATAATTTTTACAAATAAATGAATACAAGAAATTCATGATAGCCCATATATATTTGATGGGCTTGTGAATTCTATGAAACCATTCTGGGTTATTTTTCTTTAATACATTCTTGAATATTTATGTTTCACTTTCGATGTGGGACAAAATATGTTGAAGTATTTTATTTTATAACTATATGTTTAGAGCATTCATTCATCTTTTTCCAATGTGGGATACAAAACTTTCTTTTTCCTTCTACTTTTCTTCATTTTTTGTATAATATATATAAACAAAATTATTATTTGAATATATTCTTGATTGATAAAAATAAACAATTATTGAGAAATATGATTTGTATATGGAAAAATATTTATTTGTATAATAGTTATCGTTAGATTTATACAATTTGTATTATAATTATTCCTTTTATGTTTTATAATAGTATTTATTATTTAACATATACATAGATTTAAACATAAGCAAATCGATATTGATAAAGAACTAATGAATAATAATTCACGTAATATTTGTTGTTAAATTATAATAATAGAAGATAGAGTACAAATATAGACGAAGAACGATGGGAGATCTATCATATAATTATAAATAATGACTTTTATCCCGCATTGAAAGAAAGAGTAACACATACAAAAATGTGTAATTCCAATATGGGATACAAAACTTTCTTTTGCCATCTACTTTTCTTCATTTTTTTGTATAATATATATAAACAAAATTATTATTTGAATATATTATTGATTTATAAAAATAAACAATTACTGAGAAATATGATTTGTATATAGAAAAATAATTATTTGTATAATAGTTATTGTTAGATTTATACAATTTGTATTATAATTATTCTTTTTATGTTTTATAATAGTATTTTTTATATAACATGATCATAAATTTAAACATAAGCAAATCGATAATGGTAGAAAACTAATGAATAATAATTCATGTAATAATAATGAGCTGATCTAACTTTGATTTATCACCAGTCTTAAGTTATTGTGTTATAGTACTATTATATTTAAGATGGAAAAAAGAAATAACTTTCAATTAATTTGGGAAATGTAGCTATATTTTGTATTATTTGTTTATTTAAATGGTTATTTTTATTAACTACCAATAGGCATTAACTCTTTAATTATAGCAATTGGACAATTGTGTGAAGAAAACCCGAAAACACAAATGAGCCAAATATTTGGGCCGAGTTCTGTTTTATGGCCCGAGAATTTTAATCAATAAATTAGCGGTTTATATTTATACGCATTAAGTTTTAGTGACAGCCCACTAAGTGAAAACTCATTTATTGATCGTCAAAAAACATTTTATTAAAGGAAAAAAAAATCCTCAATCACAAATAGTGCAAAAGTCCAAACAGACTAAAATACCCCTTAATGGCTAGAAGGTATTTTGGATATATAAAAGTCCAAAAGGTATAAAAGTCCCTCCAACGATATTATATCAAAGTCTAGAGATGTATGGAGATATTTTTAAAGTTTGAGAATCGCATTTGACACAATTTTGAAATTTAGATACCAAAAATGTTGTTTACTCTTATATTTATTAAACGCAAAATTATATATCTAAAATATTGAAATTTTATCTTATGATAAATTTATTAAATAAACTGAAACATATAATTTAGGATATTAGACGTGTGACTTTACTTAGAGTGCACTCCCAATATTGATTGTGGGTTCTAACGAAAATATTTGATATTCACGTTTTCCCATTTTGCATGACTCAAATATTCTGATCATTTATTTTGAGCAGTCTTTTGTAATAAAAGGAATTCAATTGTTTCTACTTCTTAAACATTTTAATTGTAAATGGAAAAACTTAAAAATAAATTGTAGATAGTGTAGAATGAGAGGAAAGGGGTATATTTCCAAAACTAGAATATAAATTCTCTCTTTATTACTTAGCATATATTCTATTTGGACATTCATAGACGAATAAAGCATACAACAAATTGAAGAACCAAACAAATTCTTAGCCTTGTCTTCACACGACTGATATTCAATATTAATTCACGTCAAAATCACTGGGATTAGTCGTTAATTTGATTCCAATTCCATCTTTGTTTTTGACTAAACACTACTAATTTAGTGTTGATTGTTGATTCTAACGCTCCTTAATTTCATCATCGAAAAACACTGCGAAAACTCCCATTTTTATTCTCTTTTTCTCGTCTTTCCCGTCGCCGGCCGAATACTCCCCACAATAAATTCTATTTCTTCTTCACTTTTCAAAAAATCATTTTATAGCTCTTTGAAGATGAACGATCTTCTTACGGTTGGTGTTTATATTTCTTTGATTATTTGTTGGTTTTTGCCTGCTGATTTTGTATTTTTTTGGTTGATTATAGAGTTCATGAATTGAATGTTTATGCTGATTTTTGGGTGAATTTATCATGGACTATTATTTAGTTTATTCATCATGTTGTCAGTCAGTTAGTAGTCTAAAATTTTGTATAGAAAATATATAGTTTTATTTTTATTTATTTTTATTTTTTAACTAGTGTTTAAGAATAGATGTTTATGCTGTGTAGAAATAATAGTACTTCTATGTTTTGTGTGCTATGTTTAAAAACAAAAATTTTCTTGAAATGTTACAAGAGAAAATCTCTTAATAAATGAGACATAATGTGTTTTTATGGTTCTTGATGCTTGACTAGTCATTTGAGTCTCGGGTGCATTGCAGGACTCGTTCGTTGGAGATGCCAAAGGCAACGCGTCTAGAGAATCCGACATAGAGATGGGCCCTCGGCTTCCTAGGAGTAGCTCTGATGTGGCTCTGGAATCCTTCCATAAGCAGGTGCGCGCCAAAAAGAGGTCATGTGTCCGTTTCCCTGTCTTTGTCCTCGTAAATTCTCATCGTTATCGTTGCTGGCAGATGCAAGAGGTCGAGAAGCAGGTGGACAAGCTCTCCGTTTTGCTACAGAACCTTAAGGTACGAATACGGCCTTCCATTCATAAACAACGCTTACAAGTGAAACGTGTTGTGTTAACTTAAAGACTATTGCAGGTTATGTAGTTTCATCTGTAGACGACACTTGCAAGCGAAATATGTTGTGTGTTTTCTTAAACGACTATTCCTTCTTATGTATTTTGATTCTATGCATTGTCAGGAAGCGAACGAGGAGTCAAAATCGGTTACAAAAGCATCTTCGATGAAAGGTGCAATCCTTCTCCTTTTCATAATGCCTTATAGATTTAGTAATGTAACATATCGTGTATTCGTTCCAGCTATCAGGAAACGGATGGAGAAAGATGTCGATGAAGTGGGAAAGATAGCGCGCGGGATAAAAGTGAAAATCGAGACAATGAACAAAGATGTATAGCTCAGACCATTTTCACACTCTCTTTGGTTGTTTCTTTGCTGTGATCTGATTTATCCGAATGCTTCTCAGAATTTAGCTAATCGGCAGAAGCCTGGCTGGGGAAAGGGAACGGCCGTTGATAGGTCAAGGACAAACATGACAAAGTAAGTAGTACATAAATGTAAACATCTCTAGCTGATTCTTCCTTCCCTACGTTTTGGTAGGCGTAATTTAACAACGCCTCGTTCCCTGCAGCGCCTTGACGATGAAATTTAGAGACCTCATGACCGAGTTTCAGGTCCGTTGATGATGATTCTCTTTTTCGATACATTGAGTTTTTGAGATGTTTTATTTGTTTGAACAGACATTGAGACACAGGATTGAAGAGGAGTATCGCGAGGTTGTTGAGCGACGAGTAGTAACAGGTCAGATTCGTATTTATTTTTCTTTTACGTTTACTCCCTCCGTCCCTTAAAATTGTTTAAGACCGTTAGTTGAAAGTGCGTATTTTAAGGGACGGAGGGAGTATTTCTTTCGTTATTTGTTTCGTTTCATTTTTTTAATTTAATGCGCGCCTTGAATTGTTTCGACCTTCAGTTACTGGAAGTAGGCCGGACGAAGAGGTAAGCCTTCCTTGCAATGCATCACTTGAAATTTGCAACGTGTCGACGATCAATATTCATTTTGGAGCTCGATGACTAACAGACTATCAATACTCTCATTGAAACCGGAAATAGTGAACAGATATTCCAGCAAGCGATGCAACAATCCGGGCGCGGCCAGGTGCTTTTTCATTTTTTCGCGAACTAGTAAAAAATATTTATTCATGCGAAAGAACGAAATTTTTGACATTTTTATATGTCACGTTGTGTAGGTGATGAACACTTTGGAGGAGATTCAAGAGAGGCACGACGCTGTAAAGGAGATCGAGAAGAAGCTTCTCGACCTTCATCAGGTACATCGCGATCTAACTGATGTCGTTGGATCACGTTCCGATATTCTTGACATCCGTTTATCGACCTCACTTTGCAGATTTACCTAGATATGGCCGTGCTAGTCGAAGCTCAAGGAGACATTTTGGACAACATTGAGAGCCAGGTTAATTAGTTTTCCCAAACTTTTAATGATCTTATATGATTCCTATATTCAAAATTGGGGTATAAGAAACAAAGATATGGCGCGTGTTGACAAATGGCAAGGCTCTCGTTCAAGTAACGAACGCAGTCGACCATGTCCAGTCAGGGACGACTGCGCTTCAGAACGCGAGGAAACTGCATAAGGGCTCTAGAAAATGCATGTGCATTGCCATTATAATTCTCTTAGTAATTGGAGTTATTATAGTAGTTATGTTCATAATTTGGTCCAACCATGGAAAAACTACGGGAAAATGGTGCTTCGTTTTTTGCGCCACAGCGCGAAAAACATTGCTGTCAATAAACCTTAGTTAGCGTAAATAAATTGTTTGTTTTTTCTGAGAGGTAGGGGGTTTGCTTTTTGGTGGCTTGCCTTTTTGTTGCTCGCCGTTTTGTGGCTTGAGCGTTTGCATGTTCGTGAGCTTTGAATGCGTTTGAGAAATATATTGATACTAATGTGTAGAAATAAGGTCCATGTAAATCTGTAGCAATCATAAACTAAATTCTAGGATCAGCAAAAATATTGTTTAGTGTGTTAATTAGATTCAGAGAAAAATAATTACATGTACTAACGAGAGATGGAAAAAGTATTATTGAAGTAATAATGATTATAGAATATATTAATCAATGATTTTTTTTTTGTTGGGATAAATTAAAAAAGAAAAGTAAGTTATCTAGTTAACTGATCTTATTTTCTTTGTTTATTTAATTGGTTGGTTGAATTATGGTTATTATAGGTGAAAAACGCAGTGGATCATGTGACCATGGGTACGGATGCTCTGCAAACAGCAAAAGATCTGCAAAAAAAATCAAGAAAATGCATGATGATTGCCATAATTTTAATGTTGGTTATTGCAATAATTATCGTGCTTTCTATTCTCAAACCGTGGAAGAAATAGTAGTACATAAGTTTTTCAAAATTAATTTGCAAGCCATTTTTCATAAATTAGGACATTTGATTTATACGTGTACTTCTCTTGATTTTGAAAATGTACCTTATAATAGTTGGCAAGCCAATTTATGTCATGTTTTTTCATATTCCACAATGCAACGAAGATTTTCGACGAACACGCCAATTTTACTTTGGAATATATATATTTTTTAAAATTAGAAAAACTCAAACTCAATGTATTTAGATTGTGTATCTCAATTGCGAAATGCATTTGATGGAAATATGCATCTTAACGAGTATTCATAAGTTGAAGTTTTCGTCCGATTGAAAATAATTGGGTAGCATACAGATCGTTAATCATGAGATATAATATAATCTTGACATCAGACGGACCAAGATACAAATAGTGTCACGGGCCAAACTTTTGATAAAAATGCAACCGAACAACTAAAAATGCAGGCCGAGTTATAATTGAACCCTCATTTTAACATTCAAATTCAAACAAAGTTTACCTCCCAATTTGATCCTACAAGGACTTTCAAAGACCAGCAACAAAAGAGTAGATACGGAGCTTAATCAACGAGCAATCTCGGTCAAACTAATGGAAACGGGATCGATAGCATGAGGCGTACACACTTTAACAAAAACATGACCTGGGAACACGTTTTTGTTTTAATCAATAACAGCTTGTGCTGATCTTTCTCATGGCACAGAGCAAATTTCGATCATTCCTGCTGCATCAGACGAGAGCATTGGGTTTCACCTCTCGATGAAACAGGGCCAATCAGAATGGCATAAACAATGGTCACACGAAATACAACAGGGGTTAAATCCTAACACTGTTATAAGGTTGGAATTTCCACGGAACGAAGTTATTTCTAAATAATGCTACACAATATAAAAGTACACTGAAGAAATTTTCTGAAGGTTTCGAGGAAGAAAAGAATCAGTTTTGGGTGAAGTTCTGTACTTGTTTGTATCACGGGGTTTGTTGCTTTTATGACAATAAAATGCTGCCCTTCTGAATATCAGCAACTGCAGGTGATCAACGAACAATGTATATAACATAGAATCCGTAGAGAGGATAAAAAAAGCAAATAAATAAATAACAATGAATACCTATTTTGCACATTAGACACATCCAAAGAATTGTTCCAAGGATGGCGCTGTAAAGACATTAGAGGCAGGTCGTTTGAGCTTGACAGATGAGACGTGAAGCTGATATTTTATGAATCTCTGAAAAACGATAGAAGATGATGAATTTCAAGCTATGATATGAAACGATACTCCACAGAAACAAGTGTAAGCATGATGTATGCAGCCTAGAAGAAACAGAAGACAATAGATGCCAAGCTATTATGTGAAACGATATTTTCATGAAAAGAAGTGGAGGAATGATGAAGCATAAAAGCCATCCTACAAAGTTCTATGTATCCATTTCTTCCAATAGAAACATAGCAAATGTGTATTTTGTTGAATTCAGGGCGGGTATTTCCAGAAAGGATGCGATTCTTTTATTATCAGTGGTGATAATACGACGCAAATAATATTTACTCAGAAAAACAGAACTTAGTTTAAGCAATAACAAATACAATTGACAGTATAACAGAGGAACTGCAGTGTCTCAGAAAAATCACAAATAATGTTGAACTCACAATATCTCAGAAAAATGCAACTAAACATTTAATTAGTCAAGATATGTCTTCCCTCTCTCCACAGTTCACATACTAAAAATAGAAACACAACATCCACAGATAGATAACAGAGATTCAACACTCCAACCTTTTGAAAAAAACTGTACAAGATATTGCCTTTCTCCATTTAACTTAGATGAAAAGTAAAAAATTGATTATTAAACTTATCGGAAGAATAAGAACTAGTTTATGGTGAAAATCAAGTAAAAAAATATAAAATGTAAATTCAGATTACTTTAGACCAAAAAAGGTGTTTCTACTTTGTAATGATAGGCTTTACCAAAAAGGAGTATTCTGATTAACGCAAATTTCATGGACTTCTTTCTTCAAGTTTTCATTAGTTTACTAGGATAAATGCTTAATCTTTTGTTGGATAGAACAGAAGGCAACAAAAGTTAAGGAAGAGTTAGAACATACAGCTAACTGGGTAGTAATTTCAGGATTCGAGTCTATGTGCCAATCTGGTTCCAACTGTCTGACAAAAGATGTCCGTCCATTCTCCGTGCCGCAGAAAAGAACCTGCAAGCTCAGTTCTGTAAGAGCTACGCACAAGCTTACAAACTTACCTTGTGGACAAGAATAAGAAAGTTTCTAAGAACAATGTAATGCCACATAAAATGCACATTAATTTTTCTTAACTACATAACCACACAACAAATTTTCAACTGACACCTTCCAATGGTTATTCTTCCAACAAACAATCACCTAAATCAAGTGGTACTCCAGATAATAGCCCAGATTATCAGATACTCCCTCCGTCCACGAAAAATAGTCTCATTTGTTGACGCCTTGACAGATGCACAATTGGTAAAGCAGGGGAGAGAGAGAGAGAAGTGGTGGAAAGTTCCCACAAAAAGAAATGAGACTGATTTTGGTGTACGAACCAAAATGGAAAAAATGAGACTATTTTTCATGGACGGAGGGTGTATATAAGAAGAAAAATAATTGAAGGCCCACAAGTACCTTATCTTTGACTAAACCACCTGATGTAAAAACGCCAGCATCTTTCAGGGCCTCAAGGACTTTCTTCTGCAATCACAAAAAACTAACTGTTGATCTTGGAGTAAATTGCACTATATAGCAAACATAAAACAAAAAATATGCCACATAATGAGAAATGAACAACACACACCAAACTTTTTAAGTCATGATGATTTGTTCCCCATTTATATGGGATTCAAGAGATACTATTCTTGTAATTAAGATGGTTGACTGCACCAAGAAAAGCACCTAACATATCTCAATAAAAGATTGTTGAAAAAGAAAAGTACGGAGTTCTGTTTTGTTGTTATTTTTCTTTTTTTGAAAGTTGGAATAAATAAAAATTATTGAAAGACCTAGAACAAGAAGTATAATTACTTGTTCATGTCATCGGCATTTTGAAGCCATAATAAGTAAACCAAATAAATAAGCAATTTGAGGACAAGATTATAGATGAAAGATAATTTCAAGATCCGAACAGATAGGCAACAATATATAATCTAGCAAGTAGAGGCATAACATCACACAACGTAAATACAGATCATTCATACAAAAAATTTGTGAAACTAGTCCAAATAACAAAGCTACTATACAATCTATAAGGCATAAATGTGGTTAAACCAAATCCAAGTGATCAATAAGAGAAACAAGATAATATTTCTTAATAAGTAAACCCCAGAAATAAATGTTTCTGTAAGAGTACATCCTAATGCCTTGTAAGACCAAAAAGCATAAGCTGGGGACTAAAAAGTACTAGGATTTGTGTAACACCATAATACACAGGAAGAGAGAGATGTATTGACATGATTCTTGCAAGATGTTGAAGTTCTTCAGTTATCACAGATAATAAAATCAACATTCAACTGGAAAAAAGGACTTCCACCATATGAAAATAAATGAATGGTAAACAATAAGAAGAGGATGTTTTACTTCACTCTCATCATCAAGCACCCTTTCCATCAGATAAAGGTCACAAAATTTTGTGATCTCAAGCAGCACCTCCAGCACAGATGATCTTACAGTTGCTTGCTTCTGGGAAAGAAATTCATTAACCACACGAATCAGTAATTTTGCAATGATAATTTTGATATGCTATACAGTTGAAGATGAATGTAACAACCTGTAGTTCCTCGGGAGTGTTCTCCTCGAGAATAACTCCAAGCAACCTACATGTTACCTGCACAATTTAAGTAATAGAAAAAAAAAGGTGAATTTAATTTACATGGAGGTAAGTATTTCACAAATCCCAAACCACAATATTGCTGTCACTGACATGAATCACCCATTTAACACATTTTTTTCCATTGCCCCAAACATTGTTCAATTCAGACTCTCAGACGAACACAAACATAGAGACAATCAAACTTGATTGATAATTGATAGAATGCCTGTCCTGAGCATACCAAAAATGTACCAGTGTTGTTAGGAGTGTGGGGCACACCGGGGTTAGGTAACATCCGGGGCGTGGGGCAATGGGGCACATGTCCCATGAATAAGGGAGCACTAATGCAATTCATAGAAGAAAGAGAAGTTTGCGTTAGTGGTTCGAAATCGTATGTATGTACGGTGTAGAGGTACAAATGAGTATAGCAAATATTAGTGAGGGTGTAGAGTATGAATGAATACGATGATCTGACACATTAATAGCGAAATGTGAAAATGGAGTAAAGCACACATTAATAACGCCGATGTTTTCAACCAGTTAGAGACTGAACGAGAGACATTCTGAGGATCAACTATAAAGGAGGGTGAAGAGATATAAATGAGTATAGGTCCCCATGGTTTGGTACATTAAACACGGGGAGAGAGAGAGAGAGAGATTGGGAGGATCAAATACAAAGGAGGGGTAGAGGTATAAATGTGTGCACTTTGATCTGTCACAACGCCGTAGCCTTACCCCAGCCCTGTCCCCTGCATCTCGCTCGCCCCAGCCACCATAGGGCGATTCCAACCTCACCTCGTGAGCCATGAATGTAACACATTTTACAGCAATGAATGTAACAACAGTTCAGCCATGAAGCATGAGTCACAAACACCACAGTTCAGTTAACTCTATTGTAAAGTATCATCTGATTAGGGATGATAACGAAATCTTAGGCAGCATTTCTTTGGCTGCACGGTCATCTCAAAGTTTTCTGATAAAATTCTCCAAGTAACTTAACTTAATTCATCCAGTCAGTCTAGAAAAGTCTCTTGATGGCTCAGAGTTATCAAATTGATCATGTGTGGCCCAAAATCAAATATTTTGAACTTTTACAATAGCAGCACGCTAGTAGATATCATCTGATACGCATCACTCATGAAGAAGCCATGAAGGAAAAGACAAAGATTGAATAAAAAGATTGAAGATCGGGCAGGAAAAGGGTGTTGACAGATGTTATTGATGTTGGATTAGTGGGACAGTGAGTGGGCGGTGGTTACCAGAAGATGGGAGGAGTGGAGCTGTTGGTGCAAGTTATTGCCATTATGTTTATGTTACTTCTTTTCTAGTAGGATGGTAAATAGTTGTCCTAAAGGTTTGAAGGGACTATGCTTTGGATTATTGTGTTTGTTAGTAGCTTGTAGGCCTGCAAGTGTAGCTGAGGCTTTCTGTGAAGGAAAAGAGGGCCTTCATTTGAAGGAGAATCTATCAACATTTCTATTACTTTTTCTTAGCAACACTGTGTCGTCAACAACTTCATCTCCATTGCTTCATTCTTTAACATCATCCCAAATTAATGGCTCATAACATGGGAACAAGACACCATATCAAAGTACTCCGATTACATTTTAAGGAAGCATAAATATACTATTAGGCAAAGAAAATGCTCAAACAAAAGAATAAAGAGACTCCAATGTCTGAAAGCTGAGTAATCACACAACATAACAAGCGCACAGAATAGAAAACGGACATTTAAGTATAGATTGGATCCACTACCAATGAAAAGTATTGTTCGAAACATTACCTTCCTTCCTTCACTCAATCTTTGCCTAACAATTTGTCCAAGGGTTGGCTGCAGTAGGATGAAAAATGTCACTTTTTTTCTTTACCAAGTTACCAACAACTGAAAAGGGCGAAGAAAAAACCTACTTTAACAGGCTGAAAGAACTCATCGATAGCATTCTGAGTTCTCGAATCCTCTGCAGGATTGATAACCCCCGCAGACGAAACATTTACTGTCTCGGCACTACGAACACCAGAACTACTCGCTGACGGAGCTTGCCGTTTTGATTGCCTTCTTTGAGGTTCACTAGGTGCTCTCAATAATCTCCAAGTGAACACTAGAGCAAACGCTAGCCCTGCTATGGCCCCAACTGATCTAGAATCCTGCAACGTAACATTCTCATCTTTTGTCAGCCAAAACGATTCCAAATCAACAACTCAGCTCGCAGTTTTTGACATAATCAATAAAAACACTCTTCCAGCTATCAAATTTAGTCCTTTTTATACGTTTAACAACAATTAACTAATCCCCACTTCAAAGTTTACACCAGCATCCAATATTGGAAATTAGCCCCCAAAAATAGATGGCTAGAATCAAAATTATAACACATGAAAATTCGATTGATGCTCGATAATTCGCAAAAAGGTAAGGGAATAAAAGCAAAAATTAGACGAAAATTGGATGAGAGAGAATCGAAACGAACCAGGTTGCGGGGAAACTTGAGAGAGAGGAAAGCTCCAACACGTTTGATCAACTGCAGAAGATCGTCCTGGGCATTATCAGCCATTGCGATTTGAGAGAGATTTGTGTTGTGCCTATACCAATTGATCAGAAACCGATTGAGTCGCGCTAAAATTGAAGTTGCATTTGAAGCTCAAGGATTTATTGCACAGTGACGAAAGTTAGCTAGCAGATCGAGGGAGATACACTGAGGATTTTTTTTATGAGAAAAAACAAATATATGGATATGCAATAGGATTTTAATGTAATATACTTTTTACAATTTAGTTATGTATTTTAGGATTTTTTATTATATAATTTGTAAAATTAAATAATGTAAATGATTTTAAATGGAGTATGTAATTATTTAAATAAATTTTGTATTTTTAGTTAAACTATATACTAGTATTCAATTTTATTAGAATATTTAATAAATGCTAAAATTTGGAAATGAATAAAAAATAAGAGATGAGATCTATCTCATTTAAAGTTACATGTTTTTTTGGCGTCTCACTTAAAGTAATATATTTTTTAAACGAAAACTCCAATCTCTGATTTATTTTTATTTAATTTTATTTTTAGTCCAATTAACACACAAAATAACATTATATAAAATTTTCTGGCAAAAAAAAATACTCTACTTTGAATGAGTTGGAGGAATTAGTTTATTAAGAAATTGATTAGGATATGGAGTAAAAAATTTAAAAAACAATTGATTTAATTATTGCGAAGATTAGTACGTTGGTTGAGAATTTTCATTACTTTTGGTCAAGATTTCAAATTCTAGAGTGATTTTTGGACATTGTTGTAAAAAAAATTCTTGAGCTTGTTAATTCGTTTCCGAACTTTAAAATAATTGTCTAGAATCAAAAGGCTTTTCTTTGGTAGAATTTGATAATATTTTGCGTAACATATTAAAATTATACTAAAGGTCAAAAGTAGTCATAAACATATGACAATTTTTTTAAACGACACTGTCATTCGCGCCCATGCCGGCTTTTTGCCAACAAATGGGCCACCATCGCCCGCCTCCTCTCCGGCCGCACCGACAACGCCATAAAAAACCACTAGAATTCCACCCTCAAGCGCAAGTGCTCCTCTTTCACCGAAGACGATGACTCCTCCCTTAAAGAGACCCATCAGTGTCGGCTCCGCCTCTGCCACCTATTTGCCATGCCCAGTCCCTCCGCCTCTGATTCTACCCACATTAGCTCTCTGCCCACCAATTTTAGCCTTTCGGTCCTCGGATTCGATTCCGTTAATCACAACACTAACTCACCAACTCATTCTCTCAAATTCAACCTAATTCTGTACAATTTCCGCTGCCGCCTATTACACTAATGCAACGGAAAGCAAGCAGGAGTCAATTCTATGCCCTTCAGCAGGGAATCGATGGGAATGATGCAGGAGATGATTCGGGCGGAGGTGAGCAATTACATGGTTGGATTGGAGGAGCAGTTGCGGCGAATTGAACACCATGAGAAGAGAAATAACATAAATTGATACTAACTTGTGAGCAGCGGCGGCGGAGGAGGGTGGTGGAGTGGAAGGGGAAGAAGACGGTGTTGGCTGTTGAGAGTATGAGAGGAGAGACGAGACGGTTGAGAGAGAGAGTGTGTGTGTGTGTGAATTTGTCTTTAAGAAAAATATTAAATATTTTAATTAAACCTCTAATTTAGTCAAAATAGTTTAAAAAATAGTTGACCGTTAATTTTAAACGGTGCCGTCCAAAAAGGACTAAATCCGGCCAATTTTCAAATGTGAGGAACGAAATAATTCAAAAGATAATGTTATGAACCAAAATCATAAAATTGTCATATGTTTAGAACCACTTTTGGCCTTTAGTCTTAAAATTATAGAAATGTCAAACAAATCGACTTTGTTGTCAAAATTGGCATTTAACTTTTACACTCATTTGATTTTATTCTATACTGGTTTATGAATACGAGTAATATGACCACTTTAGCCAACTCTATCTCAAGACCCATCCAACGGGCTTTAGGTTAGTCTTCTCGAATTTTCCCGAACCCGAAGCTTGGGCCCATGCCATCGCCCTCTATTGTGGCGACGTCTCTATCAAAGACTGTGTCACATACATGAACGAGGTCGGGGCATCAATAACAACTAGGTAGTTGTCATCTGGTAATACAAGTGCTACCTTAAATAAGTACTCATACATCTATTTCTTCGTTAAAATCGATGAGCAGAACAAATTTTACATTAGGAAATTGGAATTTGAGTTTTCTCAGCCAGTTAGCCAAAGAGGCTTTGGATTCGAAGAAGATGTTTGCTAGTGAGGAAGTAGAGTTTGATGAAGGGAAGAGAATCACCCAAAAATTGTATAGTTCATATTGCGGGTATAAACTAGATAAGACCTTCATCATATTATTTATGCAATAATAGCAAAAGCACAATTATTTACAAGCGAGAATATTGATAAAACGAAGCGACCAACTAATCGAAATGATGTCTACTTATTGTCAAAAAGTAGAATGAATAGGTGCTTCATGCTTAATAATTTTGAAACATTGAAATACTTTATTAAAATAGTTTGGCTATAACCTACACCCCAAGATATAGAAAATGGGACCTCATCCTCATTTGATATTTTAGTAATGAAGCAATCAAAATACAATTTATAAATGAATCAACAATTTTGCATATGTCGTTAGTTTAGATGCAACTGATTATTATTCATCCTCTAAGAAATTGACTGTTTTACCATTTCTTTCCTTAATTTACAAATGTCGCAAAAATCTAACACTTGCATATCACAAAATTGTTTACTAATAAATTTTAAAATTTATTTCTAAAACAACTAACTTTTCGGTTATATTAAAGCATCAAACTACCAAAGTTGGACAGTGATGGTGAAAAATAAATTATCAAGGCTTATTTTGGTAGTAAAATATATTGAGATATCTAAATATACATGAACACAAATATCCATCAGAAAATAATACTAATACTAGTATTCAAATTCAATAATAAGAAATAGCTGCATAAACAAAATTTATTTGTGGTTTAGTCTTTTAGTAGAAAAAAAAAATCATCAATCCTATCAAAATTCTGGAAAAAAATGAGAAAAATCCCAATTCTACTGTACAATATCAATTCATCGAAGATCTACGGGAGAACAAACAAAATTCTCAAAAAAAATAAGCAGATGTCGAATTAATAAGCAATAAACGAATCAAAAAGAGCAGAATTATGAATTATTCACTGGACCTGGCGCCGCCGGTACAGGATTAGGCGGAGTAAATGTCGGCGGCGGAGCCACCGAGACGACTGCTGGAGGCGGCGGGTAAGCCGTCGGAGAAGGCGGAGACAAATCTGGAATACTAGGAGTTGAATTATCACTCGGCGGCGGCGGCGGCGAATCCGGAACACTCGAGCCTGAGCTCTCACTCGGCGGCGGCGGCGGATTGAAGCTGCCGGGAGGATTAGGAGTAGCAGGCGGATTTAGGCTTGGATTGGAATCGGGAGAGGGGATGACGATCGGAGCGGTCTCCGTGCACGAATCTGAGCTGCAATCGCTCGATTTTTTGCGAATTCCGTGATGCCGAAGCAGCGTGAACCCTAGGACGATGCCGGTGACGACGAGAATCGCGACGATGAAGACGAAGATCTTCGTGGCTTTGCCGACGAAGCACATTTTAATCGAATTTTTGGTTGGAGTTTGGATTGGTGAATTGAATTTTTGCTGAAATTATGCAGGAAAGGCAATTGAGGATTTGTGGGGGCAATGATGAGTTGGTGTGCGAGTGTCCTTTTTGTATTTATGTGTAGAGGAAAGAAATGGTGGTTTTGCAATTGTATGTATGTATATTTTTCTTTTCTTCCTGGGTTTGGGCATTGGTGGAGTGAAGGAGACGATTGGGGAAGCTATCACGTGAAGGCCATTGAAGGAGAATACATTGTGATTTTTGGATATTTCTACATTTATTAATAATTCCTGTTTGAGGTAATGCTGAAACGTTTCATTTAAATTAGTGAGAGGATATAATTATAAATTGAATCCTATGTTTTGTGGGATGGGCATTTTCAATAGATTATAGAGTATGGTTTCTTGTCTTTTTTAATTGAACTGAGAAAATACTTATAATTTAGCTGGCATGAATACATGTGAAAATAATGAGGTTGATTTGTTAGGAAGGTCAGTTTTATTTGAGATAGGAATATACTAGTATGATGTTATGTGATGTGCACTGAGAGCGTGAAAATGCAGCACTTTATTGAGGATTATTTCCCCGATGAGGCACAACGAGTGTAAATGTATTTAAATGACGGTTTCATGTGAGCATCAATAGTCTTGGATACGGGGACATTTGATGTCGTAGGAATGCACGACAGTGGTACGTCAGCTAATGTACAATGACACTCTAGATCAATTCGACAGTTGCTACACATCGCTGACACAACGGACCAATAACGTATCCAGGATTAGATCATGGCGCGGTAAAAAAATAATAAAATATATTTAAATAATTATTCTTAACAAAAATAAATTATGGTGTAGGGAAAATTGCCACAAAAATATAAGTGTTGATCAAATATTGACCAATCTTGTAATTTTAAATAATAATCATATCATAATTTTTATTAACTTGTACTAGTAGTTAATAGAACAATGGATGGAAAGGGGACTTTTAAATTTTAAGTACAAAAATAAGATGCTCAAATGGGCCAACATAGGCCCAATTTCAGAAAATTAACATAAGAATAGTAGTTTTTCTGGAAGAAAAAAAAAATGACGTCGCCGCTGAAGTTGGATTGAAAATGGGCCACGAGTGCGAACGGTGTGGGGTCAGCGGCCCAGTGACTTGGCCCTTAGTGGTTTCGTCGGTATTTGGCGATGTACATTAGTTTAGAAATAATAATTTTACATTAGTTTAGAAATAATAATTTCTTATACCTCGTCTTTCAGTAACCAACAACAAAGATTTATTTCACTAGGTTCCTTTTAATGTTATACCACATTGGAGTTATTCGTCATCCTAAGGTTAGGAGATTTTTTTTTTAGGAGATTTTAAGTTTGACACTACAACCTTTAATGATAGGTACCCATTTCCGATTATGGTTGTGAATATTGATTTATTTATACAAGAACCAGATAAGAGAGACCTTTAGTGATGATGTAATCACCATTTATTCTACAATGCATAATATATGAACTCTTTTGTGCAATTAAAATATAATAATAAATTTAATGTGATAAAAATAATTCTTCTCAGTATGTAAGGGGCTCTGGTTTCGGATTAAAGCGGGTTTGCGTTCTTTGGATGGAGATGAGAAGGAAAAGCATGGTGACGGCATTAATGGAAGCGATGGAGATTCGACTGAACGTGTTTCTCCGTTATGGATTAACTAAAATTGGAGGTCAATATACATCGTCATTTTACATAGACTTTATGTCATTGTTCTGGAAAATTTTATTAACTTATCTTTTCCCAATTGAAAAAAAAACTAATTTTATCTTTACTTTTTAGCAAGTCAAAAGTAAATCTATAAGATAATAAGATAACAAGATTAGTTTAAGGCAAAAAGAGGGTATCTATTAAGTTTTTTCATATTTCAGTCAGTTATGCTATATTGTTATTTTATTATTTACTCCATCCGTCCCTCAAATATTGTCACAGTTTGACCGAGCATGAGCTTTAAGAAATATAATGGAAAGTGGGTTGAAAAAGTTGGTAGGATGTGGGTCATACTTTTAAAGTATTAGTTTTATAATAAAATATGAGTGAGAATAAGTTAGTGGATTGTGTGGTCAATTACCAAAAATGGTATAAAGTGAAATGTGACAAATTTTGTGGGACGGACGGAAATGGAAAAATGTGACAAAATTTTATGGACGGATGGGGTAATATTTTGATGTTGTATGTTCTATTATTCTTATATGTCCACATTTGATCTTAGATGGATATATGTTTATGTCACATTTCAAACTCTTATGACGTATTGCGTCTCGTTTTGTCGTATTTGCGTACGGATAAAGTAAAATACAAAGTCCATATTTTGACGCCGATACTTTTGACTCATTTTAAATTTTCTTTATCATAATATTATTTTATTGTATCTTTCTTATATCATCTGTTGTATTGTTAAGTGCACGTGAGATTGCGACATCACATTAGATCTTATATATTAATGATATGTTTTGTCGTATTGTTATATTTTTGCATGTTTCTAATATCTTCTGTTATATTAAATACACGCGAGATTGTGTCATCACATTAGATCTAACGTATAAGTGATATGTTTTTGTCGCATTTTGCACTTTATGTCGCATTGTCATGATTTAGATTACCACATTGCATTAGATTTTAAAAGTAGTATAATAATCTTGATAATGTAAAATACAAAAGCCATAATTTCACACCGATACTTTCGATTTATTTAAATTTTCTTTGTCGTATTGTTATACTAATGTGTCTTTCTGATATCTTTTGTTGTATTGTTAAGTGCACTTAAGAGTGCGACATCGCATTAGATCTTACATATAAATGATATGTTTTGTCATTATTATATTTTTGTATATTTCTAATATCTTATGTTATATTGTTAAGTACATGTGAGATTATGTCATCACATTAGATGTTACATATAAATGTAATGTTTTTGTCGCATTTTGCATGCTTTATGTCACTTTGTCACGCTTTAGATTACCATATTGCATTAGATCTTAAATGTAATATAACAATCTTCTGATAAAGTAAAATACAAGAATCATTCGTAGAAGCTAATACTTTGTCGCATTGTTATGATTTGTACATATATGATCTCTCTTGTGTAGTATTGTTAAATACACGTGAGATTACCACATCACATTAGATCTTGCATATAATTGCTATGTTTTTGTCGCATTTCAATGTCGTATGTAGTACTATTGTGTTTTTATTCGGATTTCGTCCTATTGTCAGACACGTGCGTGTGAGATTTACCATATCGCATTAAATTTTATACTCATGCGTCTAATCTAAATACAAAGGTTGTATTATTCAAATGCTTATTTATTAATAATGTTTTTGTACGCTTGAATAATGCTTTTACTAGTAATGCACAAATATACCTTAATTATTAAAATTCAATAATTACAAAATAACATATTTATATCCCTTGAAAGATCGAAAACAATATTTACGAAATTCACATGAAATAAAGCCGTTGGAGCATTCACCCCTCTCACATTTAGATTTTATGTTTAAAACCAACTGCTATTCAAATCTAGTTTTGGTTTTTCAATATTGTATATTTAATTACAATCAATTAGAAATTATATTTTTCCTCAAAAAGGATTATTGAAAAACTAGTTAAGCAACCAAATCTCAAATACACAACCAAAGCAGATTCCCTCAAATACACCTGTAGAGCGCATTTATGCTATGGCTTAGCTCAACATTTATTTCATTTAATTTGGTCATACATACTTTATAGGCTAATTTCGTTGAGTGATGCTAAATGGCCATGCCCATATTATAGCTGGCAATATTTAGCTTTTTAATAGAAAACTGGATCATACTAATGAAATTTAATGCACCGATTTAGGACTATTCTATCCTTTACTTATACCCAAGAATGTTTTTTTAGCTAAGTAGAAGATATTTACGTTGTTATATTTGCTCATTTTTTTCTTTTCAGAATTTTTTAACAACATTAAGTAAATATACTATAATATGATTCACTATAAATAAAGAGGTGGACAGCGAATAATTAAATGGTAATGTATATCCAACTAAAAATAAAATCACAACTTTTGATTAAATGTAAATATTTTACTCACTTTTTATTAACTTTTTAATGCAGCTAGCCATAAATTTTTTAAAAATTATAAACAACGGTATCTTAGAATGTGATATTGTATGATAATTTAAAAATGAACAATCTTTGTTAATAGTGAGGTGTGAAATAATATGGTACTATAGAAATCAATGTTTAAGAAATACTAGTAAGTCAATAATATGATTAGTACAGTGCAAATTTACAATTCATCGTCAGTTAAAGACACCTTAGATTCAATTGAATTTACATTTCCTTATTGAGCCCTATTTAAATAAATTTGAACTTTGATTAACTGAATCAAGTCCCCAATGGATAATGTGAAAAATAATTGTACTACGTTAATAATACGAACTACTGTAAAAATTATATAAAATAATATAAATTAAACTAAATAAAAAAAAGATTGCGTATAATATAATAAAATAAATTAGTAACTGAATACCAAATGATACAAAAAGAAACATAAAAATCAAATACTATAAGAATTGAAAAGGGAACTATAATTAAGTAGAAAGGGTAACAATGTCAATTTATTTGAGCATTAATAAGACAATTAAATTATTATTCATAACTTCAATACTTACTAAAATACCATTTCTGGCCCTCCATAATGTGGCTGCATAGATTTACCCTTTTATTTGCATAAAATGCTACGAAAATCACATTGTTCTTCACATTTCGTTCTCTTCCTCATCCTCCTTTTCTAGGTCTTCCCCATCTCCTTCTCCTTTTTCCTCAGCGACTCTCCTACCATGGGACGAAAGAAGCTCACCATGAGGCGGATCGAAAACCCCACCTCCCGACAACTCACTTACACAAAGCGCAAGGAGGGCATCATCAAGAAGGCCGGCGAGCTTGCAGTGCTGTGTGACACTGATGTCGCCCTCATCATGTTTGCACCCTCCGGCCGCCTTGCTAGCTTTGCTAGCAACGGAAGGTTTTCATCTTTATTTATATATTTTTTATTTAATTATTTTTTATGTTAATTGCAAGAAAAAAAATGCTAAAAATGGAGGTTAGGTTGATGGTATTAGTAGGATCACGTATCTAGCCAACGAGGTAAAATTAATGCTATTTGAAACAAAATTTAGTAAGAAGATTTAGGGTAACGAGAATAACTTTCAAATCTGAATAGTTTTAAAAGTGAGAAAAGATTTACAATTTTAATAGATCTATGTATAATTTGTACATGGTGTTACAATAGAACTATTTTTTTTTTATTTTATTTTTTGAATTTTTTTTCCTTGCAGAATTGAGGATATACTACTTCGATTTGTTGACAGGCCAGATGAGCTTAGAGGAGGGTAAGTTGTTGTTAGGTTTTCCATTTATTAAATTTTTTTTTCATAAAATACATTTCATTTCTTTAATTTTTTTAAAAAGATTCCTTGCAATTTTTGTTTCCATTGCAGGCCTATCAATCATGAAGAGGTACATTCAGACTTCCCACGCTTTCAAAAATTGTAGTATTTCAATTGAAGAATTCATCTGTTTTTATTATTAGTATTGACAAATCAATTTTATTTTGTAGTTTTTGTCTCAAAAATTGAAACAATTGAAGTATGAAGGTGAAATGCTGGAGAAGATAGCAGTGTAAGGACTTTGCCTTCACTTTAATTCGTTTAAAAGTAAATATTATTCTTACAAAAATTATTGTTATTTTTAATGATATTCTTTCGTTTCTTGACATGGATCTTTATTCACCTGCTAATTTGCTGGTCAAACAAGTTCAGTATTGAGGTAATTAACACTAACTATTTGCATATACTTTAATTCAATTTAAATCGAAATTTAATTGTTTATTATTTTATGTGTGTCTGTGGTCTTCTTTTGAGTATTTAAACGAACTCTTCAATCTTCATGGAATATCTCAAAAATATTCAATCAGTAAATTTCATTTAATTATAAAATGTCCTACAATTCTTTTTTTAAATGTTATTGGTGATTGTACAAACATATTATTGATTTTAACTATATTAATTTGAATTGGCTAATTACAGGAACTTGAAGAGAAACTGGACAAACTCACCAGGAAACAACGTGAGTCTCAAGAAAAAATGAGGTAGAAAATTTTTATTTTACTAATATAGATATTCTCTTTACTTTTCTTCTTCTTCATAATTAATTAATTAATTTTAATTGTTTAATTATGTGCAGATATTACGAGCCTAACGTTGAAAAAATCAATTCAGCTCTTGAAGCAGGAGTTTACCAGCAGTTTCTTACAACTGCTATTCAGCGTATCCAGACATCCAAGGTAAGTTTTTTCAATTATAATATCGATTTATACCGATTTCTGAAATCAGCCAACAGAAATTTTCATTAAATTTTTCATTGATTACTAATTTCCAATGGAATGGATATGAATAACAGAATAAGGATAGGATCAATTTTAAGTAAGAGGAAAAGAGAAATAATTATCATATTTATTTTTTCTTTATAAAAACTCATTCTTGAACAAGAAAGAAATTTAAGACGGTATTATATCTTATTCATTTTAAAAAAAAAATATGGCAGTTATTTTACTTTACCTCTTTTTATTTACCTTATTTTCTTGAAATTCATTACTACATTTAAAAAAAATACACTTATTGTTATTAAAAAGATAAATAAGAAATAAGTCTTCTCAGTTTATATATTTTCCTTTTGCTCTAAGTGCTAAATAAACTTGAGTGAGCTAAGATAGGTTGTGTGTTGCTTTTGTATACATGGTGTTAATTGAACTGAATTGAAGGATGTTTTAGTAAAAATTTATAACAAACAATGTGATGTGATTTTAAAGCTACTTCATAATTGCATGTGCTATATTTTTTTCAAAATTTTAATTTCGATAATTTACTTTGCATTGATCTTGTTTGTAGGCCAAACTGCTAGGCAATCAACTTGGTCACGAAAGGACTGAAAATGTTGAGGTAACACAATATTTTATATACTCTTTTATTATAACATGTGTATGTTGCTTATTTATTAATACTACCTCGTATCAATTTTTTCGACTAATTGAGGCTGACAAGAATTAGGGTTTGTAACCAGATCTTTTAATCGAAAATTCTAATTTTCATGATTTTCGAATCAAATATCTGACAAAAAATTTAATTCGCATGTGCTTTATATATTAGCTTAGATATGTGCACGTTTGTAATTTTTGTATTGAAGATAACCTTGCTTTTTTTATGTACAGAAAGTGCAATAAACATGAGTATTTGTTGCAAATACACCTTAAATTTTCAATTTATCTATACATAGTTACCTAAGGTTCCAATTGGTACACGGAATAGAGGGTGTGGAATTAGAATTGGAGCCTTCAATTCCAAATTCAGTGTTTGGTATCATAAAAAATTCTTAGATATGGAATTGAATCACAATTCTAAATCCTCCAATTCCATAATTTGAATTTCATATCAAAAGTAGTGGAATTCCAAATATTTGTTAAATTACACACACACTGCACATATTCTTACACACACTGCACATATTCATACTCAATGCACACATTCTTACACACACGCACACACACTGCACACATTCACACACACACACACACTGCACACACACACACTGCACACACTCACACTCCTACACGCATTACATGTAGTATGTATATTGTGAGTGGTGTAGTTTGTGTATATAGTGCGTTATGTTTGTGTATGTGTACGTAGTATGTTTTTAGTGACTGTGTGTAGTGTGTATGTGCGCGGACGCACATAATGTGTTTTTAGAGAGTGTATATGTATTTAATGATTGTGCTCGCGCGCAAATTTTTCAAGTTCAGTTTCTATAGTATATGAACAAAATATATATTTTTTCAGGTGCAGGCAGCAACGATGCAAATGGATGATGCAGTTTCATTAACTGGCCACTCTGCTGAGGGAAACCATGCCCGGTAACTTTTATTTATTTTAAAATATAATCTATTTGAATAATACTTATTAAATTATCAAATTAAAATTGATTTTCTAAATATTTTTTTTTCAGGATGAGGTCAAATATGGATGAAAATCAGAGTGGATCAAGCTCAGCTGCAGGGCCTCATCTTAGCCTAGGCTTCATTGAATCACAGAAGATGTGGAATAAGACATGGAATATATGAAGCATTGAGGTTTGGATGCTGCTGATTTTAAATAAAAATTTAATAAAACATATACTGTGAAACAGTGATTTATTTTTGTTGAACTATGCCATTGCAAATACTATTAAAACTCAATAATTAATGTCGTGCATAAATACTCGTAAAGATGAATTTTTACTCATCAATTTTTATTATTCAGAATATTTCCCATAGTGAATTTGAGTTTTGAAATTAACTTATCCATTATTGTATTATTAATACAAATCTAGTATATACGCGTGTACATGTGTATTATAACTTTGTAGATTATATATATTTATTTATTTTATATGATTAATCTTTTTATTAGGAATGTTCATAATTAGTCTCTAAAAATGAGGTTGCACGTTCTAGGTATTTGAAATTGAAAAAATCACATTTCAAATATCTAAACAACAAAAAGTCATAGAAATACTCGAGCTACAATTTTGCTCATGAACTTATGAACTATAAAAGTCCAGATTTATCATTTTTATCAGTCCCCATTAAAAGTTATTTTCAATTTTTATCATAAGTAGTAAGATAATTAAGAGATTAATATGAAAGAAAGGAAAGTGTCGCACACGAGTAAAGCCTATAATACTCAACACTCAATACTCAAATGTATGCAATGAGTATAAAAAGTGAAGAATATTGATAGTATATAATGATTTTCATTTTTCAAGGATCCAACTCAATGATATTTGGGTAATTTATCTTTAGAAGTTTGAACTTTTGCTAAAAATTTTAGTTCCGCATATCAAATTCAACATCAATCTACAAATTACCAGGCTATTGACTAGTTCTAATTTTGCAACTAACTATTGATTTATTCTGATTTTGCGACCAATCAAGATTTCAGCGATAACATAGCTTGATAACTTACTCACTATATGACATTATCGAACGTCAACCAAAATAACTCACATTTTAAACACCGAAACAACATCATAATATATTAAATTAAACAATTTCATTTGTCACTCAAATAGTATCACAAAATGACTTTTATACTCTTAATGAGCTCATGCGCAAAAAATTGTTAATTCAGGCATCTTTAATGTGTTTTTTTTTTCAATTTAGATACCTAAAATGTAATTTTTCCTAATAAAGTGCACACTTTGATCATTATATCCAATCCATAGAGTAACCCATTCAGTTCTAGGATAAGTCCTATTCAAATTATGAAACTAATTAAATTTAAATTTTATGAATGTTACAAAATTTCCAGCCCAATTCTTCATTTTAATGAACTATTCGGCCCAAATCAACAAAATTAGTAAATTCTACCATCAAATAAGATTTGTGATTCAGATTATAATCCGACCAATTTTTGGTATACCACATTTGATTCAATTATTCCTATCTAATTATAATTATTCGAATAACGTTTAGATCTGAACATGAAAACAATATGGATCGTAAAAGATTTTTTTTATTTGAATAGTTTTATGGTAGTAAAGTTGGCAGGCTTGTTAGCTTGATCATAACTTGTTCATCTCACCTCCGAATTACATGCAGCATTTCAACGAACAAAACTCCCAACAGAAATTCGATTTCTAACCCAAATTGCTTCTTTTTCCACCAAAAATCCTCTTCCAAAATCGCCATCTAAGAATCCTACCCCTATCCTCCTCACACCTCCGCCTCCAATTTCTTCACTCCGGGGAAAAAATTGGACAATTTCTGGCGCCGTTACGAAGAGGTACGGCCACAGTTTGGGCGTTGGGAATTTTGTGCCGTTGAATTGAACGCCGCAATAAGCAAATCAAAGCATTGTTTATTTTTTTTATCAGAGATTTTTTTTTCCAGATGAATTAGCTCAGTGTTTTTGCGATTAAGGCTGAAAATTACGCATGCATAGCTGGGGCTATGCGTGTCGTCGTTGTTTGAATGAGGACGGCAGCTCTGAGGGAAATGGATTTTTGCTTGTTTGAGAAAGCGATGGGCGCCAGATTTGTGGCCATTTTTATTGTTTTTATCTGTGTTTTTGCAGCGATTGATTCGGATGGAAAGACGGAATTAGGGGGAAACTCTAGGGATCAACTTCAGGTTCAAAATCCATCCCAATTTAATTTAATTAAAAAAAAAATTTGGTGATTTTTCATGTTTGTTTGCTTCTGCATTTCTTCATTGTACATGTTATGTAATAATGATATTTGGGGAAAATGCTTCTATATATTGTGTGTGTATGCTTGTAATTTTCTAATTTTTTACTTACTTGAGTTGAGGGAATTTGATTTACAGAACATGAACTTGTATTTGGTGGATTTGCAGAACAGGTTATCTATGGACTATGCATATTTGGAGCAATTGTGTGTGCTTTGTTGGTTGAAAGACATGCTTTGATTGATAATCACGAAACACAAACTACAATGTGTCTCTTGTAGTTTATTTGTGTTCAAGTAGATGGAATTAACATGATATTATCTGTGATGGTTATCTCGAAATTCAAATGAGAAGTATAAACGAAACAGAAATTAGTAGTAGGGAGTAGTAATTTTTAAGGAAGGGGACTCGAGCTGTGAAATGTATCATTGTGAAATGTTATCTTAACAAGAGATACTTATTGAATATGAATATGGGCACTCCGTTTTTTTTCAACTTCGATGTAGATGAAAAGGTGTGGATAGTGCGTGACAGGGTGCTTTGCTGGTATTTTCTGACAGGCCGAGCAAGTTTGGGATTATTGTAGTAAAAAGTTGAGATATAGTACTGAAGCTGCTAAGAAGTTAGATTCGGATCTTTCTCATTCAGCTTCTACCGCTTATGGTGGTGTCAGATTTGGTTCGAGTTTGTCACAGAAAAGGAATATTCAGAAGGCTATAGCCGATCTGCCTCAAAAGGAGAAGATAGAAATTCTGAAATGCTTGCGAGATAGAAAGTTCCCGTTGCAAGTCTTGAATGACGAGCAAAGGATTTTACTTGATGAATGCCAAAATCTGTTTCCTGGTTGGGCTGGTATTCCAAGAAGGTACCTGAGACATAAAAGTGGCATACGCCAAGTTTTACAAACTTCTTCGGGTTCGGATCCTGCATCACCATCCTCACCTACTTCAGGAGAATCAGATCCCAACAATCCTTCACCATTTGATCTTGACTACCCTTCACCATCAGAGCTCGACTATCCTCCCGTGGCAATGAAAAAATATACACCTATGGTTTCACAAGACATTCCTAGTAACAACAGAATGTATCTTGTAAGTGGTGTGATTGCAAGTTCAATGGCAGGAATTGCTCTTGCAGCACTAGTTTTGTTTCTTTGCGTAAATAAAGATAGGAGTGATGATGAACCGAAAGATGTGCCCAGAGATGACAAGCCTCTTCTCAACTTCAACGGTACAGATTCTCCAGGTAATGACAGTGATGTGGTCATGGTTGTTTTTTATGGAAATGTGTTTCGTTGTTCATAGCTGTGGTGTAACTTTCCAGGTGTGACGGATAACAATAGCCCGATGGGTGCACCAAGTAGCTTCAATTTCAAGGCGACTTCGACTGTTGGAAGTTCAGTTGGCGCTTATACTGCTGCTTCTCAAACTTCCGAGATAGAAGAAAATGGGGAGGCGTACATGAAAATCCCATTACCACTTCCTCCGGGAAGAGCATCAACGTTTGCAGCTGGTGTTGGTGGTGGTTCCAGTGGGATAATGGGAGCACCCACAGCAGGAACAGCAGCTGCAGCGGGAGGCAAGGCAGAAGCAGCCATAGGGGCAGTGGGAGGAAAAGCACCAGAACCAGCACCAGCACCAGCACCACCACCTACACCGCCTCCCAAGGCAGTGGCACCCCCTCCTCCTCCACCGGTATTCGGAGCTCCGGCTCCTCCTCCACCGCCTAGAGGCAGCCGCCCACCGCCTAATGCACCAGGAAAACCTCCACCGATGCCCCCCCAACATGGACATAATTCATCAAGCGATTCCCTAACTTCAGACGACTCTGTAGCTCCCAAGGCCAAGTTAAAGCCATTCTTCTGGGACAAGGTTATGGCAAGCCCGGATCAATCAATGGTCTGGCATGAGATCAAAGCCGGCTCTTTTCAGTAAGTACTTGAATGGGATCACATCTCGACTTTGGTTTGTTCATGTGAATCGTTTAACTGTTTTCTGAAACTTGAAGGTTTGATGAGGAGATGATGGAATCTCTGTTTGGATATTCAGCTGACCAGAAGAAACATAGAAGAAAGGACTCAACTTCATCTGAATCTTCTACTCCACAGTTTATTCATATTATTGATCATAAAAAAGCACAGAACTTATCAATTCTTCTAAAAGCATTGAATGTGACATCAGAAGAAGTCTGTGATGCTATGAAAGAAGGTAGCTATTACTAGATTTGGTCATTATTTTACAAGAAACAAATTGATGAGTATATTACATTTAACACTACTAAATTTTGTGTGTTCGTAAATTAGGCAATGAGCTCCCACCAGAATTCATTCAAAATTTGTTGAAACTGGCACCAACAGCCGACGAAGAACTAAAGCTTAGGTTATATGATGGAGATCCTTTTCTAATTGGCCCGGCTGACCGGTTCCTCAAGGCCTTGATTGAAATCCCTTTCGCCTTTAAACGTTTGGAATCATTGTTGTATGTAAGCACGTTTCAGGAGGACTTCACTGCAGTCAAGCAATCTTTTTCAACTTTAGAGGTTTGACTTCTTACAAAAGTTTTCCCGTATATGAAATCACTCTTGAATTCTCTGGGGTGATTGAATACTTAGGCTTAGTTTAAAGCATGTTTCCCGGGACAATGAAGCGCAACGCAGTTGCTAAGCCACTTCCCCTCCAACCAACCAGTAGGTCGGGGGTTTAGTGGGAGCTGTAACTCAAAGGAACATGTTGCTCACCTCATGCTTTATTTTGCCTTTTTAATTTCGTGTATTTTTTGTTCTGTTAAGAGTAGGATTTGATGTCTTCTTGTGAATAAAGGTTAAGTTACTGTTTCAGGCAGCCTGTGATGAGCTCAAAAACAGCAGACTCTTCCTGAAACTACTGGAAGCTGTTCTCAAAACTGGTAACCGAATGAATGACGGTACCTACCGCGGTGGTGCTCAGGCATTCAAGCTCGACACGCTCTTGAAACTCTCTGATGTGAAAGGAACAGATGGGAAGACCACACTGCTGCATTTTGTTGTGCATGAAATAATCCGTGGAGAAGGAGTAAGAGCTGCTCGTGGAATGAGGGAGGGCAAGAGTTTGTCCAGTGTGAGGACAGATGATCTTAGTGACAATGCATCCTACGATATGGAAGAGTACTACCGTAACCTTGGTCTTCAAGAACTGTCCAGCCTCTCCGGCGGCCTCTTGAATGTGAAAAAGGCAGCGGCTATTGATCGTGATATCATAAGTGAGTACGTGATAAAACTTGGCCAGTCCCGTTTTAAGACTAAAGAATTTCTTGAGATCGAGATGAGTAGCTTGGATGAAGAAAGTAAGTTTCTTGAAACTCTCTCGAAATTCATAAACCAGTGTGAGGCCGACACTGCCTGGCTCATGGAGGAGGAAAAGAGAGTGATGGGCCTAGTGAGGAGCACCGGGGATTACTTCCATGGTTCGGCAGGCAAGGACGAGGGGGGGCATCTCTTTGGGATCGTCCGCGACTTTTTAGCGATGGTGGACAAGGCGTGCCTAGACGTGAAGAACTCCATAAAACTGCCGAAGACACAGAGAAAAGATGACTTCACGCCATCATTATCGCCTTCACCGTCTCAAGGGTCACCCACAGCCTCGGAGACCACCCATGAGATGCAGTCGCGACTGTTTCCGGCGATGAGGGAGCGCCAAATTGACGATGAATTCAGCTCCGACGATAATACCTAATCTTTTCCCTAAGGTATGCAAATTGGAGGGGGGAAATGTTGTCCTAAACACATGGGAAATTTTTGTGTACATACTAAACCAATCTAGTGGTTTTGTGACACGTGACAATTGGACCCTTCAACTGTCACGCATTGATTTTGCGACACATAAGAGTTGGACCCACCATTTCTAGGGAAACTCATAGAAGTTGGTGAGGTCCAATTGTCACATATTTCAATATTGATTTTGCAACACGTGACAATTAGATCTACCCTGTCTTACTATTCTCTTTTATTTTAGGGCTTACTGAAGATGTTAGACTTTCTAAACAAGATTGTCTTCGGACGGGCTCGCTAGATACACCAGAGGCCAAGGATGATGGGCAGCCACAATGAAAGAAGACATACCAATGTGAAGAGTTGTGTGAACAAGAAATGATCTACAGAGTTGCTAGATATAAAAACACATGCGTCTTCATCATGGTTGTGAAGGGTTGTGAAGAGGTTCAAAACTAAAAACTTTTCTCTGAAATCTGAATTTCTTGTTATAGATTGTATAGAAATGTCTCTATTTTATGATGATATTATCTATTGTCTATATTCAATCCCAATCAATATTGCTCCGTGAGTCTGTCCTCGGTTTCTTTGTGGAGGTGTTCATCTCATTTGGTTTCCAAGATTTAAAGATATTACTATATTAGATCATTTTCAAGACCTTACTAAATATTTTGTACAGTATATAAATTTATTTTGCTCGAGTTGGAGTGGTTTAAATTATGACCGAAAGAGAAAGGAAAATTTCAAATTATCGTATTTTGCTAGCGATATTACATCTAATATTTTTAAAGAAAATAATACTCCAAATTTTATCATTATTACAAAAATATTTCAAACCTGACTTGTAAGAGCATCCGCAATGGCGGACTTCCGCGCAGATGTCAGACCGGCGTGCGCGACGTCTGCCATTGTGCAATTGTTCAGCAGATACGGATGTCCGATACGGACACTGCATGTCCGCGTCTTTCCGCTAACATCCGTCGGGACGTCTGCCATTGCGTTGACTCCCACGAGCGTCGGCGCGGAATACCTGATTTTTGCATTATTTTTTTTTGAAAAAATTCTATAAATACGCCAACGATGATGCTACGGCAGCGGGTCTAAGCCACGGCGTGACCACTAGCAATGTACGCATGGGGATACCCCATGGCGATGTCGAGCGAGTCCGTGCATTCGCCGACATGCGCCAAAAATAAGTCCATGTTCGACTCCAGAACGATATAATTAAAGAAGTAAAGCAGCGGAGGGGTCGTCGTTGATGGAGTTTTTAATTGTTGAAATGTATTTTTTTTTATTTTGGTGAAACGTACTTTCTTTTTTTTTAATTAATGAAATTTTTATTCCGTTTTGAAATTTTCTTCCGTAAATTGCTTAATTCCGTAAATTGTTAAATTTGTGAATTTGTGATTTTTTTTTAATGTGGGAAGTCCGTCGGAATGTCCTTGGAGATGTCCGTCACTGTGCAGTGGGATGTCCGTATGACGTGGCATCCGCAGTGGGAAGTCAGTATGACGTGGCAGGAGGTGTTTTTGGGATATCCGCTGGGACATCCGAACCACTACGGATGCCCTAAGGCCATCCACAATAAAGCTGATTTTGCAGCTACCGAACGCGCCGGAAATAGCAATACCCTATTCATCAGCTGCCGGAAAATCAGCTGCAGCGGTCCGACGGATTTTGAATTCCGCCGCATTGTCAATTTTTTTTTCTTTCTTGTTTTTATTTAATTTTAAAAATTTAAATAAATCATTCTATTTATAAATACATCAATCCTTCTTCTTATTGCCGATTTTTCATTTGTTTCTCATTTTCTTTTTTCTCACTATCACTACCATCCCCACTTTCAGATCTGCTCTCTTTCTCATTTTCTAGTCAAAATGAGCTCAATTACGGATACGATGAATGAAATCATGGAAGAATATATGATTAAATTTTCTGAGAGTCTTTTGCTAAAAAACGTGATACCGCCTGAAGATGGAAGGGGTGATACATCCTCTGGCGAAGAAGAAGAAGGAGACGATTCAGATCCCCAATCTTCCAAATCAGATTCTTCCGACGACGAAACGGAGGCTGGCTCCTCCTCCGACGAAGCTGAAACTCGACGAACCCTAGAAAATCTGAAATCCCCAATCCCAGAGCCCAAATTCAATCCGAAATCGGCATCCAGAGGTAACGAATTGGAGTCCGACGCCAATTCGAAACGAATACCCTCCAATTACATGATGCAGCCGACCAGCAAAGGCTCGGTATCCTCATCGAAGCGAGATTCATGGGGATTTGTCGAGGAGATATCAGAGATCAAAAATTGAGGAGAAGAAATCTGTGGAGGAGAGTGTTGGTACACAAGCGGCCACGAGGAAGGCGGAGGCAAAGGCGACGATGGCCGATCCACGAGCTCCAGCTTCGATGCCCGAAAATGAGATCCTCGCGAGCTTCGTCCGGTCGTTGGAGCTAAGGACGTTGCCAGGACCCGCAAGAGAGAGAAATCCTCCAGGGCGCCAACCAGCTCCGCCGCCTAGTGGGAATGAATTGCGATTGAAGTGAGCTGGTTTTATCTTGGGTTATTAGTCTATAAATACATGAACTTTCAATTTTTTCCATTTTTTACCAAAACTTTATTTTTTAATATAAATACATGAATTTTGGACTTTTTGATTTTTTCCCCATTGAAGAATTATGATCAAATTGAAGTTGATGTGAAAAATACAAATTATTTTATTACCTATGTGGCAAAAAAATAGAATAAATAAAATCTGACTTGGATAATAAGAAAACCCTTCATATTCATTAGTCATCCCTTTTTACCATCGTGTTTCTCACCCTTTCACCTTTCTCACCCTTTCACCCAATGTTTTAAAAATCGGATCGGCAAGCGAACCGGCGACGTTACCGGTTCACGGTTCAACTGGTCCAACCGGTCGAACCACCGGTCTAACCGTTTTACTGTTGCAAATATATATAAAAATATATTAAATTTAGTAAATGATTTACAATTAATAATATATCACAAAACATTAAACCTTATAGATAATTAGTGATGTATAAATATAAATAATATTAAAATTTAGTAAATATATTCAGATATATATATTTAATAGTATTAGTTAGTCTAGATAAAAAATTTAATATTTCATGTATTAAAATAGATAATGTTTATATTAATTTAAGAAAATTTATTTCGTAAAATAATATATAATTAAATACGAATTAAGTACTTATTAATTAGTTTAGATAAGTATTCATTAATGTCAATAGTTAGGGTATATAAATTAAGTATGTAATATAAAAAAATTATTTATAGTAAATAATGAATCTTATATGGTACTAATAATAATATAGGTGGTAAGTAGAGCATCATTAAAATATAAAGGATGATAATTATATATTATAATTAACAATTATATTAAAGAATAATAAAATTAAAATGAATTATTAGTTTTTGTAGATAAAATTAATGGTTAATGTATAAAAATATTTAATGTTCAAATTGTTCAATGAGCCCATGTGGTGGAGTGGTAGAGGTCTTCTTAACTAGAAGAGAGGTCATGAGTTCAACCTCTACCAACAACAAATTTTAAAAAATTTTGAAAAAAAAATAGAAAACTGGTTTCCGGTTCACGGCCCAACCGGTCCGACCGGCCGGTTCCACCGGTTCACGGCGGTTCAATGCAGTGGTGGTTTAAAGGGGTGAACCGAACGGGACCACCTACCGGTTCGCGGTCCGACCGGTCGAACCGGCCGGTCCGATCCGGTTTTTAAAACATTGCTTTCACCATTACTTCTCTATATATTTTTTCTTTTCTTGGACGAGCACATTCATTTTGAAATGATGGATAAAGTTGTTGGTGGTCCCAAGTCATCCAAATCTTCTGGAGAAAAGTTGCATATGTAAGTTATGTGATTAATTTTGGAGTATTAAACTATGTTTTTGGTAGGGTTTGATGATTTTCTTATTTTTTTTTGTTGGGTGATGCTTACTCTCTACATGTTTGATAATATGCCTAAAAAGGATTTATTATTGTGGTGCTCAAAACACACTTCCACCAAACACACAAACACATGCCTGATTTATATTAAATGGCAAGTGTTTACTAAGTATGATGCAACTGGGCTCCACCCTCTTATTTGCAGTGATGAATTTGCCATTTATTTTCATTATGGAGGTGGTTTTGAAGTGGTAGATGGTGTTAAAAATTATATTGGGGGAGAATTTATTGGGAGATATGGCTTTGATTCTGATAAATTTGGCTATTTTGACATTGAGGAAGAAGTTAAAAAATTAGGCTTTATGTCATGGTCTAAGATGTGCTACAAAATTCCTGATCGAAATTTGTATGTGATTATAAAATCTGATAAAAAAGTTATGCAAATGTTGGCATATCTTTCTCACAGAATTAGAATAGTTAGTATATTTATAGATGGTGGGAGGAGATTGGAAAATGGAATTGAGGAGAAAAGTCAGGAAGTAGCTGCTGAAATATTGGGAAAAATGTGGGTGACGATGAAGAGTCGAGTTGTGATATAGATGTGAATTATTATCCATCTGAAAATAAGGACAGTGACAATGAGCTAACTGATACCGAACTGTTTGACGAGACTGACATTGTTGTAAAAGAAAGGAACATAGTGGGATACGATGATATCACTAAACTCCTTGAAGGTTGTGTTGGCAATGATGATAATGAGAATATTTCCGATTATGCAAGCTCTGGTAGCGATGTGCATTCATTTGAAAGTGATGACAATGATGATGATATTGGCCGTTTTAAGTGTAGGAGAAGGAGGATTGTTTATAATCCTAAATGTGATCATAGATCCTTAAATATTAGGTTCGGGATGCAATTTCAGGATGTGTCTGAGTGTAAAGAGGCTCTTACGACTTGTGCTATAGAGACCGGAAAATTTATACACTTTAACAGGGTTGAAAAAGATCATTTAGAAGCCAAATGCAATCCACCTTGTCCTTGGAGGGTTTATGCTAGTGTTGTGAGAGATAAAAAGATTGTTGAAATCAAGGCATATGATGGTGAACATGATTGTCCTAGGGATATGAATAACAAGCTTATAAGTTCAAAATGGATTGCCAAAAAATACTTGAATGTGTTTAGATTGCGACCAAACTTCAGCGTGAAGGATTTAGCAATGGACATCCTACAAAGATATGCGAGTGAAGTCATTAAAAATAGACTTTACAAAGCTAAGCCATTGTTGTAGAGCTCTTAAGAGGATCAATTGAAGAACATTATGGCTTACTCAAGAGTAACATAGCTGAACTAAGAAGAGTTGATAAAGAGGGCATATTTGATTTGCTTTTGGATAATGGGGATGTTTTTAAAGGACTGTACATAGGCTTTAGTTCGCTGGTGAGAGGCTTCAAGATGAGTTGCTGGCCTTTGATTGCACTTGATGGCTGCTTCTTAAAGACTTTCTTGGGTGGAATTTTAGTGAGTGCCGTTGGACAGGATGGAAACAATGAAATATATCCGATTGCTTGGGCTATAGTTGAGGTAGAGAATGAGCAATGTTGGACATGATTTCTAAAGTGTCTCATTGAAGATCATAAAATTGCAAATGGAGCGGGATGGACATTTATTAGAGATCTACAAAAGGTATACATTTATGATTTATGTTATTAACTAAAATTTTTATTAACTATTCTAAATGTTTGAATTTGCAGGGGCTTACAAATGCAGTCAATACTTTAGCGCCGCTTACTGAACACAGAAATTGTGCGCGCCATGTGTACATGAATTGGAAGAAGGCACACAAGGAACATAATCTAAAGAAACAGTATTGGAAGGCAGTTAAGAGCACCTATATAGAGAAATTCAAATCAGCCATTCAAGAAATTAAGGTAGAGAGTCGAGATGCTTATGAAGCTAGAGGCAAGCATATAATTCACATGTTTGAGGAAATTAGGTGCACTCTCATGACACAACAAGTAAACAGGTTACATACCATGTCAACTGTGCAGGGAAGAATTTGCCCCAATATTGTGAAAATGATTGAAAAGTTAATGTTTGATAGTCGAGAACACAAAGCACATCATGCGTTAGGTAGAAAATTTGAGGTTCACTTTGAGGATGATAAGTTTGTTGTGAATCTCAGGGATCGTACATGTACATGTAGAGTTTGGGATTTGACAGGAATATCGTGTGTGCATGGTGTAGCTTGTATAAGGTTCAAAAATGAAGATGTAACTACCTTTGTCGATGATTATTATATAGTAAGTAGATATCTTGAGGGATATAGGGTGGGATTAGAACCCATTAGGGGTCAGAGAATGTGGGCCGAGGTAGAAGAAACCACTGTCAAGCCTCCAGTGATAAGAAGAATGCCTGGTCGACCCAAGAAAAAAAGAAGAAGAGCACCTGAGGAAAAAGATCCTAAATTTCCTCAAAAAAGAGAGGACAGGAGTGAAAATGACTTGCCAAAAATGTCACCAACAAGGGCACAACAGTAGGGGATGCAAGAACGATCCAGTTGAAAAAACGCCTAAAGAAAAGGTAGTGAAGTTTCCTATAGTACCTTTATATAACTATATTAATTGCTATATTTCTATATGATTCACTAGGGTAAAAGGGGAAGGGCCTGCAAAGAAAATTCCACAACAAAATAGCTGAGCAGACTTGAGTCGAGGAACACGAAAAGAGCTTCCACAAGTGTCGATCTCTGCAAATGCTCGTCAAATGAAGGAAAGGGCATTAGCTAGGAAAGGAGTTGGAGTGATTGGTTTTGAGGAGAGTGGAAACATTTATATGTGGGTATATTGATTAAACTTAAGTTGTTTTGTTAAAGCTCATTTTTAAAAAATTTATGTGATATTCTGACATAATGTATATGATGCAGATGTCTTCTCACAACAAGGTAACACATGTGACCAAGGAGATTCTAAGCACGTCAAGTTCTAGGATTCGAAGCAATGTCGTTAAAGTTCGTTCAACACAAGGGAGTCAGAACGCACCAACACTTGGGAACAATGATTGAATACAACTTTTTAGGAAAAAGTTGTAGTCCTTTTTGTAAATTTTTGGTGATATTTGTTTTGTGAAATTGTTGAATTTGGATGGAAAAATGATGAACTTTTTAAGTGTCGTGGAATGATGGAGAAATTTGAATGGAAAAATGATTAATTGAATTTAGTTTTCAGCTCTAACTTAGTCAAATTATAATAGTGTTTTGGTTGTGTTAGGAATATTTAATTGAATACTAGTTTATAGAATGAATAGAAATGTACTAGCATCTTACTAATTTGAGTATTCTTTATGCGTGTTTACTGTGAAGGTTAGTGAGTTGAACACTCAGTTTGGTGATATTTGTTTCGTGAAATTGCTGAATTTGGATGGAAAAATGGTGAATTTTTTAAGTGCAGTGGAATGATGGAGAAATTTGAATGGGAAAATGATTAAATGAATTTGAGTTTTTGATGATATTTGTTTTTTGAAATTTTTATGATATTTTGCGAGGAACATGGAAACATTTAATTTAGCTAAAAAAGATTGGGGAAATGCCAGAAAGTTTTATTTGATTTGGGGAAATATCATAAAGTTTCATAAGTCCAGGGAAAAAGCAGAATATCTCAAATGATTGTGTATTTACAAGCAAATTACCCCATTTCACAATAAACGACGTCGTTTTGATTACCGGCGATTCTGCCATGTTGGCACTTCCGGTGAACACCTCAGCTTTAATTTGGGGAAAAATAAAAAAAAGTCCAAAGTTCATGCATTTATATTCAAAAACAAAGTTCGGGGGAAAAAGCAGAAAAAATTAAAAGTCCGTGTATTTATAGGCTAATCCCCTAGTCTACTAGTGTTTTTTGCACTATAACTTTTTTTTTATGTTACTTAGTAGTAACATACAATTTTCAAAAAAAAAGTAAAAATAGTGAAGAAGAGGTTTTGAATGCTTTGAAGAAGGGCTAGAAGGGTTCAAGGATATGGCTTCAGGCTCTCAAAGAGAATTTGGAGGAAAAGTGAGAATGCGAAGAAGGTGTATGAGAGAAGGGGATGGTGAAGGAGTTGATTAATATTAACACGTGGTAAAAGGTTAACTTCACATCCCTCGTTGCTCCCGTGGCTGGGATGAGTTTGTTGAAGGAGAGGTTGAGTTTGATTGGGGATGTGAAGGCCAAGGAGTTAGATGATAAATGGAAGCAGTTGTTTATGGAGGAGAGTGAGCAGAGTTGCATGATTTGGATGTTGATGAAGTAACATGTTCAAATGGAGTAATAGGGTTGGAAATGGCTAAGTTGGTACGATTTTTGTGCTTGAATTTATGCCTTTTGAAGGTGAATGTGATGCTTTGTTTTGATTAGGGCAATGTGGATTTTGAGTATTTGTTCAAATTCTTGCTTATGTTGATGGTTAGTCTATCATTGTTTCTATAGTGAAGCTATGTTTGTTGTTGATATTTGAGTGCCTAGAATACTTGTGAATGTTCCCACTTCAAAAGCTCGTAAAGTTCCCATCGTATTCAACTCTCCTCTACTTGCTCGGGAACACATATGTGGATTTACCCCCTATCATATCTTGATGTAGATTGGGACCTTCATTAGTATTGCAGCTATTGCTTTTTCGACCACTGAATCACTGCATTGCTTGGGGTTTAAGAATTTATATATTTGTAGATTTCTGTGATGCATTTGGGTAGAAGACATCTTGCTTAGTTTAGATATATGACCTCAACTTTCTGCAAGCTCTTTGCTCTCACTGCACCTCGTTCGCTTAGCTGCTCGTATACGTTTCTTCTCAAGTCTTTCGATGGGGTTGCATCTGAATGATAGTATCTCTTTATTTGCAGAATGCTTCTATACTTCGTGAGAGTTGTGCAGGTTAAATTGTTCATGAGAAGTGTTTCTTTGAATTTATAGATTAATTGTAACTTTGTCAATTATGTCATACAAATAAGTTATGGTTTTGGCTGAACATCGAAATTGAGTTGAAAAGTGATGTACTTGGAGGGGTGGCTTTATTTTGTTTGTATGCCAAATTTTGCCATATTTGTTTAATATCTATAGATTTTCCTTTAATCAATTGGTTAGTTATTTTTGTATTGCGTCAAAGGACTTTGAGCTATATACGTAAATTTTTGTATACTACCTATCTATTTTGAAAAATAGAAACTTTTAAAATGATACAATATTTTATGCACAATTGATAAAGTAAGAAAGAAGAATTAGTAAAACAAGAAAAATGAATAAAATAAAAGAGGAAGAGAAAAAAGAGTTGAAGTTTTGTTTATGAATTGTGGGGGTCTACGTACTAAAATCAAAAGTTCAAAATGCCTCTATAAGCCCGAACGAAGAGAGCATTTTAAGGAATGGCTCAAAACGGAAATAATTTATATTTTTCAAATATGAAGGTAGTAAAAAATTAAGACTAGTTGATTAGTTTACAATTTGATCAAGTTTTTAAAGACAATGTAAAAAAAATTAAAGAAATGGAGTATATTTAAGAGCAACCGCAATGGGGCAGACGATAGTCCGCTCGATACATCGTCCGCCCCATCATCCGCAACTGCAGGCGGGCGAACGATGGCCTCTCCTTCCTCCACATTCTACATATCATCATTCCATACTATAATCTTTATTTCATTTCTTCATTCCATACTATAATCTTTATTTCATTTCTTTTTAGGGGTAAATACATAACTCTTACAAAATGTATCACCTTTGTTTCATATTAGTACAAAAAGTTTGAAGTTGACATAAATCATACAAAATGTTTCATTCGTGTTTCAATTTAATACATTCCGTTATATGTGTTTAAACGGTGTTAACTCTTTGTCTATGTGAAGTACAAAATGTTTCATCATTGTTTCATGTTGGTACAAAAAGTTTTTTGATTGTTTCATTCATGTTGAGTTACAAACCCGTCCCACATCGGATGAGTGAGGGAAGTTGGAAGTTGTATATAATTTCTGTCCAACCCCAATTAGTTTGAGGCCTTTTGGGAGTGACCCAAAAACAAATCCGTGCGGGCTTGACCCAAAGCGGACAATATCAAACTAATTTTGCAGTCGACGATCCTAACAAGTGGTATCAGAGCCCAGGTGGCTATGGGTTGTGCCTGGATGAGCCCCAGTTAGGGTCGGGCCCTGAAGGACTCGGGTTAGAGTCGGGCCCAGGATGACCCAGGGGCCAGGGTTGGAACAAGCCATGTTTGTGTCGACTGCGTTCCCGATGTGGTCTCGGTTTGAGGGGAGGTTTGTTGGGGTACAAACACATCCCACATCGGATGAGTGAGGAAAATTGGAAGGTGTATATAATTCCTGTCCAACCCCAATTAGTTTGAGGTCTTTTGGGAGTGACCCAAAAACAAATCCGTGCGGGCTTGACCCAAAGCGGACAATATCAAACTAATGTTGCAGTCGACGATCCTAACAATTCATACAAGTAAAAAGTTAACACCGTTTAAACACATATAACAGAATGTACTAAATTGAAACACGAAAGAAACTTTTTTGTATGATTTATGTCAACTTCAAACTTTTTTGTACTAATATGAAACAAAGTGATACATTTTGTATGAGTTTTGTATTCACCCATTTCTTTTGACTCGTCACCTTTTCATATTTCACACACTCTACCCAACATGAGGAAATAATTCCATATTGATCCGAACTAATCCATACGCTCCCATTTTTAATAAGATTCCGGCTAGAAGCATACAAGTACTATAATGCGCTTCTCCGTGGGTATCTGGTAACCATGTATGTAGGGGTATGATTGGTAATTTGACAGCAAAAGCAAGAAAAAATCCAATATAAAAGAATATTTCCAAGGCCACAGGATAGGACTGATTAGCATCGCGTTTTAAGAATTTATATATTTATAGATTTCTGAGCTGCATTTGCCTAGAAGACATCTTGCTTAGTGTAGATATATGACCTCAACTTTCTGCAAGCTCTTTGCTCTCACTGCACCTCGTTTGCTTAGCACCTCGTATACGTTTCTGCTCAAGTCTTTCGATGGGGTTGTCGTTAGGTTGCATCTTTAGGACACGACAGCTTTACTTAGTATTCTAAGGATGTTGGGTCGATCTGAGTTATATCTCTTTTTTTTACAGAATGTAGAAATCATGGTAATAAATATGCCCGGTCAATGGATTTTGACCAAATAATAAATGTGACGAGACATTTAATTTTGTGAAATTAAATGACATAGCGTCGATCTACAGTTTACGTAGATAAATGTAGTATATTAACTTTCTCAAATCCGATTTCCGGTGAGTGACAAATAGTGGATTAAAGTTGGGCATAATTAGCTTTTAATTAAAGCTTGGAGTTGGAGCTTAGGGAATAATTAACTAGTGTTAATTATCCCACATTGGAGGATTAACACATCTTTTAATGTGTATAAATTAAGTGACTTTATGTTACTTAATAATTATAGTGGACCACGATGGGTGAAAGAGCCCACGCGTGCGCCGCCGCTGCCGCCCGCCCGAGCCCGAGCCCGTGCCCGTGGTCGTGGTCGTGGTCGCGGTCGCGGGCCGCGGGCCCGGGCCCGATCCCGATCCCGATCCCGATCCCGATCTCGATCTCGATCTTGGACTTGGACTTGGACTTGGATCTTGGCAATTGGTCTTTGGGTGGTCTTTGGGCTTGGTGCTTGGCCCAATCCAAGTGGCTTGACACGTCGTCAAGTGAGGCACGTCGTCAAGCGAGGCACAGTCATGGCTGCCACGTGAGAAATCCACACGCTCCACACGCCTGTAACCGACGTCGGTTACGAATTGCCATGATGAGCCTTCAATGGCTGGTTGACCCTGCATGGTGGCTTGGCCTATAAATAGGCTAGCCATACCACTGCATTAGGAGACACATATACAAGCATTCTGCATCATAAGCTCTCTCCCTCTCTCTGCATTGTCTTTCTGTCGAAGCTCTGCTCTCTCCTCCATCCCGTTCGCCGGAGCTCTACTGATTGCGGTGCTGCATCAATAGAGACGTAGCCGTTATACCTTTGGGGACGACACGCCAAACCGAAGAGCACTACCGGGGCGTATCTCGTCTTGCGGGAAGAGGTCTCCTCGACTCGGCTAAACTTAGTTCACGGTTACTGTTTCGAATTCTGTAATTTTCTTTGTAGTTCAGTTTCATCTTCTGTATTTCTTCTTTTGGGTTGTATTACGCCCGGTTTTGTTATCTCTTGTAATCCCCAGAAACCAACAATCGCAAGACGAGATAACTTGCCTTTGAAGGGATTTGGACCTTTTAAACTGAACTTAATAATTTCGAAACTTAAAACACCTTTGCTGGAGATGTCGACGGAATCTAACACCACTGCTGCCGCCACCACCGCCGCCATTCCTTCCACCATGGCGACCACTGGACCGGTCAATACGTCGTCGATTCCGACGATGATGCCCACTCCCGGGCGCTATCCCTCTTCATCAACAACCCCTTGGAAGTTCGTTAACCCCCTTGGGCTCACTGGTGGATCCACCTCGAGTGGATCGGTTGGTTCCACTTTTAGTGGTTCCTTCGGATCCTTTAATGGATCGAGTGTTGGGGCCTTCGGGCCTCACACGAATGCTGGGGCCTTCGGGTCTCATGCGAGTGCTAGTCCCTTCGGGGATAGTACGTTCATGGCGGGCTCTATGCCTAACATGAATGGTGGGGGCCCTATGCCCAACCATGTTGTTGGCTCCTTCGGGGGCAACAGAATTGGTTCCTTCCAAGGACCAACTGCGGCAACTTTGGCACCAAGAATGATGCCACCTGCCGAGAAACCACCCAAGTTTGGAGGATCAGACTTCAAGAGGTGGTATCAAAAGATGTTGTTCTACTTGACAATATTGGGCGTCGCCAACTTCCTCACGGAGAACGAGCCGCCCGCGCCAAGCGACCAAGAGACTAGGCTCGAAGTCATGGCAGACTATGAAGCTTGGAGGAAAGGAGATTATCTTTGTAAAAATTTCATTCTAAGTGCATTAGATGATAGTTTGTACAATGTATACTCCAATGTAACCACATCTAAACAAATGTGGGAAAGCCTAGAAAAGAAATATAGCATAGATAATGCTGCAGGGACTGAACAGGTCGTAGCGTCCAAGTTTATGGACTACAAAATGGTCGACTCTCGACCCATCATGGAGCAAGTCCAAGAGCTCCAAATGATCATCCACTCATTAGTGGCTGAAGGGATGACCTTGCCCGATAAGTTCCTAAGGTGCACGATCATTGACAAACTCCCTCCAAGTTGGAAGGACTTCAAGAGTTATCTCAAGCACAAGCGAAAGCAGATGACCTTTGAAGACTTGATCGTGAAGTTGCACATTGAGGCAGATGTGCGCAAAAGCGACCAAAAGGCTAAGGGATTCACCCCAAATGAAGCCAAAGCCAACCTGTTGGAGCGGGACGGTCCCTCCAACAAACGCCCTCGCCCAAACCGTACAAACGACAAAGGGAAGGGAAAGCAGCCTTCAAAGAAGTTTGAAGGCGACTGCTACAAGTGTGGCAAACCAGACCACTTTGCTAAAGACTGCCGCAGCAAGAAGAAGAAGCCGGCTGCCCACGTTGTAGAGAAGGAGTTCAAGGACTGGGATGAGAACGACCTCATTGCTGTGGTCACTGAAGAGGTCAACCTTGTTAACAACAACAAGGGAGGCTGGTATATTGATACCGGCGCTACTGCACACGTCTGCGCAGATAGAAGTATGTTCTCCACCTACAACAACGTTGAAGGGAGAAAGATAAACATGGGGAATCAAGCCTCGTCTGAAATCCTCGGAGTTAGTGATGTAATTCTCAAGATGACGTCTGACGTCTCAATCACCTTGAAGGATGCGCTGCACGTTCCGGACATCCGGAAGAACCTAGTTTCAGGATCAATACTAGTGAATAAGGGTTTTAAACTTGTATTTGAATCCGATAGGTTTGCATTGTATAAGTTTGGGAAGTCCCTCGGAAAAGGTTATGTAACCGACGGACTTTTCAAGCTTAGTGTAGCAACACTGCGTGTTCCAAAGCCATTGGCTAATAAGAATAAAGCATCTACTTCCTCTTATTTGACCGAGTCTTCAAATTTGTGGCATTGTAGATTGGGACATGTAAATTCAAAAGCCATTAAAAGATTAGTAAATTTAGATTTACTAAAGGCTAATGAAGTGGATAATCAAGATAAATGTGAAATTTGTCTTGAAGCAAAAATGACTAAGTTGTCGTTTCATTCGGTTGAACGAAGCACAAAACCCATTGAATTAATTCACACTGATGTATGTGATTTAAAGATGGTGCAAACAAGAGGTGGTAAAAAGTACTTTATCACTTTCATAGATGATTGCACAAAATATTGCTACATTTATCTTTTAAGAAGTAAAGATGAAGCAATAGAGGCGTTCAAAAATTATAAGAACGAAGTTGAGAATCAACTTGGTTGTAAAATCAAAATGATTCGAAGCGATAGAGGAGGAGAATATGTAGCCCCGTTTGAGGAGTTATGCAACGCAAGTGGTATAATTCATCAAGCAACTGCTCCATATTCACCACAATCTAATGGTGTTGCAGAACGCAAAAATCGAACTCTAAAATAGATGATGAATGCACTGCTTCTAACTTCAGGATTACCACATAACATGTGGGGGGGAAGCTGTTTTGACAGCCAACTATATCTTGAATAAGATCCCTCTCAAAGGAAAAGATGTCACTCCTTATGAGTTGTGGAAGGGAAGGAAGTCATCCTACAAATACCTCAAAGTGTGGGGGTGTTTGGCAAAGGTGATGGTTCCTCCGCCCAAAGAAGTTACAATCGGACCTAAGACGGTTGATTGCATCTTCATTGGATATGCACTTAACAGTAGTGCATATCGATTTGTTGTTCACAAGTCTGAAATATCGACTATCACAGTAGGAACAACAATTGAGTCGAGGAATGCTGTATTTCTCGAAAATACATTTCCTAGCAAAGACAAGGAAAAAGTCTCAACCAATTCTGAGACAAGAATTGAAGAAGCCACTAGTTCTAAACCAGTGGAAGAAGAAGCCACTAGTTCTAAATCAGCGGATGCGGAACCTGAATCGCGCAAGCGTGCAAGGCCCGATCCAAAAGATACAGTACTAAGACGTGGTAATAGAGTCAGAACACCAAAAACTTTTGGTCCTGACTACATTGCTTTCATGTTGGATGAAGAACCAACATCGATAAAAGTAGCCTTTGCTGGCCCAGACGGGCTGCATTGGAGAGAAGCCGTTCAAAGTGAAATTGATTCAATTTTGCTAAACCACACTTGGGTGTTGGTAGATCTACCTGAAGGTGCGAAACCTCTAGGTTGCAAATGGGTACTTAAAAGGAAATTTAAGGCCGATGGAACAGTGGATAAGTATAAAGCTCGATTAGTAGTAAAGGATTTTAAACAAAAGGAAGGACATGACTTCTTTGATACCTATTCACCTGTAACAAGGATTACATCTATCCGAGTGCTTCTCGCTATTGCTGCATTGCACAATCTTGAGATTCATCAAATGGATGTAAAGACCGCGTTTCTAAATGGTGAACTAGAAGATGAAATCTATATGGAACAACCCGAAGGGTTTGTAGTACCTGGACAAGAGAAAAAGGTATGCAAACTAGTAAAATCTCTACATGGATTGAAACAAGCGTCATTGCAGTGGCACTTGAAGTTTGATAATGTGATGTTATCAAATGGGTTTAAAATCAACGAGTGCGACAAATGTGTCTACATCAAGAGCACTAATAACGGTCATGTTATAGTGTGTCTCTACGTTAATGATATGTTAATCTTGGGTAGCAACACTCAAGTAATTAACGATACAAAGGCCATGTTAAAGAGAAACTTTGACATGAAAGACATGGGTCTAGCCGATGTAATTCTTGGAATGAAGATTCTAAGAACGAATGAGGGAATCATCTTAACACAATCACATTATGTTGAGAAGATATTGAATAAATTCAAAGCCTATGATGGCGCGCCGGTTAAGACTCCAATTGAACTCGACGTTCACTTGAGCAAGAACAAAGGCGAGCCCGTTGCACAAGAAGAGTATGCACGGGTCATCGTGTGCATTATGTACTTGACTAATTGCACTCGACCTGACATTGCTTGTGTCGTGAACAAGTTGAGTCGTTACACGAGCAATCCAAGCAAAGAGCATTGGAGAGCTCTTGTGAGGGTTTTGAGATATTTAAAACATACTCAAAATCTTGGGCTACACTTCTCGAGATACCCACCGGTACTTGAAGGGTACTGTGATGCCAATTGGATATCCGATAATAGAGACTCACTTTCAACAAGTGGATACGTCTTTACTATTGGGGGTGGTGTTGTATCGTGGAAATCCACAAAACAGACATGTATAGCCCGATCAACAATGGAATCGGAGTTCATTGCCTTAGATAAGGCGGCTGAGGAAGCCTAGTGGCTTAAGAACTTCCTTGAAGATATTCCATGTTGGTCTAAGCCAGTGCCACCAGTGCTAATCCACTGCGATAGTCAAGCGGCTATTGGAAGGGCAAACAATGGTTTCTATAACGGTAAGTCTCGACATATACGTCGACGACATAACACCGTGAGACATTTGATCACAACTGGCGTGATTACAATTGACTATGTGAAGTCAATAGATAATCTAGCGGATCCGCTAACCAAAGGGTTAAACCGTGATCAAATGAATAAGTTGCTAGAGGGAATGGGTTTGAAATCCACAAACTAAAGAATTATCATAGTGGTAACCCAACCATGATGACTGGAGATCCCAAGAACTTGGCTCAAATGGACAACTAAGCTATGAGAGTTCATGAGAAACACTCAACTATATCTATTCCCTAGAGAGCAATAGAGTGTTGGAGAACTTGCCTAGTGGTAAAGGCCAAGTCTATGACTTCTAATGGTTCTTATGAATCTCAAAGAGATGGAGTTCTCAAAGAGACCAAGTATGGCAAGGTACTTGACTAAGAATCACCTATGTAAGTGTGAAGTGTGGTCGCTTCATAAAACACACTTATGAATCCAAAGTGGTGTCCAAGACCGCAATGGACACAAAACGTGAGAACGGATGAGGTTGAGGTGTTTAAGCGTTAACACCATTGTCTCGGTGCACGCCGTGGGGGATTAGTTCAAAGCATCGCGCTACTAAGCCGCCTGTGTATCCGATGGTGTCGACTATGGAAGGTTCAAGGACAACAACTACCTATTCTTATGCTTATATACCTCTCGAGGGTTGAGCTCGTGTCTGCATGCATATGCATTCGGCTATTTCCACTCATGTGGGGTATTGTAGAAATCATGGTAATAAATATGTCTGGTCAATGGATTTTGACCAAATAATAAATGTGACGAGACATTTAATTTTGTGAAATTAAATGACATAGCGTCGATCTACATTTTACGTAGATAAATGTAGTATATTCACTTTCTCAAATCCGATTTCCGGTGAGTGAGAAATAGTGGATTAAAGTTGGGCATAATTAGCTTTTAATTAAAGCTTGGAGTTGGAGCTTAGGGAATAATTAACTAGTGTTAATTATCCCACATTGGAGGATTAACACATCTTTTAATGTGTATAAATTAAGTGACTTTATGTTACTTAATAATTATAGTGGACCAAGATGGGTGAAAGAGCCCACACGCGCGCGCCGCCGCCGCCGCCCGCCCGAGCCCGAGCCCGAGCCCGTGGTCGTGGTCATGGTCGTGGTCGCGGTCGCAGGCCGCGTGCCCGGGCCCGATCCCGATCCCGATCTCGATCTCGATCTTGGACTTGGACTTGGACTTGGATCTTTGCAATTGGTCTTTGGGCTTGGTGCTTGGCCCAAACTATTCTTTTTAGACCACCGCCGAGTCAACAATCCAAGTGGCTTGACACGTCGGCAAGCGAGGCACAGTCACGGCTGCCACGTGAGAAATCCACACGCTCCACACACGGGTGGCACACTCCAGCCACACGCCTGTAACCGACGTCGGTTACGAATTGCCATGATGAACCTTCAATGGCTGGTTGACCCTGCATGGTGGCTTGGCCTATAAATAGGCTAGCCATACCACTGCATTAGGAGACACATATACAAGCATTCTGCATCATAAGCTCTCTCCTTCTCTCTGCATTGTCTTTCTGTCAAAGCTCTGCTCTCTCCTCCATCCCGTTCGCCGGAGCTCTACTGATTGCGGTGCTGCATCAATAGAGACGTAGCCGTTTTACCTTTGGGGACGACACGCCAAACCGAAGAGCACTACCGGGGCGTATCTCGTCTTGCGGGAAGAGGCCTCCTCGACTCGGCTAAACTTAGTTCACGGTTACTGTTTCGAATTCTGTAATTTTCTTTGTAGTTCAGTTTCATCTTCTGTATTTCTTCTTTTGGGTTGTATTACGCCCGGTTTTATTATCTCTTGTAATCCCCAGAAACCAACACAGAATGCTTCTATACTTCTAGACTCTGTGAGAGTTGTGCATGTTAAATTGTTTATGAGAAGGCGTCTCTTTGAATTTATAGATTAATTGTAACTTTGTCAATTATTAAATCATAGAAATTATGGTATTGGCTCAATATCGAAATTGAGTTGAAATGTGATGTAGGGCTGGCTTTATTTTGTTTGTCTGTCTAATTTGGCCATATTTGCATATTACTATAGATTTTCTTTTAATCATTTCTATTGCTGGTTCGTTATTTTTTATTGGGTCAAATGACTTTAAATTATATTTAAAGTAAATTGCTAGTACCAAATTAAGACTAGTTGATTAGTTAGTTTACCGTTTGATCAAGCTCAATTTAAAGAAAATGGAGTATATTTAGAAAGGATGGTGTTAATCGAATTAAATTGATTCCAATATTCACCTCAAATAATAATAATAATACTACTACTACTAAATAGATCCATCCGATTTGGCTAACAACACAATTAATTCCAACGCATGACTATTTCTGATATTAAAATTGACTTATATTAACCTTCACACCTCACAAAAGCATAAAAGGCCAAAGATAAGATGGCATGAACCACACATAGAATGCCTCCCATTGGAAGAAAATTGTGGTATGTGAATCCACATGATATTCCTTTCTTTTCATTTGATCTTGTCCCAATCAACAACAATGTGAGACCAACTCCATAGATTATCCTAGCCAAAGAGAGAGACAACTTAGTTCATGAAACATAGATTACACCATTCATACCAAAAATACAAGAGATGCAACTCAAAATCAAGATACAAAGTTCAAATTAAAATGAACATAAAATGTAATTGAAATAATATGTTTTCATACCATATCGAAACAAAGAAAACTTTGGTTAACTTCTTGCTAGGTTTTTGTGAATCATCTCGTCTAGCAACAACCAACCATATTAACAAATTAACGAAAATATGAGCTGCGCTCAGTGAAACAGCTGCGGCCACGCCTAGCACGAATGCGTCATGGCTTCGCACTTTACATTCGAATATCCACATCCTCATATGCTTCGCCTAATGGGTCAAATACAAAATATTGATATAAAAATCGTACTAAAAATAAAATCTAATAAGAAAAAGCAAAAAAAGCTTACATGGTTTTGAGCTTCCTTAGCCTTGATTGCAAGAACCAGAGCACTGATATCCAACACAAAGATAAAGAGACATGCAGAAATACCCAATATAATACCTAATATTTTTGTCTTCATTTTCTTTGACATGAATTTGTTTGTAAAAGTAAAGAAACTAAGCCCTTTTTGGACAAGAAATGTGAGATTTCATATGAATTTAGAGAAGGAGAGAGTATATATATTATATATTTGGATTTTGAATATTCTTATACTTCCTCCGTCCCATAAAAATATGGGCAATGAATATGACACGTGAATTAAAATAAAATTGGTAAAGTAAGAGAGATTAGGAGAATGATAGTTAAAGTACAGTTAGTGGATAGTGGAACCTACATTATTTAATTGATATAACTTTCCAAAAATAAAATGCACATATTTTTGTGGGACGGAAGAAAATGGAAAGTGCACATATTTTTATGGGAAGGAGGATAATATTTTTTTATGCCTACTTTTACCCTATTTTTACTACCTTTTATTTTTTTTAATATTCTTTTCGTACAATAAAAGTAGGGTATAAACCAACTAAGAGGTAGTACTTCTATCGCAGGTTAGGTATTTTTTAGTGATGATAAGAGATGTTGGTATAAAATATAAATATATGAGATTTTCAATCTCCAAGACTTAAATAATTTTGTAAAGTAATTTGATTTACATCAAAAAACTAGATTTTAGAAAGTAATCTCTTCATAGAAAGTACACATATATGTAATTTTTTTCTTTACTTTTACTACTTAGATTCTTAACCCATGTGAAGTTATTGCAAATATATGCTAGTGATTTAATTTTGCTTAATAAATGTCGACCATGTTCGCATGTTAAGAATAATTATAATGGAGACTTCGTAATCTAAATGAGATTTTATTATTCAAACTCGTGCGACAAAATTTACTAACATGAAATAAAATAAAATTGCTTAGTAAATTCAATTCCTCTTTAGTAGTAACTTTATGTTTCCATTTTCATGTGAATTAAATAAAAACCCGATTCAAAGGTTCCGGGTCAGGAGCGGTTGGACTATCCTACCCGATATCTAAAACGGGTACGAGTTTTTCATTCATTTTCTCTCACTTAATTAAACCCTGCTCAAAACCCCCCAAATTGACACTCATAGTCATTCCGGCGGAGACAGACGGCCACGGCGGAGACAGACGGCGGCCTACCTCTGTGTGAGCTTCGTTAACCTCTCTTTATGTCATCCAATTTCGACAAATTGTACTTAATTAACGCTGCCACCGATGCTAATCACATTTTCGCGATGATTATAATAGTGGCCGTTGATTTTCATCTGTTGGAAGCAATCGTTACTGTTGATTCTGATCCTTGAGTTGGATGGAGGAATGATGAACGCATGAACTAGGCTGTTAATTTTTGAAATTCTGCCTTTGACCTCATGATCTGAAAATCCGAGTTTTTTTTTTGTTTTTTTTTATTGAAATGCTGTGTGATTTCGATATACTAATATATTTCCACACTTTCAACTTTGCTATGCAGCAGAAAACTTCAGTTTCTTGTTCTTTGCTTATGTCTTGCATCATTGATTTAGGTTACCTGTTCACTGATGATGCTCAATTTGGGAACAACTTTGTTTGTAGCTCTTTGTGTTTAGCTGGGCTGCATTTCCCCCTTTTTCTGTACTTGCACTGTGGCATGATAGAATCTGATGGTGAGGAAGACAAATATGCATCAAAATTGGATCACATTACAAAACTACAATTGTTAAATTTGAAGTTATTAGCTATACTATTCCATGGTTGACCGAGCCCTAGGTTTTATGTAGTTTGACTGTGTTTTTGCCGCTTTACATAGTATTGAATCATTACATTATCGAACGAGCAACAGAATTCGATCCATCAAAATTGGAGTGGAAAAAAAATGCAAGAGGCAGTAGCCAGTGATTCAAGTAAAGGAAATTCAGCACAGAAAAGGGTCCTGAAAAAGATGAGGAAGGTTCCCGACTCTTATTATTTCCTTCCCCGCGGATCTCTTTCATATAACCTTACATTTTTTGGAGCGTGTATCGCTGGTGGGATTGGCGCAGGCATGCTTCTACAAAAATGGATAAACAAGAAAGTTGCAGGTAATGTCCGTTTATCACCCCAATGCCCTTATAGAATCTCATTTTTTGCGAATTCGATTGCAACTTTGATGTTTGTTTTAATGTTGGTACAGAAGATGGAGGTGTGATATACGAGTTTGACTGATGAAAAGCTCCATGGTTTAACCACAGCTTACAACTAATTTTCGTGTTGTTGCTCGTGTTGGTTTTGAAGATTGTCTAAACAGTCGGATATTTCGTCCCCGAGTTGAGTGGAGTTCATCAATAATGTGCTGTTCCCTCCTATTGAAAACACTTCATGTCTGATTTTTTTTTCCAGCTTTAGTATTTGTACTTTTAGTTAATTTGATAGAGACAGCTGTGTAGAACAGTATTCGATTGATTAAACCGAAAGAATCACTCACATAACAAAGATGGACTCGACTACTTAGATCCTCATTCGAACTTAAGTTAAGACTATGAATTTAAAGAAGATAAAGATTCCCTTGACACAAGTGAAATGTAGAGGCATTCTAATGCTACTCAACTCAGACTATATGAACGAGATAAACTTGAAACACTAATGTAATCTTCATCATTATGCATTAAATTGATCATGTGTTAATTTTTTCAGGCTAATTTGCCCGTCCATTCTAAGTTGGGAGTTGGCCCACTCTAGCCCAATATGTTGGCCTAATTAGACAATCATTTTTTTATAGTGTATTTATTACAAGAAGTTAATTATATTTTGTTTCCTATTGGTTTATTTTACAAACTAGAGTTGAAAGTTTGTCTCCAAATTCCTCAATAATCATGAGTAACGGAGCAGAAGTATTAGATATATAGTAATATATTGGAACAAATTAACTAAGTGGACGATGAATATATATTGTAGTGAAGGAATGCGACAGAAGTGAAATAAGTTGGCCGTGCCTTTGCTTCGCACTTTACAATTTATAGAACTTGAATCTTCTGCGAGATAATTACGGTGTAGAACAAAAAAAATGTTATTGGAGAAAAAACTAATCAAATACTCCCTCCGACCCGCACTACTCGCACTTATTTCCTTTTTGGGCGTCCCAAGTTACTTGCACTCTTTCCATTTTCAGTAAAAAAATTCAGCTACAGCCGTCATTTTTGACTTTCCTATACACTCATTCCTTAATCTCCGAGCCGAAAAGGAAATGAGCGAGTAGCCCGGGACGGAGGGAGTACTATTTATCGAACTTTAATCTTCTGCCTGATATTTTCGGCTTGGGCCCGTCCCGACGGCGCGTTAATCGTGCCCGTGCCGCATGCCCAGCGTTCTGGCCCGGCGTTGGATGTCTTCCGGGCCGGGCCGCAAGTCCCCAACATTTTTTTTTTCGTTTTATTGCCTATATATACTCCATTTGTGCACCATTCTTTCACACTTTGCTCATTTCAATCCTCTTGTATTACAATATTTTCGGCTTCAATGGAATGGTTTAACAGCGACAAACGTCAGATGAACGAGTTCGTCAACGCCAACAATTGGTACGTGCCGCCATCACCCAACCCGGATGCGACGCCTAGTCCGGGGGTGGCTACCAACACGGAAATAACAACGCCAGTTAACACTGATGAGTACGAAATCAGTGATATGGAGCCCGCTGAAGGGAGGGGCAAGGGCAAGGTTGCGGATGATGAGGGGCTGAAAAAGTATAGTCCGCAGGAGACATTGTGGCTTGCCTAGAATTTTATCGACGTCTCTGATGATCCTATCATCGGCAACCAGTAGAGCGGCAAAGTGTTCTGACATCTGATTGCGGAGAAGTACAACACTTGTCGTACTAGAGGGTCGTTCGAGCATAGCTACGTGAAGCTACGCAAGCATTGGAGTCGGGTCCAGAAGGAGATGAACAAGTGGAATGGCAAGTGGAGCAACGTAATCCGGATGTGGCCGAGCGGGCACAGCGAGATGGACCTCGTGGAGAAGGCCAGGGCGGAGTCCTTCGCTAACGGGAAGAAGCCATTCAAGTACTTCGACGTTTGGAAGATTGTCGAGAAGATCCCGAAGTACACCGGTGGGGCAGAACCGGTGGCAAGAGGGACCCCAAGAGAACCAAAGTTTCCGCCGCCGAAAACTACTCTTCGAGCGAAGGAGGTCCGGCAATCGACCTCAACGTGACAGACGACGACGTCTTCCTCTCATCCCCTAGCACTCAAGCCGTCCGATGGGAACAAAGACAGCAAAGAGGAAAGCGAAGGGGAAGGCAACTGCGAGCTACTCCGCTATGCCGCCACCGCCGCCCAATCAATCTCTGGATAAGATCTCCCACTCTATGTCGGAGATGAGTATTACCTAGCGGATGAGCCAGCTGATAGAGTTGACATCGAGGGATACCTCGACAACGTCGGAGTTTGATCTCGAGTTGCACCATGAGATGATCGCCTACCTTCGCGCACAAATGAAGAAAAAGTAGTTTTTTCTTTTTTTATTTTATGACTTTAATTTTCATTTTCTAGGATTTTTAATTTTCTTTGCCTAGGATTTGTAAAAAAAAATTCGACTTAACAATGAATTTTCTCGGTTTGAATTGTTCAGCGTATTCTATTTTACGAGTAAGATTGGTTGAAGTTGTGAATAATGCAATTTAATAGTTGTGGCCCCACTATTTTACAAGTAAAATTGATTGAAGTTGTGAATAGTGCAATTTAATTTAATAGTTCTGGCCTGGGATGGTGCATGCATGGTTAGAGCAGTTATAGTCTAGGACTCAAATTTAGGGGAATGATGACGTGGAGGGGACTTGGGCGAGGATTGGTTAACTATGCTCTTAGGTTTATAATTCATGAGCCGCGAGTCACTCAAATTGGGCCTTACATATAGAAGTTTTGAGTGAAAAAAAAAACTTTTCAAAATTAAGAATTACTGCTATACACTAAAATAATCGCCCATACAAATAGATTCATCAACAAAATCCCAATTTATAAAATACAATCGACCTAAACTATATATACAATGATTAATTATGACGTAAGCAGCCCTCCATCTCAAAACAAATACGACGTCGGAGCAAACACCGGCACCGCCATTGTCTGAGAATATTTCCTGATTTCAACACATAATTAATCAATACTAAAAATAAGGATAAAAACAAAAATCCCCAAATTTATCGTTAAAAATCCCCTACCAGTAGTCCTCAATTAGACTTCGCGGCGGCGGCGGGAGCGGCGCGGCCCTCGCCGGAGACCTAGTTTTGGCCTTCACCGGCCGTCGCGTGTCGTCACCGTCGAAGATGGGGCTGTTCTCGGAAATCGCATTGAGCTTGGGCTTCCAATTATGGGCGGCGCCGCTCACTTTGGCAGTCCTTTTGGTCCTGGGGCGGGACACGGCAGGCTCCGCCGTGGTAGTGACAGTTGCTCCGCCCCAGCAAGATGCGAATTCGGAGAAAAGCTTCTTCATATGCTGTGAAATTGAAGTCAATTTTGAATTGAGGTGGTTTGTGTCTGAGAATTAAGATCGGAGAGTTATACATATATATAGATATAATTGGGGGGGAAAAGGGCAATGGTTTTGATCTTAGCCATAATAATTTACTGTTGTCGTGCTTGATTGATCCCATCTTTATCCTCTCGCGGTCTCGCCTATACATTTTTTTTTTAAATTAGGAAAGATTGTGAAATTCGATCACAAAAAATAGGATAATTGCAAGAGGTTATTTTCTGTACATTTTTTTTTTAGTTTTAAAAATTGTGTGATCTATCAAAATTCGATCATTGAAAACGAACCAGAATTTGATCATATTTTGTTATTTAAATGATAATTTGTCGTAAAAACTAAAAAAGTTAATTTTTGGATCCAAATTTGGAAATATTTATTAATTTCCTTTTGAAGCGAATATTTTATAAAATAAATATGCTGTTGATTTTTTATCAATTGATAAATTTAATTATTTGCCTGCGGTGACTATTTATTTTTTTTTATTTAAATCGAATATAGGAATTTGGTGTTCTTCTTTTTTGGAACTAGCAATTTCGATAAAAACTCCACAAAAATACACCAACTTGGTGCTTTAATTGTTAAATTTAAACGTACATCGTTTCATCCTTAGCATAGTGTTAGAAGTATAACTAATTTGTATGATTATAGTAAATTAAAATAATAGTACTCCGTATTTATATTGTGTGATTATAGTAAATTAAAATAATACTATGTATTTATTAGGTTGAGGTTAACTTATACACATCGAAATATAACAAACATTTTTTATTTAGCTAGGTTCAATCATCTTAGATTCTTAAATCCATCTTCCACTATAAAGAAAATTCGAAAAAAATAAATAATGACTATTATTTGTTGATCAATTAAAGTCAAACAAAAATAACTGTATTAATTAGAAGATTATCTCAAACATGTCTTTCCAAGTAAAGAAAAAACTTCCATGTCTTTTATTATCTGTTTTACTCGTTTTTTACTACTAAACTCACAGCTATTTCTAAAAGTGTGTACAAAATAAAATAATCGCGAGTCACCAGAGTACAAGTGTATTTAGATGCCGAGACGAGCCAGCATCGAGTCAGCGCTGCGGGTATCCGTCGCGTAGCGTAGCCCGCAGCTGAGAGGAGGCTGGCAAGCTAGCTCGCCACGCTCGTTGGCCACGTGGCTAGCTCCCATGCGGCCATGACGCCCACTCGTTGGCCCGCGAGTGGGCGTCGTTTATATCCGTTGAAAAAAAAATTGTTTTTTTTTAATTCCGAAAAAAAATTAAAAAATTCTCCCAAATATACTAGCCGTTTTTCCAATATTTTAATTTTTTTCTATTTTTTAAGTCCCCAATCACTTCTATAAATATAAAATCATTCCCATAAATTATCCACCATAAAAAAACTCTCTATTCTCACTCAAACACTCTACATTCTTCATCTTAAAACACTATTTTTCTCCCAAATTTAATCCATTCATGGATCCATTTGAGCAAATGCGTCGAATGATGGAAGAATCGCTAGAAGCAGATCGACGTAGGGAGGAGGAAGTCACGGCGTGTCAAAAGCGACCCCGTAAATACATCCATTGTGACCGGGAGGAAGCCGCCGCAAGGTTGGTACGAGATTACTTTTGTGATAACCCGGTATGGGGAGATACCTACTTTCGTCGCCGTTTCCGCATGCGGTGGGAGTTATTTCTGCATATCGCAAATACATTGGAGGCCCGGGAAGAGTACTTCCAAGAAGGGTTCGACGCTATTGGCCATCCCAGTCTCACGACGCTCCAGAAATGTACTACAGCAATCCGCCAGCTTGCTACTGGACAAACGACGGATTTGTTCAACGAGTACCTGCACATTGGGGACAACACTGGGAGACTGTGTTTGATGAACTTCTGCAAAGGCGTCCGGGCAGCCTTCACCGACGAATATCTCCGGAAGCCAAACACCGCAGATTGTCAGTTTCTGCTCCAACTTCACGAAACAGTGCATGCATCGGCAATGGAAGAATTGCCCTGTGGCATGGAGGGGATCATACACGAGCGGCCACAAAGGCACCCACCCTACCGTTATACTCGAGGCCGTTGCTGACTACCGGCTATGGATTTGGCTTGCGTTTTTCGGGATCTCCGGATCGAACAACGACATCAACGTGCTCAACCAATCCGACCTCTTCAGCGAAGTTTTGAATGGTAAAGCGCCGGCCATCAACTTCATCGCTAACAACCGCCAGTATAAAATGGGGTACTATCTTGCCGACGGCATCTATCAGAAGTGGCCAACCTTCGTGAAGACGTTCAACAGGCCGATAAACGAAAAACAGACTCTTTTTGCTCAGAAGCAAGATGCTGCTCGCAAGGATGTGGAGAGAGCGTTCGGGGTTCTACAAGCTCGATTCCACATTATCAAATCTCCGGCTCATACGTGGTTTATGGAGAATATGGTCGACATCATGTATACGTGCATAATCTTGCACAACATGATCGTCGCCAACGAAGGACCTGAAGCGGGAAACTGGTTCGACCCTGAAACCCCGGGAGGCTCTACCGCAAGTAGTCCGCCTCACAGTGGAGTGCATCCTTCTTTGCAAGAGCGAATGTATATTCGGGCAAGGACACGTGATTCTATCGCCCACACCCAACTCCAGGAGGATCTAATGGAGCACATTTGGGAAAAAATTGGCAACCGTTAGACGATCACCGCATCACTTTCCATGATTATGCGGATTTCAATAAATTGTAATATTAGGATTTCAATTATATATTTTTCGTATTTTCGGATGTTGTAATTTTCGTGGTTTTTAATGACTTTATGAATTATTAGTCTTAATTTAATATTTCAATGAAATATTAATTGAATATGTTGGAAATAAAAATAAAAAAATGAAATTGAATGAATAGTTAATGGATGAGATGATTAAGAGATGAAAAGTTCTAGATGTTGTCTCTTAGTTAAAAGATGGGATAAAAAGTGCAGTGAGACCCATAAATAGTTAATGGATGAGGATGTATTTAGACGGTATTATAGGGATGTGGATGACCTTAGTGCCGTCTCTAAACTATTGCTTAAATATAGAAATACTCCAAATTACTAAAATCCGACACATTTTCATATTTTAAATAGAAAGAGATAATAATGTAGTTACACCAAAAAATATCTATATTCTTAAATGCTAGAGATCGACTATATATACAAAATTTATTTTAAGAAAAAAGTCATAATCATAATTTCAGAATGTTCCTTCGCTTTCTATTAATGCCCTTAAATGCATGTTAGATTATACTACAAATCAAGTTAGTTTTTATTCATAAAAAAAAGTAGTGTTTCAAATTTATGCCACATTTTGCAGGGAAGTACCATTTCATCTCCACCACAATTGTTCAACTGCACACAGCCTTGATTACTTAATTTTTGCATTTGCCTTCAATCAAGTTCCATCCCACTCTTATCTTAATATCTTTCATCTAGAAAATACCCATTAATAATCGAACAAACGTGGTTGAGTAATAGAGACTCGTTCATTCTTAACCAAAAATAAAGAGACCGAATCTTGATTTTGAGTATGAAGCAGCAATATGACTAATCAATGAAACCGGACATCTTATTATAATTCCAAAAAGAAAAAATACCCATTAATTAATTTTATTATTAAATTATACCGCTTAGTTCCTTGCATATGTATTAGTTAACAACAAGTTTAGTAATTAACCAAGATTCTATTTTATTTTTGAGCACACGTAAATTTTGGACCTGTTGAGTTTCTAATGACATGCTTATTTGGCTGTATTTGTCACGTGGGATGCAATTTTTTTTATTTTGTGAACACTAAAAATACCTAAAACTTTGACTTTATTCTAAATAGATATTTTACGTTGCCGAATAATCCAAGTGAAGAATTGTCCATGTTAAAAACGAACGTTTTTTTTATTTGAAATGAAAGTGGAAATTTTCACTAGTTAATAGATATAGTTAAGAGATTGGAAAGAAAATTTAAAACCTATAAAATGTAACACAAACTATGTATCAAAAAGGTTTATTTAATCAAAAGTAGGGGTGTACATTCGGGTTTCGGTTCGGTTTTTTGCCAAAACCGAACCAAAACCGAACCAAAACCGAAAAACCGAATTTAGTTCAAAATCCAAACCGAACCGAACCCGAAAAACCAAAAAACCGAAAACCGAACTTAAAAAACCGAAAAACCCGAAAAAAAACCGAAAAACCTGAAAAAAATAAATATAATATAAATATATATTTATATGTGTATTTTATTTTATTTTATATATACTAATAGAATATTTATATATAATATAAAATTAATAATACATATAATATATATTATATAGTAGAATATAATAAAAGAATATATATATTATATATAATATAATATATTAAATTAATAGAATATATATATGATTCGGTTTTTCGATTTTTTGGTTTTTTTCTTCGCCCGAACCGAAGCGAACCGAAAAACCGAAATTTTTTTATTTTTAAAACCGAACCGAATCGAAAAATCGAAAAAACCGAACCGAATTTCAAAATTTCGGTTTGGTTCGGTTCGGATATTCGGTTTCCGGTTTTTTTGCTCACCCCTAATCAAAAGTGATATGGTACTAGCATACACATTTTCACATGCTCAGTAGTCATTACCCACAATATTAATGAATTGTGTTAATTAATCTTCACCCAAAGCTCATTTGCATGATGAAATGAGATTCAGCCATTACTTGTCAATTTATGAACATTACAGATAATACAAATAGTTGCTTGTGTCACATCATATTCAATTTCATTTATAACATTTATACTACAATGTAATTACAAACGAGTATATGGACCATACAGTCACATCAAGCCTGTGTAATACACATTCGATTTATTATCCTTATTTAATTTATAAAATTCGAATAAAATATGGTTACGCACAAGGTTTGCTTCGTACCATTGTTTTGTAAACACAAATAATAGAATCAATATTATTTCCATGCAATGTATTTAGAGCTGTATAGAAGAAAGACACTGACCCATACGCCCATACGTACGCATTTATTTGCATTTACATTTTGCAAATTAAAAATAAAAAAAATATGCTAATTTATTGGGGCATATATGATTTCAAAAATTAGAAAAGATTAAAAATATCTACCAGTTATGTATATGTGATAAAAATGAAAAAAGGAAAGAGAGTATTAGTTGTAATTTACATGGTGTTACGAAGCTCTCATCAAGAAAAAGAAAGAGTGTTATTAATAGCAGTTATGATGGCGTCAATATTACTTTCCCGAAACCTTAGACTCTTTCAACGTAAATGTTGTTTTAACAACAGCCACAATACATATGTCTAATTTCTATCGCTCATCATATAATTATGGAATACTTATTATTTTTAATTACTAAAAATCACTCTGCAATTGTTAATGTCTTGGACCCCATATAAAAAATTCTGGCTCTGGCACCACTACTTTTGTGTCCCAAATCGACTATGTTGTCTGTTGTTTTAGAGAGATATCGTATTGATTAGCATAAAATTTAAAGCAAAGCATTACATAACATAGATAATATTATTTCTTAAGGTTGAGAACAAAATAAGTAGCAAGTATATAGTATCAAAACTAGAAGACTAAAGGCCCATTTTGGTCCTTAATATATTGTGATTTTTTTATTTTTATTCAAAACATTATCTTATGAATTATTCGGTCTCTCACATAAAAACGGGGTCACATTTGGTCCATTTTGGACGGTTCCATCAAAAAAATGACGGAAATTCCAAATTTGGACGGAAATTCAAAAATTTGACGGAAACATGCTGGCTTCCGACTCCCGGTGTTCTGCCGCTGCTGCTCACCGTCAAGTCGTCGTCTCGCCTCCTCTCCCTCTCCCTCACCCTCGACCCCTCCATCGACCATCTCCCCCTCTCCCTCGCCCTCGCCGTCGTCCAGGCACCCTCCGCCACGGCTGCCTCCTCCCGCCGCAGTTCCACCTCCTCCTCTCAAATCGTGGTTGCGGCAACACCGGAAGGCGTCGTCGTCGCTAATTTTGCCGGAGATGAAATCGATCGGATACACCCCCGATTGCGGCACCTGCAATTACCTATTTCTGGCTCTTTCGAAAATCGGTCAATTCTTCGTCTCGCCTCCTCTCCCTCTCCTTCACTCTCGACCCCTCCATCGACCACCTCCCCCTCGCCGTCGTCCAAGCACCCTCCGCTACGGCTGCCTCCCCCGCCGCAGTTCCACCTCCTCCTCTCAAATCGTGGCTGCAGCAACACCGGAAGGCGTCCTCGTCGCTAATTTTGCCGGAGATGAAATCGATCGGATACACCCCGAATTGCGGCACCTGCAATTACCTATTTCTGACTCTTTCGAAAATCGATCAATTCGCCGTCTCGCCTCCTCTCCCTCTCCCTCACCCTCACCCTCGTCCCCTCCATCAACCACCTCCCCCTCGCCCTCGCCGTCGTCCAGGCACCCTCCGCTACGGCTGCCTCCCCCAGCCGCAGTTCCACCTCCTCTCAAATCGTGGTTGTGGCAACACCGGAAGACGTCTATGGGGGATTGATTACTGAGTTGAGCGAGACGAGGAAGGTGGACGCCGTGGCAGAGGTGGTGAGGGAGATGATGTAAGAAGGGGGTGAGGCTGAGGGATGAGACGGTGACAACGGTGGGTGAGGCTGAGGAAAGATGGACGTCGTGGCGGAGGTGGTGAGGGAGGTTTAGGGTTTCCGTCAAATATTTGACGGAACCGTCCAAAATGGACCAAATGTGACCTGTTTTTATTTGTGAAGGACCGAATAATTCAAAAGATAATGTTTTGGACCAAAATTAAAAAATCACAATATGTTAAGGACCAAAATAGACCTTTAGTCAAACTAGAAATATGAGAAATACACGTTAATTCCTTTTTTAACACCTTAACTCAGCTATGGCATCTTCCTTTTGTGTACAGTTTCTTGATGCATATATATGTATATATATATATAGATATATATATATATCACCCAAAGCAAAAACAAGATAAATCAAATGTAAATTCATTTATGTAGGAGGGAGAGCATCAGTTTTCTCAATACCAATATCTTGGTCTTCTTCGCTATACCTCCAGCAACGGATCATCAACAATCGAATAACTCAAAGAACACGGATGAATGAGTTCTAAAATTAGGCCATTTTGGTTGGGAAATGAAGCTGCGACATAGAGAAACTCGTTGAACTGCAAGGGTTGCCTTGTTGGTCCTCACCCGTCCTCCCAGTCGTTTTCATCCTCGTCATCTTGAGTAGCTTCTGCTTCTACGTTCAAGTCATGAACTTTAAAGTGATCGGAAGTGTTACCTGAAAAGACACAATATTCGGCCATAGTAAGAGGTAATCCATGTAAGAAATGTCTAGCAACCTCCAATCTAGTTTCTTCTATATGCCATTGTTTTCTTCAAAAATTAGGGGTAAAGACACCAAAAATACACAAGCGTTCACCTAATTGTGGTGTGTGCATAAACTAACAATCCTGCCTTAAAATGCATAGACTTTCAATTGTTCTTATATTCATACCATGTCAATTTTTGGCAAATAACGTAATCATGGCTATTAGCTCAACCGGTGCACACATTTAACTACATCGTTTAGTCCATCAGTTTTTAGGCGATTTGGACATTTTAGATGTCCATCTCAGCATTAATTAGGAGGCAGTTGACAATCGTGTGAAAAAACAGAACAATTGCAAGTTCGTAAATACGAAGGTAGAACTTTTAGTTCATGCGCAAAACCACAATTTGGTGAAAGTTAGTGTGTTTCTAAAATAGCACTCAGGAGAAAGTAAAACAAAATTCGACAAAATATGCAGACAGTGTTATGGTTTTACCTGTAGATGGCCCATCCTCCTCCCATTCAATATCATCTCCTTCAAATTCATCTTCACGTTTTGACTTCTTGCCTACTTGACGCTCAGATGGTGCGTTGTAAACTTCACTTGCGATGACATCATTAGGTGATTCTGCTTCTCTCTTGACATTTTCTTCTTTTCCATGGAGCTTCTTAAGTACAGCAGCGTAATAGGCTCTGACATATTCATCCTATAAAACACCGAAAACAAGAAGAGAAAAACTAATCACTAAAAGAAAGGGTGAGACAAACTACAATTTCATAACCAACAATGAGATCAGAAAAACCTGTATATTATTTTTGTCCTCATCTAAAGCTACAGCCTTCTTGTCATCGGTACTCTCCAAAGCTACTGAACTACCACCCATCTTTGTCTCTTGACTGGTCTCTCCACGTTGTTCTTTTGTAAGATTCATTCCTTGCTTGATCATCCATGGAGGCAAAACCTTCATAGGTGTACTCGCGCTGATTGATTTAACATCACCTTTGTCATCCTCACCAGAAAATGCAACTTCAACCTGCCAATCTCAAACTTTATGGTCTCAGAGAAGAAACAATTCTCGTAATGTGTAACAATAGGATGATAAGATGCAAAACATTATAATCAGAGATTCCAGATTAGTCATTCCAAGATCGAGAATGGAAAATCTATATCCTCAGTAACTGTTCCCCGTCAACCATCTAGCCAATAGCCAGATTATAATAATAAAATCCAGTTCCCAATAATACATCTCTTGCAGCTTGTAGTCTCACATGAGAATTCAAATTGATAGAAGGGTTATGCAGTGTAATGCGAACATATGATGATCGAGATATATCAGTATTCAATGCAAGGTCAAGTAATCAGGAAAATGACATATGAAGAAAAAAATGAGATATTCCAACATTTTCATGTATTTACCAGTTATCACAGACATTATGAATTCAAACTTCTAAGCCCCTCGCAATGCAGAGTGAAAGAAATTTTAAACTTAAAAGTACATAGAAAGAAGGCTTTGAACAAGTGACCTTAGTCTCCCCAACATAAGGCATTGGAGTCCCACCAAAACCTCCATTCATATGTCTGTTAGGGTTGTTGGTATTATGATCTCCATTTGCAGCTTGTTGAGTAGCCTTTCGAACTAGCCAAGCTTGAAGACCTTCAAGTTCAGGCACAGGCAAATCCTTAACTCTCCCAAGTTGATCTATCAGTGGTTTGAGCTGTACCTGCACCACAGTAAACCAAATTTGGTAGCTATAAAAATACAGGGGCAGGCAGTTAAGACTTCAGTTGATTTAAGATGAAACAATTAGTTTCTAACATATGCATACAAAATCAGAAGAGGTCTCAAATTGGTAGTGTAAAATACACTCCAAAACTATCTGGTAAGGAAGGATGTATATATGTTCTCTCATTCCATTCGGAGAGTAAATCCTCCAGAGACTTGATCGAGCAAATTGGCCTGTGTTCTTTTTAAATTTATTTTCCTCATTTCTTTCTGTTGTATGATAAGTAGTGCATGTGTGCGGCAAGGGAGAGACAGAGAGAGGGGTATATGATTGGGAATGAGCAATCATGGAAAAAAAGAGTACAAAGGATGAGGGTGAGTTGTAACGACTGAACCAATATATGGATTAAAAACAAACCTCCATCTTTGATAGCATGTCCTTTAATTTATCAAGCCGACGTCTGCTTGCATTATCATCCCCATCGCCCATTTCTTGAGCAGCCAGCTTGTCACTCTCAGCCACAAGGATCCCATTGCAGCTTTCACAGTGAAAGTACTCATCATATGGGGTGATCAACCGGAGTGCATCAAGGGCATTGTATCTGGAGATCATGAAACACAAAAAAGTTCCGAGTCTTGAAGGTTCAAGAATCCAGGGCAAGAGATAAATCAAAACAATTATCTGGATCAAGTACCTTTTGTTGCAGTTTGGGCATATATATTCCTGAACTGTGTTTTTGCTCTCCAGTTCATCCTTCAACTTCTTCCTCATGCGATGTAATCTGTATCTGACAACATCATATATCTACAAGGAATTTTGAAATTAACAGTTCAGTTTAATGTGTACTCACATCTACAATTCCAATTGCTGCATCATTGATGTGATAGTAGATATAGCAACACAAAGAGATACACGAAAATCATCCAAGATTTGTTCACAGTAACCATGTACAACTTTACATCTTCATCGCGCAATGATACACAACAGCCTCAACTTACAAGCAAGTTCATAGGTATATCACTTTTTAGAAACTTCTTGAAATACTTTCCAAAGGATAGAGAAAGAACAACGTGTTCCATAAATTTGAAATGTTTTAATGGTTTTTGGTCCGTTTCAAGTGAAACACCTGCTTTTAACCAGCATGGGCAAAGTTACCTGTGAATAATCTAAGCAACAATATGACTGAGTTTGCAATTTTTGCTTCTCGTCGTCTCTACCATTTTTTTGACCATCCACTGTGGCAGCCACTGCAGCATTGAACATCTTTGCACTTTTGGAGGTCTGCATGAGATAAATAACATCATTGAGGCAGCAGTAGATACCTACTATTTATCACTCAGTAATTCAGGTTAACTAAAGCTGGAAAATCACATATACAAAAAGGATAATCATGAGTATGGACCACCCCATAAAACATTAGAAAGTTAGACCAACTTCAAAACCAACAATGATTTTTCCAACTTATGTCAGAAGCTTAAGCTTGTTACCAACCATTAACCAAAAAATCTACTTTTCACTGTACTCACATTATATGTACTCCTTTTCAAGACATAATCATCTCCAATTGATAAAATGGAGAGAAGTCCTACCATTGTTAAAATAAACTGCCGGACTCTATTTATGGGAACCTCGTCCCTATGAATTAATTTATATGTGGACACATAAGCATCATATAGATCTATCTATATTATGCAAATGGGTGTAGGATCACATTTAAGTACTTCTAAAATCCACTGGAAAAGCATTTTTCTGGAATGAGCATCACAAAATTCATAAGTAGAGCAACTGAATGCAACACAGCAATCACATAGGGGAAACAGTTTGCTATAAGATAACAATAAAAAATGAATCAGAGATTCGGGCCATAATGCTGAACCAGCAAAATGAACCTCCTTGCGATGATCACGAGTGACCAGTTTTTCTTCTTCGAAGAATCTGAGAGTCCGACGTAGTTGCTTCGTGTGAAGTTTCAAGTCCCTAGCCAAATCTTCCTCCTTAGTCCACTGACGTCTAGAACAAAATCAAATGTAAAGTGATAATACATTTAACTTTTAGCCGACCATTGTGGTAAAGTGCTTACACAATAAAATCCACTAACTCTCCATGTACTCAAACAGAACGTTCTCATGTAGCATGACTTTTACATGAGTCTCCAAAGACATAAAATGGTTCTGGAGTAAGTTTGGATAAAAAGTGGTGTTCAAGAGAAACATGTCATTTCAGCTTTTATATTTAAACATAGATATGATCATTTCTCCAGTGTATTCTCAATCAATAAAACCCCCCATCCCCAGCATATTTAAGAGATAGAATCAGTATTTATCCCAAATGCCACGAAGATCTCGAATGAGCACCAAGAAATCATATTTATGAAAAATTCCCTAACTTCAGCAAAAAACATAGGGAATAAGTATATTAGTATACCTAGTAAGAGCATCAAGAATGACCACAGCAATCCCTCTGTTATCACTTCTCCCAGGCCTCTGCTGGTTTTCACCCTTCGTCGTTATATCAGCATAGAATGCCCGGGCTGTAAGTCTCACCAGGCTATTTGCAAACGATTGAACAAATGCTAATCAACAACACTTAACGAAAGCTACCATCACATATATTGGGGATTCATTGCATTACCGATTGAATGGATCGACGCTAGCCATTTAAAAGTCTGAGCTCAATGGAAAATTCGTTATAGACTAAGAATCGCACAGCGACAGCCCTCTCCACACCAAAATTGAGCTGAAATGGTCAGCGACGCCAAACGACAGCTCTTCTTCGGCCGAACCGTCAGAAAACTCAAAATTGAGCTCGAACAAAACAAGCTAATCAATACTATGACTTTATCCAATTAAAAATTATTGATTCCTAAGTTTTCAATTAGTCCAAAGCAGTGAACCTCAGCGACTTGGATGAATCAGAAGATGCTCGAGCTCGAAATTAATATTTTTTTTGCAAGTGGTCGATGGATACGAAAATCAGGCGATCGGTTTCGAATAGAAAGGCATATATCAATGGTTGCGTTCAGGATTCGAATAGGGCGTCGTGGATCAATGGATGCGACTTGGCTTTGGGGATTTAGGGATTTGGATTTGGCGGAGATAGAGTTTTTCGGTGGGGTGATCTGCGATCGCTCTGGAATTTTGGGAGTTGAACGCGGAAATTTAATTTATAATTTCGTCATTATATATATATAGAGAGAGAGCTTAGGTTGGGCCTAATTTGTTGTGGTTCGTGGCCTGGTTTTGTGTTGGGCCTAGTTGGGCTTTAAATCATTTATCTGCAATTAACTTTTAGACTGTGTTGCAAATATAACTATCAAAATATATTCAATTTGTGCCTGGGTTTTACCAACATAGAGTTGATTTGAGCTGATTATCCAGAGTTGGAGGTTAATTTCTGTCATGATCTAGATAGATCAAAAAGATTTTAGCTGCGTATTTGCTTAATTGCATAAATCATACACTTTTTTTTATCGCATCTTAAGCATGTTATGTGAGTAGCTCTTTGTGATGTCGATTTCGATTGTAAGTGATCAGTGGAAAATAATTGTACAATTTGTGGTAGGTAATTGGGGGTTCTGATTCATCTGCCGCCCCAACTTCTGATTTGAATTAGCCCTAGTCAAAGAACTAATTCATACATTGATGGTAGCAAATTGGCTGGGTAGGGAAGCATAAAGGTAATTCAAGTTTAATGCGTTTGTTTTTTTGTTTGTGTGTGTAGTGTAGTGTGTGAAACTTGGCTAATGCTCTTTGCAAAACTGAGTTGAAAACAGCCATAAGTCGATAAACAATGTAGAAAAAACCAGAAGAGTTGGTGTAAGACGACGCAAAAAACATGAATAAATTTGGCAGGTTGCTGTCATTTTCTACAGCGATAGACTTGTTTTACTTTGGTGCAACTTGTATGTGCTTTGGTTGATTGTTCTCAATTTAACATGATGGTATTGGCCTGTTGAGGAAATTGAATGTGTCAGCATTTTGCAAATGATAAAAATGTGTTTTTTCTTGATTAATTGGAGTTTTGAGCAGAATGGGTTCTCTCTTTGTTTCTGCATTCATTGTTATCGCGTTTTCCTTTACTTCGTCTCGTTTGATTTGTGAGGCTAGAGATAGCATCGATGTGGCTAACCCGTTGTTTGGTGATCAAACTCTTGTATCAGCTGGGAACAAGTTCGAGCTAGGTTTCTTCACAGCTGAGAATGGGAGGAGATATGTGGCCATATGGTATCACAAATTGGTTCCAAGAACCGTTGTGTGGGTTGCACGAAGAGACGAGCCACTGCTCAGTTCGTGTGAAGGGATTCAGATTCGAGAAGATGGTGGAAATGCTGAGGTCGTGTGTGGTAATGGAAATGGACGTTTTGCCCTCATTACACGCTCTGTGGGCTCACTGGGGCCTAGAGCCTCTAACATAACACTGCAGTTGTTGGATAGTGGGAACTTGGTTCTTGTTGATGCTTTTTCAGGTGAAAGACTGTGGCAGAGTTTCGATGAACCAACTGATACATTTCTTCCCGGTATGATACTGAACGATACTTTTATATTGAGCTCGTGGGTTACTCCAAGTGATCCCAGCACTGGGAATTATTCTTTTAGGCAAGATCAAGGAATATATGAAATAATAGAGAACCCACTAAATACTTACTGGAAAAGCAATGAGCGCAATTCATTCATGAAGAACACTATACCTTTTTTTGTAGAACAACTACTTTTCAATTATAGCAATATAACAACACCAAGGCTTGTGATGAACTCTTCGGGGGAGATACAATTTTACAGATTGAACGATGGTAGGAGTTGGTCTTTGTTGTGGTCAGTACCCAAAGGTCCTTGCAGCAAGTACAACACTTGTGGGAAGTTTGGTGTGTGCAATGCAAAGAACAAGGTGCTGTGTGATTGTCCTTCTGGATTCAGCCCGGTTTCGTTGGAGGATTGGGAAGGTGGGCGATACTCTGAAGGCTGTGAAAGGGTGATTTCAGAATGCAGCCGCAGAAGATCATTCTTGAATATAACGCTAGTGAGAGTTGGGGGTGGCGTAAAGCCATTTGATCAAGCTCAGAACGAGGCGTCATGCAAAGAGACATGTTTGAATGAATGCAAATGCCAGGCTTTCTATTTTAAAGATGATGATCCACGTGGCAGAGAAACTCGTACTAATGGAAAATGCTGGATCTGGATGGACAATGTTGAAAATCTTCATCAAGATTCCATGGATAGTAGCTTAGCCTCTCTCTACGTGTCTCCGACGGTAAAATTACTTCACCAAATGCTTGTTCTGTTTCTGTTGTTTCCACTATTCTGTATCTCTGATCATATTGTGATCTGCAGCACACTCCTCAGCGCGAACCTGTGAACCGTGTGGCACCACTAGCTCAATTCGCATACCTTATCCTCTAAGCACAGGTCCTAGTTGTGGTGATCCTTCATACTACAGTTTTGAATGCAATAACACCACCATCTTCAACACATTAAGTGGGAACTACCGAGTCACCGCCATTGATAAGGAGAATCGTAGATTTTTTATTCTAGTTGGCTCAGAAACTGCCCAAACTTGTAACAGCAGAAACTCATCTACCCATGTGGTGAGTCTCAATCACTCTTTGCCATTCACTGTGACTAACTGGTGCTATTTCTAACCTATTACTGGTCCTCGTCAAGTAGAGATCGGTTGGAAGCCTCCATCGGAGCCAAGCTGTGATTCGTCGATGGGCTGTGAAGATTGGCCTGCTTCAGATTGCCATGATAGGGGCAATGGGTCGAGATGCTACTGTAGAGACGACTATCAATGGGATGGCTCTTTGGCAAATTGTAGTGAAGGTTTGTTTTTTCCTAGAATAATCGAGAAAATACCTTCATTGTGAAGAAATTATGACCATTATCTTCTTTCTTCAACTACTGCAGCCTTGAGAAATTTAGGTAATGACTACAAGAGAAGAAACACAATTCTAGTTTCTGTTGTGGTTGTGGCGCTTATACTATTTTCCTGCTCAAGCTATGTCTTCTATCGAAGAAAGAAGGCAAAACACCAAGGTAAATGTATGAGAAAACAGAAATCAAAATTCTGGTTCAGCTCAATGAAATTACGAAATCTTGATTTCAGCAGGGAATTTGGAGAGCAGTGAAGGTGAAAGACAAGTAAATGACTTGATGCTTGAAAATGGCAAGGCCAGTGGTGTTCCTTTCTACGATTTGGACATGATCTTATGTGCCACTGATAACTTCTCAGACACCCATAAGCTCGGGCAAGGTGGATCTGGGCCGGTTTATAAGGTATCCTATTTCAGAAATTTAAAGAAAAAATAATGTCAAACTTCCTATTTTTTCCTTGTCAACAGTTCAAACTCTTTAGTTTATATGATTTTCAATGCATTAAGAGGTATAAAGAGTAAATTTGCCCACTTCTTGGTATACGAGTTTTGAAGTCAGGGACAGATGGAATAACATCATTATAATGGCTGTAAAACCTTCGCGCAGGGGAAGTTTCCGGAATGGCTTGAAGTCGCGGTGAAGAGGCTATCGTGCTGCTCAGGTCAGGGAGTCGAGGAATTTCTCAACGAGGTCGTCTTGATTGCCATGTGATATGGAGTTAAAGGCGGAAGTAAAACAAGAACTGGAATTCAATATAAAAGAAGAACAATCTTCCAAAGAGTCCAAGATAATCCTCTGAAGAGGCCTACGGTTGATACCGTCCTAATACACTTTATTTTTCGAGATATCTAGCTCTTCTAAAGATGAGCTATTTATAGGGATCAACATATAGATAAACAATGAAACAAATCCTCAACATTTAAAGTAATCTTTCAACAATCTCCATAATAATGAAAATAATCTCAAGAGATAATGGAGATCATTAGCTTGATCTCTATCAATTGCCTCGCTGTCAAAACAGCCTTGCCCACAAGGCTGGAGTTGAAACATAAACACGTTGCTTTGATTGGTGGAGGCTCGTACTCGTGCTTTCGAAAAGAATCCACATTGCCGAACAAGAGAAAATGACCAACAACATTAATGCATTGCTTGGGTATCCTTGTTGTTGGGCTTGCAAGTAGCCATTCATACTCAAGATGTTTGGTAGTCATATGCATCACAAAGGTACACCAACAACTAGCTTCAATGAATTCACATGTGGAATTGGGAGAGAAAAACATGAGCGAAGAGAGATGGCCAGCCCCAACTGGATGTACAGTGAGGGGCGGAGAGAGTGCAAGCAGTTTTGATTGTGAAATGGATGGTGAAATTGCAACATTAGGTTGGGTTATGGGCAACTTATGGAGATGCTGATTTGCAGGGATGGATGGTGCATCCAAACATGGGAGAGTCACTGGTTGCTGGACTGGTTGTATCTCCTGCACAAGGGGGCTGGTTGGGGGAGGATTAGGTGCAAGAGGAAGTAGGGGCGGCGTTGGCTCAGTGTTGAAGTTGTGGGACTTGGTATTGTTGGTGTGAGATAAAGGTTGATTATCTAAAGTGAATGCGATTTGTTGCCTGCGCTCCCGAATGAAGCCACGAGACTGCAGATCCTGCAAGAATGGTGCCAATGCATCATTGATACAGTTAGAGATCCGGGCTTCGAATGTGCTCATTTGCACTTTGATGTTCGCGACCGCCTTCTCCAATCTGTCAAGACGTTCTTTAGTGCTCTGAGCGTTCACCATGATGCGATCCACGTTCGCCGCACCAAATTGATATGGAGTTAAAGGCGGAAGTAAAACAAGAACTGGAATTCAATATAAAAGAAGAACAATACGGTTGATACCGTCCTAATACACTTTATTTTCCGAGATATCTAGCTCTTCTAAAGAGGAGCTATTTATAGGGATCAACATATAGATAAACAATGAAACAAATCCTCAACATTTAAAGTAATCTTTCAACAATCTCCATAATAATGAAAATAATCTCAAGAGATAATGGAGATCATTAGCTTGATCTCTATCACCATGCTTCAACACAGGAATCTCATAAGGCTTCTGGGATACTGCATCAAGGGAGATGAGAAAATCTTGCTATATGAATACATGCCTAACAGAAGCTTGGATGCCTTCATATTTGGTTAGTATAAATAAATGTCTAATATATCAATTTAGTTATCTTCGTAAATGTATTCTTCATCACATTGTTTTTCTAGATGAACACAATCGCTTGCTACTCGACTGGAAGAGGAGGTCTGACATCATCTTGGGGATTGCTCGAGGGCTGCTGTATCTTCATCAAGATTCGAGGTTGAGAATCATTCATCGCGATCTAAAAACGAGCAACATCTTTCTAGATGAAGATATGAACCCCAAGATTTCTGATTTTGGCTTGGCAAGGATCGTTGAAGGCAAGAAAACAGAGGCAAGCACAAACAAAGTGGTCGGAACCTAGTAAGTCTAATTTTGCATTTACAACATTTCAAAAAGGTGATATAATTGCAATGTTCTATAAGTCGAGCGAAAATTGCAACATTGTTCTATTTCGTAACTCAATGTTATTAAATATCGGCTATGGCGCCGCCGTGGCACCATTGCATGGCGTTTTTCAAGAAAAACGCCATAACGATACGCTGCCATGAAACTTTTTAATGGCGACTGCCCATTTGCCGCCACGAATGAGGTGCCATGGCGTCAGTTTTGATTGGGCTGCCCCAATCCTCAGCCCAATTAGCAAATAAGACAGCCCAAATTTATTTTACCCTCAAACCTGGCCCAAACCCGACCCAATTAATAAAAAACTATGGGTTTTGTTATTAGAATCAGATTCTCTCCCAAATAAACCCTAGCTGCGCCAACCTCCAAAAAACCCTAGCTACACCAAATGACGTCGCCCCCTCGTCGCCCCCTACCCACGTCGCCATTCAGCGCCGCCCCCCGTCGCCGGTCGCAGCCCACCCAGTTTCTTAAGGAGACAGAGGACCCGGAGGGCGATGATATTGATGAGGATGAGAATGGCTATGTTGGGGAGGATAATGATGTTGGGGAGGATGATGATTGAGGATGGTTTTAATTTAGATTTTACATATATTATGATGACGATGATATTGATGAGGATGGCTAAGACTTATTATTATAGGCATAATATATAATTGCTTATGACTTTATGCTTTATTAACTGTTTTAGTAGTTGATATTTACATTTTTTATTATTTTAAAATTTTTTGAATTTATCTATACATATATTACTAATAATTTATTAATTAATTTATCGACCGCCATACCGCTATGCCATATCCCTGTGGCGGTTTTTTGGCTTACCGCCGTAAGCCTGAAACTAACTTCTGTTGCTATGTTTAAGTGGCTATATGTCTCCGGAGTATGCGTTGGATGGGAAATTCTCGACCAAATCCGATGTTTTCAGCTTCGGAGTTGTAATACTGGAGATAATAAGTGGGAGGAAGAACACATGATTCTATAATCCAGAACAAGTCATGAATCTACTATGCTATGTGAGTGGCATTACACGTTCAATTCTTTCATTCCTGTGAACACTTTTAGGTTTTTATTGTCAAACAAGTTACAAGTTCCAGTCTTATTATGTTGAGAAAACCGGGTAATTTTCTCTCAAATAGTGAAATGGACCGATTCAGTAATTTCAGAGTTAACCCAATGGGGTCTACTCGATAAAATTACTTCTCCAAATAAATTCTTTGGAAAGACTGGCGAGGACACTGTCCCTCTTAAATACCAGATTTCTAACAGAATTTATCAGTCGGTGTATTTATCACAATATAAAACACCCAAAAGAACCGTACAAAACACTACTACCAAACCCGCAAATAATATTGAATACAATATCCCAACAGAAAATAAACCCAAAAATAAATGCGGAACAAAATAAATAATAAAGAAAGAACACACCCGAAACTTTGATAACGGAGTTCGGCCAAATTGCCTACGTCTCCGAGCACCCTCTGCAGAGCCCGCTTATATTTAGACGGAGAAGAGAGTACAATATTTGAAGTACATTACAAATGAGGGAGGAGTGCCCCTTTTATAGGCAGCCACTCCCCCCCAATTTCCTAATGCCCATCGATGTGGGACAAAAATATTTGTCAAATTTCAACAAATCTCCACCTTGACAAAATATCAAATCCCACCGAACACAAATCTTCTCCATCCAAACGACTCGCGGTGCTTTCATATTGGCGCAGTCAAGCGCCAGCTCCAAATCGCAGAATATTAACCAAGTCCAAACAATGTTCAAACTTGGCTCTCGTCACCACCTTGGTCAACATATCTGCAGGATTCTCCAAAGTTGGAACCTTTCTGATGACAATTTCCTCTTCTTCGAGAATTTCCCGCACAAAATGATAGCGAACATCAATGTGCTTCGTCCTTGCATGAAAGACCTGATTCTTTGCTAAATGAATAGCACTCTGGCTGTCAGAATATACTTCAAGTTGTCTCTGACCAACACCCAATTCTTTCAGCAACCCATGAAGCCAAATCGCCTCCTTCACAGCTTCAGTAATGGCCATGTACTCTGCCTCTGTCGTAGACAAAGCTACCGTTGACTGCAAGGTAGACTTCCAACTAACTGGCGCACTCGCTAAAGTGAACAAATAGCCAGTAGTAGATCTTCGCTTATCCAAATCACCAGCATAGTCGGAATCACAATATCCAACCGCAAAATGACCAAGTGATTTATCCTGCTCAAACAGCAAACCAATATCTACAGTATCTTTAATATACCGCAGAATCCATTTTACAGCTTGCCAATGACCCTTGCCTGGATCATGCATGTATCTGCTCACAGTACCAACGGCCTGTGAAATGTCTGTTCTTGTACACACCATTGCATACATCAAGCTTCCAACTGCGTTAGCATAGGGAACCTTCGCCATATATTCTCGCTCATCTTCTGTATTTGGAGATAACTGAGAACTAAGTTTCAAATGAGGAGCAAGTGGGGTACTTACAGGTTTGGAATCATCATTTATACCAAAACGCTGTAGTACTTTGGTCAAATACTGCTTCTGTGTCAGCCAAAGCTTGCCTCCTTCTCTATCTCTTGTTATCTCCATGCCGAGAATCTTCTTGGCTTCCCCCAAATCCTTCATCTCAAACTCTTTACTCAACTGAGCTTTCAATCTGTCAATTTCAACTTGGCTCTTTGATGCTATCAGCATATCATCAACGTATAAGAGTAGGTAGATGTAGGAACCATCTTGAAGTCTGCGCAAATACACACAGTGGTCGTATTTGCTTCTTGTGTACATCTGATCCTTCATAAACTTGTCAAACCGTTTGTACCACTGTCTTGAAAACTGCTTCAGTCCGTACAACGATTTCTTCAACTTGCAAACCCAATTTTCTTTACCAGCAACCTTGAATCCCTCCGGTTGGGTCATATAGATTTCCTCCTTCAGATCACCATGTAAAAACGCGGTCTTCACATCAAGTTGAGCTAGCTCCAAATTCAACTGCGATACCAAAGCCAACAAAATTCTAATGGAGGAATGTTTAACAACATGAGAAAATACCTCATTGTAATCAATTCCCTCCTTCTGGGCGTAGCCTTTAGCTACCAATCTTGCTTTGTAGCGAACATCATCTTTGTTAGGAAATCCCTCTTTCTTTGCAAAAACCCATTTACATCCAATTGTCTTCCTGCCTTTCGGCAATGGTATCAGCTTCCATGTCTTGTTCTTCTGAAGAGATTGCATCTCTTCTTCCAAAGCACCTTTCCAACCATCGCTTTCTGAACTTTCAATAGCTTTCGAAAAGATACATGGAACATCATCAACAATTGGAAGCGCATATGCTACCATATCCGTAAATCGAGCAGGTTTCTTATTTTCCCGCCTCGTTCGCCTAACTGCAATTGGCTCTGATTGCTGCGAAGGTTCTTGGGGTGGAACCTCTTCATCATCTGACTCTTCTTCTTCCGTAGGAGAGTCATTTGTGGTGTTCGTAGTTGGGATCACAACTGCTTCTTCGAACTCCACCTGCTTCGGTGTATACTCCACCTGCTGCGAAGTATCACTACTATTTGGATTTACCTTATTCAACATGGAAGATTCATCAAAAGTAACATCCCTACTTACAATCGTCTTCTTAAACTCCAAACACCATAACCGATATCCTTTAACACCAGCACTGAAACCCATAAACAAAGCCTTCTTTGCACGTGGATCCAATTTTAACTCAGTCACATGATGATATGCAATAGAACCAAAAATACGCAAAGAATCATAATCAGTTGCTGGTTTACCGGACCATACCTCTAAAGGAGTCTTGCCATCAATGGCAGAACATGGCAAATGATTGACAATGTGTTGAGCGTATGTGATGGCCTCAACCCAAAATTTTCTGTCTAGCCCAGCATTAGTCAGCATACAACGAACTTTCTCCACTAGTGTTCGATTCATACGCTCTGACACTCCATTCTGCTGTGGTGTATTTCTCACTGTGAAGTGCCGAACTATGCCACACTCCTGGCATACATCTTGGAAATGATCACTCTTGTATTCTCCACCGTTGTCTGATCGGAGAACTTTGATCTTCCTCCCCATCTGATTTTCAGCTTGAGCTTTCCATTTCAGAAAAATCCCAAGGACTTCATTTTTGCTCTTCATAGTGTACACCCAAACTCTCCTGGAAAAATCATCAACAAAAGTGACAAAATAATGTCTACCTCCAAGTGACGGAGTCTTGGCAGGTCCCCACACATCTGAGTGCACGTAATCCAGAATTCCCTTTGTATTATGGATTGCAGTGCCAAATTTCACTCTTCGTTGTTTTCCCAAAACACAATGCTCGCAAAACTCTAATTTGCAAGACTTCGTACCTTTCAATAATCCTTGCTTGGCGAGAATTTGCAATGATCTCTCACCAGCATGTCCCAATCGCAAATGACAAAGCTTCGTTGCCTCTGCATCCTTCTTATTACTCGAATTGCAGTTGCTACTGTCCCAACAACTGTACTACCTCGGTAGTAATACAAATTGTTCTTCCTCACACCTTTCAGCATCACCAATGCTCCTGAAGTTGCTTTAAGAATTTCATCTCGCATCATCACAACTAGGCCTTTAGATTCTAAGGCCCCCAATGAGATGAGATTCTTCTTCAACTGGGGCACGTACCGCACATCCTTCAAAATTCTAGTGGATCCATCCTGATTCCGTAGCTTGATTGAGCCTATCCCGGCTGTCTTACATGGACTGTCATTCCCCATGTAAACAAGTCCGCCATTGAGTTCTTCGAAATCAAAGAATCACTCCCTGATGGGACACATATGATAGGTGCAACCTGAATCCAATATCCACTCGTCTGGATGCGATGTTGAAGGTGAAACCGTCAAAGAACAATCTGACTCCGCATCATTTTTGCATTCAGCAACATTTGCATCTTGCGAAGCCTTTTCTTTCTTCTTCAACTTTGGGCAGTCTTTCTTCCAATGTCCTTTCTCATAACAGAAAGCACACTCATCTTTGGCAACTCGCTTTTTCGATTTGGACCTTCCTCTTCTCTCCTTTGATCGGCCTTGTTGACGACCTCTTGCCACTAATGCTTCAGCTGTAACTGCTTTGCCTTTCATTTTATCTGCCTTTCGCAATTCATGACTACACAAAGCAGAACATACAGTATCTAAAGACACATTCTCTTTACCGTGGAGTAATGTGGTCTCCAGATGTTCAAATTCATCAGGTAGAGACGACAACAACATCAATGTCAGATCCTCATCCTCAAATTTCACATCTAAATTTAGCAGGTCTGCTACTAATTGGTTAAACAAAGTAATGTGTTCATTCATAGTGGTACTTGATCGGTATTCAAATCGGAACAACCTTTTCTTCATAAGGAGCTTATTCTGACCACTCTTCTTCAGAAATTTGTCCTCCAGTGTCTTCCACAATCTATGTGCAGAAGTCTCATTCTTGACAGCATACTTCTACTCCCTGGATAGACACGACCGAATTGTTCCACAAGCTAACCGATTTATGGTCCTCCAATCTTTATCATCTATATCTTCTGGTTTCATTTCTTTAATGGCAATGTCAAGACCCTGCTGGAAAAGAGAGTCTAGAACCTCCCCCTGCCACATACCAAAATGGCCAGTACCGTCAAATATCTCCACCGTCAATTTCATATTTGACAGTGGAAACCTCGACCACGATGACGAAGAACTAGCCTTGTTTTCTTGATCATTACCCGTCGTTACAGACTCAAAATAAAGAATTCAATATTACAAACATATAGAACCAAGGACGAACCTTGGCTCTAATACCACTTGTTGAGAAAACTGGATAATTTTCTCTCAAATAGTGAAATGAACCGATTCAGTAATTTCAGAGTTAACCCAATGGGGTCTACTCGATAAAATTACTTCTCCAAATAAATTCTTTGGAAAAACTGGCGAGGACACTGTCCCTCTTAAATACCAGATTCCTAACAGAATTTATCAGTCGGTGTATTTATCACAATATAAAACACCCAAAAGAACCGTACAAAACACTACTACCAAACCCGCAAATAATATTGAATACAATATCCCAACAGAAAATAAACCCAAAAATAAATGCGGAACAAAATAAATAATAAAGAAAGGACACACCCGAAACTTTGATAACAGAGTTCGGTCAAATTGCCTACGTCTCCGAGCACCCTCTGCAGAGCCCGCTTATATTTAGACGGAGAAGAGAGTACAATATTTGAAGTACATTACAAATGAGGGAGGAGTGCCCCTTTTATAGGCAGCCACTCCCCCAATTTCCTAATGCCCACCGATGTGGGACAAAAATATTTGTCAAATTTCAACATATTACATATCCAATTCTTGCACTCATGTGTTTATTTTTAGGTTATTATTACTATTATTGTTATCAGCTTATGTCTGCTTTGGCTGATTGAAGTTGCATTGTATTTAGACATGGAAATTGTGGTGTGACAACAAGGCCGTCGACATGATCGATCCAACGTTGCTCGAATCATGTGAGAAATCCGAAGTGATCAAATGCATAAACATCGGACTACTCTGTGTCCAAGAAGACCCCGACGACCGGCCCTCCATGGCAACCGTTGTCGTGATGCTGGGGAGCAAGACCAACCCTCTTCCCCTCCCATCTCAGCCGGCATTCGTTGTGCGGCAACGTCTTTCAAGCACGTCGTCATCATCTTCTTCTACGAAACCAAAAACGATCTCCTTCAACGACCTCACCCTTACTATGGAGAAAGGACGGTGACGAGAGGTTTTGTCCTTGTATTCACAGTGCTAGTGCTAGTGGCTGATGCAGAAAATAATAAAATGGTGGGGCTTTGATACCAATGTCCTCTAATATTGGTTCTTTCTTCGACTCTTTGATTACACATGCCAAAAAATATATAGAAAATAAAAAGATACTGGGTTAATGGTACAAAATAAAAATGTTGTTGGGGGGCTTTGATTGGTTTCTCAATGACTATACTAATCAGAGATGGATGACCATTTCTTTGATAGATGTGATTTATATTTTTTGAACGAGTTGTATACATTCAAGTCAATTTAGAAAAATTGTTCAATTTTGTCACTACATTTTGAACGTCGAATAATCGCATGATGTCGACTTCTGTGGTGGCAAATTTAAACAAATAATTGAAAGTCAATGTCATTCAAAGCGGAGACTTGGTAAACTTGTTGGTAAATGCTTAGAGCACCCACAACGACCGGAATAAATGAGTCGCACCTGATGGCCCACGCCAAAGGCGGGAGACGCGGCTCGCGTTGCATGCCTCTCAACCAACAAGAATTTTTTTGTTATTTTTTTGTACAATAATAAATGAAGTCAAACAGTTCATTAAACCTTGAGCCAAGAGTGTACGAAATACATTTCTTGATAATTAATTTCTTAATCAATGGAAGTTAGCATTGAGCATACGATATTGATCATGTACTACTTTGACTTACCAATAGGTGCAGGTTTTTCGTAACCCAACGATCATGGTATATTGAGTAGTGGTAATTAATATCTAGCGGTGCTAGGATTGCTATTGTGTTGAATCATGCGCGAGGTGAGTCTCGTTTGATAACATCCACGAGAGGAGCTCGAAACAAGGTTTTATTATTCGGAACCTAGCTAGTTGGAGTTTGATTACTCTATGAATAATGAATAAGTGTTTCTTGTTAAGTCCACTCTTGGAGTTAATAATATATTAATTAATTAAGTTCATAGCAAATATTAATTAATTAATGGATGTTTCTATCTTAAGCACGGGAAATAAATGACAAATAAATGGAAACGCAGAATACTTGTAATTTCGGATTTGGATGGGCAGTGCAATATTACTTCTGTAGTGGCCGATCGTAATATTCTAATATAAGCTTATATTAAATTGTGGGTTCAATTTAATTAGTAAAAAGCTAATTGGGGGAGGCCATATCCACATTCTTTCATAGATCCCTGACTGGGCCCAATATGTGACTTAATATAAATAGGAGAATAAAGGAGACAAAAAATAAGAGATTTATTTTATAAAATTTTCGTCCCAGGACGATTTTTGCTCTCCTCTGTGGGCAGATTCCGTCTTCTTTATTTTAAGTCCTAGTACTCTGGTGAGATCAACCCAAACTGATATCATATTACAGTCCGAGGACCAGTCAGAAGATCCGTGGTTTAGTACTTAAGATCTTCACGTGGAGAAGGCGCGAGCTATCTTCGATTCTTCAGTGAATCAACGAGATAAATTGTCTTACTCCGTAGCGAACATGTTTTAGGTGTTAATTGCGCTAAAACATGTTTAAATTCAAGTTATGAGCATGATACATGTGAGAATTACGCGAATAGAATTTGTCTAAATAATCTGCTAAATATATCAGAATTATTATGTGATGCGTTTGAACGCACGCTTCCGCTGCGAACCCCTTTAGACTTACACATTTCAAAAGCTTGTTATACAATGGTAGTTATGTTTTTTTTATTTTGGGATGCAACCGAAGAAGTTGCCGGCGGTCACGAGTCTTTTTATCGAATGATTATGATCCTAATCATCTAGAAATTTTTAAACGCTATAATCTAATAATTAATTAAATTTATACTGCTTAACTTGTAAATTTCCACTATTTTGAACACGTGATATCTTCATGGAATCGTTATTCTAAGTTTTGCTTATTTATCAATACAAGCAAATTAAGTCCGTATAAGAAATTACTACTCTATATAACCCTATACTACTTATTTTAATTAATGATCTATTCAGATAAACCAAAATTTATTTGCTCAAAATTTTGTAGAAAATGAAATTAAATCAATTAATCAAGTAAATATTTTGACCTAATCAACTAATCGTCTCAATTTGCATTTTACTTGATTAATTTATCAGCTTATTTAATGTAGTAGTACTCCTTCCGTCCCAACTAAGTTGAGTCGTATTCTTTTTAGGATGTCATAATTAAGTTGAGTCATTTCCTTTTATGACTAAAAACAAAACATCCAGTCACTCTTAATTTTTTTCATCACCTGCTACTTTACTCTCTTTATATCTTTCTTACTTTATTCATTTATTATACTCCCTCCATCCCAAAAAAATATGTGCATTCCGTTTTTAGAAAGTTATATCAATTAAATAATATAGGTTCCACTAATTTTACTTTAACTACTATTCTCCTCCTCTCTTACTTTACCATGTCTATTGGGACGAGGGGAGTATTTTTCTCATATTAAAAATATGTGTCATGTCTATTGCTCATATTTTTATGGGACGAATGAAGTATTTTTCAATACAATCTTAATCTTCGTGCCCAAAAGTTTTATATCAACTTTGTTGGGACGGAGGAAGAACTACTACTACTAATAATAATAATAATAATAATGCATTTACTAATAAAGTTAATCTTATATGTGATGGTTGTTCTTTGAACATTCTTTTATGGATAAAAATTACTACTAGTAATCTTTTTAAATTTGGGAGCACATATTACTCCATAGCACAATGCAGGGTTTTTTCTTTTTTTGTTCTAGAATAGAACTTAGATTTTCTTTTTTTGTTCTAGAATAGAACTTAGATTCCGTGTTTGTACTGAACTTTTTTTTTGTTCCGCGTTTGGGAGAGACGCATGACCTTCATGCGTCTCCTTTTAATGAAACGCATGACGGAGATGCGTCTTTTATAGAGACGCATGAGGGACATGCGTCGTTAAATTTTTATTTATTTTCTTTATTTTTTTTGAAAGACGCATAAGCGTCATGCGTCACAGGCAAAGACGCATAAGCGTCATGCGTCTTTCATTTTTATTTTTATTTTTATTTTATTTTACTATTAAAAATAAATAAAATAAAAAAAATGAAAGACGCATGACGCTTAAAAATGAAAGACGCATGACGCTTATGCATCTTTGCCTGTGACGCATGACGCTTATGCGTCTTTCAAAAAAAATAAAGAAAAAAATAAAAATTTAACGACGCATGTCCCTCATGCGTCTCTATAAAAGACGCATCTCCGTCATGCGTTTCATTAAAAGGAGACGCATGAGAGTCATGCGTCTCTCCCACAGCGGAATAAAAAAAAGTCCAGTACACTCGAGGAATGTTATATGTGGACTGTGGTCTAGAACAAAAAAAAAAAAAAAAAACCCCACAATGCATGAAGTTGATTCCGTACATTTTGGACGCGTGAAGTTCTTGAAATCGGCTAATTGTTGAAGATTTGAAGGGATATCTTCCGCGTTCTTTCTATTCATTTAATCTTCTGCAGAATTATGAAATTAATGTTTTTGCAATGGTAGAATTGCACTCCATATAGGATGGAAGCTGTCGTCAATAATTGAGAAATCTCAATGCCAACTGACGAATGTGACTGCCAGTAGGGTCACATCTTACTACATGGCTCACATCTTACTCGCTGAATTGAATTAGCTTTCCAGTAGTACAAAATTTTGTTATCGTAGTAATTACTACATTTTCAGTTAACTGATTACTGCAGAGAAAATTTATGGTGGTAAATAAACTAGGTTGAAGCCAGAATTGATTATGAGTATCGTAGACAAGGTGTTTGATGAAATGTCGCACAAAATTTTTATAATGGTAGTGTGTATGTGGTAAATCAACATTTTTTTTGTTTTTGTCAGGGATAATAAATTTTGGCTTCGTATGCCAACTTTTAAAAAATCAAATCCATTTAGTAGTTGTTTAACTTCCAATTTCATTTGATTTTGCTAACTAGTCAGATTTAAACCAATTTCTATGGCTCATGGTACTTACCAAACGTAGCCATTTATACTTAATTTCACTGTACTTATTTGAATATGAAGGGGGAATTTGGCTATGGCAGTATCAGATTAAATTATGAATTCAGTAAGTATCATTTGCTCAACGTTAAGTCTATTACTATCTCTTAGTGTAATTCCTAAAAATCAAACAAAAACATTGGAATGAAAATGGTGAGTCACGTCACTGTCTGTGGAGGAGTGGAAGAAGAATAGTCCATTGGCTGAATTTTCTACTCTGTAAGTTACAAAAGTAGTTATCCTTGGAAAAGAAAATTAATTATCATTCGGAGATGATAAGAACGCTTTGTGATTATTAATTGACTAGTATTCATCACTCTTGTTGTGATGATGGGCTGTATGCATTCTCTAACAGCCTTCTCCTTCTCTCTCGTCGCCTTATTAGTGATTTCGTGTTGTTCTAAATGTGAGGGTAGAGATAGCATCAGCGTTGGAGAGCCATTGACGGAGAGTGACAAGACTCTTGTATCAGCTGAGGGGCGATTTGAGCTTGGTTTTTTCGATAGAAATGGTGGCAAATATTTGGGCATATGGTATTACAAAGTGTCACCAAGAACCATCGTGTGGGTTGCGGGAAGAGACGCGGCACTGCCGGTATCATGTGGAGGTGTTCGGATCCGTGAGGATGATGGAAATGTCAAGGTTGAATGTGGCGATGGTAAACTTCACGCCGTTATAAGTCTTGCTACGTCTGCAGGTTCTAACAAAACACTGCAGCTGTTGGATTCTGGGAACTTGGTTCTTGTTGATGCTTCTTCAGGTGCAAGATTGTGGCAGAGTTTCAACGAGCCAACTGATACTTTTCTTCCTGGTATGAAACTGTCTGATACCGTCAAGCTGAGCTCGTGGAAGAATCCAGACAATCCAGCTATAGGAAACTACTCGTTCCAGCAAGAGCAAGGTGTGTATGTGATATACGAGAGTGTCAACGTGCGCTGGAAAAACAACGAGCCTAGCTCCTTCATGAAGGACACTTTTCCTTTCTATATAGACGACATGCTATCAGGCTCAAGCGCTACCACAGAGTTATATAAGAAAAGTGCAAAGAAAGGTATATACAAAGTATCTCCGTTTACAACTGACTTCAACAATTCAAGGTTGGTGATGAACTCTTTGGGACAGATACAGTACTACAATTTGAGCAATGGCATGAACTGGTCAAGTGTGTGGCCAGCGCCCGATGATCCTTGCAGCGTGTACAACAAATGTGGGAAGTTCGGTGTATGCAACTCATCCGGGAAACCTATGTGCACGTGCCCTCATGGATTCATTCCCGACTCCTCAGAAGACTGGGAGGCCGGGAAGTACTCTGACGGTTGCAGGGTCCCACCTGGGGAGTGCAGCAACAGGAAGAATTTTGTGAGTATAACGCTTATGAGAGTGGGCGGAGACTTCAAGCCAATTACTGAGGCCCAACAAGAGGAAGACTGCAAACATGAGTGTTTAACTTTGAATGATTGCAAGTGTCATGCCTACTATTTTGATTTCGGAAACAGCAGTGCTGGCAGCAGAGGAACGGGAAAAAATTCACCAACATGTTGGATTTGGACAAATGATGTCGAAAATCTTAATCTGGGTGATGATGTTGATGCTGATAGCATTAACCTTTTTCTCCGCATATCCGAAGGTAGTTTCTTGCTTATTTCCGTCGGGATTTTGAATGTTTTGTAAAAACTTTGGAATTCTGCTCCCAAGTATTTGAAGATTTATGATTTATTCCCTGTACGTCGATTGTGTGATATTGGAAGAGTTCATTCACATTAGCTTTGCACAGGTGCTGGTGCAGGTGCAGGTGCAGGTGAGGTTAACACCAGAAACGACCCTGAGGCTCAGGCACCTAAGAGTCGGAACAACGCACCAAGAGTATATGTGATCGCCATCGTTGCTTTGGCAGGTGGGATTATACTACTTTCTTTCTCCGCCTGTATCTTGTATAGAAGGAGGGCGGCTGAAAGACCAGGTACATGAGAAGAAGATGAGCTATGTTGTATTACACCTTTGATCTAATTCGACTCAACTTGCATTACCGAATTCTTTGTTACCCTCTGCAGGTTATCACAGACGCACTGAAGCTAATTCGGCACTCTTCTCGACTGGGAGTGAACGACAAGTGAATGACTTGATGCAAGAAAATGGCAAGGGGATTGATGTTCCTTTTTACAATCTTGATTCCATCTTGTCTGCCACGGACGATTTCTCAGATGCAAATAAGCTCGGGCAAGGTGGATTCGGGCCGGTCTATAAGGTCACCACGAAATCCTTCACTCTCTCTTGTGACTTCATGAATGTGCTTTGTGAGTCGATAAACTTTTGCAGGGAATGTTTCCGGGGGGACATGAAATTGCAGTGAAGAGACTGTCGAGCTGCTCAAGCCAAGGAATCGAGGAATTCCTCAATGAGGTCGTCTTGATTGCCAAGCTTCAACATAGGAATCTAGTTAGGCTTCTGGGATACTGCATCAAGGGGAGTGAAAAAATCTTGCTTTATGAATACATGCCTAATAGAAGCTTAGATGCCTTCTTATTTGGTTAGTGCAGCTATACTATTATAGTACTTCACTCTCCATCTTGATTACCCGCGGAAAGATTTATGTTATGTCGCGTTTCTTTTCTAGACGAACACAACCGGTTGCTACTCGACTGGAAGAAGAGGTTCGAGATCATATTGGGGATATCCCGAGGGCTGCTGTATCTTCACCAAGATTCGAGGTTGAGAATCATTCATCGTGATCTGAAAACGAGCAACATCTTGCTAGATGAAGATATGAACCCCAAGATTTCGGATTTTGGTTTGGCGAGGATCGTTCAAGGCAAGGGGACAGAAGCAAGCACAAACAAAGTGGTCGGAACCTAGTAAGTCTACAAACACTTTCTTGATTCAATGTTTCTCTGTATAACCAACATACCAATGCCATGTTTTAGAAGTGGTTATTTCAGACTGTTAGACTTGAAACTAACTTGTTCATCTTTGTTCAAGTGGCTATATGTCTCCAGAATACGCGTTGGACGGGAAATTCTCAACCAAATCCGATGTTTTTAGCTTCGGAGTGGTGATGCTAGAGATCATAAGTGGGAAGAAAAACACAGGCTTCTACAATCCTCAACAAGTCCTAAATCTGTTAGGTTATGTGAGTGGTTACTATCAGCACACCTTGATCAACTCTTTCATCTTTTCTTCCAATGTGTGTGTGTGTGTGTTGTTATTATTGCATTATCTAATTGAAGCTGCAATGGGTCCAGGCATGGAGACTGTGGTGTGACAACAAGTCCCTCGACATGATCGACCCGACGCTGTCGGGTTCGTGCGAGAAATCCGAGGTGATCAAGTGTATTAACATAGGGCTACTCTGTGTCCAAGAAGATCCCAACGAACGTCCCTCCATGGCGACTGTTGTCTTAATGCTGGGGAGTGAGACGAGCCCTCTTCCCCTCCCGACTCAGCCGGCATTTGTCGTGAGGCGACGGCTCTCGAGCACGCCGTCGTCATCTTCTTCCGCCCAACCGGACTCCATCTCAGTCAACGAGCTCACTTTTACTATGGCACAAGGGCGGTGATGAGAGGTTGTGAGCAACATAGTAGAATCACTTTATTATGTTTTCTATACATATTTGGAGTGTAAGGTAATTCGCAGTTAGCAATGTTATAGAATAAACATTATTTATTGGTGTAATATATGTCTAATAAAAGTGTGGCAATTCAAAGTGAAAAGAATGGTAATTTGATTTCTTATCGTACTAATTTTATCACATTGTCATGAAACTCTTTTGGATTTGTTTTTCATACATGCTACAAGTATGAAATATTGTTGTATTGAGATTTGAGAATCATTCATAACAAGTCGAAAACAAATTCTATTTGATAGAAAAGTTGAAAACTATTTAACAGTAGTACATTTTATTTAACATTTTAAAGATTAATGCAATTGTTTTATTTAATATTTATTTGCGATTATTGATAAGAAAGAATTCAGAAATTTCAATCTCTAACTACTTTTCAGTGAAAGAATCAAAGAATTCCTCTTACTCACGGATGCAAAAAATAATAAAATGGTTGGGGCTTCTATACCAATGTTCTCTAATATTACATCCAAAGTCAATTTAGAAAAATTATTCAATTTTGTCACTACATTTTTAACGTCGAATAATCGCATGATGTCGATTTCTGTGGTGGCAGATTAAAACAAAAATAAATGAAAAATGACACTTTTGGAATTTCATTCGAACCGGAGACTTGGTAAACTTGTTAGTCAATGGTTAGAGCAGCCGCAGCAGCCCAAAAAAAAGGTGTCGTGCCTGACGGCCCGGCCCGCTGCAGGAGTCCTGGTCGGGCTTGCGGCCACAGCAAAGGCAGGAGATAAGACAGCTCGCGTCGCATGCTTCTCAACCAAGATTTTTTGTCTTTCTCTTTTCCTTTACTTTTATATTTTTTAAGGGCAAATCGCCGGTAAAATTATGAACTTTTGAAAAAGTTTGGTGTTTCCTGTAAACTTTAAATGTTGTATGAAAAGTCATGAACTTTACCTCGTGCTTCGATTTTCCAAGTCGGGTTTTCTGGCTAAGTAGTGTGCAGACGTGTGTATTTAAGATGACATGGAAGATGATGTGGATGTTAACTGTGTGGTGACATTCAAACTTTTTTTTGGATTCTGGATTACCACTTGAGAAACTTCGCCACTTCAGAAATGGATGTGAAATCACGTATTTAGCACATGAGAATGGAATCCTAATTATAATTTAATACAAAACGCATAAAACAACGTCGTTTTATGTACTGCCAACGATTTGTCAAATCATACCTCCGACGTGCTACGTATGATAAATTTTTGCCGAAAACCTATCGGGTCGAGTCAGATGAAAAATTTACATAAAGTTCATGACTTTTCTGCAACATTTAAAGTCAACGGGAAAAGCCAAAGTTTTTTTAAAGTTCATAACTTTACAAATAATTTGCTTTTTTTATACTCCCTTCATTCCAAGAAAGATGACCCCTTCTTGGACAGCACGAGAATTTATGCAATTTTGTTTTGTGTGTGAATATGAGAGAGTGAAGTAAGAGAGAAAATAAAGTAGAGAATAATATGTTTCCATTTTAATAATGGATCATCCTTGGTTGGAACAAATCAAAAAGAAAAGTAAGTCATCTCCAATGGTACGAAGGGAGGAAGTACTATATTCCTACTATAGATCATTTCCCCCGCATTTCATTGCATCCCAATTCATTTGCATCTATTCTTTCAATTTTCTTCATTTATTTTCTTTTGTTTTTTTTAATAAAACAACTAACGAGAATACGTAATACCTAATATCTCTATTTATTTTACAAACTAATGAGAATATGAAATACCCATACAACTCATTCAACTTCAGCCAATAGTACACCAACTGCACTTGCTATATTGCTTCAATAATGACTTTGACCCAGACACATTTCGAAGCTTCTTACATGCTACCATAGCTTTGACAGCAAATGCCAAAAGTTCTGTTGTGATTTGTGAAAGACCACCTAACTCATGCTAATTTTGCATTAAAAAACGTCATCCACAAGTGTACGGGCTAAATAGCATATGGTAAGCTAAAATTATCGATCCTCGAAGACTAAAAGCCGATTTAGGTATTACGATGCAACTTTGAATACTATTTGGACTACTAAAATGAGTTTTTGGTTTTCTATAACTAAGATCAAAGAACAATTAATCAAGTAAAGACAAATAACTAAGCAAGACAAACAAATGATGCTTTTTCACACAAATTTGGAAAGGTAGGGATATGGATCCGTTAGTATGAATCACGGGTTTCACCTAGGGATCATGCTCATCTATTAGTTCTCATGTGTGGCTAGGAAGGTCGGGTTAATTGGTTAGACCCCCTCTCGGGTGCATCTAACTCGTGGATTAATCCCTAATGTAGGAGTTTCCTCCATACAATTCAAGATTAACTCCCTAGAACAACGAACCCAAGTCCTCTCTCTATGTAATGCACGTAGTTGTTGATTACCTAACCATTCTAATCATGCATCTCTCAATGTCACTAATTAGAACAAGATATATCAAATTGTTAGCTAGGCAATTGGATAATAAGAGCTCAATAACCAACAAAAACCAACACAAGAGATAGATAGCATAAATCAAGGATCAACACATGGATTCTATACAAACATCACCACATCCCTAAGGAAAATCTAACTACTCATGTTCAAAGATGAAACAAAAGGAAAAACAAAACAAAACAAATGAAAGAAGACATCGATAGAAAATAGAATCTAGAACTCCCTATGGTAGAAATGATGTTGGGGAGTCTTATCCTTCAATCTCTTGAGAGGGGAAGCTCCTAAGCCTTCAAATCCTCTTCAAAACCTTGTTCTCTTGCTTAGAATCGTCGTGTGGGAGTTAGGGCTCAAATGTGTTAAGTCCCCTTTATATCCGGAGCGAAAATCAGCAAAATAAAGGGTCTGTGTAAAACGCCCGACCGCGCAATCCACAAATAACAAGACGCCCGACTGGGCGTTCTCTCTGGAACCCGCAATCTTTGCAAAACGCCCGGGTGGGCGTTTCTTCGAATGAAAAATGCCCGACCGGGCGAACTCTCTGGAATCACCCGTTCGCTCCGTTTTGCCCGTTTTTACTTCAAAACTCCAACAAACTCATTACTTCATCTAATTGATGACTAAATGGGTGAAAACCTATAATAAACATCTTAATTCAACAAAAACATGGATTAATCACCTCTAAAACCATCCTAAACTATGAGTTTGTCACCACCTCAAGAACTGCGCCAGTGTTTATTGTGCTCCATAGAAAATTAATTTGTCTGCCTTCGACCGATACCGAAGCAGCTGTTGGTTTCTGGGGATTACAAGAGATACAATCGGGCGTAATACAACCCAAAAGGAAGAAAAGGAGAAACTGAACTGAATGAAATTACAATTGGAAATCGAAACAACTGAACCAGTATGATAGCCGAGTCGAGGAGGCCTCTTCCCGCAAGACGAGATACGCCCCGGTAGTGCTCTCGGTTTGGCGTGTCGTCCCCAAAGGTAAAACGGCTACGTCTCTTTTGATGCAGCACCGCAATCAGCAGAGCTCCGGTGAACTGGATGAAGGAGAGGGCAGAGCTTCGACAGAAAGACAATGCAGAGAGAGGGAGAGAGCTTATGCTGTTATGCTTGTGAATAGTGTAGTGTAGATGCATGGAGTGGCTAGCCTATTTATAGGCTCAGTCCACTGTTGTGGGTCAACAGCCATGAAGGCTCATCATGGCAGGTTCGTAACCGCCGACGGTTACGAGCGTGTGGCAGGAGTATGCCTTTCGCGTGCGGAGCGTATGCTTTTCTCACGTGGCAGCTCTGACTGTGCCACGTTTGACGACGTGTCAAGCCACTTGGATTGCTGACTCTGCGGTGGTATAAAAAGATTAAGTTTGGGCTAGGGACAAGCCCAAGCACCAAGCCCAAAGACCAATTGCCAAGATCCAAGATCCAAGATCCAAGTCCAAGTCCAAGTCCAAGTCCAAGTCCAAGTCCAAGATCGGGATCGGGATCGGGCCCGCGGCCGCGAGAACGGGCTCGGGCGGGCGGCGGCGGAGCGCGCGTGTGCGAGCGTGTGGGCTCTTTCACCCATCTTGGTCCACTATAATTATTAAGTAACATAAAGTCACTTAATTTAAACACATTAAAAGATATGTTAATCCTCCAATGTGGGATAATTAACACTAGTTAATTATTCCCTAAGCTCCAACTGCAAGCTTTAATTAAAAGCTAATTATGCCCAACTTTATCCACTATTTCTCACTCACCGGAAATCGGATTTGAGAAAGTGAATATACTACATTTATCTACGTAAAATGTAGATCGACGCTATGTCATTTAATTTCACAAAACTAAATGTCTCGTCACATTTATTATTTGGTCAAAATCCATTGACCGGGCATATTTAATCCATGATTTTTACAATCCCCCACATGAGTGGAAATAGCCGAATGCATATGCATGCAGACACAAGCTCAACCCTCGAGAGGTATATAAGCATAAGGATAGGTAGTTGTTGGCTTTGAACCTTCCATAGTCGACACCATTGGATACACAGGCGGCTTAGTAGCGCGATGCTTTGAACTAATCCCCCACGGCGTGCACCGAGACAATGGTGTTAACGCTTAAACACCTCAACATCATCCGTTCTCACGTTTTGTGTCCATTGCGGTCTTGGACACCACTTTGTATTCATAAGTGTGTTTTATGAAGCGACCACACTTCGCACTTACATAGGTGATTCTTAGTCAAGTACCTTGCCATACTTGGTCTCTTTGAGAACTCCATCTCTTTGAGATCCTTAAGAACCATTAAAAGTCATAGACTTAGCCTTTACCACTAGGCAAGTTCTCTAACACTCTATTGCTCTCTAGGGAATAGATATAGTTGAGTGTTTCTCATGAACTCTCATAGCTTAGTTGTCCCTTTGAACCAAGTTCTTGAGATCTCCAGTCATCATGGTTGGGTTACCACTATGATAATTCTTTAGTTTGTGGATTTCAAACCCATTCCCTCTAGCAACTTGTTCATTTGATCACGGTTTAACCCTTTGGTTAGCGGATCCGCTAGATTATCTATTGACTTCACATAGTCAATTGTAATCACCCCTGTTGTGATCAAATGTCTCACGGTGTTATGTCGTCGACGTATATGTCGAGACTTACCATTATAGAAGCCATTGTTTGCCCTTCCAATAGCTGCTTGGCTATCGTAGTGGATCAGCACTGGTGGCACTGGCTTAGACCAACATGGAATATCTTCAAGGAAGTTCTTAAGCCACTCGGCTTCCTCACCCGCCTTATCTAAGACAATGAACTCCGATTCCATTGTTGATCGGGCTATACATGTCTGTTTTGTGGATTTCCACGATACAGCACCACCCCCAATAGTGAAGACGTATCCACTTGTTGAAAGTGAGTCTCTATTATCGGATATCCAGTTCGCATCACAGTACCCTTCAAGTACCGGGGGTATCTCGAGAAGTGTAGCCCAAGATTTTGAGTGTGTTTTAAATATCTCAAAACCCTCACAAGAGCTCTCCAATGCTCTTTGCTTGGATTGCTCGTGTAACGACTCAACTTGTTCACGGCACAAGCAATGTCAGGTCGAGTGCAATTAGTCAAGTACATAATGCATCCGATCACCCGTGCATACTCTTCTTGTGCAACGGGCTCTCCTTTGTTCTTGCTCAAGTGAACGTCGAGTTCAATTGGAGTCTTAACTGGCGCGCCATCATAGGCTTTGAATTTATTCAATATCTTCTCAACATAATGTGATTGTGTTAAGATGATTCCATCAGACGTTCTTAGAATCTTCATTCCAAGAATTACATCGGCTAGACCCATGTCTTTCATGTCAAAGTTTCTCTTTAACATGGCCTTTGTATCGTTAATTACTTGATTGTTACTACCCAAAATTAACATATCATCAACGTATAGACACCCTATAACATGGCCGTTATTCGTGCTCTTGATGTAGACACATTTGTCACACTCGTTGATTTTAAACCCATTTGATAACATCACATTATCAAACTTCAAGTGCAACTGCAATGGTGCTTGTTTCAATCCATATAGAGACATTACGAGCTTGCATACCTTTTTCTCTTGTCCAGGTACTACAAACCCTTCGGGTTGCTCCATATATATTTCATCTTCTAATTCACCATTTAGAAACGCGATCTTTACATCCATTTGATGAATCTCAAGATTGTGCAATGCAGCAATAGCGAGAAGCACTCGGATAGATGTAATCCTTGTTACAGGTGAATATGTATCGAAGAAGTCATGTCCTTCCTTTTGTTTAAAACCCTTTACTACTAATCGGGCTTTATACTTATCAACTGTTCCATCGGCCTTAAATTTCCTTTTAAGTACCCATTTGCAACCTAGAGGTTTCGCACCTTCAGGTAGATCTACCAACACCCAAGTGTGGTTTAGCAAAATTGAATCAATTTCGCTTTGAACAGCTTATCTCCAATGCAGCCCGTCTGGGCCAGCAAAGGCTACTTTTATCGATGTTGGTTCTTCATCCAACATGAAAGCAATGTAGTCAGGACCAAATGTTTTTGGTGTTCTGACTCTATTACCACGTCTTAGTACTATATCTTTTGGATCGGGCCTTGCACGCTTGCGCGATTCAGGTTCCGCATCCGCTGATTTAGAACTAGTGGCTTCTTCTTCCACTGGTTTATAACTAGTGGCTTCTTCAATTCTTGTTTCAGAATTGGTTGAGACTTTTTCCTTGTCTTTGCATGGAAATGTATTTTCGAGAAATACAGCATTCATCGACTCAATTGTTGTTCCTACTGTGATAGTCGATATTTCAGACTTGTGAACAACAAATCGATATGCACTACTATTAAGTGCATATCCAATGAAGATGCAATCAATCGTTTTAGGTCCGATTGTAACTTCTTTGGGTGGAGGAACCATCACCTTTGCCAAACACCCCCACTGGCATGCACAAGGGTCGTAAACCGCCGGTTCCGGGCCCGAACCGGCGGTTCAAAGGTCGAGAAAATGCCGAACCTGAACCGGCCCGCCTAGCTCCCGGTGGTTCCGGTTCAGGTTCAAAAAACCGGCGGGTTACGCGGCGGTTCAAAACCGCCGGTTCCGGGCAGGTTCGGCGGTTTGACGAATTTTTTTTTTTTTTTTGCATTTTTCAACTTTTCAATTTTAATCAAATTAATTTACACTTTTCAAGTTTGTTTTTGTATGCAATGTGAGTAAATAAAATTGAAAAAAATACGGCTAAAGTTGCAATTTTATTGAAATTGCATGTTTACAAATTACACGTGACAAGTTACAACAATTACAAATTGAAAACATATGGCGGTCTTGAAGTCTTAAACAAAATTTAAATACAAATGAGACTACTAGTGAAGAACTAATTACAAATGACAAGAAATGACGTTGAAGTTCTTAAACGTATAAGTGTATTATATATATACTCTTAACCGGCGAAGAAGATCTTTCTACATAACTAAATTAAGGACACCTTTAGCAATTCAACTTTAAATGTTGAGTTTCTTCTAACAATCAACAATTATAGTAGAATTGTCAAAAGATTCCCTCATTTAGCCGTATAGAGAAATATACTTCATCGACTAGAGTATATACAAATACAATTATGTAATTGTATTTGCATATTTTTAAAGTAGGAATTAATGGGAAAAAAAGAAATAAAAGAAAAAGGACTTGAGCTCAACTTAAATTAAAAAATTTAAGTTGAGGTGCCTACGTATCCCAATTGCTCATTTGCATTAGGGAATCAAAGTCCACGTAGTTCTCTTACCTTACTTACCTATTTGGCTTGGCCGGCGTCGGTTGACGGTTGGCCTAATCTTCATCCCCGGTGAATTCATCTTGTGATCCCTCTTGACGATCATTCCAATCATTTTCTTGTTCTCGGACGTCAGCTTTGGCCCAATCATCAAGTAACATCACGGCTTCCATATTTTTCACCGAGAGCTTACTTCGTGATTCATCCAAAACGCGCGAGCCAACACTAAAAGCGGACTCGACGGTGACGGTGGAAGCCGGAACAGAAAAAATCTCCTTGGCCATTGAAGCAAGGATGGGAAAATCTTTGTCGTGGGTTCCCCACCAATCGAGGACGTCGATTTGGGCGGGAGGAGTAGGACCTTCATCACCAAAGGAAAAGAGTGATTCAAAATATAAATCTAATTCACTGACCATACCTGAGGACCTTCCGCCGGTGCTGTAGTTGTATAGGTCGGCTAGTTGGATTGCGCGTCGGGGTCATCATAATCGGCTTGAAATGCAAAGCCATAGTTATGTTGTGGAGGAGGTGGTCTTCTGACTTGGTGAGTGGTGTTATACTTGGTTTCATATTCGGTGTAGAGAGAGCGCAAGTTATACTCGAGGTTTTGTTGCACAACTGACCGGTCCGGGAGGTTTATTTGAAAGGTTTCTGAGAGGTCGACTCCAAATTCGTCACTGGTATCCGATTGGATTGCTTGAAGGGGACCAAGATCAATTGAACTCAAATTGTTATAATAAAAATCTAAAATTCTAGAGGTACCTGCTAATTTCCATTTTGGATCCAATACCTTTGCAATAAAAAACACGTTAGGAATCTCACTGAAATACTTGAGCCATTTTTCAATCATATAATACAAAACGCACATTAACTCGGGAGAAGAGGAAGCATTTTTCATTGCAGTTTTAAAACCAAGGGATATGTACATGCAATGCTCCAAAACACGAACAGCAGTGCAATAATAAACACCCGACAATTCAACAGTAGCATTTTTGAAATATTTGAACAATTTAAATAAAGCCAAACTGTTATCCCAACAACTATGCGAAAGATATAAATCACGGTAGGGGTTAGTTCTATAAAAATCACATAAAGCATCTTTATGTGTCAAGGTAGAATTCAGACAATCATATATCGAATTCCATCTATGAGACACATCCATAGTAAAATTCGTGTACCTGACATTCTTTTGATGGCAATATTTCTTCCATGCTTTGCCAATAGCTGGCTTTTGATGGATTAATCTAACTGCATTTCTAATAGGAGAGACATGCTTTTGCCATAATTCAAGCGCATCCTGTACACATAAATTTAAAATATGGCAAATGCATCTTTGATGAAAATACTTACCTCCAATTACCGGTGTACAAGCCGCAATCTATCCTCGTTGTTGTCCGAGTCCGACGATATAGTAACGTCGAACTCCTCATCTTGTTGGGAACGACCTCCCCTACCCCCACCTTGTTGCATTTCAGCAAGTAGCATGGCGGTCCTATGATCTTCTTCCATCTACAAATATTATGTAAGTAGAAGTTAAAAGTATGAACGCAAAAAAAAAAAAAATTAATGAAATTTTGTGCATGTGAATTGGAAAACAAATTTTTCATTACTTACTTGCATGCGTTCGGCTGCCAATCGGGAAACCTCTTCCATAACATCTCGACGACTAGGTCGTCGAGATTTTGAGGGACGCGTAGTGCTTTGATCTTGGGCTATTCCCTTGCCCCGATCACCACGTCCCGATCCACCACGAGAAGAAGACATATTGAATATATTGATAAATGAAAAGTAATATTGACTTGGAATGAAATATGTATAAAGTATAAAAGAAGTGGTAAATTATGAGCACAACAAATATAGTAGTGAGCAGAAAGTGTAGAATTAAACTTGCGCAATTAGAGAGAATGAGGAGAGAATAGAGAAATGGAGATTGAGAATGAAATCCTTGTTAACACAAGAATGGGGTAAGGAAATATGAAGGAGAAGTGGGGTATTTATAGGAGTAAAATTGGAAGAAATAAAAAAAAATTCAAATTTCAAATTTTCAAATTTTCGGCCGAACCGCCGGTTTACCACCTGAACCGGCGGTTCAACCACAAAACCGGCGGTTTTTCCACAAAACCGGCGGGTTGGTCCACGGTTTTCCGACACAAACCGCCGGTTTCTGACCTCACCTAGCCGCCCCTACGCCTGAAAAGCTTCCGGAACCGGCGGAAACCGGCGGTTTTCGTCCAAAACAGGCGGTTTTCGTCCAAAACCGGCGGTTTTCGCCCAAAACCGGCGAACCGCCGGTTCATACCAATCCCTACTTTGAACCCCTACGAACCCCTACGAACCCCTACGAACCCTATGCCGTTCGACCCTTTGAACCGGCGGTTCGAACCGTCGAACCGCCGGTTTTGAACCGCCGGTTCAGGTTCAATATATTGCCGAACCTGAACCGGCCCTTCCGACCCTGCGACCCTTCTGCCGGTTCAACCCGCCGGTTCCGGGCCCGGTTCCGGTTCATGAACCGGCGGTTCCGAACCGCCGGTTAACCGCCGGGCAGGGTCGGTTTGTGCATGCCTACCCCCACACTTTGAGGTATTTGTAGGATGGCTTCCTTCCCTTCCACAACTCATAAGGAGTAACATCTTTTCCTTTGAGAGAGATTTTATTCAAGATATAGTTGGCTGTCAAAACAGTTTCCCCCACCTGTTATGTGGTAATCCTGAAGTCAAAAGCAGTGCATTCATCATCTCTTTTAGAGTTCGATTTTTGCGTTCTGCAACACCATTAGATTGTGGTGAATATGGTGCAGTCGTTTGATGCATTATACCACTTGCGTTGCATAATTCCTCAAACGGGGCTACATATTCGTCTCCTCTATCGCTTCGAATCGATTTGATTTTACAACCAAGTTGATTCTCAACTTCGTTCTTATAATTTTTGAACGCTTCTATTGTTTCATCTTTACTTCTTAAAAGATAAATGTAGCAATACCTTGTGCAATCATCTATAAAAGTGATAAAGTACTTTTTACCACCTCTAGTTTGCACCATCTTTAAATCACATACGTCCGTGTGAATTAATTCAAGGGGTTTTGTGCTTCGTTCAACCGAGTGAAACGGCAACTTAGTCATTTTTGCTTCAAGACAAATTTCACATTTATCTTGGATATCCAATTCATTAGTCTTTAGTAAATCTAAATTTACTAATCTTTGAATGGCTTTTGAATTTACATGTCCCAATTTACAATGCCACAAATTTGAACACTCAGTCAAGTAAGAGGAAGTAGATGCTTTATTCTTATTAGCCAAAGGGTTAGCAACACTGCGAGTCGTCACACTAAGTTTGAAAAGCCCATCGGTTACATAACCTTTTCCGAGGGATTTTTCAAACTTATACAAAGCAAACCTGTCAGACTCAAATACAAGTTTAAACCCCTTATTAACTAGTATTGATCCTGACACTAGGTTCTTGCGGATGTCCGGGACATGCAGCACATCCTTCAATGTTATTGTGACGCCAGACGTCATCATGAGGATCACATTTCCGATGCCAAGGACTTCGGAGGATGCTTGATTCCCCATGTTGATCTTCCTTCCTTCAACAGCAGTGTAGGAGGCAAACTTGCTACTATCTGAGCAGACATGAGCAGTAGCGCCGGTGTCGATGTACCAGCCACCCTTGTTATCAACAAGGTTAACCTCTTCAGTGACCACGGCAATGAGGTCGTTCTCGTCCCAGTCCTTGAACTCCTTCTCAACGACGTGGGCAGCCGGCTTCTTCTTCTTGTTGCGGCAGTCTTTAGCAAAGTGGCCTTGTTTGCCACATTTGTAGCAGTCGCCTTCGAACTTCTTTGAAGGCTACTTTCCCTTCCCTTTGTCATTTGGACGGTTTGGGCGAGGGCGTTTGTTGAAGGACCGCCCCGCTCCAACAGATTGGCTTTGGCTTCAAGTGGGGTGACCCCCTTAGCCTTTTGGTCGCTTTTGCGCACATCAGCCTCAATGCGCAACTTCACGATCAAGTCTTCAAGGGTCATCTGCTTTCGCTTGTGCTTGAGATAGCTCTTGAAGTCCTTCCAACTGGGAGGAAGTTTGTCAATGATCGTGCACCTTAGGAATTTGTCGGGCAAGGTCATCCCTTCAGCCACTAATGCGTGGATGATCATTTGGAGCTCTTGGACTTGCTCCATGATGGGTAGAGAGTCGACCATCTTGTAGTCCATAAATTTGGATGCTACAACTTGTTCAGTCCCTGCAGCATTATCTATGCTATATTTCTTTTCTAGGCTTTCTCACATTTGTTTAGATGTGGTTACATTGGAGTATACATTGTACAAACTATCATCTAAAGCACTTAGAATGAAATTTTTACAAAGATAATCTCTTTTCCTCCAAGCCTCATAGTCCGCTATGACTTCGAGCCTAGTCTCTTAGTCGCTTGGCACGGGCGGCTCGTTCTCCGTGAGGAAGTTGGCGACGCCCAATGTTGTCAAGTAGAACAACATCTTTTGGTACCACCTCTTGAAGTCAGATCCTCCAAACTTGGGTGGTTTCTCGGCAGGTGGCATCATTCTTGGTGCCAAAGGTGCCGAACTTGGTCCATGGAAGGAACCAATTCCGTTGCCCCCGAAGGAGCCAACAACATGGTTGGGCATAGAGCCCCCACCATTCATGTTGGGCATAGAGCCCGCCATGGTCATGTTGGGCATAGAGCCAGCCATGGTCGTACCAGCCCCGAAGGGACTAGCACCCGCATGAGACCCGAAGGCCCCAGCATTCGTGCCAGCATTTGTGTGAGACCCGAAGGCCCCAGCACTCGATCCATTAAAGGATCCGAAGGAACCACTAAAAGTTGAACCAACCGAACCACCAAAGGTGGAACCAGTGGACGCCCAGAAAGGGTTGTCCCTAACCCATGGGACAGTTGAAGAAGCGGCTGGGAAGCCGGGGGTTGGCATCATCGAGGGGATCGATGAAGTGTTGACGGGTCCAGTGGTCGCCATGGTAGAGGGAATGGCAGCGGTGGAGGTGGCGGCAGTGGTGTTCGATTCAGTTGACATCTCCAGCAAAGGTGTTAAATATTTCGAAAGTTTTTAGTTCAGTTTAAAGGTTTATATCTCGTCTTGCGATTGTTGGTTTCTGGGGATTACAAGAGATACAACCGGGCGTAATACAACCCAAAAGGAAGAAAAGGAGAAACTGAACTGAATGAAATTACAATTGGAAATCGAAACAACTGAACCAGTATGATAGCCGAGTCGAGGAGGCCTCTTCCCACAAGACGAGATACGCCCCGGTAGTGCTCTCGGTTTGGCGTGTCGTCCCCAAAGGTAAAATGGCTACGTCTCTTTTGATGCAGCACCGCAATCAGCAGAGCTCCAGCGAACTGGATGAAGGAGAGGGCAGAGCTTCGACAGAAAGACAATGCAGAGAGAGGGAGAGAGCTTATGTTGTTATGCTTGTGAATAGTGTAGTGTAGATGCATGGAGTGGCTAGGAGTATGCCTTTCGCGTGCGGAGCGTATGCTTTTCTCACGTGGCAGCTCTGACTGTGCCACGCTTGACGACGTGTCAAGCCACTTGGATTGCTGACTCTGAGGTGGTATAAAAATATTAAGTTTGGGTTAGGGACAAGCCCAAGCACCAAGCCCAAAGACCAATTGCCAAGATCCAAGTCCAAGTCCAAGTCCAAGATCGAGATCGGGATCGAGATCGTGCCCGGGCCCACGGCCCGCGACCGCGAGCACGAGCTCGGGCGAGCAGGCGGCGCGCGCGTGTGCGCGCGTGTGGGCTCTTTCACCCATCTTGGTCCACTATAATTATTAAGTAACATAAAGTCACTTAGTTTAAACACATTAAAAGATGTGTTAATCCTACAATGTGGGATAATTAACACTAGTTAATTATTCCCTAAGCTCCAACTCCAAGCGTTAATTAAAAGCTAATTATGCCCAACTTTAATCCACTATTTCTCACTCACCGGAAATCGGATTTGAGAAAGTGAATATACTACATTTATCTACGTAAAATATAGATCGACGCTATGTCATTTAATTTCACAAAATTAAATGTCTCGTCACATTTATTATTTGGTCAAAATCCATTGACCGGGCATATTTAATCCATGATTTTTACAGCAGAAACGCAAGTGCGCCAAAGACGCCATCGCTCCCGAAGCTATCGTCCACTATAGCAGGACTCACCCCATCGCCTCGCCCTTCACATGGTCCGCGCCCTTGAGGCCAGACGATCGTCGTCTGGGCTATCGTCCGATATTGCGGGAGCCCAGACGATAGATTTTCAATTTTTTTACTTTTTTACCATTTTCCTATTTTAACTTCATTTCTCACATTTTTTATTCCATTCTCTTCCCCCATTTCATTTTCTCTCACTTTAGTAACATAAATTTGAAAAGATAAAAATAGCAATGAAGTGGAAAATGGGGTTAGGAAGGGTATACAGTCTGAGCTATTGCAGGTGTATGGATTAAAAAAAATAGAATGCTAACGTGATAGACGAAAAATGGAGATAAGATGGATGTATAGTCCAGGCTAGAGTGAATGCCCTTATAGTTTATGGCTATATGCACATAATTCATTTGTTGAATAGTATGTCTAAAATCTAAATCGTTCATTTCACGTGCATCTAGGGGTGAGCAAAAAAATCAGAACCGAATATCCAAACCGAACCAAACCGAAATTTTGAAATTCGATTCGATTTTTTGGTTCGTTTCGGTTTTAAAAATACAAAAATTTCGGTTTTTCGGTTCACTTCGGGCGAAGAAAAAAACCTTAAAATAAAAAAACCGAATTATATATATATATATATATATATATATATATATATATATATATATATATATTGTAGTGTTAAAATCCTATATACCACTTAGATTTAAGTTCCGTTTTTATTGGGATCGTTGGATCTTGAGGATGAACGATCTAGATTTAATTCTTATAGTAGCATTCTGTAGTTCATTATTTAGTTTATTTTGTGCATTATGAGGGTGAATTAGTAATTATATGTGCTCAAATCTGGAGAAACCGAGGAGCCGAGATTTTAGCGGGATACACCCACTACTTTCCATGTACTCCACGCCTCATTCATCATCATCCTTAATTACTCCAGCTTCTCTCTCCATTTTTGACTTCTCAAATTCCAGCCAAACCCTAGCCGCCTCCACCACCGTTTTCGCCGATACAAGCTTAAATTCATCCGCTGTTACCTTCGATTTTCAGTCATCCGTTCTGTTCTGAACAATACTCCACCGCCACCATCACCGTTTTCGCCAATAAGAAGAGGTAGGGTTTTCGAATGTGTATGTACTAGTTTAATTTTCGAGTTGCAACAACCCTTTCTCCAAGTTTCGCCTGTAACACACCACAATTCAACTGCATACCACCGACCGACCGTATTTGTTAATACAGTCTAATTCCCCTTTGTTTCGTTGGATTCCTTCGCAGTTCTTAAAATGACAAAAAGAGGACGACCAACAAATTCACAACAATCCCAGCAAGAGGGTGAGCCTTTGTTTTTCATTTGCAATTCGAATTGATGTTTATTTTTGGATTTTACTCCGACATGGTTTAACATAATTTTGCAATTCGAATTGATATTTTATTTGCAAAATATCTGCTTGTTCTGTACTTGTTAAAATCTCTTCATTATTTGCCAATGTTACTACATTATTTGAATATGTGATAGCATTATGGTCATTTTTGTTTTAAATTGTCAGATAACAAATGTAATATTAGTATACTCATTAATTCATATAATCTCTGCATTATGTTCAAATGTGATTGCATTATTTTACTATATCCTTGAATTATGTGTAATGTTGTTTTATACAGTAAAAGATGAAAGTTATTTAGTGTTACATTCTGTGTATTAAAACTGTATATCAATGCATTATTTACCTATATGATTACATTATGAATGTTGTTGGTGTGGTTATAGATTGCGGAAGAGTAAATTGAAAATCTGCTTGTTCATTAATTTTTAAAATCTCTTCATTATTTGCCAATGTGTCTACATTATTTTAAAATGTGAATGAATTATGGTCATTTCTGTTTTATATTGTCAAATAACAAATCTAAAATTAATATATTCATTAATTCATATAATCTCTGCATTATGTTCATATGTGAATGCATTATTTTCATATATCCTTGAATTATGTGTAATTCTGTGTTATACAGTAAAAGCGGAAGGGTATTTAGTGTTAGATTCTGTGTATTAAAACTGTATATCAATGCATTATTTTCCTATATGATTACATTATTAAAGTTGTTGGTGTGGTTATAGATTGTGAACGAGTACATTGAAAATCTGCTTGTTCATTACTTGTTAAAATTTCTTCATTATTTGCCAATATGACTACATTATTTGAATATGTGAATGCATTATGGTATATTATTTCATTATTTGGATTTGATAGTGCATTATGTAGCCTGTTTTTTACATTACGTTTGATTTTGATATGCAGAGATGCAATTGTGTATGAGGACAACTAAAAACAAACGGTGCAGAGTGAGTTCCTTTCGTTGGAACCGTTCAAAGCTGTCAGCCCGGTCATTATAGACACTTGGTGCTCTTACTTGAATAACATGGAGAAGCTGAAGGCACCAGATAGTAGTTGTCATTATTTTGATTGTTGTAGGAAATACGAACTATCAACGGGCTGATGAGTACTTCAATGAGTTAACCGCACAGTTATTAGAGTAATTCAGTGTTATAGAATCCAATAACGAACAAAAATTCGGTGCATGTATCAGTTTAAACGTTGTTATTATTGAGTGCGTACTACACCCTAACCCCTACACTTATTAAACCCTTAGGGGTAACAAGAAACGTGTGGCAAACATCGAAACACGCCACATCTTATTCGTATACATTGCAGTTCAAATATGGTGCATTATATAGTCAATAAAATCCATTACTCGTTAACATTCGGTGCATTATTCGTATCAGTTCGTTTCCATTCGGTGCATTATTCGTATCGGTTTAAACGTTGTTATTAATGAGTACGTACTATACCCTAGCCCCTAGGCTTATTAAACCCTAAGGGGAAACAAGAAACGTGTGCCAAATATCGAAACACGACACATCTTATACGTATACATTGCAGTTCACAAATGGTGCATTATATAGTCCACAATATCCATTACTCGTTACCATTCGGTGCATTATACGTTTATGTTTAAACATTGTTATTAATGAGTACGTACTATACCCTAGCCCCTAGGCTTATTAAACCCTTAGGGGAAACAAGAAACGTGTGTCAATCATCGAAACACGACACATCTTAATTGTATACATTGCAGTTCATATATGGTGCATTATATAATCAATAATATCCATTATTCGTAACCATTCGATGCATTATTAGTATCAGTTTAAACGTTGTTATTTATGTGTACGTACTATACCCTAGCCCCTAGACTTATTAAACCCTAAGGGGAAACAAGAAACGTGTGCCAAACATCGAAACACGGCACATCTTATTCGTATACATTGCAGTTCACATATGGTCCATTATATAGCCAATAATATCCATTGTTCGTTAACATTCAGAGCATTATTTGTATGTTCATTACTTGACTGATTCTGAACATTATTTGGCTATTTGAATGCATTATTTATCTTGTTTTATGCATCACATGGTTGATGTTGTACGTACTAGACCCTAGCCCCTAGGCTTGTTAAACCCTTAGGGAAAACAAGGAACGTGCACCAAACATCGAAACACGGCACACCTTAAATGAAACGGGGCTGGATAAATATTCATTACATATCACAAATAATGCATTACAGAAACTAAAACCACGCATTACACTACATAATATGTACATTATGTATATCTGTTTTAAAAAATGCCTATGCGCTATGCATGTGCAACCCCGAGGAATTACTGCAGCTCGTGTATTTGGACAACGTTTTTTAGACTTAGAACATACTACACCCTAGCCCCTAGGCTTGTTAAACCCTTAGGGAAAACAAGAAACGTGGGTAAAACATCGAATTACGGCACAACCTAAACTAGGGGCTAGGATAAATGTTCATTACATACCACAAACCATGTTCATTATAGAACGTAAACTAAACGGGTAAGGATAAATGTTCATTACATACCACAAACAATGTGTTACAGAAACTAAACTACGCATTATACTACACAATATGTACATTATGTATATCTGTTTTAAAATATACCCACGCGTTATGCATGTGCAACCCCAGACGAATTACTCCAGCTCGTGTATTTGGACAACATTTTTTAGACTTAGAACATACTACACCATAGCCCCTAGGCTTGTCAAACCCTTAGGGCAAACAAGAAACGTTCGCCAAACAACGAAACATGGCACAACTTAAATTATAATATTGTCAATGAGTTGATCGAATATTTGTTTGTTCATTACTTGGTATAAGCTGTTCATTATTAGGCGATGTGATTACATTATTTGCCTATGTGCATGCATTATGTTCATTTCTGTTTTTAATTGTCAACAGCCAAATGGAATATTTGTTTATTCATTACCTCATATAATCTCTGCATTACGTTCATATGTTAATGAATTATTTTCATATATGCATGAATTGTCGTTGGTCATTGTTGAAATAGCTTATGCTCATTAAGTAAATGATTATGTTCATTAATGTGTATATTTGTATTCATTATATGTCATGTATCATGCATCATGTCAAAGGTTTTTTATATTGTCAAGGAGTTGATCGAATATTTGTTTGTTCATTACTCGGTATAAGCTCTTCATTATTAGTTGATGTGCTTACATTATTTGCCTATGTGCCTGCATTATGTTCATTTCTGTTTTTATATGTCAACATGCCTTCTTCGAAGCTAAATATGGCTGAGATTAAAAATTAAACGAAATCTGCATAAAATAATATGAAAATCTGCACAAATACTTAGTGGGAAATCTGCATAAAATAATACGGCTAAAATTATGGAGCATTCCATAACTAACTACAAATGTTAATCACTATTTCCTCCTTCATATATATGATATAAATATATGAAGTTTATTTAAAAAAAAAAAAAAAACTACAAATGTTAATCACTATTATGCCCTTTAAACGTTTAAAATTTAAGAAATTAACTAATTATCTGTCAATGTTTTAACCATCCGATCACAACAAATCCACGGCTGAGATTAAAAAGGAGATTGGATTAATAGTGGAAAAAGGATTTGAATACAATCCTATATATATATTCTATTAATTTAATATATTCTATTATATATATATATATATATATATATATATATTCTTTTAATATATTCTACTATATGAGTAATACTATATATTATATAATATATTAAATTTATATTATATATTATTATTTTATATTATGAGTATATATATTCTATTAGTATATACGGTATAAAATAAAATAAATTATATATATATTAATATTATATGTTTGTTTTTTCGGGTTTTTTTATTTTTTAAATTCGGTTTTTGGTTTTGGTTTTTCGGGTTCGGTTCGGTTTGGATTTTGAATTAAATTCGATTTTTCGGTTTTGGCAAAAAATCGAACCGAAACTCGAATGCTCACCCCTACGTGCACGATTGTTGAAGATTTGAAGGTGATATCTTCCGCGCTCTTTCTGTTCTTATAATCTTCTACAAAATTAAGAAATTCATGTTTTTTAGTGGTACAATTATACTCCATATATGGCAAAAGCTGTCGTCAATAATTGAGAATTTTCAATACCGACTGAGGAATGTGACTACAAGTAGGGTCCAGTGATTTTAGCTTTCCATGGCTCACATCTTGCCCGCTTGATTGAATTAGATTTCTACCCAATTTTGTGTTTGTTGCGTTTTGTAGTATAGTAATTACCTTTTTCAGTTAACTGATGACTGCAGTGAAAATATATGGTGGTAAATAAACTGGGTAGAAGTTCGCATTGATTTAGTACCAGTACGCAGACAAGGTGTTTGATGAAATGTCGCATTCAATTTTGGTTTTATATACCAGTTTTTAAAAATCAAACCCAGTATTTAACTTTCAATTATTTGATTTTGAATATGAAGGGGAAATTTGGCTGCAGCAATATGAGATTAAATTAAAATTTCAGTCAGTATTATTTGCTCAAAGTTAAGTCTATTATTATCTCTTAGTGTAATCCCTAAAAAACCAACAAAAACACGGCGAGTCACGTCACATTCTGTGGAAGGGTGGAAGAAGCTAGTCCATGGGCTGAATTTTCTGCTCAGTAAGTTAAATAAGTAGTTATCCTTGGAAAAGAAAATTAATTATCATTCGGAGATGATAAGTACGCTTTGTGATTGTTCATTGGGTTGGTATTCATCACTCTTGTTGTGATGATGGGCTGTATGTATTCTCTCACAGCCTTATCCTTCTCTCTTGTCGTCCTATTACTGATTTCGTGTTGTTGTAAATGCGAGGGTAGAGATAGCATCAGCGTTGGAGAGCCATTGAAGGAGAGTGACAAGACTCTTGTATCAGCTGAGGGGCGGTTTGAGCTCGGTTTCTTCGATAGCAATGGTGGCAAATATTTGGGCATATGGTATTACAGCGTATCGCCAAGAACCGTCGTGTGGGTTGCCAGAAGAGACGCACCACTGCCCGTTTCATGTGGAGGTGTTCGGATTCGTGAGGATAATGGAAATGTCGAGGTTGAGTGTGGTGATGGTGAACTTCACCCCGTTACAAGTCTTGCGATTTCTGCAGGTTCTAACAGAACACTGCAGCTGTTGGATTCCGGAAACTTGGTTCTTGTTGATGCTTCTTCAGGTGCAAGAGTGTGGCAGAGTTTCGACGAGCCAACTGATACTTTTCTTCCTGGTATGAAACTGAATGACACTGTGAAGCTGAGCTCGTGGATGAGTCCGAACAACCCAGCTATAGGAAACTACTCGTTCTTGCAAGAGCAAGGTGTGTTTGTGATATACGAGAGATCTGTCAACATCCGCTGGAAAAACAATGAGCCTAACTCGTTCATGAAGGACACTTTGCCTTTCTTCGTAGGCGAGATGCTATCAGGCTCCACGAAAAGTGGAAAGACAAATAGATTCAACATATCTTTGATTACACCTGATTTCAACAATTCAAGGCTAGTGATGAACTCTTCAGGACAGATACAGTACTACGATAGGAGCAATGTCGTGAGCTGGTCAAGTGTGTGGCCAGCACCCGATGATCCTTGCAGCGTGTACAACACATGTGGGAAGTTCGGTGTTTGCAAGTCATCCGGTACATCAACGATGCATAATTGCACGTGCCCTTATGGATTCACCCCTGTTTCCTCGGAAGACTGGAATGCTGGGATTTACTCTGATGGTTGTGACAGGGTCCCGCCTGCAGAGTGCAGCCGTAGGAAGACGTTTGTGAAGATACCGCTTGAGAGAGTGGGTGGAGGCTTCAAACCGTTTGATGAGGCTCGACGAGAGGAAGCTTGCAAAGATGTGTGTTTGAATGATTGCAAGTGTCAGGCCTACTATTTCGAAGATGGCAATTCTGGAAGCAGAGGAACGGGGAAGAGTTCTTCGAGATGTTGGATTTGGACGAGTCCTGTAGTCGAAAATCTTAATCAGGATGATGGTGTTGATGCTGCTAGTATTAACCTTTTTCTACGCATATCTGGAGGTAGTTTCTTGCTTATTTCTGTTGCAATTTTGAATGTTTTGTTAAAACTTTGGAATTCTGCTCTTAAGCATTTGAAGGCTTGTGATTTATTCCCTGTCTGTCAATTGTGTGAAATTGGAAGAGTTCATTCAAATCAAATGTTGGCTTTGCACAGGTGCAGGTGGGGTGAACGCAAGAAACGACCCTGAGGCTCAGGCACCTAAGAGTCGGAACGACTCACAAAAAATATATGTGATCACCATCGTTGCTCTGGTAGGTGGGATTATACTACTTTCTTTCCCTGCATGTATCTTGTATAGAAGGAGGGCGGCTGAAAGACCAGGTACATGAGAAGAAGAGATACAATGGATCACACCTTTGATCTAATTCGACTCCACTTGAGTTACTGAGTTCTTTGTTTCTCCCTGCAGGTAATCACAGACGCGCTGAAGCTAATCCGGCGCTCTTCTCGGCTGAGAGTGAAAGACAAGTCAATAACTTGATGCAAGAAAATGGCACGGGGATTGATCTTCCCTTTTACAATCTTGATTCCATCTTATCTGCCACGGACGATTTCTCAGATGCAAATAAGCTCGGGCAAGGTGGATTCGGGCCGGTCTATAAGGTTACCACGAAATCCATCACTCTCTCTAAAGAACAGTAAAATATAGATATATGCAGAGAAGTATATAGATTTATTTTATTACTCAATATATGCCACATATATATAGTACAAGAGACTAAGCTAGACTATCACATAACCGATGTGGGACTAATATTCTTAACACTCTCCTGTGACTTCATGAATGTGCTTTGAGAATTGAAAAACTTTTGCAGGGAATGTTTCCGGGTGGACATGAAATTGCAGTGAAGAGACTGTCGAGCTTCTCAAGCCAAGGAATCGAGGAATTCCTCAATGAGGTCGTCTTGATTGCCAAGCTTCAACACAGGAATCTAGTTAGGCTTCTGGGATACTGCATTAAGGGGAGTGAAAAAATCTTGCTTTATGAATACATGCCTAATAGAAGCTTGGATGCCTTCGTATTTGGTTAGTGCAACTATACTATTATACCTCACTCTCCATCATGATTAGCTGCGGAAAGATTTATGTTATGTCGTGTTTGTTTTCTAGACGAGCACAACCGGTTGCTACTCGACTGGAAGAAGAGGTTCGAGATCATCTTGGGGATAGCTCGAGGGCTGCTGTATCTTCACCAAGATTCGAGGTTGAGAATCATTCATCGTGACCTGAAAACGAGCAACATCTTGCTAGATGAAGATATGAACCCCAAGATTTCAGATTTTGGTTTGGCAAGGATCGTTCAAGGCATGGGAACAGAAGCAAGCACAAACAAAGTGGTCGGAACCTAGTAAGTTTACAAAACTTTCTTGATTCGATGCTTACCAATGCAATGTTTTGGAAGTGGTGTGATGATTGCAAATTCAAGTAAAAGTTGTGTTATTTCAGACTGTTAGTCTTAAAACTAACTTATTCTGCTTTCTTCAAGTGGCTATATGTCTCCAGAATATGCGTTGGATGGGAAATTCTCGACCAAATCTGACATTTTCAGCTTCGGAGTTGTGATGCTGGAGATCATAAGTGGGAAGAAAAATACAGGCTTCTATAATCCTCAACAAGTCCAAAATCTCTTAGGTTATGTGAGTGTTTAGTGTTATCAGTATCACACCTTGATCAACTCTTTCATGTTTTCTTAAACTGTGTGTATTGTTTTTATCTGCGATGTCTGATTGAAGCTGCAATGTGTTCAGACATGGGAACTGTGGTCTGACAACAAGTCCCTCGACATGATCGATCCTACACTATCGGATTCGTGCGAGAAATCCGAGGTAATCAAGTGCATAAACATAGGGCTACTCTGTGTCCAAGAAGATCCCAACGAACGTCCTTCCATGGCGACTGTTGTCGTAATGCTGGGGAGTGAGACAAGCCCTCTTCCAGTCCCGACTCAGCCGGCCTTTGTTGTGAGGCGACGGCTCTCAAGCACGCCGTTGTCATCTTCGTCCGCTCAACCGGACTCTGTCTCCGTCAACGATGTCACCTTTACTATGGCACAAGGGCGGTGATGAGAGGTTGTGAGGAACATAGTAAAATCACAGATATGTTTTCCATATATATTTTGGAGTGTATGGTAATGCGAAATTAAAACCAATGGTATAGAATAAACATTATTTATTGGTGTAATATATGTCTAATAAAAGTGTATGGCAATTCAAAGTGAAAAGAATGTTAGTTTGATTTCATATCGTGCTCCTTTTGTCACATTGTTATGAAACTCTTTTGCTAAAGGTATAATTCGTTTGGATTTGTTTTTCATACGTACTTCAAATTATTTTGTGTTCCATCAAAATGATTTGCCTTATACTTCTTCAACGAACTAAGCTTCATCTTATGGATTCAATTCCATGCTAAATGGGATACAATGATTTTCACTCCACAAACTTTAACTATATTTGAGCCTCTTTCACCAGTCTTAAATGTTTACACAAGAGTAGGTTATCAAATCATTTTCTAAACGAATCAAATTCTATAGTTCTACATTTATTTTCGAAGTTCGAGAGACATTAGAAAACAACAAATATTTACTCTTAAGATGCATTAAAAAGTAATAATAGAAGAATCAAACAATGAACGAAGACCATAATAAAAGAATAGATATAAATTAAACATGAATCATCTGATTAGTTCATCCAAACGAGTATGTGAAGAACAAAAATGAAAATCTAGCCACGGATAATAAACTTAATTACACCAAAAGTAAAGAAAAAATTGGAGTAACCATGCCAATTTTGAGTTGTAGATGCATGAATTTTATACTCAAGTAACTGAAACTCTCTTCTTCTAAGCAATTTTGAGATGTAGATGCATGAATTTTCTAAAATAAATAACTTAACTAGTTAATTATTATTGAAGCTATGGGGTTTATTTAGTTTTCTTTTACAACTATTTATTTCAAGTGGGCAACAAAAAAATCCTGAGTTATGATTTCGGCCATTGGGCCCATACCCTCTGATTATATTTATATACAAGGCCCATAACTGTCATATTTATTGTCTACGAAAATACCTTATCTTATTTGAAATTTAATCATTGTGTTTATATATAAAATATGTCTTTCTATTTATTGACATAAGTTTAATTTTTGCAATGCTATTTGTGTTGGATTTAAACAATGTTACTCCTTCAAAAGGAGTACTATACAATCAAGCCCTCTCATTTAACTAATCAAATAGTATTACTAGTAATAAAAATGAATTATGAAACTGCAATAAATCAAGTTTTACATCACAACTATATTTCTTTTCACAAAGCTCGACTATAAATGACACAATTTCTTTTCTAATGCCTCATTCTAAATTACATGATTCCTAAAATAAAAACATTACCATCTTTGCTTTATTCTCTCTTCACATAATTCATAAACCAAAATTGCATAAAATTTGACATCAAATAAGAAAATGCTTCATTTAAAGTATTACAGATTAAGTAATTAAAAACTTAATCATAAAAAATACACGATCTTAATTACTATGACCGATATAGTAATCTCGAATCAGAGATCGTTGGACTCAAACTTCGTCCAATTTACCATTATTTGAAGTCATACACATAATTCATTCATATTTTGCCATGCCATATCGTGACCGTGCAAATGATGACATATAAAATCGATAAATCAAGACTCCCTTTATTTATTTTATTCCTACTATTACTTTCAAAGAGAACAAAAGTATTTAAAAGAGAAAAAAAAGGTGAAATGGGTCATTTCACAGCCACAAAAAAACCACAAGAAACAATGAAGTAGGGTCGGTGAAACAAGAAAAGAGTATTCGAAAGTGGGCCTTTTCCAAAAGCTTAAGAAATCAAAATCACCAACCATATCCAGCCCACGTGGCCCAATTGGACCGAGCGAAACTCCACGTTAGATCGCAGAGAATAAAGAACCGACACGTCAGCAGGGGACCAAATAATTGATCCACGCACGCACCTCTGCCAATCAGATTCCTGTGGGTCCCGCCTCCTCTATCCTGGTCCTCAAATTTCCGACAGCTGGCACACCCACTCCCAATTCACCGCCACACATCGAAATTGATCCAATGTCCCCACTCCACCAAATCCACTTGTCAAAGGAATATATTTCCTGGCCCCACCATATTTTTTGTCCATAAAATTAACTATACATTATTGTCATAAATCTCGTATCAAAATACATATGAGACGTGCATAGTATAATCCATCCGTCCCGGATTACTTGCACATTTCCTTTTCGGCACAGAGATTGGAATGAGTGTATAGCAAAGTCAACAATTGCGGCTGTAGATGATAATTTTTACTAAAAATGTAAAGAGCGCAAATAACTTGGGATGCCCAGAAAGGAAATAAGTGCAAGTAGTCCGGGACGGAGGGAGTAGTTCGATATAATTCATTATTTTACATTTTGATGAATTTATTAAATTGGGCTTAACACATTAATCATTAAATATTCAATTCAGTAATTTATCAATCCATCATGTGAAACATTACCTTAATATATAGCGTTAATGACGTTCAATAAGTGAACGTAATAACTAGGCACACCGAATAAGTAAAATAACATACATATTTATAAATTATACACTTATATACTACTACATACTGCATCAGTTATTTAAAAGTAAAGGCTTTAAGAACCACCTGTATTTTAATGTAAAATTAGTAATCCATAAATGAAGCAGAAAAGTATGTAAAGTAATATTAATTCATTCATAGTGTTAGGTGAAGTGACAAAATTTCCAAAAATTAAAAATAGACTAATTTTGATAATGGAATAATATGAAACCTTTTTTCGTTCTTGTGTATCCCACCCTCAAAACATTACATAAATGATAGATCCATATAATACTTATGTTCCCTTCACCCATGATTAACGATAAGTTTGGCTCGGTGTGCAATGTGAATCTTATTTTATACTACTTTTTTATAAAAAAGTAAATAGATTTTTAAACTATGAACATTTCAACATGATAAAACCAATTATATTTTGTGGACAAGCATTCTACCACCTATATTAACGAATAACAAGTCTTGAATTGTAGTACTATAGATTTTTATGTTAATTAATAAGGCTTGAGGATGATCTCGTCATTTTATAAAGTTATTACTTTCTCCGTCAAATAAAAAATAATTTTATTTGTGAATGGCGAGTTTAGTGAAAATTTGATAAATTAAAAGAGAATATGAAAAAGTAAATAAAGTAAGAGAGATGGAGAGAAAAGTAAACAAAGTACTCCTTCCATTCTATAGCAATGTAGAGGCGTTTCTTTTCAATAAATGATTTAAGAAAAATTGTTTTAAGTGAGTTATGTTAGCAAGAATAAAGTAAGAAATGAAAAAAGTTGAGATGGAGAGATAATAAAATAAGAGAGAGTATAAGATAGAAGAAATGTTTTGACTTTTGCTAGAAAATTAAATAGCAAAATAACTCTACTACTGCGAAACAGAGAGAATACGAGGGATGAGAAAAGTGGGTAAATTATGAAAGAGAAATTTTGTATTTTTAGATAGACACATTTTAAAATGAAAAAATGGTATTATTTTTCGTGGACAGGGAGCGAATATTTTTTATAATAGCAAATAAATTGAAATTAAAAGGTAAAAATGTGTTTGGATAATTTTTCGAGATGAAATACATTCATTGTATTCGAATCAAATTATAGTACGGAGTAATTGAATCCCACATTGTATAGGAATTAAATACTTGAATATCACAAATTTTTTAAAATTAAATAAACTCTTGGACAGAAAACATAAGGCTCGAATATTATATTCTCAAAAAATGGAGTGAAAATAAAGATCATGATATAATTTCCTTCAACCAATAAAGAACGGTTTCTTCTTCCTCTTCTTCCCACACCTTCTTCCTCTTCTCTCTCTCACACACACATCAGTTACCACTTTCTCTCTCATCTCTCCGCAACCGGAAATTCCTTTTCCCTTTTCTCCCTATCTCCCTGGTATATCTCGAATCATATTCCTATTTCCTCTCTATATCTCTATCTCACGCCAAAATCTCTAAATCATAAAATCGGTGCGTTCCCCCCCCCCCCTAGAAATCGAAATTAACGATGAGAAGATGTGAGCTCTGCAAAGCGAAGGCGCGGATGTACTGCGCCTCGGATCGGGCGAGATTGTGCTGGAACTGCGACGCCGCCGTGCACTCCGCCAACTTCCTCGTCGCGCGCCATTCGAGGAGCCTTCTCTGCGACGTCTGCCAGTCGCCGACGCCGTGGACGGCCTCCGGCGGCAAGCTCGCCCCCACCGTCTCCGTCTGCGAACAATGCGCCGGCCAGGAGCGCTGCGAAAACAGCGGCGGCGGAGAATCGGAGGCGGAGGAGGAGCAGGAAGCTGAGGAGGAGGAGAATCAGGTCGTTCCGTGGTCGACGCCTCCGCCGCCGGCTGAGAGCTCCTCCAGCGGCGATGAGTCGGTTGACAGCGAAGACGTCGTCGTTTCGCGTAAGCTGTTGCGAAATGAGGTTTGCTCTTTTTGATTTTGCTTTTTTCAGCTTTTGAGGAATCAGATTCGGGAAATTTAATTTATGTTCTCGTGAGTGAACTGTGATTCGATCCATTGTGATGACGGCAGGCAGATCGGAGATGCGAGCCGTCTCGTATAAATATCCGTGCTCCTCCGCCTTATGCGGCGGAGGAAGCGGCATCTAGAAGTAAACCGCCACCGCTTCAAACAGTTCGTGCAGCGGATTCGGGTCGGGTTAATGTGTTTGGATCGGAGATTTTGGATTCGCTACGGCGACTTCACCGGGAAGAAACGGGTTCAGGTCAGGAAATGGCTGAATATTTCTGCGATTATTTGGGACCGTCGATCTGAAATTTCTAGGCGTTGATTTTAGCCGTTGAGATTTGGATTACTGACAAAAAATAGCTGAATTATTTAGATTTGAGATTTCGATTGGGTTTGGATTGTGATTTGGGGTTAATATCATGATTAGGGTTAGGGTTAATATTTCCTTTTTCTTTTCAAAATTATAAACTTAGAGTTTGATTTTCGGAATCCACTTTTAATTTTGTATATTAGTTGTTTGTAATTTGGTGTTTGTGAATCATTGAATATACAAATTTGTTGGTTATATGCATCTATTTATACGCAAATATTCTCAATAAATTAAGTACTCGCATTATACTACGTAAAAAAAGGTGAGATATTTGTTACTCCCTCCGTCCTACACACTTTTCATTTTTTTCACTTTTCATTTTTTTCATTCTAGGCCGTAAATTTGGGATTGATTTTTTAGTCTAATTAAATTAGAATTTTAAGTGTAATGAGACACCACTTAAGAGCTCTTAACTTAAATTAACATATTAATTAAATATATTAATTTTAACTTAAATTATAAATAGTTTAAGGAGTTTGTGACGAGCCGAAAAGCAATAGTGCAAGTAACATGGGACACATGTAACATGAGACGAAAGAAGTATGTGATTATGGATAGTAGGTGGAGGTTTCTTTTCTTATGACATGAATAATTATGTTAAGTAGTACAAGAGCAATAATAGTTGTATAACATTTATTTCTGTCATTATATTTTACTTTTGAACTACTCCCTAACTACAAGCACAATTGAACAAATATATACTACTCCCAATCGTAATCAAATTTGAACAATATCGAATATCCGAACTATAAATAATAATCAACTTTATGACAAAATATGAAACAACGGGATGAAGTTTTAGCTTGACAATTGAATTTGCTTATTAGTTATGTCAGTTTAAAATTCACACGATTTGTTCCATAAGTATAATAATACTACTCCCTCCGTCCATGTTACTTGAGGCGTTTCTTTTCGTCACGGGATTTAAAAAAGTTGTGTTTAATGAGTTAAATAAAGTAAAAGAGAATAAATCGTCACGGGATTTAAGAAAGTTGTGTTTAATGAGTTAAATAAAGTAAAAGAGAGAATAAAGTAAGAGAGATGAGAGAAAGTAAAGTAAAAGAAAGAATAAAGTAGGTGTGATTAGCTAAAAAGAGAAATGACTCAAGTAACTTAGGACAACCCAAAAAGGAATACGGCTCAAGTAACTTGGGACGAGGGAATACTACTATAATTTTTTAAGTTATATTGATGCATGTTTTTTTAATGATAAATGGAAATCATGTGAATGGAAATATTAAGCAAACTATTTGATCAATGTTCTATCGCTTAGTGTGCTGACGGTTTGAATGAGAATTAGTCTTATAAAAACGGATGCAAGTATAGCAACACGACTATGCTCACTTACTTAATCGGTATAAATATTAGGCCATCCGCAATGGGGCGGACGATGGCACGCCCGATGGCGCGCATCGTCCGCCCCATTGCGGGTGCGTGACATAGGCCGCGGACGATCGTCGCGCCCTATACTAAGGGCGCGGAGTATAGCGTGGATGATGTCCATCGTCCGCGCCATCGTCCGCCCCACTATAGGCTACGCGGACGATGGCACGCGTTTTTTATTTTCTATTTAAATCTCGTTTCTCATTCATTTGTACATACGAACATATCGACTATCTCTTTACATATTCTCTCTCAACATCCAACCAAAATGAATCTCGGCGATGACACCAATAGTTCTAGTTCGTCTGAGTCCGGTAGTTAGACGTCAGAAGCATTAGATGCAGCCGTTGAAGAGGCCATGGCGGCATGCTATGCGGCAATGCAGCGCGAGGAGGATGCGGCGCCAGCGGCGACTGAGCAAGTCCATAGGCCTATTCGACATAGGACGTATGTCCGACGCGACCACCCGGAAGCTCACAGACGTCTGGTTGAAGACTATTTTGCCGATCAACCACGATGTGGCCCGACTGTTTTCCGTCGCCGGTTTAGAATGTCACGGTACCTTTTTCTCAACATTGTTCTGACATTGTCTTCACGTGATGAATACTTCACGTTTCGGGAGGACGGCATCGGCAAACCCGGCCTTACACCATTGCAAAAGTGCACGACTGCTATTCGTCAGTTGGCATACGGCACCACGGCGGACCTTTTTGACAAGTACCTCCACTGCGGGGATTCTACAGGCCGCGAGTGTCTGAAGCGCTTTTGTCGGGGGATAGTAGAGGCCTATGGCGACACATATTTGCGCAAGCCGACTGCCACTGATTGCCAGGGTCTGATGCAGATGCACGAGACGGCGCACGGGTTTCCTAGGATGCTCGGGAGCATCGACTGCATGCACTGGCAGTGGAAGAATTGTCCGACGGCGTGGAGAGGCTAATTCACAAGTGGATACAAGGGCAGCCACCCGACGATGATCCTCGAAGCCGTCGCTGACCATCGACTCTGGATCTGGCATGCTTACTTCGGCGTAGCCGGGTCGAACAACGACATTAACGTCCTCAACTCGTCCACCCTCTTTACCGAGCAATGTAACGGCAACGGCCCGGCCATCGAGTTCGCTGCCAACAGACGCCAATACCATATGGGGTACTACTTGGCCGATGGCATCTACCCACGGTGGCCAGTTTTCCTAAAGACGGTCAGCTGCCCAATTGGTGAGAAGAGGGTTTTATTTGCGCAAAAGCAGGAGTCGGCGCGGAAGGATGTCGAGCGGGCATTTGGTGTGCTCCAATCACGGTGGGCAATTGTGAAAGGGCCGGCTCGTTCCTGGTACAAGGAAGTCATCGCCGATGTCATATATGCGTGCATAATCATGCACAACATGATAGTCGAGAATGAAGGCGAAAGCATCACCGATTGGAATGAAGATGACCGTGCATCTAGCTCGTCCAGCACGTCGACCGAGACACCCGATATAGGGTTACCGTTAGGCTTCAATGAGGTTCTATCTAGACATGCCTCAATACGCAACCAACAGGATCATGCGCAGCTCATGAGCGACATGATTGAAGAAGTGTGGGATCGTAACCGCCGTCGCTGAGTTTGCGTTTTTTTAATTCGCATTGTAATGTATTAATTTTTATTAAATGAAATGAAGTTTTTGAAATTCGTATTTTAATTTATTAAGTTTTTTTAAATTCGTATGGATTTTGTAAATATTAAAAAAATGATGATGTGGCGCGCCATAGGGCGCGCCTTAGGGCGCCCCCCTGCAGGTGGGGAGGTAGGAGGATAAAACTGATGACGTGACGCGCCTTAGGGCGCCCCACTGCTGATGCCCTTACTCCCTCCGTTTCTATATAGTTGAGTAATTTTTCCATTTTAGAAAGTTTCCTCATAGTTGAGTCATTTCCCTACTTTTTTATCTTTTTTACTTTACTCTCTCTTACTTTATTCTCTCTACTTTTTTCCATCTCTTAATTTTTTATCTATTTATTTAACACATTCAACATCATTTTCTTAAACTCTGTGCCGAAAAGTTTTGCATCAACTATGAAGAAACGGAGGGAGTATTTTCATAAAAAAAAAACTAGTAAACGTGTTTGAAAGAAAAAAAAACACATAATGTCACATTCATACCCAAGACAAGTTTGTACCAACCAACATGAATAACGTCCGATATATATTTGTGTAAAAACTATAGTACTATACTAATAATATCTCTCTATTAAAAAAACCAAAATCAAATCTCTCATTGTTTCATACTCGTATTTTGAATTTAGAAATAATAGTAATAAGTAATAGTAGTAGCTAAAAACATAAATGATGTGACTAAAAGTTTAAAACGACAGCTTACGGTCAAAAATATAGATTAATGCTTTTCATAATATCATAATTAAGCTTATTTATAAATTATTATTACTGTAATATTCAAAAAACGACTGCAGCTGACAGCCACCAATTCTCCCCTTGAATTGAAATCACATATTCTACTAAGCTTTATTATTATAATTTTGATACATCCTATGATACTAGCTTCATTTTTAAATATTTTCCTTGAAAAATATCTAGATTGCGATTAGCTAATTTGACTAACGAAAGCTATATCTCAACTTTAAATTAATTTAATCACCAAATTATGGCTGGCGATTACTTCTAATTCTAGTGGCTTAAACTTTTTCTGCAACTGTTGAAGAATCGACTTTTTTATTTTATATTATTATTTTGTGATCGAGTTGATCGTATGTCTAGCTGTATGACTTAAATGTCGGCTTATAATTTTTTAATTAAGATGTGTAGTGTACGACTTAATTATGACCATTAATCGCTCATGCCACATCTCCAGTTACAAATAATAATATACTCCCTCCGTCTCGCACTACTCGCACATTTCCTTTTGGGCACGGAGATTAAGGAATGAGTGATAGACAAAGTCAACAATTACTGCTGTAGGTATAAATTGTTACTAAAAATGGAAAGAGTGCAAATAACTTGGGACGCCCAGAAAGGAAATAAGTGCAAGTAGTGCGGGACGGAGGGAGTATTTTATTCGTAAATATCTTCATTATTTTAATATATATAGATCCAATTAGATTAGACTTGTCAAATTTTAGGGGATTTTATGTATAGTGGTTCTTTAATTTGTCTTTCTTTTATTCATTGCTTATTTTAAAAATAGATTTTAGTTAATTAACTTTATGGGATTATGGATATGGGACCTAATTGGACTTGGATTAAAAGAAAAACTTTATTGTTTTTATGCATACACCACACATTCTTCAGGCTCAAATAAATTATGATGATGATTGGCGTTACATCCTTTCAATATCTTCCTAATATAAATAATAAAATAATTTGATGGGCCGTCGTTGCCAATCCTGTCATGATCAAGAACAAGGAAGGAGGATGGCGGATGTGCATAGATTTCACCGATCTAAATAAGCACTGTCCCAAAGATTGCTATCCCCTTCCGAACATAGATAAAAAAGTAGAAGCTTTGATAGGCTTTGAAATTTTTTGTTTTCTTGATCTATACAAAGGATACCATCAAGTTTTAATGGATGAGATTGACGCTTCAAAAACGGCCTTCATTACTGATTTCGGCATTTTCGCTTATAAAAAGATGTCATTCGGTTTAAAGAATGCCGGAGCCACTTATCAAAGGATGGTAGACAAGCTTTTTCGGCACCTGATTGGAAAGGAGGTCGAAGTGTATGTTGACGATATAGTCGTCAAAAGCAAAAGCACTTCGGAGTACGAGCACAACCTCAAGTCCACTCTCAACGTGCTCAAGAAAGCCAACCTCAAACTTAATCCCCAAAAGTGTACCTTTTTGGTAGATTCGGGAAAGTTTCTGGGTTGTTGGGTTTCAAAGGACGGACTCAAGGCAAACCCCTCAAAAGTTCAAGTCGTTCAGAACATGGCAATGCCGAAGTCCATACATGACGTGCAAAGGCTAACCGGATGTCTAGCCGCACTGAATCGATTCCTTTCCCAAGCAGCCGAAAAGCAACTGCCGTTCTTCAAGGTGTTGAAAAAGGCACCAAAGTTCGAGTGGGGAGCCGAGCAGAAAAAGGCCTTTGACGAGCTCAAAAGTTATCTAGCCGAGCTTCCTATTCTCTCTGCTCCAACCGAAGCCGAAGTAATATTCTTATACTTAGCGGCATCGGATCAAACCATCAGCGCGGTGCTTGTACGAGAAGAAGGCCTAAAGCAGCTTCCCATCTATTTTACAAGCCGAGCATTAAGAGGTCCAGAAACCAGGTATCAACCTCTGGAAAAGATTGCTCTGGCATTAGTAAATGCAGCAAGGAGACTGCGGCCATACTTCTATGCTCACAAGGTATGCGTCTTAACTGATCTGCCACTTCGGCAAGTGTTGACCAAACCAGAAGCATCAGGCAGAATCGCCAAGTGGGCTATAGAGTTGGGAGAGCACACAATTGAATATCTACCTCGGAAAGCCATCAAGGGACAAGCCTTGGCAGATTTTCTTGCAGAAGCAAAGTTCGATCAAGCAATTCCTGTTATTGCCGAACAGAAGAATTCTGCCAATGCCGAACTAGCACAGCCCTTGGAATCCGAAGTAGAGCCGCCGGACTGCTGGAGCGGATTCGTAGATGGAGCTTCAAACAAGATGGGAAGTGGAGCTGGTATTTTACTTGTCGCTCCCGACGGACACGAGGTAACCTACTCACTTCGGTTCCTATTCCCCACTACTAATAATGAAGCCGAGTACGAAGCCCTCCTGGCCGGACTCCAGTTAGCGCAAAGTCTGCTCGTCAAATCTCTCAAAGTCCATTGTGATTCACAAGTCATAGTAAATCACATGTTGGGTACAAGTGAAGCTCGTGACGAGAGAATGAAGAAGTATTTGGACAAAGCGCAAAGCATCAGCCGAAGTTTCTCCTATTTTCGGATAATCCGCATTCCCAGAGCGGAAAATAGCCGAGCAGATACCTTAAGTAAGTTGGCCTCAGATCCGAGCTCAAAGGCGGAAGAATTAATGCATCGAAGCATTGATGAAGCCGAGGTACATTCAGTATCCAGCTCGCCGAACTGGATGACGCCGATCTTGCAGTATCTGGATCAAGGACAATTGCCCGAGGATAAGAGAGAAGCTCGGAAGATCACGTGCCGAGCACTTCGGTACGAACTTCATGAAGGAGTCCTCTTTAGAAAGTCTTACCTCCAGCCGTTATTGCGGTGCGTAGGACCAGAAGAGACGGACTACATCCTCAGAGAAGTTCATGAATGATCGTGCGGTAGCCACATCGGAGCCAGAGCTTTAGCTAAAAAAGTTCTGAGATGGGGATATTATTGGCCAACCATGGTACAAGAGGCAGTGCAGCTCGTCAAGAAGTGTACGAAGTGCCAAATTCATGCAAATGTCCCAAGGATGCCGCAGACCGATCTATACACTATGCAAAGCCCTTGGCCTTTCATGCAATGGGGCATAGACATAGTGGGACCACTTCCTCAAGCTCCTCGGCAAATGAAATTCCTTATCGTTGCCGTGGACTACTTCACGAAGTGGGTGGAGGCTGAACCATTAGCTACGATAACGAGCTCAAAGGCATTGGACTTCGTCTGGAAGAACATAGTGTGCCGATTTGGCATACCCCACATCCTCATCTCGGATAATGGGACTCAGTTCACCGACAAGACGTTCAAGAATTGGTGCCAAGAGCTGAACATTCAACAGCGGTTCACTTCGGTCTCCCATCCCCAAGCAAACGGACAAACGGAAGTAACGAACCGGATTCTGGTGAAAGGGTTAAAAGCTCGGTTAGAACAAGCCAAAGGACAATGGGTAGAAAATCTCCCTCAAGTCCTATGGTCCTACCGAACTACACCCAAAACCTCCAACGGTGAAACTCCGTATAGTCTGGTGTACGGCACTGAAGCCGTAATTCCGGTGGAGATCGGCGTACCCAGTCCCCGAACTCTAAATTTCTCCTCAGAAATGAATGACGACGGACTGAGAGCAGAACTAGATCTCGCCGAAGAAAGAAGAGAATTGGCGTGCATAAAAGCAGCCAAGTATAAGGAGCAAGTAGCCCGGTATTATAACCAAAGGGTGAAAAAGCTTCAATTTCAAGTGGGAGATCTCGTCTTGAGAAACAACGAAGTAAGCCGAGCAGAAAAGCTGGGCAAACTCGAACCCACATGGGAGGGTCCATATCGGGTGTCAGAAGTCCTCGGCAAAGGGTCTTATAAATTGACTCACATGTCAGGAGAACAAGTACCCCGAACATGGCACGTCTCCAACCTCAAGAAGTTCCACTTGTAAGAGACAAAAGTCCGGTCAGTCCGTCTCGTGTCTAGTTCGGTCATAGGGGTATATGTTTTTATTTGTTTGTTTCTTACTTGTACCTTTTACTTGTCGTTTTTTAAAAAAAAAAAAAAAGTTTAAAGTTTTTTTTCTTTCATCTTTTTCATTTTTTCTCTATGTGTTTTGTCTCTATGTGCTTGTCGTCTCTTACAAATGGTACCAAGGTATATCGTTCTTTAAAAGACTGATCCCCTTTTTAGATCGATTATTAAAGACTATTGTGAGTCCAAGCTTCTAAGGATGATACAAGACCACAATTCAGCTTAACAAGCAGTCCGTCTGAAACGAACTGCAACAAGCCAACGACTGTGAGTCCAAGCTTCCAAGGAGGATACAAGACCACAATTCAGCTTAACAAGCACTTCGTCTGAAACGAACTGCAATAAGGGAAAGTCCGATCCACGCGATAAACCTCGCCGAATTAGGACGACCAAGTTCGGTCAAAGAAGTTTACCTCATAAGACCGAGGACGACCATGTCTAGTCAAAGAGGTTTACTGCATAAGACCACTTCGGTTAACTGGGAAAGTCCGATCCACGCGATAAAACTCACCGAATTAGGACAAGGGAAAGTTCGATCCCGGCGACAAAAATCGCCAAATTAGAACACAAACCAAGTCCGGTCAAAGAAGTTTCCTTCATAAGATCAAAGACGAGTCCGGTCAAAGAAGCTTACTTCAAAGTCCAAATACGAGTCCGATCAAAGAAGCTCACTTCATAAGACCGATGACGAGCACGATGAAATTGTTTCGCAGAGCTGTAAGTAAGCAGTGATAAAAGCGAAAGGAAAAAATTTCATTTATTAAATCTCGTTCGGCAGACAATTCAGCTCCCCTACGAGAAGGCATTACGCCATTACAAAGGACTATTCTACTGTCCTCGGTTGCTAAAGTTAAGCCACCTATCTGCAAAATCCTCTGGAAGCCGAGTTCGGTTGTTCCGAGCAGATGAAGAATAAGCAGGTCGACGAGATGCTATCCTCGACCCAACACCTCTTCCGCGAGCCCCAGAAGCTCTAACCCCTCGGCGATGAAGAGTCTCTGCAATAAGCATCTGCTGATCTTGCTCGCTCATAGTCACAACTCCTCGGCGAATTTCAGTCCGTCCCTGTCTTGACGATTCCGGTTGCTCCTGAGCCCGTTCTCGTCTTGACGTTTCCGGCTGTTCCGGAGTTCGTTGTTGACTTGGAGTAGGATTTTGAACAAGGGAACCAGAGGCTTGATCTGGAGTGCGAGCATCTGTTGGCGGGAAATGCCTAAGGAATCTCTCGATTGAGGGACGCCGGGAAAGAATGATGTCGTACCGAGAAGCCCAGCGCCGTAATGATTTCACAACTTGTTGGCAAGCCGAGCTCTCCAGCGCATTGTTCCTCCGGAGTACATGATATTCCTCCCACAGTTCGTCAACTCGACTCTGAACATCTGATATGGTCACTCCCCCGCGCACACGGATGTAATCCTCGTACGCAGTCCTCTCAGCAATGGTCGTATTCAGCTCGGCCTCCAGATCCTTCTTATCGGACTCTAAGTCCTTATTATCGGCCTCCAGCTTCACTAAACGAGCCAAAAGCTCGTCATTCTTCGTCTGATCGGCTATAGCTCTTTTCTCAGCTTCGTCTAAAGCCGAAGAGTACAGCCGTTTCCAGTGAAGTATCTCCATCTCCTTGAGTACAAAGCAGCTATATTAGTTCGGCAGCTGTACCGAGCAGATAGTAAAATACAACAGGAATAAAGGCGAGTACGAAAAGCTATACGAAGACAAGTGTAGAGAATTTTTCATTCACAAGGAAAATTTTTTACACTAGGAGGGCTTCAAGGCCATTTTACAAGTAAGAAACTAGACTAAGAGAAGGGAGACGAAATCATACTCCGCCAGCTTCGTCTCCGGCTCCTCGGCCTGGTTCAGCTTCTTTCTCCTGAGCTACCTCAGCCTCGGCCTCGCATCCTGCCGGCCTCGCCTCCGCCTCCTGATCGGGTTCCTTCTCCGGATGCCCGGCCCGCTCGACTTCGGCCTCCTGCTCCAGCGGCTCGGCCTCACCCTCTCCGTTGTAAGTCGAAGCGGGTGAAACGGGTCCCACGGAGGCAAAGATAGCCTCCAGGTTCTCGTCCCGATCAGCTCGACAACTCCGGACTCGGTCTGCAGAAAGCAGGACCGAGGATGAAGCGAGCTCCTCAAGGAGCGGCAGATTCTGAAGCCGAGCTGCTATCTCTCGGCTGTACAGAGGCAGCACGACGTCGGCCCCCTGCTCGCCCTTATCGGTAATTAGCCTTACCAGACTACCGACAAAGGCCGAGAACTGGCCGCTCAAAAAGAGTTTCTCCGTGTAAACACGGAGAGCTTCCCCCTGGGCAGCCACGGCGGCAGCCTCCTTCTGAGCCTCCCGGTGCTTCGTCTGCTCTTGCAGGATGATGAGCTGGTTTTTGGCTGACCGGGCTTCATCCTGAGCCGAGATCCTAGCAGCTCGGGCCCTCTCAAATTTGGCCTCAGCCTGTTCGGCCAGACTACGAGCAAGATGCAACTTCTTCTGCATCTCCTCGTAGTCGTGGGATGCTTTGGAGAGCTCCACGGAGACGAGCTTGGCTCTCTGAAGATGAACAAGGAAAAAACTCAACAGAATGGCCATCAAAAAATGGGGAAAAGAAGCCAAGTCAGAAAGCTTACCTCCACAAAATTCGTCGGCCATTGAAAAGGCTCAGGGACGTGTTCCGGGATGTCTGCAACCACCTCGGAGATGACCAGGTCTTTCCCCGGCACTCTTGGGGACTCATGAAATTTCCCCTTCCCTTTAGCCGAACACGGCTCCGGCTCTTTCGGATCCGAAGAAGAGGTTTTTTGCCTCTTCGGATTCTTCTCGGCTTCAGACGCCGAGCGAGGGGCTCTCTGCCTCTCCGGCTCCACAAGCTCGGAGGACTTTCGGATAGCCTTATTCAGCAAGTTCACTGTCAAAAAACAAAAAAAAACAACAAAGTCAGATTTTCTTCGTTAAAGCAGTAGAGCATAAAGATAAAGAGAAATCCTCACCCTCGGCCTCTTCGTCCGAAGACGAGATGTCGAACACGACGTCGCCCTTGACGAGCTCAGACTCCGTGTATTGTTTCCTAACTATGGGAATCTTGTTGAGCTCGCCATCGAGCTCGTCCAACGGTTCAGGCCGAGGATGACGGATAACGGACTTCGGCCCTCTCCAAGGAAAACTAGGAGCCGCGGTCCTATCATAGTAGAAGAAGCGGTTTTGCCACTTCGGCCACTTCGTTTTACAAAAGGCCCTAAAGGGCTGTACAGGGATCAAGTAAAACCAAGACCCCTTCCTCTTAAATTGAAAGAATTTAAGGATCGCCTTCAAAGACAAATCTCTTCCTAACTTACGGAGTTCGGCAGCGAAGGCCGACAAGTGCCTCCAAGAGTTCGGAGTCACCTGGCCTAAAGGAAGCTGAAAAAAATCTAGTAAATCTATAAAGGCAGAAGGGAGGGGGAAACGAAGCCCGCATTCTAAGCAGGCCTCGTACACGGTGGCGTAACCCTCCGGCGGGGAGTCAGCCCTATGATCACCGTCAGGTACCACCGCCTTCCCCCCAGGAAAAAGTATTTTTCGGGTAGGGATATCACAGTATCCTTACTCAAAATACTATGGAAATACTCTACGGTCTTCTCCCCGGACTCTTTCCGGCCAGAAGACCCCTTACCGCCTCTCCTACCGCTACCCGACTCCGAAGAAGAAGAAGAAGACATTTTTCTTACTTTTTGAAGGTGAAGAAAGTCTGAAGAAATTCTTGAAAGCGGAGAGAGAATTTTCGCAAAAAAGAGAGAGTGCAGAAGAAGCAGTCGCAAAAGTGCTTCAATGATGAAGAAAGAAGGTATTTATCAGATTCGGCGAAGATTTCAAAATCGTCGCACCGTTTCGAATCCCACCTTTTCAGGATTCAACGGCCGGATTTTACTGTCGCATTTAATGCAGTCACGTGCAAGGCACGTCCCCTGACATCAGCCTCCCCCTTGCCTTTATCCAGAATGCCGAAGTGACTCACTTCGCCGAAGTGATTCACTTCGCCCTTCGGGGGGGGTAGTGATGGGGTGCGTACTAAACAAGCCCAACAGCAACGACGGCCCATCAGCCCAAAGCCCAAGGAAGAGTATGAGTTCGGCATTACCAAAGAGTTCGGCCTCAGCCTACAGCTCGGTAAAAGCCAACCAATCAAGCTCTGCTCTCAGGTCGGCATCAAGCTCTACTCTCAGATCGGCAACCAAAGCAGTTCGGTCTCAGTATTCGACCGAACAAGGAGTTAGTGGACCCATACAGGATTTCCACAACTTCCAACACACCCACTGCCACGTGGTGTCAACTCAGGCCACGATCGTAGGCCATGACCTACGCTACATCCACGATCTTAGGCCATGACCTACACGACATCCACGACTTAGGGTGGTGATGCAAGCCACGATCTTCGTTCAATATATAAATAGAACTTAGATCTGATAGACAAGGTTTAAGCTCTCTAGAGATAAAATATCATATAGCAAGTCTGTGTTGTAAGCTGTAATCCCAGATCAAGCAATACAATCTTGCCCTCCCTTCTTCCCGTGGACGTAGATTTACTTCAGTAAATCGAACCACGTAAATTCTTTGTGTCATAGTCTTTATTCTCTACCAGCATTTACTAACATCAGAAATTCGCGGATCCATCATAATTCAATTAGTAAGCATGATGTCGAGAGACTAGAATAGTATTTGAAGCATTGATATCCTTACACAATAGTAGTAACCTTTTTTTACAAACTATATCAACACCCTTATTAAGTGATTTATTATATACTATAATTCGCGATCTAAGGAAATATTACTAGAAAATCGGTTACTGAAATTTTATTTCATTTCCCCTATATTTTTTTGGAGGTTCTATAATTGGAATTCTTTTTTGGCTAGAAAATACTCCCTCCGGCCTCCATCTCTTATTAATTCTTCATTTACAATTTTTTACTATAAATGGTAAGTAAGCTTCACATTTCACTAACTCATTACACTCATATTTTATTATAAAACTAATATATAACTCATTTTCATTTACATTTCTTAAAATCTTCGTCGGAGCCAAAATGGACATTTATTGAGGGATGGAGGGTACTAATAAGCGCATCTGAATTTTCTCTTTTCTTTTTATTTAATATGGATAGTGTATTGTTTGTGAATTTATTTATTATTTAAAATCTTACTATACACTCTCTACACAAAAAATGACAAGCATTTGGATTCAAGCCAACTTCGTGTTCCCCAACTAAAATCACACATTCTTTCACGTTTGTATAGAGCCAAAAAATTACACTAGTGTATTAACATTGTAGATTTCAAAATAAAATTATGGTACTTTTAAATGGAAATTTTGTGCTATGAGAAAAAAAGGTGTGGTCTAAGAAATTCTTGGTGCCCCCACCTTACTACAATCCAGTGGCGTATCCAGGATTTTTTATATGGGGGGTGCGAAAAATAATTACAACGATTTAAAGTTTCAAATTTTAGCTAATCCTTCTAGTTCTATTTGTTTGTTTTCACAAATTTTCTCGTCTTTTAAATATTCTCTCTATTTAAAAAAAATTGAATTATACATAGATACATTGTTATTAAAACTATATTATATAAAAGTTAATTGTATAAATTATTAAGGACAAAGTAAATATCAAATATTAAATATAAATGAAATAAAATTAAATTAAATTTGACAAGAGTATGTCAATGTTTATTGAATTAATACAAAATTTTAAGAGTTGTTACTTGTTAGCAATGAAATGAATGAAGAGAATACAAAGTCTTGGAAGAAGTTAAAGAAAAAAATAAAGGGCGGTGAGGAGTCAAACCTAGTCCTCCAAGTATAAATACTGCATTTTTTACCACTGTATTATGATTTTATCTCTAAGTATAATAGTATTAACTACCGGTTTTGGGGTACAGTTGTATCCCTTGTTCCTACGTAGGCGAGTGCTACAATCTCAATTCTCAATAAATATTACCTGTACAATATTGTACTTACTTTCATCAATGACAATAAATATGACCAATATTATTGGAGCGAAAAGAGAGTAAAAAATGAAATTTGGGCCACTGCTTTGTGGTTGAAAATTGTTTTAGGTGAATTGATGTGGCTGCTATGGTTATGTTGTGTGGGCTAAAATTCAAGACCTCTCAACAACTTTTAAGATATTTTTAATTTATTCTATTTTTTTATATATATATAGACAACTCGGCAGCTCACCAACGTCTAGTTGAAGACTATTTTGCCGATCAACCACGGTGGGGACCGACCGTTTTCCGCCGGCAGTTTAGAATGCCGCGTTACCTATTTCTCAGCATTGTCCGGACGCTGTCGTCACGTGATGAATACTTCACGTATCGGGAAGACGGCATCGACAGACCCTGCCTTACGCCGTTGCAAAAGTGCACGGCTGCACTCCGTCAGTTGGCATAGGCACCACGACGGACATTTTCGACGAGTACCTCCACGTCGGGGAGACAACAGGCCGGGAGTGCTTGAAGATATGTTGTAGGGGAGTTGTGGAGGCCTACGACGACACATATTTTCGCAAGCCGACTGCCCTGATTGCCTGGGCCTGATGAAGATGCACGAGACGGCGCACGACTTTCCTGGGATGCTAGGGAGCATCGACTGTATGCACTGGGAGTGGAAGAATTGCCCGACGGCGTGGAGAGGTCAATTCACTAGTGGATACAGGGTAGCTACCCAACTTTGATCCTCGAAGCCGTCGCTGACCATCGGCTCTGGATCTGGCATGCGTACTTCGGCGTAGCCGGGTCGAACAACGACATCAACGTCCGCAACTTCTCTACCCTCTTCGCCGACCAATGCAACGGCAACGACCCGACCATCAAGTTCACTGCCAACAGGCGTCGATACCACATGGGGTACTACTTGGCCGATGGCATATACCCACGGTGGCCTGTTTTTCTGAAGACGATCAGCTGCCCAATGGGTGAGAAGAGGGTTTTATTTGCGTAAAAGCAGGAGTCGGCGCGGAAGGATGTCGAGCGGGCATTTGGTGTGCTCCGATCATAGTGGGCCGTTGTGAGAGGGCCGACTCGTCTTTGGTTCAAGGAAATCATCTCTGACGTCATGTATGCGTGCATTATCATGCACAACATGATAGTCGAGCATGAAGGTGGGAGCATCACCGAGTGGAACGATGATGACGGTGCATCTAGCTCGTCTAGCACGGCGACCAAGCCCCCCGCTAGAGGATTGACGTCGGGCTTCGACGAGGTTCTAGCTAGACAGGCCTCAATGCGCAACCAACAAGACCATGCGCAACTCATGAACGACATGATTGAAGAAGTGTCTCATGGCACTTCTAAGTTCGATTTTTCATCGAAATATCGATCCAATCGCGTAAACGTTAAGAAATCAAGCGAAAGAGCCTATAGTGTGTTTTGGACACAAAAGAAATGGACCTAGAAGATAGCGAAGGGTAGGAAGGTGAAATAGGCTTATATTCATAAGCCTGCGAGGTAGCGTATCCTCTCTATGGTTTTTGATTCCTTTGGTTGAGATGATGTGTGCTATAATGTAATTATATGTGAGATGTTAATTAAATAATGTGCTTAAATATGCTTATGATTTAATATGTGGATTATTATGATACTTATTCATTTTAATATGAATGATCTGCGGAAAAATGGTACAAATATGAGTAAAAGACATTGGATATGATATGCAATGAAATGTAATAAATTATGAAGATCTGAATAATGTGAAATATGTCTGAATAGATTATGAAAAGTTATCTGAATGTATATGAAAAAGAAGTTATCTGATAAGTAGAGCCTGAATAAAATGAAACAAGAGAATAGTATGTAAAGGTTATAAAAACATATACTAAAAGTTTAGAATGTCTGTGAATTCGATAAGAATAGTTATCTGAAGTGATATTTGGAAATAGAATAAATGTGAAAAAGATATTTGAAAGAATAATATGAAATAAAACGTCCCATTTGCTTGGTCATATGTGTTGGGTACAATTGGCATTCCATAGGACAGCAGCGCTGCATTATCTGTGATGACTCGTCTTCTGGATAACCGAAGCGAGGATCGTCTGTTATCTGATGGGCCCCTATCTGATCTGTCTGATCTGCACCCTAATGGGTGGTTGATTATCTGTCTGCACCCTCATAGGTGGTCTGATTATCTGTCTGCACCCTATGGGTGGTCTGTGCGGAGTCCTCTCGAGGACAAAATCCGCGTCTGCATCTGATTCTGTTTCTGATCTGGTCCGTGTACCCTGCCTGAAACCAAGCAGATATTGGGGCTATATGATAAGATAAAATAAAATAATATCTGATGATTTCTGAAGAAATGATATGTAATCTGTAATCTGTGATATGTGATAATATAAGATAAAATAATATATGATGATTTCTGAATAAATGATCTATAATCGGTAATCTGTAATCTGCGATATATGATAAGATAAGATAAAATAATATCTGATGATTTCTGAATAAATGATCTGTAATCTGTAATATGTGATATATGATAAGATAAGGAAAAATAATAATAATATCTGATGACTTGTGAATAAAGGATCTGTAATCTGTGATCTGTGATATGTGATTTGTGAAATATGATGTATGATATGATTGTTGATCGGTCCTCACGGAGGAAATGATATTTTATGTTGAAAGGTCCCCGCTCGGGGTAATTAACACGGAAGAATAGTATATGAAAATAAATTGTGAAAGGAGAAAAATGTGATACGAAATGATATATGATGATATGTGAAATCTATAGAAACCAAAGCTATAAGATACAATGAAAACGTTGTATTATAGAAATAAATATATGAATATGTTATCAAGAGACCGTAAGAGAAATATAACGAGAATGATATGACGAATATATATGGGTATCTGAACAGGTATGCTTTGGTGTGAAAATTATGAGGATTTGGAATATATATATATTGTAATAATAAGTCAAGATGATAAGGAAATGACATTAAAAATGAAATCTCTGAAGAGACATGAGTAAGAATGTATGGAAAAGTTGTATGACAATAATACAAATAAGTTTGATATAATGAGTTTGTAAGTAATTTTGGAAATCTGCGATATTGAAATGAAAACAAGCAAAAGATTAAAAAGAAAATAATGTAGTTATTATAGTTACTATTGTCTTAGCTGAGAGAGTTGGATTCTGTAGTTTGGATATTGCTACTGGGCTTTCGAGCTCGCTCCCCCTCTTTCTCCCCTGCAGGTTAGAGTCGACATTATGTCAGTGGTGTTGCGCAGCTTTGCATCTTTGGCGAGTCACTGGTGGTCAACTTGGATTAGTAGACGTGGCATGTTGTGTAATAGTTTAATCTTCAACCTTCCGCTGGATAAATGTTACGTTTTCAAATGTAATAGAATTTAATTGTGCTTTTAAGCTAAAAAGAAAAGGAATAATTTCAGCACGGGTTTTTGATACTGAAACGTGACATCACTTGTTTGGTGAGTTACCAACCGGGTAAGGGGTGTTATAAAGTGTGAGCCCGTAACCGCCGTCGTTGAGTTTGCGTATTTTTTTAATTCGTATTGTAATGTATTAATTTTTATATATGAAATGAAGTTTTTTCCCAATTTTTTGTTATTTAAATATTCAAATAAAATAAAATGCACAGGGCGCGCCATATGGCGCCCCATTGCAGGTGAGGGGTAGGAGGATAAAACTGCTGACGTGGCACACCATAGGGCGCCCCATTGTGGATGCCCTAATTTGTTCCGTTGTTCACTTATTTGAAATTAATGGAAAAGAGAATAAAGTGACTAATTGAGTGTTGATTTTATATTCACGGATGATAATCCAAATAATAATTTATGAGATTAGAATAAAAAAATATGTTAAAAAGTACTCACGTTAACAAAATACTGGAGATTTTCATAAATGTTTTTCGTCATGTTTCTGAAATCGTGAATCATTTTATTTTATACAGTGACTTTAGAACTCATTTCATATAAGTTGCATTAGCGTCATCAACGAGAACTGATGTTAAAGTCATTATCAAATTTATCTAAAAAATTAAAATCAGCTCACCATATTGAAGAATACTTATATTAGAACTATACCAAATATCTATAGATTACACTACACGATCATATATGGAGAATAAATATTTTTTTATTTGATAGCTAGTTACGTCTTATTCGTCTTAATATATGATTATGATTTTATTATACATTTAAGATTATAAATTGAAAGTAGTAAATGTATTACTAAAGTAAAGGGATATAAAATTGCCGTACGAAACTTCAATTTTTTTAATAATACATTGAATCATGGATGGAAAATTGATGACACAAATATTTAACTAATGCTGGCATTTCAGTTAAAACTCAGTAGCAGCAGCAATTTTAGTATATGATGACGTATTTTAGTTAAAACTCAATAGCAGCAGCAATCTATACATATATAAAAGTTGAGTTTTGGGACACTTTTTAAAATATTTATAAATTATGGGTATCAATTTAAATATTTATAAGAGTGCATAATCAATGTATCACAACATTCATATTCCACAATTAATATTACGTGTCATTATAGCTTTGACCACTAATTAATTTTTTCAATTTAATATTCAGTTTTCTAATGTATTTATCACATTTAAAGGGGACGTTTATAAGTTTTGTATTTGGAAGGTAAAAAGCATTTTTCATAATAAATGGAGGAAGTGAAAAGTTATGGAGAGGCATCTATATTTTACTATAAATATGTTGTTTGCTAGATTTTAATCATCATATTCCTATCGTTTTTCATAATATTCTTTGTTGAACTTTTGCATAAATTTGAATTGATTTTAAGTATTTTTCTTACTCTTTGTCAATATTGTTTTCTATATGATGATTTTTTTCCATTTGTTTAACATGAAATTAGTTGAATGCTTTGCATAAATTTTTATTGATTTTAGGAATTTTTCTTACTCTTCTTCAATATTGCTTTAACATGAAATCAGTTTTTTATATGAGGATTTTTTTTTCGTTTGTGTATTAATGTGTTTGTTTTGCACCATCCCAATTCACCCATTTTTTCAATTTTTTGTGATTGGAGAATTGTTTTTTTTCTTTTGTTTTATTAATATGATTTTTGCTATTCTAAATTCACAATCCTTTAATTTCCTATGACTTTATGCACTCTTTTTTTAATAATGTATTTGATGTTGCTGATAATTTTGATCTTATATATCTTTAAATCTACTAATTTTGAGGATTTAGATTTTTTTAATTTCTTTTAAACCTACTGATTTTAGTAGATTATATTTAATATAGTCTATGACTTTCTTTTTTCTATTTTCCTTGACAATAGTTAGAACTATTACTATGTTATATCTTACAAGTTGAAAGATTTTTATATATGTAAGTTTTAACGGTGGGTTAGGGTGTAAAATATCATTGTATGTTATGTAATCTTTACTCATCTATTTCAGGAACAAAAATCACCCCTCCAACTCCAAGAAATGGTATACTAAAGAGTTGATGAAGCGAAAAAAAGTCTAACACACTGCGCGAGGAAAAAAACAAGCGTCGATATAGGAAAAATAAAAATATAGCATAAAACATTTAGTTTATTATTAGTTTATATTTCTTTATTTAAATGTAGTGAGCTAAGGTTATATATTTTTAGCTTTAACAATATGCTTTGATATAAAATATTGTTATATTCTTATTTTTTTTACAAAAATAATTTGTGATTTATTTTGACTATTTTAACATTTATCACTAATTTAAGTTTGACGTGTTAATTTCAACTTTAGATTCATTGATTTTGTATTCTTAACTTGAAGTTCGCTTGGAATTTTTACTAATTAACTATTTTTTATACTAAAAGAGTTTACGAAATAAGGTAATTTTAAAGTAAATAACCAATTTTCATGTTTAGCGTTTAATTGTGTTCATTTGTGTCATTATTTTCATTTTTACATATTGTATGATATTTTTGGAACTCTCATGATCCATTTAATTTCTTTTGTAATGCAGGAATATTATAATAACATATCATTGAATATTTCAATATGTATAAAATAAAACTTAGGAGCTCAACAAGTATATTTTTTATATCTTCGTATTGTGTTTTACTATTGAACTAAATATGCTCGGAGCGTATGTTAATTTTGTTAACATAATTTAAATATAATTATTTAAAATATATATTTATTTATATATGATAGAGTCGTCTTTTGAGGTTATATTATAGGGATATTTTATTTTTTAAAAATAACAATTTATATATGCAATATTGGAAGCAATTTTTAGGCCTAGATGTAAGAGACATGTATTATTTGATCATAATCGATGCTAAATTGCTAAACAACCAACAATTCTCCATCATTAATGTTAATGGAGATTTCGTACACTTTTTGAATGGTCACTATTAATCTTGATCAATATAAAAATTAGAGGATTGCCTGTAGTTTTGTAATTAGAGATTTCAACATAGAGATTTGTACTCTTAAGTTTCCTTAGTTACATTTAATGTTAAATATGAAACAAATTAGTTATAACAAAACACTATAATTAAGAAATTCAAATTTGATTTAGTTTCAATTCTCCATCATTAATGTTAATGGAGATTTCGTACACTTTTTGAATGGTCACTATTAATCTTGATCAATATAAAAATTAGAGGATTGCCTGTAGTTTTGTAATTAGAGATTTCAACATAGAGATTTGTACTCTTATGTTTCCTTAGTTACATTTAATGTTAAATATGAAACAAATTAGTTATAACAAAACACTATAATTAAGAAATTCAAATTTGATTTAGTTTTTTATTTTTTAAACAATACACTATTATTCATGTTTGACAATTTTTTATTATTTATAAATTAGTTGTGATTCACTTAAAAATTAGTAAAGATTGTTATTTAAATTAATTATTTGTTTGGTTTAATATTATAAATAACAACTATACTAATGTTAAATTATGTATAATTCAAAAGTAATAAAACATCTAATATAATAAGTTATTTGAGCCTTCGTATAGTATTCCATTCCTTGCACCCGTGAAACACAATTATTTGATTAGATAGAATACAAGTCTAGCTTCAACAAAACACTACTTCGACTCCAGTAAATAATATCATTGGGTGAATCGATGCTTGATTCAGGTAAAAAAACATCTACTATCAATAAGGATTATCACGTAGGCCGACCCAGTGTAAGATATCGAATACATATCTAAAACCCTCAAAATTGAATAAGTGATCAACAAAGTAAAATTGAACTGGGACGGAGTGAGAATTTTATTGCTATTTGACTCATTTGTTGGTTATGATGAGTATATTTTAAAGTTAAGGGTTTAGGATTTAGGTTTCAAGGTTTGGGTTTTTATTGTATAGGGTCACTATATTGCAATGAAATGAGACTCGATTAGGAGCCAGTGCAATCTTAAATTATAGCTTTTGATAAACAATATCTTAAATCTCATTAGGAGAAGTGGTAATTATACATTCTTTAGGTTTTTATTTTTATTTTGTGTGATGTAAATTTGCTTTATTTTTTAGTCTCACGGTTATTATATGCAACAATTAGGTGGGCCGAAAAATAACATATACTGTCTGTGGTGGTTTTGTAGCATTCTTGGTTGTCATAAAAAAGGTTTTAGAATTGATAAGGATTTTAGATTTCAAGGATGAGGTTGAAAGTTCTATCTATAATTTAATGTTTGAATATTATGTTTTAATATTGATTTGTAAATATTTTTAACTTCATATAACTTAAAATTTTATTACTCATTTTGTTCATTGCTATTATATGCTATGATCATTTGTTTATAATTTTTGAATAATAATATTGTTTATAATTTTGTTTCAATTATATAGAAACTAACAATCAATGTTTTGGAAATATCTTAGTCTCAATTATATAAAAACTAACTATCAATGTTTTGGAAATATCTTAGTCCGTGCATAGCACGGGTATAAAAGGTGAGTTTTTGGCATAGTTTTGAATATTTATAAATTTTAGGTATCATTGCAATTACTTATATTATCTAATATAAGTGTAAATGATATGACTATCTAAATATTCTAACCGTTTTTCATTAAACGCTTGGCTAAGATATTGAGGCCATGCTGATTAGTTAATACTAATTAATTATGAGAATGAACTAATTAGTTAATACTAATTAATTATGAGAATGAATACTACAACACCATAGCTAATTAATTGTGAGAAAGAATACTAATTATGTGTACTAATATTTGTGTATGACGACCGTTTCATTGTTGAGGCCATGATATGTCAATAACTATATACTCCTACGTTTCATATTATTGTAAATGTAAATGAATTCACGTGATTAAGATTTCTTATTGTGATCAAATTAATTCCAAAATGATTAAATTAATATGCAATTGATTATCAAATTAACCTCCATGTCTTAATTTTATAATTTAACCTGTTTTAATTTTATGATCTCTCATGTCCTTTTTTTTGCCTATAAAAAGCATTGAGTTGTGAATGAATTACACACCAACAAAAGCACTTTTTATTCTCTTTCAAGCTATCAACATTTTATTGTACATTTTAGGACCATTGTGTTGTTCAATCTTTGGAGCCCCATCAAGTTCATCGGTGCCTAGCGGATTTGAGATGCAATATACGTTAGGAGGAAGTCGTTTCATCTTCGAGGATAATATGTCAATCTGAGAGCACTAATCGTGATGTAATTTGTCTTGCGGAAATAGGGTTTTTCTCGACTAGACTTAATAGTTCTGTTTATTTTATAATTTTTATTGTAATTTCCATTTCATTCATTTTTTTGTCTTTGATAGCAATAGTTAGAGTACCGCGTGTATATATGGTTTAAGAATTTTATCCCAATATTTCTTACTATAATTCTTGGAGAGGTAGGAACTGTAACATCCTTAACTCGAAATATGCATAATATTTATCTTCATATTTACACATTTTTTTATTTTTGTGTATTTATATTGTCACTAGCGCTATAATTATATTAAGTGGTGTCACAAAAATATATTTGATCACTTATGATGAATTAATAAATTCATGTATTTATAAGTATATATGTATATTTGCAATGAGATAATTAAACCTAGCAAAATCGAGTCGATCAAACTTTTAGTTGTTCAAACAAAATAAAATAGTCTGCTACCAGATTTTGGTTTACTAATAATACTTTGAAATTAGGATTTAGCACTTAATTGTTTTGAAATACAACTAATTTTATGTGAAGAATCTAATTATCTTATCTATAGGTGAGCATGCTGAGTAAAATAAATATATTACATATATTTTTACAAAAAGAAAATTTGCAGTATTGAGAATTGTAAAGTTGCATAAAAAACACAGTATAGATGTTTCATGTTTCAATAAGCCACGTTTAAGAAAGATAAATGCTCCAACATTTAAAAAGTCATAATGTAATAATGTCAATTCAACCCTTTAATATAATGTTATTATTCGAATTTTTTTATGGTCATAATTTTGACATTTTGAATATTATGAGTTATCGATTCATTATTTTGTTAAAAGTGTGATTTATATTTTTTTTGTAATTATATGAAGGATTGTTTTAAACATATTTTTCAAAACTGTCAACGCTTGATATATTCTCTTCATCGTTGTCCAAATAATTGTGTTTGTCTTGATTCCATTTTGAATATGTTTAATTTTATGTCTTTAGGTGTAAAATGAATTGAGGAGTATCTAATTATTAAATTGTTATTATATACTATATTTTTAAATCTTATATAGTTATATTGTTTCTCATTTTAGTTAACCAATTAATTTAAAATTATATGATGAAAAAATATCCGTCGTGCATCGCACGTGGGTTAACACTAGTTTTAACTAAATCAAGAGATCAAAATCGTGACAGAACAATTTTTATTTCATAGTAATGCTAAGAAATGGCCGGGCCGGAATATGTAGCAAAGATCTTTTCAGGGCTTCAAACCTGCCACACATTATCGGGCAGGGGATCGGCGTTGGCTCGTTAGTCAATACTCCACAGGCACAACTGAAAATTTCTAACACAGCATATTATCACCACGTTCGTGAATTAGCCAACATAGATTACTTGTCGTACCACATACTAGATTGCGACTGCTATGAGGACGTGGGGTTGCCATATGTAATGGGAAACGAGGCGAGGAGATAGAGATGAGAAGAAGGGAGGATAAGGGTTGGATGGGAGTAGTATAATGGGTTCATTGAAGAAAAAGTTTCATGTAGAGGATCTATCGTTTTAGTATATGCTCAAGAAAGGCTGATAGGATTCTTGCATAGCTTTTCTAACTCGGTTTCCAGAACTTTAAAAAGGTTTTGTTTCGTTCGCTTATAAATCCAAGCTTCAGCTTCCTGATCCCAGTCAAAACGAGATGGGCCACTGCAAAAGCAATTGAGACAACAATAATTGAACTAGAGAAGTGAAGAAAACTAAGTGCAACACACATGAAAAAGAAATTTAAAGTATTGAGCAAGCATCTCGACAGGAAATAGGCAAGCTAATAGTCTAATAATACTTCCACTTTTACCATGAAAAAATTCAACCAAAGAAAATTGCAAGCATGGATGGATGATGATCCTGCTCCCTCTTCCCACCAAAAGCATTGACCTTATAAATTTAAAAATAATACTATAGCTAATTATTTTACATAAGTTCCTCAAAAGTTGATGGAGTACATTTTTCTTCTCCTTCAGTTTTTAATTTTTCAATGCAGCTGTTTTCCCATGTTATTCTGCCTAGTGGCAGGCAATCATGACCAATTCAAGTTCAATTACCCATTAGACAAATAAATAAAATAAAGAACCAATATAAACCTTTTTTTATAAAAGTTGGTGTTCTTATAAGAAAATGGGTATTACATATGTTACTGCCCGAGTCCAAGGACCATTGGAAGCAAGAGTTAACACCACCCAAATCAAACTTGATGTTCACTGTGATTAACCAACTCAATAAACTTCGTTAATTCTTTAAATTATATGGTGTTTAGTTTTCAGCACATACATGACAGACGGTTAAAATCACACCCCAAAATGTGGCATTCTCAAGATCCAAAACAAAAATTATAAGCCAAAGCACATCAAGACAGCATTCTTAGTAAACCAGTAAGGTGTATCTCTGATTTAAGCAGACACATCAATACCTCACTGGAGACGACATCCATATCTGTCTATTTGGCGTTTGCTTGTTTATGACATAAGTCCCAGAATCCCCAAGCTTCAAAGTGAGAACCTCGTTCTGAAAAACAAAAAACAGTAGCATAGCATCATAAACCAACAGAAAAAACGTAACAAAAATATAAACATCTCCCCACAAATTCATCCGTCTCACCCCATAGTCAACGTCAAATCCATCAATGTCCACAGAGTCACCATATTCCTATAACAGCCAATGAAACCATCAAAACACATATTAAACTCGTATGGTGAAATCAACCAGTGACTGAACATACACTTGCAACTGCATTTCGTCAATGAGCAGAATAGTCATTTTCAAATAGTATCCGATCAATTATGTACTCCCTCCGTCCCAAAGAGTATGAACTATTTCCTTTTTTGTCCGTCCCTAAAGAGAATGAACTTTCTAATTTTAAAAACTTCAAACAATATACCACCCCTACACATCATTTTATTTACAACTTATACCATTACCATTAACACTTACACCATTAGAATAATGTGGACCCACTCTCCAATAACATTATTTCCACTACCATTTCTCTCTCTCTTACTTTTCCCTTTATTTATTAAAACTCATGATGTACCCAAAGTTCATACTCTTTGGGGACGGAGGGAGTATTAATCAACATTCGATTGAATCAATTTGAAAATACCAGTTTTAAGTTGTTTCCAGCACTAAGGTGACCCTAATCCTATCAGTTCCATTCTCATTTTACCAGTAAAATTCGCAGTAACATTCAATCCAAATTTTGGAAAATACTACCTCGAGCTTTTCAAGCAAATCATGGATGGTGGAATTAGCCAGCTTGTGATACTCTTCTTCCGTCAACAACGAGCTGCAGAAAAACACCAATGCAGAATCCAGAACCCTCAGTTAAAAATCAACATATACTCTCAGTTATTTCTCAACCAAATCGAGCTGTCATTTCCTAAATCCCTATAACTAAACAAATAAATTTACAATAACAAAGGTTTCACTTAAACTATAACATCAAAATAACAATTAAAGTAATTACTGATTCATTTCCAATCAATTAAAAGGAGAAACAGAAACAAGTTTAAAAAATTCACCGTAATCAAACTTTTTCCCCAATAAACAACTAATTAAGGATTTTCACACTCACCAATAGTTAACCGCGGTAGGTCCGTGAGATTCTTCTTCGGTGAGAGAGGAGAGACGGCGGCAAGAGATGCTAATGCACGAGAAATTTGGGCGAGAATAATCGGCAGAAGTTGAAGATTCAGCTGAGTAGTTAGAGAGTGAAAACAGCAATGAAGTTTCCGTTGCTGCGGTTGAATAAGACGACGATTGTAGAGGCCTCAGAGCTCTCGACACTGTTCTTCTCAGCGATCGAATCGCCATATTTTCTGGATTTCTCGGTAGCCGGAAAAAGGAATCGAAGCTGAAATTTGATGTTCTTATCTTGGGTTTGCTCCTTTTTCTGTTGGGCCTATCTATTTCATATGGGCCGAGTCAGGTCTAAGTTTCATTGAAATTTTAATTTTTTTTAGAATTATAAACAAAAGTAATGAAATATTGATCTCAACGCAATTAGTCATGGATATGAATTTTTTTATTTAAGTCATATTTTTTTGGTTGATATTTTTTCAATGTATGAAATCCTGTAAATTAAATCATAGTTTGCGAATTGCGGTTGTTCCACAAAACTTCTTTTTTTTTTTGAAACTGAAAGTGAGGTGGGAGCCAAATTTTCGGTCGTTGATAAAATGATAGTGTTATCTAACCATAAGTGAAACGACGTCATTTTCATCATTTTAATCACTTTTAGGACTTATTTTCTTAAATTGCATCATTGATTTTTGAATTTTAGGCTTTAGTTAGGGTTCGTAGCTTCGACTCATGACTAAGTTACAACTCACTGCAACGTTGAAGTCGGATTGAGAACTTCCAAATCGTGATTCAGACATCATGATTTAGACTTATTTCGAGACAATTTCAAACTATAATAAACCTGATCATAAGTTAGATAGTTTACGATTTAAATAATAATTTTCTTTATTTTATTAGAGTATCTCGTCAGAACGATTATTGTCAGAATAATATCGCACAAAATCGGGAGGATTATATGCAATTGATATGAGAATATATTGTGCCATATATAGCATAGTAATTATTGTAAATTAGGTTTACCATATATGTAGAGATACTCTAGCTTATATAAGGCCATTCGCAACGCTGTCTCATATCCGTCTCGTTTACCATATATGTAGAGATACTCTAGCCTATATAAGGCCATCCGCAACGCTGTCTCTTATCCGTCGCTATCTCTTATCCGTCTCTTAACCGTCTCATCTCTTAACTATTCATGGGCCCCACTGTACTTTTCACTCCATCTTTTAACTAAGAGACAGCACCTGCAACCCTCGGAATGCATAACAAGATGTTGTTACACATATTCAAATTTTTTATAAAAAAAGAAATTAATATTTTAATATTATAATTTTAAAATAAAATATTAAATATGTATGCACTCCACCATAGTACGGGATCCAAATCCGTATTATCAAAATTTTAATGAGTAGTGGTAGTAGTAAATTAAATTACCCTTTAGTCTTTAAAAACATATTAACGTTCAATAGCTTAGAAATCTTACCACAAGTCTATAATATATTTTGTTACGTAGAGAGATGAAAGTTTAAAACTTAAAAGAGAACATAATCACAGCTAATCAAGAGTCATAGACAATGACATTAATTGCGAATCTGATTTAATTATGGCTAAAAGTGAAAACTTCGGGGCATCTATAATGCGCCTAGAAAAATTCAGCTCCAACTCCAATTTTCAAATTTCATGTCAGCATTTATTATTTTAATTTCAACACTTGCAGCTAGCTCTATTTCCTAAGTCTTATATTAATTATAAATTATATTAATTGAAATAAAAATAAATATCCATAAAAACAAAATAATTTAAATACTAAAAAAATATAAAATTAAATACCGAAAAATACTAATAATAAAAACATCAATTGTTACATGGCCAAATTTATTTTTAAAATGGATATTTATAGATGGAATGAGGGTGTATAAAAAAATGACAATCAAGCATGGCCGCTGCGAGCTCCGTGAAGCAGCCATCGTTTCGTATTCAAGACGGTTTGCTAGGTTGCCCTCCTATTTTTCGCAGTACAATGCATCCGCTTCCTAGCTGCATTGTATTGCTCTAAAAGGTTTGATAATTAAAATTTCTCAATATAATATAAATGTGTAGAATAAATAAATACTCTATAATATGTGTATGCATGAATCATGCAATGATTAAAAAGTATTAACTATAGATCTAACACATGGAATAAATATCGAGTGGAACTTTTAAGTTTGTGGTGGATTGTGGAAGTTAATTATTCTTTCTTTCCTTTTAATATTTTGAGAAAATGAAACAAATTATTCTTGATGCTACCTTTCGATTTTGTTCTCATCCTGTAAAAAAATGATGTTTCTTGATTCTTGAGGAGTTGATTGGAGCCCTATAACAGATGCGGCTAATTAAGACCACATAATTTTGTACTAATATGCTTATTATGGCACGATAATTATTGGTTCAACCATCCCAATCAAAATTAATTCTAATAGTCTAATAGTAATAGGCATATGAATTGTTCATGTTTCCTACACTTTTGCTTATGAGTTTTGCTCCTTGTCCCTGGTGCTGTAAATTTTTACACATTTACTCTCTTCATTTTAATTTGTGTTCACTATCCGGGTACATACTTTATTTATTATTGGTCTAGCCTTATATTAAAATTTTCAGAGCATCTCCAGTGTACGGATGTCCCACTCAGACATCCACTAGGACTTTCCAAAAACACCTCCTGCCACGTCACTAGGACTTCCCATCCCACTGCCACGTTACTAGGACTTCCCCTGCACAATCCGCCCTTCCCATCGCCCTTCCCACTAGGACTTCCCGCAATAAAAAAAAATCATAAATTCACAAATAAAACAATTTACGTTTATGGAAATAAAATTTCAACACGAATACGAACGGGGAAAATTAACAACTTCATTAAAAAAAACATACAATCATACATGATTCGAAAAAAAAAATTACATAGTTTTAAAATTACGTAGTTTTAAAATTACATAGTTTTAAAACATACATACACGAATACGAACGGGAAAAATTACGAATGAAATGAAGTTCAACGAGCCGTATATATAGAGTTTTTTTTTTTAAAAAAAATTAATACCGGACGTCCGACCCACACCACAATGGCGGACGTCCGCCCGCCCGTCGCCCGGACGTCCGAGGACATCCGACGTCCTTACGGGACGTCCGTATCCGAGTTGCTTTGTTACAATGGCGGACGTCCCGGTCGCCCGTCGCGGATGTCCGACCGGACGTCCGCCATTGGAGATGCTCTCAATTTTATTTTACAAAATTATTTTTTAGATTTTTCATTTATATATATTTTAAATTGCATGGGAAATTTGAAAAATGGGAGACTTTTGTTAATCCAAAAATATCTCAGTGCGTCCACATTATTTAACCAAATTCACCTAAACGTAGCTATGAATGTTTATGCAATTTTCATTCCCCTGAAGCTTTTATCGTCCCAAAACGTCCTGGTTATGAGAATTTTCACATGATTGGAATTGAATTGAGTTATATATGCACGAAATTTAAACTGAATTTCCAAAGGTGATCTGTATAATTGAATTATAATATTTGGCCTTTTGGGTTTAATTCTACTCATATCGTTAACCTTATGCAACAAAAGAAGAAGAAGACCCACTTTACATCAATTGCATATTCATCCCAAACATACTAAATCCGTGGAGTAGCTAATTTTGGCTAAAAAAATACTAGATCAAGTTATAATAATTGTGTTGATATAGTATTAACCCTTATGTTAAAAATATGAGTACCAAATAAAATCCTTTTTTTTTTAATTTCAAAATAAAAGCGAGAATTTTATAAAACTACAAAATCTACCTATATAAAAACAAAAAAATAAAATATGAAATTAATTGCAAATATTGTGCCACACCTCAAAAATAGGTGAGGCTAAAATCAATCATAACAAAAATACGATCCATGGGAGGTTAGATTTGCTGTTTCATATTTTGCATTTATTCTATCAGTTTCTGTTCTCACTTTCTTTATTATCGTATCAAATTTCCCTTTGTTCTCAGAATACCCTAATTTGCAGCGAATTCCATTTACTCATAATATCCCGATACCTTCGCCCTATTGCTCACTATAAATCTCACCTGACCTTCTCGTTTCCCCCCCAAAATTACAGATATTTGCTGCAAATTATCTGCCTATTTGATTTTTTTTTACTTTATGTTTTTAGTTGCTGATTATCGCTTCAGGAGCTGTAATCTCAAGGCAATCTGGCTGAGAAGAGGTCAGATCGTAGCTTGTTTATTATTTTATTTTTAATTGTTTTGGGAGTTTTTTTTGTCGTTATCGAGGGGTTAATGGATGATGTTTTGAGCTATCCTGTTATCTGTGGTTGAATTTGTAAGCTGTGGATGAAGAATTAGATCCCTTGATCCGAGAAATGAGTTGTGCAGAAGTTGGGATTCTGTTGTGGATGTTTTTTGATTGGTTGTCGTTCGTTGAAAATTATGAGTAAATTGATGAGATTTTGTCTGCTTATGTAGTTGATTGGAAATTATTTATCGCTGATAATATTTTAATTGTGTAATTCTCCAATTTCATGGTGAAGCATAAGTTGTAACTCAGCTGTATTTGCCATCTGTTAAAGTTTCTATTGATTCCTGTTATTCTTTCGCATTTCATGATAATTTTCTTTTTTCTCAAAACTAAAGTTTCTATTTGGTATTAAGTGAAACACGGATCCAACTCTGATGTTGCAAAACCCCTTATTTCTAAGTTCTTCTAGTTTTTGTTTTTTCTTTCTGTGGAAGTATGTTTTATTATCTTCATAAAGGAAACGGGACTTACGGTGAACTTTTACTTGGCTAAATAAGGAGTAGTATTTGAATGGAATTTGACTTTGGAACTCTTAAATCTTATACTCCACATGAAGAAGTTTATAAATGGACTTCATACTACAGTATTTATTGAAAAGGTGTTATTATGCATGCGCTAACATGGGTTCTTCTCTACCAGGCCTCTGTCTCTTATATGCATAATCAGAACTGGGCACTTGCTGTTGCCAAAGTTTCTATTTCATTCTGGCAGATTCAACAACTTCTAAGGTTTCTCACACCCTTGAGCAGGTGTGGGGTGATAACGAGAGTGTGATTTTCGTATGTGTTTTGAGGAGATCTAGATCATCCCATGTTTGGAGATTGTGCCGCATCTCTGAGGGTTTATCAGTTGATTATGGCTAAGGTTGGCTTTATCAAGTCAAAGTGTATTTGCTGCAGCGTGTGATTTTTTCTCGGTAGTTGTTCTTGAGTGTTTTTAGGAGAATAGGAGTACTTAATTTCAAGTTATATTCAGTTTTGCAATAAGAGAAATCAGATGTGAATGAATTGCCAATATTCGAAGGATGGTCAGATTTTCATGCTTCCAAGCTCAGTCTCCCAAACATAAGGTTGGTGCATTGTCCATATAGTATCTTGTCATTATTGTGTTACTTTATTTATCTTTTCATACATGCTACTTTTTTCTATTTTTTTTCTCTTCTTTTCCATGAACAGAAAACAGTTCCACAATCTAGTGAAGCAATGCACAAAACTCTGGAAGATTCACCCCCAAAGCTGGCTTTACGGAATTCTTCTGATCTAAATACAGGAAATAAGCCTTGCCTGAAAGAGGAGAAACACACAGTCGATTATTTTGCTGATCATGTGACTGACTACTCTCCAACCGAACATGACTGTGGATCTGAGGAAATGAATGGCAAAGACAGTACTGAAAGTGATACTAAGATTCATAAGAACACACAAATTAGAAAGTGCCAATCTGTGGGAAACGGATTAAATTGGGAAGAGCAAACCTCAGCTGCTGATGGCTCGGAGGAAGAAACAGAGCAGAAAATTTCATTTGATGGATCTGGAGATCATAGTAGGACAGAGTTGCCAGAAAGCAGTGATAATAATGGACCCAGCCTCTCAGATCAATATCCAGATCCATTGCTATCTGATTCTGTTCAAGTTGGTTCTGATGCTAAACATATGTCTATATATTCAACTGGAGATGGAGAACAACTTCTAGAAGAAGGTGACGGGAAATATGATATTGATGTATCAGGTGAGCATGGTTCTGATGATGTTACACCGCATATTGGACATGGTATAGTAAAATCACGTTCTTTACCTAGGTTGGGTTCTCCCAAGCAATACTCTCCATCCTTTATAGCGCGCCCTAGATCTGCTGAGGATTTGAGTACTCTAGATTATAGGAAGAAAGGTATGGATGGAGTTGGAAGGCAAGTTCCATATCAAGAAAGACATGATGCGGTGCATAATGATGACGAAAATATAGGTGAAAATCCTGCCGATGAAACTGATGGGAATTATAATTATGAAGGTTCAGCAAAAGACTGGATAATACCTAACATGCAGAAAGATGCAAAAGGAGACACTTCTTTTGATAATTGGGACCAATTACCCGCTAAGGACTTCCAGATAAAGCGAATTGAGAATTGGGTCATCAACGTTCAGCACTGTGGCCCACCAGAAAAATCTAATGAGTCTGATCCAAGCTATGATCAAGAGACACCCAAAGCAAATCCCTTATTGGAGGATCCCACCACTTCAAAGGTGGAAGTCAAGGTCAACCCTGGAATGGAAGCAGCAAAAAGATACATCTCTTCTATGAACGTGTCATCTACATCAGCTCAGCTGAGTAACCTTGGGTTACAAGTGATCCCCTTTCTCAGTGCTTTTGGGAGCCTCAAAACCCTTAATCTGTCTGGAAATGCTATAGGTTTGTTCTCTGTCATTTATTCTTCAACTCCTTTCATGCATCATTTCTTGTGCCCCTTACTCATTATACTATGGTTTGCTAAATGATTTCTTGAATTGGCTGGTCTTATAATCTCAGTAAGGATAGCTGCTGGTACTCTTCCTCGAGGACTCCATGTTCTGAATCTCTCAAAAAACAGTATCTCCACCATTGAAGGATTGCGGGATCTTACACGACTTCGTGTGCTTGATCTGAGCTATAATCGCATTTTAAGAATCGGGCATGGTATACCTCCTATCCTGTTTATAAAGTATCATGAATAGTGCTAGGATCTGATGTTATATGTAGCATTAATATATAAGGAGAAAGCTTATGTCAGAGTTCTTTCAGCTCTAATTAAATCTTGTCAAGATTGAAGTGAAAAAAATCTTGAACTGGTTGGAATATTTCGTTGAACCTGGAGATATAAGGGAAGTCATCGAAGCAACTTTTGTTCCTAGGGTTAAGGCTGGCTAGACTCATCTAACTAACTTTTCGGGAACATAAAAGTATATATTCTCTTTACGCTAAATGACCTTTGCTCTCATTCTACCTTATATCCACAATATGTTCCGTACTTAACATATGTTCCATACTTAGCATTAGTTGAACCATGGCTTCAAATAATGTTATGAAATTGGAACAACTATTTTGCCTTTACATATCATTTAGTTTCCATTTACATTGTCACATTTAGGGCATTGCTTTTCAATACAACAGAAAACGCCCTTTTTAGTTGGGCGCTTTGCCTTCATTTTGCTTCATAATACAGTTTTTTCTTAAACGAACTTCATTTTGTTTGAAGGTCTCGGAGCTTGTTCCTCAATCAAGGAGTTGTACTTAGCTGGCAACAAGATCAGTGAGATCGAAGGTCTTCACCGCCTCCTCAAACTGAACGTTCTCGATCTGCGTTTCAACAAATTCTCCACAACCAAATGTCTTGGTCAGCTGGCGGCTAATTACAACTCCCTGCACGCCCTCAGCCTCGAAGGGAACCCAGCCCAGAAAAACGTAGGCGACGAACAGCTAAAAAAGTACGTGCTGAGTCTTCTTCCCAACCTCACATACTACAACAGACAATCCATCAAAGTCGGGACGACAAAGGACGCAGCAGACCGGTCAGCCCGATTGAGCTCCCACCAAATCGACCGTGGCCACCGGCTGGAATCCAAGACTGCGAGGAAGGGCATGGCTTCTCAGAAGGGAGCATCTACTTCGAGCCATAGCCGGAAAGTTCAAGCTGGGGTCTCACCGAAGGCAACAAGGAGCCGCCACATGCGCCTGCCTCCGAGTGGGATGAAGACTGCGGCCATGGGCCATCAGCTCGACTTTAGCAGCAAGGTGCCGAGCTTGAGGACGGATTTCTCCTTTCCCCGGAGCCGGAGCGAGGGAAATCTTGGAGTGCTTTAAAACTTAAAAATATCGTTTGAATAAAGGCATCATTGGGCGATGCAGTGTGTGTGACTATGTGATCCTTCTCAGTTATTTGTTGTGCGACTTTGATTTTTGACTGTTTAAAACTATCCGTTTGACTGTTTGTTTGAACACAGATCAACGCTACTCATTTTTTTTGACGATTGAACACAGTTTTGTTAACTCTCTCTCGCTCTATTTATTAATTTTTTTTTTCCTCTCTAAAATCGCTATCTAGTTATTCTTTTGATTGGGGTAGGTATGCACACGGTTCGAAAACCGCCGGCTTCGGTTCAGAACCGGTGGTTCATGGTTCAAGATTTTCTTGAACCTGAACTGGCCCGCCAAGGTCTCCGGTGGTTTCGGTTCCGGTTCGAAAACCGGCGGCTCCGGCGGCGGTTCAAAACTGCCAGTTTTTGGCTGAAACCGTCGGTTCGGCGGTTCGAATTTTTTTTGGGCATATTTTAAATTTATTTATCTATGAAATGTGCGTAAATAAAATTCAAAAAATCACGATGAAAATTGCAATTTTATTGAGATTACAAGTAGGGCTGTGCATTCGGGTTTCGGTTCGGTTTTTTGCCAAAACCGAACCAAAACCGAAAAATCGAATTTAGTTCAAAATCCAAACCGAATCGAACCCGAAAAACCGAAAAAACCGAAAACCGAACTTAAAAAACCGAAAAACTCGAACAAAACCGAAAAACCCGAAAAAAAAACCGAAAAATCTGAAAAAATAAATATAATATAAATATATATTTATATATGTGTATTTTATTTTATTTTATATATACTAATAGAATATTTATATATAATATAAAGTTAATAATACATATAATATATATTATATAATAGAATATATTAAAAGAATATATATATTATATATAATATAATATATTAAATTAATAGAATATATATAAAATTCGGTTTTTCGGTTTTTTTAAACCGAACCGAAAAACCGAATTTTTTTATTTTTAAAACCGAACCGAACCGAAAAACCGAACCGAATTTCAAAATTTCGGTTTGGTTCGGTTCGGATATTCGGTTTCCGGTTTTTTTTGCTCTCCCTTAATTACAAGTTACAACAATTACAAATCACAAAAAACTTGAAGTCTTAAACAAATAATTTAAATACAACGAGACTACTAGTCTACAACGAAGCTAATTACAAATTACAAAAAAGACTTGAAGTTTTGAACAATAAATTTATAAGTATATATACTATTAGTCGGGGAATGAGATGTTTCTACATAACTAAATTGAGGACACCTTTAGCAATTCAACCTTAAATGTTGAGTTTAGTCTAACAATCAACAATTATAGTAGAATTGTCAAAAGTTTCCCGGATTTAGCCTTATAGAGAAATCTATTTCACCGACTAGAGTATATACAAATACAATTATTTAATTGTATTTGCATATTTTTAAAGTAGAAACAAATGGAAAAAAAGAAATAAAGGAAAAAGGACCTGAGCTCAACTAGCTCAACTTAAATTTTAAATTTAAAATTTAAGTTGAGGTGCCTACGTATCCCCAATGCTCATTTACATTAGGGAATCAAAGCCGACGTAGTTCTCTTACCTTACTTACCTATTTGGGTTGGACGACGGTTGACGGTTGGCCTATGATTCATCCCCGGTGAATTCTTCTTGTGATTCCTCCTGACGATCATCCCAATCATTTTCTTGTTCTCTGACATCAGCTTTGGCCCAATCATCAAGTAACATCACGGCTTCCATATTTTTCGCGGAGAGCTTACTTCTTGATTCATCCAACACACGTGATCCAACACTGAAAGCGGACTCGACGGCGGCAGTGGAAGCCGGAACCGAAAAATCTCCTTGGCCATTGACGCACGTATGGGAAAATCTTTCTCGTGTGTTCCCCACCAATCGAGGACGTCGATTTGGGCGGGAAGAGTAGGACCTTCATCACCAAAGGAAAAGAGTGAATCGAAATATAAATCTAACTCACTTACCATACCTGAGGACGACCTTCCGCCGGTGCTGTAGCTGTATAGGTCGGCTAATTGGGATTGCGCGTCGGGGTCATCATAATCAGTTTGAAATGCGAAGCCAAAGTTATGTTGTTGAGGAGGGGTAGTCTTCTGACTTGGTGGGTACTGTTATACTTGGTTTCATATTCGGTGTAGAGAGCACGCAAGTTAAACTCGAAGGTTTGTTGGATAATTGACCGGTCCAGGAGGTTTATTTGAAATGTTTCGGTTAGGTTTACTCCCCATTAGTCATTGGTATCCGCTTGCAATGCTTGAAGTGGAACAAGATCAGTAGAACTCAAATTGTTATAATAAAAATCTAAAATCCTGGAGGTACCGACTAATTTCCATTTTGGATCCAAGACCTTTGCAATAAAAAACACCGTTGAAATCTCACTGAAATACTTAAGCCATTTTTCAATCATATAATATAAAACACACATCAATTCAGGAGAAGAGGAAGCATTTTTCATCAAAGTTTTAAAACCAAGTGATATATACATGCAATGCTCTAAAACACGAACAACAGTGCAATAATAAACACCCTATAATTCAACAGTCGCATTTTTGAAATATTTGAACAATTTAAATAAAGCCATGCTATGATCCCAACAACTAAGCGACAGATATAAATCAGAAACGGGATTGGTTCTAAAAAAATCACACAAAGAATCTTTATGCGTCAAAGTAGAATTCAGACAATCATATGTCAAATTCCATATATGAGACACATCCATGGTAAAACTTGTATATCTTACCTTCTTTTGATGGCAATACTTCTTCCAAGCTTTGCCAATATGCGGCTTTTGATGGATTAATCTAACTGCAGTTCTAATAGGACTAACATGCTTTTGCCATAATTCAACCGCATCTTGTACACATAAATTCAAAATATGACAAGTCATTAATACTTGCAGTGTTAGCAGTTGCATTATCAAAACCAACAGAAAATATCTTATTGCATAATTGAAATTCATTCAAAACTTGAATAATTAAAGAAGCAATTTCGAGTGCAGTGTGTGGTGTCTCAAATTCTCTAAAACCAATTAAGCGCTTGTTCAAAGTCCAACTATTGTCCACAAAGTGAACCGTAATGCCCATGTATGAATGTCTATTAAAACAATCAGTCCATACATCTGAGCAAATGTTCACTTTGTGTCCCAAGTTGAGTAAATATCGTGATAATTTAACTTTTTTCTCAAAACATTGTCTAACGGTAGATCGTTGAACGGACATTCGACCTACTCTTTTGATAGCTACGTTTAAACCACTTTGCATAGTAACCTCAAATTTTTTGTCATCATAAACATTAAAAGGAAAGTGCTTCATTGCAGCCCATCTAGTCATAACATCAGCAATATTTTTTTGATCATATTTAAAAAGAGGCGTACCTGACGAACCTAAGCTACCGGGTTGGAAGTTTAGTTGGGTTTGGGTAGAGGCAGTGCCACATTCTACCGGATGCTTTGTCACCAAATGACGACGGAGGGTGTCATATCCCCCACCACTCGCAAATTTGTAGACTTTATCACAATAGTTACAATATGCATGAAACGCCGATGTCTCTTCTTGAGAGAGCGGATCATTAGGACTTGGAATTACCACCGGGACCGTCTTGTAGTGTTTAACAAAAATATCAGATTTCAATGTTTTTTAGTGGGTGGAGGGGGAGGCATGTCCTCATTTCCGCCAGTGCTAGACGGAATATGAGAATGAAATCTATCATTATTGTTGTCCGAATCCGACGATATAGACACGTCGTACTCGTCATCTTGTTGTTGGGAACTACCACCGCCCCTCCCCCACCTTGATGGGAGTAGCATGATCATCATATGATCTTCTTCTATCTATAAATATTATATAAGTAGTTTTAATTAGGAACAAAAAAAAAATTAAAAACTCAATCTTATGAAATTATGAATTGTAAAAATAATTTTATTTTTTAGAACTTATTTGCATGCGTTCAGCCGCCACTCGAGAAACCTCTTCTATAACTTCTTGACGACTAGGTCGCTTTGATCTTTGGGGACGACTACTTTGATCTTGGGCAATTCTTTTGCCCCGATCACCACGTCCCAGTCCACCACGAGAAGAAGACATAATGCAAAATGAAATTAGTATGGAATATGGAGTATTGAATAAATGGTAAATTACGAACACAACAATAAATATAGTAGTAAATAACTTGAGCAATTAGAGAGAATGATGAGAGAATAGAGAAATTGAGATTGAGAAGGAAATCCTTGTTAACACAAGAATGGGGTGAGTAAAAATGATGGGGGAAGTAGGGTATTTATAGGAGTAAAATTGGAAGAAATAAATAAAAAAAATTTCAAATTTCAAATTTCGACCGGTTTACTGGCTGGCCGAAAACCGGCTGTTTCTGACTGGTTTTCAGGCCTATACACTGCCACCTGAAAAAGGTGCTGAACCGTCGGAAACCGGCGGTGGTTTTTCTGCACACCTAGCCTGAAAACCTACGCCCTAGCTGGAATCCTACCGTTGGAACCGGTGAACCGCCGGTTACGGTTCGTGATATTTCTGAACCTGAACCGGGCCGCTTGAACCGCCGAACCGTCGGCGCCGGTTCCGGTTCATGAACCGGCGGTTCCGAACTGCCTGTTAACCGGCGATCCGGTTCGGATTGTGCATGTCTAGATTGGGGCATGTTTTTCCCCATATCCTTAGATTAAAACTATACTTGAATTATGCAAATTTGGAAAAATGAAAATCCACAATTTTGCATTTGAAAATACAATAAAAATAATTTAATTTTCGCATGAATAAATAAATATTCGCGCCACGATTTCATAAGCTCAAAAAAACCGCTTCGATGGAGAGCGGAATGATATCGGTCGACAGGTGGGCGGCCGGAAGCCAGGCCTACTTCCTGACTCACCTCCACGCCGACCACACCGCCGGACTCTCCGGCCCGTGGCGTCGCGGCCCCCTCTTCTGCTCCCGCCTCACTGCCAAGCTTATCCCCTGCCAGTTCCCGGGATTCGATGTCTCTCTCCTCCGCATCGTCGAAATCGGCACCTGGCATTCGCTCTCCCTGACTTCTCCTTCGTCTCGCTCCAGCGTCGAATTTGTGTTCAAGGCGATTGATGCTCAGCATTGTCCTGGTAATTTTTTTTTACTGTTTTTCGTTTGTGATGGCTGCAATTATTTTGTTTTTACTGCTTTGATTTGTACATCTCAGTTAGAATTTGCTTTAGTCGCGTTGTTTAGGGATCAGATTTTCCTTGCGATTGAATATGCTGATTTACCTCTTTTGAATTGTTAAGAGCATTATTGTGTTTCATACAATCATCTTGTTTAATATTGCGGCAAATCTCTTGTAGGAGCTATAGAGGTTTTGACCTATTTTTGTTCACTCTAAATGAATAGGTTCAGTTATGTACTTGTTTCGTGGTGCATCTACTTGGATTTCACGAGAACTTCACGACCCAGAGCTCTCTTACTAGAATCCGTGCTATTCCTCGCTACAGTTTTAAAACTGACACTCTTAACAAGCTGAATGAATTCCGGGGCCCAACCATAGGTATTATGCCATCTGGCATGCCATGGGCTGTGGCCAGGAAAGATGGGAATACGATTGGTGCTTCTGCATCTCATGTGAATGAAAAAGAGTGCAACGAAAATATCAGAAGTTGCTCTGAGATACATGGGCTGGGTGGAAATTCAGGAAACGCTACAAAATATTATGAAGTTCATTACTCTGATCACTCATGCTATTCTGAGATACGAGAATTCATTGAGCTTCTACGGCCTGTCAATATCAAAGGCATTGTGTCTTCGAGATCATGTTACATTAACCCTCGTTACTACTTTGGCCACCTTTGTGGAACTGAGCAAGCTCTCTGGAGAGTACAGCAGAAACTTGACTACGAGGAGGATTTAAGGAGGGCTGAAGTTGCTGAAATAAAACATATAGTAGATGGCTTTTCCCATGTGTCAGGAAGGAAAAGGAAGAATGATCACATGAAGTTTTTTGGTATACGCATAAGTAGGGTAAGCTTGTTGGGGAGGTTGAGCCGTGGAGCTAGAATTACAAGTACGGAGTCTTGCTCCGAATAATTGAAACTCATGGCAGTGTATATATATCCAGTTAACCTGTTTAGAAGGAACAATAAATATAGCTGTGTAACCAGTTGTAACTAAATGACATCTTTATTCTAGTTATGCAGTTTATTTCTCCGAACATACTAGTATTGAGTTACATATTAAAAGTACTATGAAAACATTGAGGAATTGAAATATTTGATCTACAGAACTAATTTGCTGTTGTGGAGGAATCAGTGTAGAACACTATGTGTTCTGGTTTTGCAGCTAAAAGGACTTTGAGACCCTGTGGAATCGGAGGTGAGCTCACAGCCACAACTCCCTCAAGAATCTGCACAACCTGACTCATTGAAGGTCTCATGTGTTCATCATCCTGAACGCACCAGCAAGCGACTATGCATATTTTCGACACCTCTTCTTCATCAGCATCTCCATTCAACGAAGGGTCTAGAAGACCAGATATGTCACCTCCGTTTACTGTCACACTTGCAGCCAATGAAGGGAAGAAGGTAGCATCATCAGCTGAAAGCTCTGTGTTTCGCCTTCCTGATACGAGCTCAAATAGCAACATTCCATAGCTGTATACATCTGCTTTAGTTGTGATGGCAACTCCTGATAACCACTCAGGTGCAAGGTAACCTCTGGTTCCTCGCATTGTAGTCAGAACCCGGCTGAAATCACGACCAATGAGCTTTGCCAAGCCGAAATCTCCCACCTTGGGACAGAAGTCAGCATCAAGAAGAATGTTCTCCGGCTTTATATCACAGTGAATGATGCAGTCCCTGCACTTCTCATGGAGGTACACTAACCCTCTAGCTATTCCCAGTGCGATCTGATACCTCGTACTCCACCCCAAAACCTTAGACTCATCGGCTTTGAAAAGATGCAAATCTAAGGAACCATTTTGCAGGTACTCATAGACTAACAACTGCTTCTCACCTTCATGACATAATCCAATAAGCCTCATAAGATTCACATGTTGGATTGTGCCAATGGTGCCTACTTCCGCCCTGAACTGCTTCTCGCCTTGGTTAGCGCTCTCGAGTTTCTTCACAGCCACAACGGTTGAATTAGGTAAAGTTCCTCTATAAACCGATCCAAAACCCCCTCCACCCAACTTATCTGAGAAATTCTTAGTTGCATTCTGCAAATCTTTGTATTTAAAGGCCACTAACGAACCCTCCACCACTTTATTAGTCCCAAAACTTCGTCTCCGCCTCTTCCACAGTGCAGCCAAAACTGCTAACATGACAAACACCACCACAGAACCACCCGTGGCAGCACCAATAGCAACACCCTTATCACTCTTTTTGCCTCGGAACACTGAGGAATAAGCAGAAAGTCTAATGTAGATAGTCCTCCCACTGCTATTTCCTTCACCAACCCATTGCAGATTCAATATGCCTCCATCCCAAAGCGTACATCTGCCTTCATCATATGCATAAGCCGTGCAAGAGCAATCACTTGAGCAGGCGGATTCACATTCGCCTCTGCTCTCAACACTCAACAGTCTAGAGTACTGAGGCAACCCCATGTCAGGACTCATCATAAACTCATCTTTTCTCCTATCAGCATTCCCACACTCCAAAGCATTCTCTCTCACACAACCAGCAGAGAAATCATTCAACTCCCATTCATCTTCAAACCTGTGCTTGAATCCCTCCAAACAATTACAGACTGGAAATGAGGGCTCCGTGCACACACCAAACTCCCCACAATAAGCTGGAACTTCACACTGCTTCGGCTCTGACCAGTACACGTTCCAGTCATTTCCCATCCACATTAGCTGCTTCACTTGTCCCGTCACATCCACAATCTGCCTTGAGATAATTGATGGATCACGAATCGTGTACATGTAATAGCTCTCGTTCTCATTGTCAACATAGGTGAAATTGTACCCGAACTTAAGAGCCGTCCTCATTTCAGGCACTCCACTAAAAATCACACCATCCCAAGCTCCACTAGCCCAATACTGCTCACTGTTATTCCTCCTTAAAACATATTGGCTCTTATTTAGATCCGCCCCGAGTGTGAACAATCCAGGAGCAGGATCCTCTGAGTTTCTCCATGATGTAAGAATTTGTTTCTTTTTAGTAATCTTGTTATACCCAATTCTTGCACCAGGCATCCATGTATGAGAAGGGTTATTATAACTTTCCCATAAATTTAGTGCTGGAGATGAAGAATTCGAACCTAGCCCTTGTCTTAAAACTAAGTTCCCATCATCAAGAAGCACAGCAGATGCAGAACTTCTTGAATCTGTGGTGCTTAAACCAGTTGACCAAATCTCGATTTGGGATTCATTTACGAGCATCAGATTACCTTTAGAAAACTTGAGTTGGGCAGAGTGCTTGTCTGAAATGGGAGCTTCTCTATTTGCAACCCAGATCACAGTTTTGTCAGTGATGTTTCTGTACCATATTCCTATGTAGTACTTGGAAGATTTACCTGGAGAGAAAAATCCGAGCTCGAATTTGCCACCCGAGGAAACGATGGTTTGATCACCGGATAGAGTTTGGTTTAGTGAAAGGGTGTCAGCTGCATGGGACAAAAATTTGTTGTTGCTCAAACATAGGATGATCAGAGCAAGAATCATGCTAGCATAGGTTCTCATGATCATGGCTGTGTGTGTGAGAGAGAGAGAGAGAGGTCTTCGATGGTTGACTGATGAGCAAAGGAGTTCAAACTTTGACTACAAAATACGTAGATTAATAATTGATAGAGTCAATATTCTTAGCACGAGCATTCAAAAGTGAGAAAGTTTGTAGTGCTTGGAATACTACTCCCTCAGGTGGATCCCACCAATAGCAAATCACTTTCCTCGTCTCTCACTATAAGGTGAATCATATTTCCATTTTAATAAAAAAATGTATTAATACATTTCGTTTCTATGGAATGAAGGAAATATTCATATATTTATGGAATATAGGATATACTTCCTCCGTCCCGCTTTAGCAGTTACCGTTACTTTTGCACACTCATTTTTTAAAAATGATAATAAATAGTTAAAATGGAATTAAAGTGGAGAAATAGTAAAGTAAGAGAGAATATTGTAGATAAGACTCATATTGACATTTCTCCACTTTAACTATTTATTACTCCTATTATTTTTATAAAATGAGTATATAAAAGTAACTGAGACTGCTAAAGCGGGACGGATGGAGTATTATTTATAGCCATATAATTATTTGTAACACTTTCGCCGTTAATCAAAATTCAACCAACTTATCTACTTTTAGCTAGCTTCCTTCTTTGCTTTACCTCACGGTTTCCATTTATAACCTATTGAGTTTTTGATAGAACACAAATCAACGCTACTCTTTATTTGACGATTGAACAAAGTTTTTATTTACTCTTTCTATTTATTCACTCTCTATTTTTCTCTCTCTAATATAGTTATCTACGACTCCATAATCGCATCATAATCTTTGATTAAAAGTTAAAACTATACTCGAATTACGCAAATATGAAAAATGAAAATCCACAATTTTGCATTTAAAAATACAGTAATAAAAGAGTAATAAAATTTTCAAGTGAATAAATAAATATTCGCGCCATGATTCGATGTCTCTCTCCTCCGCATCGTCGAAATCGGCACCTGGCATTCGCTCTCCCTGCCTTCTCATTCGTCTCGCTCCAGCGTCGAATTTGTGTTCAAGGCGATCGATGCTCAGCATTGCTCTGGTAATTTTTTTTACTGCTTTTCGATTGTGATGTTTCAGCGATATTTTGCTGCAATTATTTTGTTTTTACTGCTTTGATTTTGTACATCACAGTTAGAATTTGCTTTAGTCGCGTTGTTAGGGATCAGATTTTCCTTGCAATTGAATTTGATGATTTTCGCTCTTCTGATTTGTTAAGAGCCTTATCGTGTTAATGGATTATCGGATCATACAATCATCATGTTAAGCTGTTTAGCTTGACCAATAAATATAGTTGTGTAACCAGTTGTAACTAAATGACCTCTTTATTCTAGTTATGCAGTTTATTTCTCCGAACATACTAGTATTGAGTTACATATTAAAAGTACTATGAAAACATTGAGGAATTGAAATATTTGATCTACAGAACTAATTTGCTGTTGTGGAGGAATCAGTGTAGAACACTATGTGTTCTGGTTTTGCAGCTAATAGGACTTTGAGACCCTGTGGAATCGGAGGTGAGCTCACAGCCACAACTCCCTCAAGAATCTGCACAACACGACTCATTGAAGGTCTCATGTGTTCATCATCCTGAACGCACCAGCAAGCGACTATGCATATTTTCGACACCTCTTCTTCATCAGCATCTCCATTCAACGAAGGGTCTAGAAGACCAGATATGTCACCTCCGTTTACTGTCACACTTGCAGCCAATGAAGGGAAGAAGGTAGCATCATCAGCTGAAAGCTCTGTGTTTCCTCTCATTGATGCTTCTTTCCATTGCCATTGACGCATAACTTGACGATATAGACTATCATATTTAATTCTCATTCTCCAATTTTTGAAAACTATATTCCCCAATTCTGAATTTGATATTCCATTTGGATTTTTCATTAAAAATTTCTTAGATTTCATAGTCTGTAATTTCTCATATTTCATTGCTTGTTTTCTTAAAAAATCTTCTTAATCTCGTATGATGGTTATCGGTTTACCTTTGGTGTGTGATTTATGAATTGAAGCAATATCAATGGTGGAAGTGAAAATAAGAAAATCGTTCACCTCCATTGCCTTCTGATTTCCCTGTGTGGGTTTTAGAGAGAATTTTGTGATTTTTTGATTTTTGAAATTTTAGAGAGATAATATTAACAAATTACTAGACGTTCTAGAATTTGAACTTAGAGAAAAAAAAACATATTGAGAGTGTCCACAATGGTGGCCCTTGAAGGCCACCAAAGTTGGCCCGGCCACGAAATGTGGCTCTCCATGGCCATCCGCAATGGTTAATAAACAAAAACAACAAGGGCAACGAAATGTGGCCCTCTCCAAAAAAAAAATTAATTTGTTTACTTTTTTAATTATATTTTTTAATTTAACTACAACAAATTTAATTAGCCTAATAATTTGGAAAATAAACATAATTTAATAAAAAACGAATTACAGACAAATTTTCGTCGTATTATAGATAGAGGAAAATTATACAACGAAATTTTTTAAAAAACACTACACAAAAAGACGCCACCCTTCCTACTCGGTGGCGTCATCGGAATCCGGCACGTCTTCATCACCACCCCCACTGCCGCTAGCTCCGCCCGTCTCCGACCCATCGGCCCACCCCAACTTCGCCCTCAATCTAAGAATGAGGTCGTAGCACATCTTCTTGGTGAGAAGGTCTGTTGACTTCTCGTACAAGGACAAGTTATCCCCAAGTTGCTTCACCATCTCCACCTTGCATCTTTGGTAGGATTTTAATTAGTATTTTGTGGTGTTGAAGTGTAAAATGGAGTGGAAAAAATGGAAATGGTAGTATTTATAAAAGAATTTTTGAAAATTTAAATAAAAAAATTAATTTTTCGCGGCCCAGCCGCATTTTGTGACCCGCTGCAGTGGAGGACCACGGCTCACACGGCTCAGCCGCGTGAAGGCCGCGGCCGCGGCTCCCTCGTGGCTCTCTGCAGTGGGGGCCGCGCACCCGAGCCACGGGCCGCGGCTCTCCCACTGTGGACACTCTAAAATCTCAATTTGAATAGAAAACGACGGAGGAATTGAGCAGTGGATTTCATTTTGAGCACCCAGTGGATCAATCCTCTTACTTTGACTATTGAGATAATGGAGAATCATTTGCAAATTTTTGATCGCAAAAATTTAATGAAATGCATCTCCTTCCTTAATGTTGAAGTTTTTGAAATCGTTTATGATAGTTCATGGCTTTATTTATTGTAAGATAAAACCTAATTAGAGTATATATTAATTGAAAAAAAGAGAAAATCGAGGCAAAAACCATATCATATGGCTGAAATTTAATATCCTTGAAATTTCATTCACTCATAAAATCAAACAAACTGAAATGGAATGCTTTCTTCGATGGCAAAGAATGTACATTCAAAAGTCAAATAGTATGCAATCAGAAATTATTAAAATTAAAAAAATGCAGATACTAAATGATCAAGATAAAAGTTTCTTAATCAAAACTTGCAAAAAAAGTTCCATTAGGATCCTCAAAAGGAAGGTACTTTCCTCATTCTTTCTTTCCAATTCCATGAGACATGTTATAGATCCCTCTTCCCTGAAAAAATGAATAGCAGTCTCCCATTACGATAGTGAAAAAACACAAAACACGTTGAGAAGACAGAAACTGAGAGATGGACTCACGATAAGAAACAATGAGGTGCCAGCCAAAGCCAAAGGAATGGCAACTGATGTGAGCTTATCCATCGGTTGCTTCAAATGGGTGTATTTGTGGATGCTCTGGAAAAGCTTTTGCTTCTCAATGAGCTTCGCTCTTGACCTAAAGGGTTCCTCAGACATCCTGCATAATTTCATCACTTTGTAACTAATGGTTGTACGAGAGATTCATAACAAATTTTATTGCAGAATACCGAAGTAACCAAAACATATTTCATCGTCTACTCTAGGATAAAAGTACAGTCTTTACAATGGAGATGATAGTAGTGAAGGATCGAGATTCATATTTATCAACCATGGAAGATTAAATCAGAAAACTAAAGTCAATAGAAGATTCGTTGACATGTTCATGCTAAAGGGTCTTCAACCGCTGACAAAGATGAAATGCTCTCTTTGACCCTCACCCGACCAGTAAATAAGTATGAATGCACACAAGTCATACAGGTTTGTTACTCTCGAAACATTGCTCAACATAATATATGCAAAATAACTGATCAAAGAATAGCAAGAGAAATTGAAGACCAACCTTGTAAGAAAATGACATAACAAAAAAGGTATTAAAAGCAAATGGTAATAGCGTCTGAATACACAAATTTCTGCCCATTTCTGGTTTTGCAAGCATATGAAAAATCAAAACAATTGAAAGTTCGTGCATTTGGGTGAGAGTTCATCTATTTAGGCCCAATTACCACTATTATCAAGCAACAAAGTCTCAGCAATTTTGCTCTAAAACCAAATAATTGAATTTAAGCACGATACAATACAACATCCAGAAGGAGATATCCAGAAATTCTATGTCAATGCAACGCAGGTCAAAATCAAACCCATCATCTCTAATAAACCAGAGCGTATATCGATCTAAAAAAGAGGACAATAACAGACTCATTTATATATAGAAGGATTCGATTCATCAACGCACCAGATAAGATACCAACAATCCTTTATTGAAATTCCAGAAATCCAGATTCAGGCAGCTAAAAGCTCATAAATCAATCCACAGAGAAGTAATGAACCCTAAATCAAAACGAATTCCCTTCACGGAAATATAAATTAAAAACAGATACTAGTCCATAGAGACTGGACAATACCAACCTGAATTGCAGAGGTTGGAAAATAACACAGAGCGGCAACAGTAGGAGGATCGAAGAGATTGTGCGAGATCGATTAAATGTATGAGAAATGAGAATTTGTTTTCAGCTTAATGAGGATTCGAGTATGAACCACTGATCCAATTAGTATTAATTGGGCTTTTCATTATTAGTTTCTGACCCACACAAATTATTTGGGCTTTTCGTTATTAGTTTCTGACCCCCACAAAATTATTTTGATAATTTATTAATAGATTATCATTGAATTGAAAATTCTAAAATATTCATGACATACCAGGTGAAGCATCCTCCAAGAATGAGTACGATGAAGTTGCTCAAATTATTTTCTAAGGTCATTCTCAGTTGTATGACTTACACATAAAAAATTCACACAGCTCAAATTCTAAACTGTACTCCATTTTATAGTTTTGTATCTGTCACACATTAAATGAAGCATTTTGTATGCAACACAGAATTTATAACTATTTCGTTATGTGAGTTTAGTAGAGGCAGATAGAGATAAAGTAAAAGATAGAATAAAATAGGAATAATGGTGTTTAAGTTTTAGAAAATGTGTCAATTAGAATGAGACATACAAAAAATAAAAAGGTGGCGAAGAGAGTATAAAGTAAGCAAATATTTATAGTTTAGGAAATGTGTGTAATATCTGGTTTGCTATTTTACATCAACTTAATATTAGCAAATTGTATAACTACCCTAGTTAATTTTGTTTAGAAAGAAACAAGTCTTAAATGTGATGTATGGAGGCGAATTATATTAACTGAGATTGAACAATGAATATTTCGTGTAAAATACACAAAGCTATTTTAGTAATTGTTTGATTTGCAAGAGCTATATAACACAAAAATACAGATTTGAATCAGTGTGTTTTCCACCGTTTTGGTAACCACTCATTTGAGCCCATAATAAACGGGCCATTACCGATTAGCCGGGCCTAATACAAAAGATAACTTACATAAATTCTCATTAATTGGGCTGGCCTAATCCAAACACGGGAAATCATCGAAACTGAAATTTATTTGAACAAGGTGTAGTGTAGGGTTCCCTGACGTCATCGCATTCCCCTTCCCTCACACAATACTTTATCATCTCAGCGCTAAATACAGCTTCGATTTCCATCTGCCGCTTTCTTCTGCCCCTAATTCATTCCGAAATTCGGTTCCTCATCCGTTGATGCAATCCTCACCGATCAGAAATCGGAATCGGTGGAGTAGATTCTGCTATGGCGGCTCAACCCTAACTGCCTCCCGCGCTGTTGAATCCGCGTGATTTCTCCTTCGATTCCGCGATCGAATTGTGCAATTGGCGGAGTTTCGTATATGCTGAGCTAGAAATCGTTCGACAACATCTATTGGAAGAAGTTTACGGTTCGAGGCAGTGGCAGCTCGGCGACTTCTGGAGGAGAGGAGAGGGATTGTTTGTGTTTTCTCCTCGGATTTCCAGCTCAGTTGTTTAATCGATCCAAGTGGAGAGGCGTTGAGCGGCATTTGGATTTTTTGAGTGGCTGAAGGATTAGAAGGCCAACAGTTAGTCGGTTTGATTGATAAGTATTTGCAGAGAAGAAAAAGAAGAATTTATTGAGTTTCAGTTGTACTGTTATTGTTTCCATTTTTTTCAAAATTTGAAGTTGAATGCCAGGGCTTTCATTTTGTATTATTTGACGGCCTCTATTCTTGTTTGTGTTGTTTCTCTCTGGAAATAGAGGGTGAACATATACAAAGAAAGGCGATACCATAACAAAATATGGCTGTTTACTATAAATTTAAAAGTGCTAAAGATTATGATTCAGTTCCAATGGACGGCCACTTTATTTCGGTGGGACAACTGAAAGAAAAAATATTTGAATTAAAGCATTTGGGTGGTACTGATTTTGACCTCATAGTCACCAACGCCCAGACCAATGAAGGTTGGTTTTGATTCTCTGCACAATGTTTTTTTATAAAATTTTTAAATGAAACATAGGGTTGTGGTTGTTTTTGCAACTCTGTTTATAAGTAGAGCACATATTTGAGCTTTTACTTTGTTTAATATGATGATGGTAAATTTAAATGAAGACATATTTCAGTGCTATATTTCTATGGTGGAATGGGCCTTGGGTCTTAGTTGTTGCCAAGCTTAGTTTTTTTGGGTTTAGACTGACGACTCTTATGTTCAGTCACTTATGGGAAGCTGATAAGGGTTGATAACTGAATAAATTATGGTATGCTGATAAAGTCAGCTGTTGGGAATCTGGTTTGAAGAGTTTTTTGATCATGTTGTAGTTGATAGGAGATTGGTACTTTGGAGAATGTTGACTCAGTTCGAGTGTTCTATTGCTGTTTGTTTAGTCTTGCACTCACACTGATTTAGTAATTGAAAATTGTTGGAAATTACGGAGTTTATTCTGTAAAATATGAAATATATTAAGATCTTTAACAATTGTCATGATCTTCTGTTAGTTATTAAATGAACTAGTATTCAGTGGTATCTTGGAGATTGTTGTAGAGTAAAACAGGTTTTAGAAGTTGTGAGTTTAGCTACAGTGTATATACATACACACACATACATGCATATATACATATATATTGGAGGCTGAAGCTTGGCTGTGTTACTTGAACAATGTCCAAATGCAAAATCTGCAAGGAAATTGGGATGAAATCATTTTAATGCTGAATGTACTAATCATTGTAATAGTTATTGTACACTGAGAACTTTCAGTGTTGTAGTGTTGGTTTGGTTATTTCAGCCTGATTTGTGAAATCAGGACTGTGATGGAGATTGTGAAATACATCATGGGTTGATAGGGACTATGGCAGTGATGAGATAACTTTTGGTGGTGTTAATTCTAGTTTTACCGTTTGGTTTCGTTTTGTGGTGGTTTTCTGGGGTTTATACACATCTTATTGTTTTTTAATTTCAGAGTACCTCGACGAAGGAATGTTAATTCCCAAAAATACTTCAGTTTTAATACGCCGAGTTCCTGGAAGGCCTCGCAAGCCCATAGTTACTGCACCTGTTAGCGAGCAAGAAGAGTATTGCCTTATTCCTTTTAAGCTTTGTCAATTTTTTTGCTTGTGAGATTGAAGAATTTTGTGCAAACACCAAATGTTAAACATCAATTTGTGCTTCCTGTTGATGCTTTCTAAACTTTGTATGGCCAGCTTTAGTTTGTTTTGTCATATTTTTTAAAAATTCACTAATTGTGGTGGTTTTTGGAACCTTTAATTTCTCTGTTTAACTTCTCCATAGAAGGATTTACACACACACACACACACACTCACGAAAAAATAAAATACTAGGGTTACACTCTTCATCTGCAGAATTTCTTAGTGCTTAGTTTGTGTATTTGAATGTGTTGTCCTGTAGGTTGAATGTTGACCTTAATTCCGAAGATGTTCAAGCTGAAAAGGGCGGCTTTGCTGTAGCAGATCAGTCTTATGTGAAATATGTAAGGCTTCATTCATTAATCCTGGAATAGTTTTACCACCTTATTAGTGTGTAACTGGGAAACCGAACATGGGAGCATTTCCGTGCTAGTTTTTTTGTGTTGCAAGTGTATGAATACTTTGTTTCTTTTTTTAGGGTGAAGATGTAGAATGGGATGAATTTGGAAATGATCTATATGCTATGCCCGAATCGACCCCTGTCCCATCCAGCATCGCAGTTCAAGATGCTACTCCTGTTAGCAAAGAGGATGAAGAGAGCAAGATCAAAGCTTTAATTGACACACCGGCATTAGATTGGCAGCGGTGAGGAGCTGTACTGGCTTATCATAGATGTTCTGGGTTGATAATTTTGGACCAATTTATGTCCTCAATTTCTGGCTACTGGAGCTTAATTTTGTAACTTTATCTTTTGGCAGACAACCTTCGGATGGTTTTAATGGTAGAGGCTTTGCACGAGGTGGCAGAACGCCAGGTGGACGTGGTGGTTTTGGTGATTCTCTTGTACCTTAGCGTGTAACTAGAATATTCATTGGTTGTTTAAAAATAAACATAAAATCATTATTTTGTTCTTTTAATATCGTGCTTTTAGCTATTTCAGGAATTTATGCATTGATGCTTTGCCACCTTCCTATGTCTTTGTTGTCTATGACTATTTTCCTGAAACTCGATGGTCATGTTTCCAGGTCGAGGTGGATTTGAGAAGAAAACACCACCACAAGGGTACATATGTCACAGGTGCAAGGTGCCTGGTATGTTCTTTTTCTAGGAAGGTGGATTGACTTATTTTACATTTATATATAATTAAAAACAGTATTCTTTAATGACGGGTTTCTTTCCTGCAGGACACTTTATACAGCATTGCCCTACTAATGGAGATCCAAATTTTGACATCAGAAGGGTCAAACCTGCTACGGGAATTCCAAAATCAATGTTGGTGGCCACCCCAGATGGCTCTTATGCAATGGCGAGCGGGCTTGCAGCAACATTGAAGCCAAATGAGTAAGCTGTCTTCACTAATTAATTTTATGTGTTTTACAAGGGCCATATTTACTCATCAGTGATTCTTTATAGGGCTGCTTTTGAGAAAGAGATTGAGGGAATGCCATCTACAAGACCAATTGGTGATCTTCCAAAAGAGCTGCGGTGCCCTTTGTGTCAAGAAGTAATGAAAGATGCTGTCCTGACGAGCAAGTGTTGTTTGAAGAGCTTTTGTGATAAATGTAAGATCTGCTGTATTGTCCTGATCCTGCTAATGTTACTGGCTCTTTTGCTTTTCACTTTACGCAATTTTGCATGCGGAATGAGGTTTTCTTATCAAGTGTTTGAAAGGATACCATGCTTCTCCTTTGTTTCAAGACCTCACTTTTCATTTTTCTTACTTCTCTGTAGGCATACGGGATTACATTATATCGAGGTCAATGTGTGAATGTGGGGCCACAAGTATTCTCGCAGATGATCTTTTGCCCAACAAGACCGTAAGAGATACCATTAATCGGATTTTGGAATCTAATAATAATAGTGGTGAAAATGGTGGGAGTGCTTTTCAAGCCCAAGGTGTGTGCCTTATTTATCTCACTTCTTCTTTGCTCTCCCTCTGTCTCTCGCATACACAATGCACACTCCGAAGTGTAAGTGTGAACATCTTTCACCTTGGATATTGAGTGTGCTATCAATGTGGTCTACTTACAACCAGCCTCCTAACTGTTCTTTTTTGTTATCCTTTTTGTGGTTCAGACATGGAGTCAAGAAATCCACAAGCAAAGGTTCCATCCCCCACGCTGTCTGCTGCCTCAAAAGGACAGCAAGTGCCCGCACCACCACCTCAGAGGCAGGAAGTTCCTACAAATGTGGAGACTGTTGAAGAAAATAAGCCTGCTATCGTGCCCCTGAAATCAGAGAAAGGTATAGCTCTAAAAGTGCCTGATGCCTCAGAAGCAACACATGACTCGAGAACAGTTAAGGAAGCAGCATCACAAGGAAGTGCTCCTCTGCCTGATGAAGAGGTGCAGCAGAAACCAATATCTGGAGAAGCAGGTAAAGGCATTCACATAGTTTGCTATATGCAATATTTATGCCAAGGTTTTGACGGGGATTTTTAAGCTTTGGGGAGTGTTCCAAGCCTTGATTTGACCAAAATTCATAAAAACACATGAAAATCATAACTAATATTATACATAAAATGCAGAAACATACCAAATACTCCATATTTTAACACATAATAGTCATAAGGTTGTTAATGCAATTTGTTTGTTCCTTAATTTAGGAGCATGAATTCTGACATATGACCTTTTCTTTGTGGTTTCACAGGCCGGAAGAAAAAGAAGAAGAAAATTTCCATGGCTCCTGGTGGTATGGCCTTGTCAAAATTTGATTGCTGTCCTTTCTTGCCTTTACTAATCTATGTACTGTGATGTATTTTATAATTCATACTATAAGTTTGGTAGCTGATCCAAGATTTCGCTAATATTTGATTCGTAGAGGTGCATTTGGACAAGCTAGAGGAAATGAATGTTTGGCTGGTTTTTTTTATTGTATTGAACTTCTCTTCTTTGTTCTTGACTAAGTTTGCTCTATTCATTGTGGTCTTTGCACGGAAACAACTAATTAAGCCAGATTAATTGGTGTATGACATTCATGCTTTTCTTCTAGTTCATTGTGTATAAGGCTCTGCAGTTCTCTTTGGAGCATTTCGTCAAGGATGTCAATGAATAATTTTTTTCAACATTCGGTTGATTTCTTACTCTGTATCATAATATTTGTATGATCATGCTTAGTTTGCTATGAACCAAGCTGCATTCTTGCTTGCTGCATCTGAGACTTGACATGAAATAAAACAGCATGAATGCTCATGATAAAGTCTGGTTATTCTGATTTAGCTGTGTGAATATCAATTTGAAATTTTGGAGTGCCCTGCAGCTGCAGAGATGCAGTGGCGGGCTGGCCCAGACCTTGTTCCTGAGAATTACATGATGAATATGGGACCTTCTGCTTTTAATCCTGGCTGGAATGGCATGCATCCTGGATTTGATAACTTTATGATGTATGGTGGTGGTCCTATGCCCTATGGGGGTTATGGAGTTAATCCTATGGACGTTCAGTTTGGGGGCTTTTTACCATATGATCCATTTGCAGGACACGGTGGTATTCTTCCCTACGGCCCTCAGAGGTATGGTTTCACTTATACATTCTGAACGCGGTGTTTGGCAAATTTAAGTGACTGCTGTTATTTTTACTTCCCGGTTCTTGATTATTGGGTTTGCTTTATGGGTTCCAGGGACCTTTCTGAGCTAGTGGGATACAACGCTCCCCCACCCATCATGAGTAGAAAGGAATTTGAAGCCCGCAAATCTGATTTGACGAGAAAGCGCGAAATGGAGAGACGCGATGAAAGGTAAGCTCCCCCACACGTTTCATTCTACGATGTGTTACTCATGTGCTATTTAAAGAGGAATTATTATCTTAACCTAAGCTTGTTTTGTTTGGCCTTTTGATATAGGGAGTTTACTAAAGATAGGGAATATGGAAGAGAAGGGAGCAGTACAGTCAATGCCTCTTCAAGATCCAAATCTGTACGTATTTTTATTGTTTACCTAATGTTATTTTCGTATACTCGTCTCCCAATGCAGGCCGAGTTTATCGTCGTTGAGATGTGTATTTCTAAAACCGAGTATTGGTTCAGAGATTGACCCCTCCACCTTCTGCCGCCGGCCACCACCTTCCGAGTCGCTGGGACCCGGAGCTTCCTCGCCCGTCTTCCAAAAAGCGGTCTGACTACGAAAACGAGGATCACCATCACCACCACCAGCGCCGCCACGAAGAAACTAACCGCGAAGAGCCCCACCGCGACAGGGATCACCACCGCCACCTCCACCGCTCGCAGTCCCCCTCAGAAGCAGCCGCCTCTGCGGCGGACAAGAAGCATAAGGCGAGCGTCTTCTCCCGGATTAGCTTCCCAGCCGGTGGCGAATCGTCCACCAAGAAAAGAAAGCTCACGTCGGCCGATGCCGGCTCCTCGAGTCACAGGACATCGAACGGGCAGCACGAAGAGCACAAGGCAGGTACTGGATCAAGAAAAAGCAGTAGCGCTGCCGTCCAAGTAGATCACGACAGCAGCGACGACGATAGGCATTTCAAGAGGCGGCCGTCGAGGTACACCTCGTCGCCTCCTCCAGCTGCCTCGGTGGAGGAGGAGCACCGCCATTCTAGAGGGTCGAGGGACAGAGATCGTGGGGTGTATAACAGCAGCAAGCGTAGATAATTGGAATGGATACTACTTTCTGAGGAGCTTTTTATTCGGTCTTTGGATCCCTGTTTGCTTCGATAATGTAATAAAAAGAGTAATGATCAATGATTTATGACTTGGTTTTCACAGTTGCCATTTAATGGGGCATGTTTTATAAATAATTTTTATTTCACTCCCTCCTCTCTCCAGTTAGCTACTCTTTTTCTATTTCCCACTTTCTATATAATCCACAATTCTCTTGTCTAATTTTATACTTACAAATTAGATCCATTTGAGTTTGCCTCATATTATACTTTTCGTATTATAATTAGATCCATTTGACTGCCTTGTAGTAGTAATTTGAGCAAATTAGATCCATTTTATTATAGATGCCAATTTTTGCATATCTTTAATTTTATCTATAATGAATCTGACTCGTATTATATTTTACATATTATTCCATAACAATGCGATCCAAAATATTTGGTTAAAACACTTTAGAAGGATTATTTTTGTGGAATCAACACAGTAGATGTTCATATTTTATACCATGATTTCCATAGTATAATTTGTAATTTACTAAAGCATATTTCATTCCATTCTTTTTTTCAATAGCATTTGTTTTGTCTACCTAGCACGAGAATTGCCGACCGATGAAACACAACTTTGTTGGTGAGATGCTTCTCCTCCATCCCATATGTCGGGATTCAAGTCACCAATATGTCGGGATTAATCAAGTCAAGATGAGGGGATAAATGGAAATTCATAATAATTTCTCTTTAACAATGAAAAATATGCAAGGAAACACTGTATATATTCCTATCATCGTTTTAATTTTATCCTAATTTCATTCCACTTGTCTTTGCATGGCTACTTCCGATTTTTGATTTAATGGGTGAATTTACTCACCACTTTTATATGTCAAATACCAGTACTACTATAGTACTACTATTAACTAGAACAATTTGGTAAATGAAGCAACACGTGCAATATATAACGCAATCATACTAGATAAATCATGTAGATTGTCAGTTAGTTTATATTATGTCTATTAATATTTTATATTTTTCATATTTGCAACGTAAAGTAATTAGCAAAAGGATGCAAGCTAGCCAAGACATGACTAACAGAAGCATAATGACCGACAAATTAGACCCCCAGCCATTTTGCCTTTTGCAGTTAGCATATTCAAAATCATAGAATCTTGAAAAGAACAAACTTTGGAATAATTATAGTAGCTTTTTAAATTTTAAAGTTGCGAAGAAAATTAATAACACATTTACACTACTCATGCCAATAATCGAGATAAGGTTCACAAGTTATACTTTTTCAGCTATTTTATGTGCATAGCTAGATGATCGTATAAAATATTTTTATTTTGTCTACATTGATATATTATTAGTATTATTATTATTATTATTATTAATACTATTATACTTATATGAAATAATGAAATGCACGAAGATTTGAGAAATCCCTCCAACTACTTTAAACTTCTAAGCACACTTTGAGAAATTATAGTGATAACCAATCACGAAATCAAGAAATTAAGTATATATACATGCAAGCTGCAAACATATTATTAATGTAGTAGTACATAATAAGATCACACATATACTTCTGCTACAAACGCTAGCTTTTTAAACACATAAAATGGACCTAATCACCAAAAAAACAGAAAAGGGGTCCATTAGTTTCTAAATACACAAACACAACTATATTAATTTACATGAAATAATCTAATTGATCTAAACTTTCTGGAATCTCAAACCTCAACAAATTACTGCAAAAGCTTTCCTTCTCATCTTCCGTGCCCCCGTTGATGAACGTTGAGGCCGATGGCGTGGATATCACTGAATCGAAGCTTGAATTCTCAGACAAGTCCACCGCCTTCATTCGATCCGAAACCCCATAGAAAAAATTCGAACCATTTTCATTTGTAGGGCAATAATTTTGGAAGACTTGGTCACTTGTGCTAGGAGAAGTAGTAGGTAGTTGACCTAGATTATTTTGGGCTGATTGAGGTGGATTTGGAAGTGAAGAATCTGCAAGATTTGAAGGATTTTGTTGGTTTATTAGGTTTTCAAATTGATTAGGTTGGAAAGTTGGGGTTTGGTTGTTGAGATTGTGTGAATCCAAGAGTTGATTTTCTTGAAGCTTTTGCAGTAACATATTAGGGTTTTCAACATTGGATGATAGGAGGGTTAGGGTGAGCGGATTGAGGAGCGTCTGGAGGCGGAGGAGGTTCGATAAATTGAGGTGAGGCGAGGTAAGTATCGATGATAGATCTAGTAGGTCGAGCCGGGGTGCATGGGTGACCGGGTCAATCCCATTTCTTAGGAGCCTCTTTCTTATGTGTGTGTTCCAGTAGTTCTTGATCTCATTATCCGTCCTCCCAGGCAAACGGGCTGCGATCGCGGACCACCTGGATGATCAAGAAAAAAGGAAAACCTTTTAGCCTAAAAAGTGAAATCTCTTAGTAACATTTCATTTGCTCCATTTATGAATTATGTAGAAAAAATGATGGTAAAGTTCCCATTTTGCTATTAGAACCCAATCCAAATTCTTTATTATTTCAATTTTAATATCTAGACAATATTAACTATTGGTGAAAATCTTACTTGTTGCCAAGAAGGCTATGGAGTTGAATAATAGATTCCTCTTCCTCAAAAGAAAACCTTCCTCTCTTGATATCAGGCCTCAAATAGTTTGTCCAACGCAGACGGCAGCTCTTCCCACATCTCTCAAGCCCTAAAAAAAACACCCACTTATGTATACATATTCTTGAATAATAAGCATCTGAAAAATGAATAAAGATTTGATTTTTATATATACATACCGGCGTGCTTGGGGAGTATTCTCCAGTTACCGGGGCCATGGATTTGGATGTATCGAACGAGCTTCGTGTCTTCCTCTGACGTCCACGGCCCTTTCTTGAGCCCTTCTTTATCACAACATGGTGATCTTCCCATTCTTTAAAGATGTTAGATTGATTTTCAAGAAAATTATTAGTATAAGTTTTTGATGATAAAGTTCTAGTTTGAATTGATGTTGTGGTGAGGTAGCCAGCTCCCATATTTATATAGTACCATATGTAAGATTGTGTGTGTGTGTGTGTGTGTGTGTGTGTGTGTATGATTGGTGAATAATTGAAGTCAATAGGATTTGGCGCCGGCCCTTTTCATGGTCAATCTCTCTCTCTCTGTGTTGTGTGTATTTGAGTGGTGAGATTTCAAAGATTTCTTTGTTTAAAGTCACTTCAGCTTGATGCTGTTAATTTTAAGTTTTCTAGTGATTTTATGTGTGAATGTAGCATTAAAAAGAAATTGAAGTAAAAATGTAGAGAGTATTGTAAATAGCTCAAGGTAAATAAAACATGATTGGATAAAGGGACATGTGGCAAATATACAAGGCATTTGACCTTTGCAAAAAAAGTCTTGAAAGAGAGACGGTTACTCCCTCCGTCTCGGCTAAGATGACACATTTCTTGGTCGGCACGGGATTTTAGGAGTTATTGTTTAAAGTGTTTAATTGAAGAGAGAAAATGTGGGTGTAAGTATTAAAATAGAGAGAGAAAGAAAGATAAATATTTTAATAGGAGTGAGAAAAAGTTGTTGATTGTATTAATTGCAGAGAGAAAATTTTCATAAAAGGAAATGTGTCATCTTTGTTGGGACAAATTAAAAAGGAAAATGTGTCATCTTAAGCGAGACGGAGGGAGTATATAAGTTGGTGTGGTTGTTACATCCCCTACCCAATTATAAAGAAATAAATGTTCCTTAATTTCATGGGTTGCTTCCTTCCATGGAACAAAAGGAAAAAAATGTAAAAAAAAAACTAGGTTTTTGAATTTAATTTTTAGACTAGGACACTTGGAATATCTTTGCCTTTTTGTCAAAAAGTGATCAAATTTTCAACTATTTGCGTGTTTCTCATTTGGATGCTAAATAGTCAATGCAATTAAAGGTTTTTCTTATATTCATAATTGCTAATGATTTAGATATCGAGTTCAAAGAACCTGTGTTTCTCAAGTATAGTTGATGTTGAACGATTAAGACTAAAAGTTTCGAGATCATTAGACTGTTAGTGGAGTATATTTGTCTGGATACAAAATGTATACGTGACTAAATAATTTATAGCATTATCAATGGAGAGTACAAAGAAAAATGTACATGTTTTTCTATTATAGTAATCCCTCCGTCCCACTTTAGGAGTCCCGTTCACTTTTACACACTTGTTTTGTAAAAATTATAGTAATAAATAGCTAAAGTGGAGAAATGGTAAAGTAAAAGAAAAAATAATATAAAAAAGAGTCTTTACATTATTACCTCTCTTACTTTATCATTTCTCCACTTTAACTATTTATTACTCCCTCCGCCCCGCTTTAGCAGTCTCAGTCACTTTTGAGCACTCGTTTTGTAAAAATGATAATAAATAGTTAAAGTGGAGAAATGGTAAAGTAAGAGAGAGAATAATGTAGATAACACTCTTCTCTACATTATTCTCTAATTTACTTTACCATTTCTCCACTTTAACTATTTATTATCATTTTTACAAAATGAGTATTCAAAAGTGACTGAGACTGTTAAAGCGGGACGGAGGGAGTATGATTTTTACAAAACGGGTGTGCAAAAGTGACCGAGACTCCTAAAGTGGGACGGAGGGAGTAGTATATTTCATCAATAAAACAAGAATATATGAAAAAAATAAGTTTGTGTACCCTAAGGGGGTGTTCGGTTTGTAAGATTTCCGTAATTAAATATGTAGTATGTTTGGTTCATGAGATTCAACCCCGCAACTCAATCATAGATGGATAATCATGGGATAATTAATCATAGCTAACCCCCTATGACTAAAATAATCTCACAACTCAATCCTACATTATATCTTAATATTATTTTATCTAGAAAACTTAACATCATCTAAGACTATTTAACCAATAGTCTATGCATGTTTTTCTCATAAAATTTTATTCTTAAATAGTTATCTACTCTACTAAACATGCATTCAGCTCTGGCAATGCATTAGCGAAGGCATGGACTTTTTTTTTACATGGATTAACATTCGAATCCAAATTCATATTTGTGTTGGAATTTATTTATCATAATATATTCAAGAATACATAATTGAATATGAATAAAGCAAGATCTTTGAACATCATGTATTTCACGTATTAACCATACACATAATGGATCGGAAACTTACCTTTATGATCCACAGCGGAAGCGATTGGGGAAGACGGAGAGAACTTCCTCGGACTTTGGTGTAGTGGCGCAACTCCAAGGATTTGTTTCTCTCTCTTTCCCTCGTTTATGTATTCTCTGTAATTTGTGTGATTTGATGGGATCCCACACTTGTATTTATAGGCAGAGAGAGGACAAACCCTAATTATAAAACATTAAAGCCCTTTCCATCAAAGTGGCTATTTAATTAGGACGTTTCTTTTTGACCAAGTAATACTAAAATCAAATTAAATAATTGATCATAATATTTGATTTGATTTTGTTAGTCAATAACATAATAATGTCAAATTAATGACAATCAAAACCATATATATTCTTGACTAAATTAATGCTAATCAAGATATTATTATATATAAATATCTCACTTTCCTTAATAGCAATACACTAGTAGGAAACATATATATTAGTCAATAATTAGTGACTAATTAGGAAACGTCTCATTTAAATCAATATATTCAATTGATAGCTAATTAATTAGGGAAAAATGTATCTTATACCAAGTTAATGTATTATACTGAAAATCCAATTCTATTTAGGATTCTATCACATGTCACATATGTGAGACATAAAACTTACATTCTCCCACTTGGCGAACATGTGGGACACAAAGTTTTCGATGCTCCCACTTGTCACACTTGACAGAGCCACAGTAAAATAGACATAATAAACATAAGGCGCGCATAATATTGGACTTTATAAATACTTTCATCATTGGCAAACATAAGTATTATATTAGAGAGACTACTAATGTGGGTCATGGCAGGCGTATATCATTCAGTCGACATAGTTCCTTCCATGTACCACATCACCAATAACCGCACTAATATAATCTATAAGTGACACAACATCCATAATTGTCTTATTTCAAGACCTCCTGCATTAATACTAAAAACGTATATATGCATATCAATAATAAGTTTATGCAGGAAAAACAGAAACAACTTTATTGAATTCAAAATATCCATAACTTAAGTGTCTGAACCAACATGGATACATAAAGATTAGACATCTCCATACCCAAGATCCATTCAGTTAACGTGTTCCATAAATGTCTTAGGCGGTAATGCCTTAGTCAATGGATCAGCAACCATAAGTTGTGTGCTTATATGTTCTATAGTTATTCTTTGTTCCCGAACTTCATCTTTGACGACAAGAAACTTTAATTCCATGTGTTTAGCTCCTTTGAATACTTGTCATTCTTACAGAAAGATACGATTGCACTATTATCACAATACAATTTCAAGGACATGGATATTGAGGAGACAATACCAATGCCTGAAATAAAATTTTGCAATCACTAATGCTTCAAAGCAAGCCATAAATTCAGCTTTAATGGTGAATGTTGAATTAGAACTTTGCTTTACACTTTTCCATGATATGGCTCCTCCAGCCATAAGAAGAATGTAATCAAAAGTCGATTTTCTAAAGTCAACACATCAATCATAATCTGAATCAGAATATCTAATCACTTCTAATTGATCAGATTTCCTAAATGTGAGCATATAATCTTTTGTCCCCTTTAAGTATCTCATTTCATCTTTGCAGCTCTCCAGTGTTCAATGTCAGGGTTACTTTGGTAACGACCTAGCATTTCGAGTGCAAAGCTAATGTCTGATAGTACAGACTTGAGCATACATCAAACTTCCCACAATAGATGCATAAAAAATATTTTTCATCTCGTTACGTTCTAATTCAGTTTTTGGACATTGATTCAAACTGAAATTGTCACCTTTATGAATTGGAACAACTCTCGTAGAACATGCACTCATCCTATATCTCTCTAAATTCGATCTATATAGTTTTTCTGAGACAATCCAAAAGTCCACGTGATTGGTCACGAGATATTTCTATCCCTATGACGTAGGATGTCTCACACATATCTTTTATGTTGGAATTTTTAGAGAGATAATTCTTAGTGATGTAGTAATCCAAGGTCACTACTAGCAAGCAATATGGCATCAACATACAAAACCAAAAATATGAACTTGCTCCCACTAACCTTGAGGTATATACACCGATCAACGGTGTTTTCTTTAAAACCAAAAGCAGTAATAGTGTCATGGAATTTAAAATACCATTGTCGAGAAGCTTGTTTCAGTCCATAAATTGATTTCTTAAGTTTGCAGACTAAATGTTCATTCCCTTTCTTAATGAAGCCTTCGGGTTGTTCCATGTAGACTTCTTCTTTCAAATCACCATTCAGAAAAGCAGTTTTCACATCCATTTGATGCAGTTCCAAGTCAAAATGGGCTACAAGTGCCAAAATAATTCTAAGTGAGTCCTTCTTTGATACATGAGAGAAGGTCTATTTATAATCAACACCATCTTTCTGAGTGTAACCTTTGGCAACAAGTCTGGCTTTAAATCGTTCGATTAAACCGTTCATGTCGAATTTGGTCTTGAAGACCCATTTACACCCAATGCACTTGTGTCCATCAGGCAATGCGACAAGGTCCCAGACTTCATTAAAATCCATAGATTTCAACTCTTCTATCATGGCATCAACCCATTCATTAGAATTATGACTTTTAATGGCTAGTGAATATGAAACTGGATCGTTGCGTATTCCTATATCACATTTAGATTCTTGGAGATAAACCAAATAGTCATCAGAAATGGCCGATCCTCGTTCTCATTGAGAACGCCTTAGTGGCACTTCTGGAGGTGCTTCTTCCACACCTATGTTCAATGACTTTGGCATCATCATTAAGTGGTTGGTCATTCAAATGTTCAATATTGTTAGGCTATTCAACAATATTTGGCACACTTTAATTCTTAAGGAAATGAGGGAAGAGGGAAATCTACCCTTATTTCACTAATGACCGCATTATGAGTGTTAAAACTCCCACTGATCTCACCATTCTCAAAGAATCTTGCATTTCCAGTTTCAACAATTCTCATGCTATGATCACGACAATAAAACCTATACCCTTTGGATTTTTCTGGGTAACCAATAAAGTAACCACTAACTGTTCTAAAATCCAATTTCTTTTCTTGCGGGGAGTATACTCTAGCTTCAGCTGGACAGCCCCAAACATGAAGGTGCTGTAAACTGGGTTTCCTACCTGTCCAAAGTTCAAAGGGAGTCTTTGGCACAGCCTTACTAGGAACCTGGTTTAATATATACACTGCAGTTCTTAGAGCATACATCCACAACGATACGGGTAAGGTAGAATTGCTTAACATACTTCTAACCATTTCCATGAGGGTTCTGTTACGTCTTTCAGCAACACCATTCTGCTGAGGCGTACCAGGCATTGTGTATTGAGCACAAATGTCATGCTTTTCTAAGTATTTGGCAAACGGTCCAGGTAATTGACCCATTTCAGTGGTACGACCATAAAATTCACCACCTCTATCAGATCGAACAATTTTCACCTTTCTATTTAATTGCCTTTCAACCTCAGTCACAAAATGTTCAAGTGTTTCTGCTGCCTGAGATTTTTCATGCAATAAATAAATATAACGCGAATAATCGTCAATAAAGGAGATGAAATACTTTTCTCCACCAAAAGTTGAAACACCAAAAGGTCTGCAAATATCTGTATGTATAATTTTAAGGAGCTCATTGCTTCTTGTGGCATTTATAGTATTGTGTTTGGTTTGTTTATATTTAATACAATCCTCATAGACGGTAATGCTTGTAAAGTCTAAATTCGAATGAATATTATCCTTTATAAGCCTCTTAATTCTTTCACTGGAAATATGATCCAGTTCCTTTATGCCATAAGAATGATAAATTCGAATGAATATTATCCTTTAGATGCTCCTTCGGTTGCAATGTGAGCATGAGATGCACGCTCAAAGAAGTTAGTTCCATTAAGTTGGGGAACGATTGAGGTAAACATACTAGTAGAAAAAAAATATGTTTTTACATTATAGGAGCAATTAAGAGATGAATGCTCACATATAAAAGCTTTGAATAATAACACGAACATTAATTTGAAAACCCATATCATGAGGCAATTATGAAAACTCCTTTGGGTAGTCTTCATACAATAATAAAAATCATGCTTTTAATATCCATATCTTAGTTCAACAATTGAGTAATAATAAATTAGCGTTACCTTTGGGTAATCGACACCAATTTAAATTATTAACTCCATTAGTGTTCATTATGTCGCAAAGACTATTTCCTTTGGGAATCTAGACCTTTTATGACAAACAAACTATTTAGATAATGAATAGCCACAACAAGCATGATGATTAATTGCATACATAGATTTTCATATTAACTTGATTATAAACTCTTCTTATTTTACCTCACTTTGGTGATTGTAAAATAAACATTATATAATCAATAATGTATAATGATTAATTGTTTAAGCAGATTTTCACTTAATTTGATTATAAACTTCTATTATTTTACCTCACTTTGGTGATTGTAAAATAAACATAATATAATCATAAATGTATAGTGATTAATTGCTTAAACAAATTTTCATATGAATTTAATTATACTTTACTTATTTTGCCTCACTTTGGTGATTGCAAAATAAACATAATATAATCATGATTGTATACATTAAAACATAAATTGAATTATGTAATCATTTATTCCAGTGTCTCGATAGATTCATAATCATGAAACATTTAATTGAAATCTCAATTCACCCATACACACATTCAAACATAATTTACATACAGTATACACAATCAATATACCCAAATCAATTCCATATAGATAAATAGAATCAATTTGGGAACAAATATTTCAAATATGGAAACTATTGATTCTCTGTAGTGAGCATACAAATATGAATTGACAATTCATCAATTAAAAAAAATATCCAAAACCTATGATGCCGTGCACAACAAGATTCAAAACATACACTTAATGTATAACATATTCTCTCGAATCTATGACATCAAATAACCATCATTCAGTTTAATAGCCATCTTTAATTGTAAGTATACACTACTACATACGCATATTTCATGTAATTTCATAATCACACAAAATAAACAACCTTCAATTGATAAAGATAAAGTAATTAAACCAATACAATTCACAAAAAATATTATGCGAATAAACTAAATTTACCAATTCAAATATCTCACTGCCACGCCGTGAGATATTCAGGCAATACATAATCAAATCATGTGAATAAAATAAATATTCAGGCAGAAACAGTGTTCCATGAAAACATCCGAATCAAAACATAAAGGTTCAACTAGTCATATGCATATATTGAATTCACAAATACGTAATACACAATTCATCAAATTTGAAGTCATAATATACTTGAAACATATTTTAAAAACAGTCGATTCAATTAACAGTAATTTATCAAAAAAAAAAAAAAACATTCAAACAATATGGTTTTCAATAATACGAAAATACATGAGTTCTCAACCATGCTCTGATACCACATGTTGGAATTTATTTATCATAATATATTCAAGAATACATAATTGAATATGAATAAAGCAAGATCTTTGAACATCATGTATTTCACGTATTAACCATACACATAATGGATCGGAAACTTACCTTTATGATCCACAGCGGAAGCGATTGGGGAAGACGGAGAGAACTTCCTCGGACTTTGGTGTAGTGGCGCAACTCCAAGGATTTGTTTCTCTCTCTTTCCCTCGTTTATGTATTCTCTGTAATTTGTGTGATTTGATGGGATCCCACACTTGTATTTATAGGCAGAGAGAGGACAAACCCTAATTATAAAACATTAAAGCCCTTTCCATCAAAGTGGCTATTTAATTAGGACGTTTCTTTTTGACCAAGTAATACTAAAATCAAATTAAATAATTGATCATAATATTTGATTTGATTTTGTTAGTCAATAACATAATAATGTCAAATTAATGACAATCAAAACCATATATATTCTTGACTAAATTAATGCTAATCAAGATATTATTATATATAAATATCTCAATTTCCTTAATAGCAATACACTAGTAGGAAACATATATATTAGTCAATAATTAGTGACTAATTAGGAAACGTCTCATTTAAATCAATATATTCAATTGATAGCTAATTAATTAGGGAAAAATGTGTCTTATACCAAGTTAATGTATTATACTGAAAATCCAATTCTATTTAGGATTCTATCACATGTCACATATGTGAGACATAAAACTTACAATTTGATGATATATTTTGTAGTACTAAATTATCTATGTCCCTATTGATAAAATCATAAACGAATCATGAGTTTGAATTTAAAATTTGACAAAATGAGCTATATATGAAATTATGCACATTTTTAGTATTAGTAAATTATTTTATATGAAGAACTTAGAGCATCCCCATCCGTGCTCTTGCTAAAGAGTACGGATGTGGGCCCGGACCCACTTTTATTACTTTTTTACTCCCTGCTCTTCCCCAAAACACAACACCCACATCCATACTCTTCTGTAAAGACATGCTCAAGGGTCCCACCATTCCATTATTTAATTTAAATACTTTTATTACTAAAAACATTTACACAATATTAAAATCCATTAAAAATACCCGGAATACTATTAAAAATTATAAAAAAAATTAAAAATTATATAATTAAAATCCCAAAAATTTAAAATTACAAAATTAAATTCATAAAATTAAAAAAATCACTACTAGTGGCCAAATTTCGCCCAAATGGATGAAGAATGTGTATTTATAGATGATTTTGGGATTAAATTTTAAAAAAAATTCAAAAAAATTCAAAAAAAAAAACGGTAATAAAACGGCTATATTTTTGGGAATCCGAAAATATATTTTTTTAATTTTTGGTATTGTTTTTTATTTTAAAAAAAAGAAAATGCCAACAGCCAATAGAAACGCGCCACGTCGCCCTGCTCAACGGCACGGAAGTGCTCGATGTATCGAGCAGAGCCGTGCCGTTGGCAAGAGCACAGCAGCGGACATGGGTGTGCCGTGCCAGCGGCACGGATGCCGTCCTTGCGGAAGCAACGCTGCAGATGCTCTAAGAATATATCTTTATGCCTTTTGTTAATATTTTATCCATATTTAGAAGCTTCAAGTGTGTGTGACACGTGTTTAATAATTGAGCACAAGATCCCAAAATTGGGTTTTCTATTCATCACCATTTTCACATTCCATTTTTAGTCAATGGCTATGTTCTTCGTTGAGCTCATGTCCACTAATTATTTCCTCTTTAATTGTTTTAATTGTTTACGCAAGGACAAATTAAATTTATAATGGCAATGGCGGATGCATGGCTTCATTGTTTCTGTAAAATGTATATTTGCTGTATAAATTATAAGAAAATGGCAATGATTTCTCTGATAATAGAAATTAAGACTGAAATTCACGTAAGACTTACAAGATATACAATGTTGGAAAAGTGAAATTAATTTTTTTACATATTTATTTTTATATAGATATGGGCTAAAATAAAAATCCATTTTAAAATAAAATTTTGAAAACATTTTCACTTAGATCAGAATGATTTATAATTGAATGATCATTATATTAAATAAATTTTGTGATCATGGATTCAAATACCATTGGGGCGAATATTTGATTTTTGAGTTCATACATTTTCACAAAAAATCTATGCATACTTGTATAATTTACTATTCATAATTCTTATTTTAAAAATACTTTAATTTCACCTAAATTTACGATTCATGTTCCTATTTTTTCAAGACTTTGATTTTAAAAAAATTAAAGTGTACAAAATTTAACCGATATGTATGTAGGCTATGTCATGTGAAAACTTCGTGTTAGTATACACAAATCACATTAAAATCATTAAATCATTTTTAGTTGGATCCAATTATCCAACTAAATTTTTTCGACAATGTTGCGTGTGTATTTAATTAATTAGAAGCATGTGTAGTAGTAGTAGTTAATTTTTCAAGGGAAATAACATCTATTTGGAATTAAATCTTTATGAAAATGCTTTCAAAAGGGAATAAAAAGCAACATGTTGGAATAAATTAATGGAAAAACACTCCAATTCCTATTTATATTAACTTAATTATCTCTTCAACCTTGATATTCTTTCTCAGACGAAAGTCATATCAAGACACGAAATTAATTTTTATCATAAAAATGTGATGTCAAAATTATGTGCTAGATTTAGATTGATAATGCATCTACTCAATAAACAGATACTATACGTTACGTACAGAATCAAAATAGAAATTAAATATTTGCATTATATTCGAAATTGGTGGTGTATATATGATGCAATTTCCACATTAACTAAGCACAGTCGATAAAATTCAAAGTCGTTAGATTTCAGGTAAATATATTCATCCACCCTCCAGCTAACTAAATAAAATTTGGTCAAATAATAAAATATTCACCCGAATCTTAGTGGATATACCCAGACCAATACACATATATACAATATGTGTATTTACTCATTACTTTTTATTAAGAATAATATACTCAAAGCTAATTACTTTTTATTAAGAATAATATGCTCAAAGCTAAAATAGAGATGCGAGCATGAAAGTTCAACACAAATAATAACCAAAATCCAAAAGAAACCAACAAGTAGAATGACAACACAAAGACCAAAAACTTTGTTACACAAATTTCAGATCTTATTCTACTTTAATCTTTGAATTATTCCATAAACTTTGTCTACACAAAGATTGTATAAGAAGTTCGGGAAATAGATCAGAAGATTTGCGGTAAAGTACAACAATTTACGTGGAAACATAGCAAGCAATCGACAATTCTTTGGAGAATCAATCAGTATGTTTATTTCAATCCTAAAATTCATGATCTAGAGTTAGTTTCCTTTGGCGCGAATTATTTGCATTCTAACGTGTGATTATATGTTTTGACATTACATTTAAATTAATTCTACAATGGATTAAATAAATTTTATTCTCTTAATATATATTTGAATGTATATACAAGTCTTCCTTTATATAAAAACCAACACCGTCTTATCGCCTCAGACCAAAATGTTACAGTTAATAGTCCATGTAAATATTTGACATGCCATATTAGATTTTATTCGGGAAAAAATTGCTTTTAAAAAAAATTAACTAGACCATCAAACTTCATCATTTTACTCCAATTTTAAATTTAAGAGAGATATAAAAATTCGGCAAAAGTTCTTAATTTTAAGTAATTTTTAGAGGGTACCTTTATATCAACATGCAAGTCAAAACTTTTCTACCCTACCTTCCTTGTCTAACTTGATTACCATTTTTAATTGCCCGCAAGGGAGTAGCGCAGTTGGCAACGGAGGGCAGATTTTGCTGCGATTACCATTTTTAATTTACTCACCTTTCTAGAACAAATTATTGCATTTATCCGTTTCATTTAATGTGGTCGAAAAATTAAAGTAATTACTTACGGCTCCATATTAAATTAGTACCTACGACACATTCGTTTTCACATTAACGATTGCCATCTATCTTTTTAAACTATAACACGTAGGTGATGATTTTTATTTAAAGATAAATTTTGTCATGATCCTACTGATTAATTTGCATTATAGTGTGTGCTTACGTTGTTTCTCCTTTAATTTTTATATATGAATTATAATTGAACATGCATGATTATTTAATTAAAATTTTTTTTGTGAGATTTGATCAACGTACAATTGATATGAGCCATTTTATAGTTTACAATATCCAATAATAAATAATTGAATTTAACTCTGAAAACGACATATGCATGCACTTGTACGAAATAATTAAATTTTAATATCCAATTTATATTAAATTGTATGCCCCCTGTTAGGATTTCATGAGACATCCTAATCTTAATCTTCTCTTAAAAAATAATGATCAAGAATACGCAAGACTCGTCAAATTTTCCACAATCGTTGGATTAAATATAATAAACTCGCGCAGTAAAAGTGGGGATATAATTATAATAGTTTTGATGTATGAATATTAAACCCATAAGCCGTCATTTAGATAGAAATCAAGGATTTTCTTACGCACAAAACGTCACTTTGTTTGACACCCTAATATTATTATTTAATTTAATTATTCAACTCTATTTCTGAGGTGTTCAATAGCTGTTGAAGATCAGTCCAAAGGAGATGCTAAGGTTGCTTGTTTTACAATGTTTCATGATTCAGTTATGTTTACTTTTGTTAAGCAAGAGATTAGATGATAGTACATAGATTAAGAAGTAGTTCTAGATGGTTCTAATCTATGCTATATAGTTGTGTGATGTAGCTCTTCTTCATGAATTTGTTTGATTGTTTTCAATAACCCCTCAACAAACTTTGAATAATAGTTGTACCTTTATTCAATTTTCCACAATTAATTATGATGGTGTGTGTGAAATTTGAATGATTATATTTCTAGGAAAACTTCCAAAAGAAACCTTCGGTGTTTGCCAAATATTTTGGTTTCTATTTAACGACAAATTACTTAATTAAAAAATCAGTATTTCTTTAACAAAGGGATAATTGTAATTCCCGTACGAGATGACCTAATGTATGTAGTGCTAGTTTCTTAGGATAAAATTTTATGTTTAGTAAACTTGAATTTTGAATAGCATGATACTCCCTCCTTCCAAATTTAAGAGTTACATTTAGAATCTATCATATTTACACATAAAATTTAACCTCATTATTCATCAAATTTACACTCAAATGTCATTACTTTCATAAAAATAAAACAAAACATAATTCGAAACATACAAAAAGTTAAGAGGGTCTCACTTTCCATTACATCACTTCAATTATTACATACTCCAACAACCACTACCTCACTCTATTTATTACACACTCCACCAATTTCTTAATACTCGTGCCAATAACTAAATCTTACTCTTAAACTGAGACGGAGGGAGTATATGATTAATCGGTACGTACGTCAACACGTTAGCACCTAGCTAGTGTTTATAGACGAGTCATTATCCGAGACGAGAAATTATACTACTAAAGAATTTGTCACGTCAAATTACAGATAAACCTCAAGCACGATATAATAAAAAATAGTAATCAAAACATTAATTATGATCAATGTAATGTAACATGGATCCTAAGTCGGTGATTTAGTTACGTCAAATTAGTGATTAAACAAGCTAATTGCGTGTATGGCTGGATGCATGGAGACAATTTTTTTGATAAAATAAAAAAGGGCTCAAACCGTTTTAGGATCGGTGAGAAAAAAAAACCAAAATTCATGACAAAAACTAGTCCATACTCTTAGCCTCCAAAGAATGAGTATCTTCTCAGTTTTCCAGTTCGGTTCTATATTTTGGAATATTACTTTATTTATGGGCCACCAAATAGACTATGAGATCACATAGAATCGAGAACTACTACAAATTTTCAAGTCAAATCTCGTGAATGGTGCATCCATCCTTGTAAAGAAACAAGTATCAGATATTTGGACATGCAAAAAACAAGGTTTCAGCAACTGCATCTGATATTTCACAAGCTACTAGTAAATAGGGCTGGTGATAAGGCTAATTTCATGCATGGGTCTAGGGATTTAATTCGTGATTTTACTAGGACTAACGCACGTTTTAAGCCAGGTGTGTGAAGGAATTCGCCAGGTCCAGGAAAGAAGGCCAAAAAATCACAAGGTCGAGGAACTGGCGATTTAGTGAACGATTATGAAGAGAATTGCTCGACGGAGGAAGCTCCAGAGTTGAAGGGTAGAATAGGGATTTCTACGAAGACTCAAGGGCTATGTCCGCATCTATAAAAGGCAGAAGCATGCAAGCTGGAGGGATCTTCTCGGGGGAGACCTCACCACAGCCTGTTGCTTAGTTCACTTTCCCACACACACACTTGATACTAGTTTTGAGGAGATCTCAGTTCGCACGTTCGGGTTTCATCTTAGCTTCCGATATGGTGTAACACCGCTCTTGTTAGGAGCGAAGAAACAATTTATTTTCCGCTTTCCGCATTTTACTTACTCTGCCGAGCTTCGTTGTTCGAAGCTCGGTTCGCTGTTTTCACCGAATAGTTTCTGGTTTAAATGCAAGTTTGATTTTCCGTTATGGCGATTGTGTTGATTTCTGGTTTGATCGTTTCGCTTATTGAGATTTTGGAGTTTTAAATTGTCTGAGTTGGATGCGTTTCGCAGCTGTTTACTGAGTTATTGTAGGTTAATGGTCAGATCCGGGAGATTGGAGTTGGATTGTGGAAGAATTTTGGTTGGATTTGCTGGATTTGTTGGTTGTTGGGTTCGGATGTCTTGGATCCGGAGTGGATCAAGTATTCTGACGTGAATCTGAGTAGTTTCGATCTGATTTTCATGCTTAGTTTACGTGTTTTACTTTCATTCCGTCTAGTGTGCGCAGATCTGATGTTTTTCCGAGTTGCAGCAAGATAACGACGACCAAATCTCTATATTCTGTCGAATCTCGCTTTTTGCTCTGTTTTGTTCATCTGCAAGTTTAATTCGGTTGAGAGGATGCATTTTGCTGCGAGCTAGCGTCAGAGTTTGTTAATCTGCAGTTCTTTCCGTACTTGCCATTTTTGGAATTATGGTCCCCACTTTCAGTCATATTCTGTTTAGCTAGATTAGGTAGTTGTTTACACTGTCTAGGAAGTGGTTATGTTTCTTGTTGTCGAAGTCTGAATTTACAAGTTTAACATGTCCTAGGTCTAGCATTTACATTTTCTGCCTAGGTCTAGAGTTAGTTTAAAATTCTCAACCCTTTTGTTGCGTGGCAGCAGCCATTTGTCTGTCCAAAGTCTCTGAGCACTACTTTGCGAGTCCATCTCTGTGGGATCGACCCCACTTCCCTATACTAATTCATAGTATTCGGGTTGAGGGATTTATATTTTTTTGAAGGGGAGTCGATGTGTGTCCAACGACCAAGCACTTTATGTTCTCTTAAGTTCCTAGACCTTGTGCTCTAGTGGATTTAAGGAGCGTGGTGTCTTGACCAAGCGCTTGCAGTGATCTATTTCTGTGCACACGTGTTAAAAATCCTCGTTTCAAATGGCGCCGTTGCCGGGGATGGATGGCGTACTTTGTGTTAGTGCCTAGAGTTTTTGGTGTGAATAATTTTAATTTACTTTTTCTTTCCGTTTTCTTTGTAGTACATGAGCAGGAGCTTCCACCGGAGTAACTCGTCTGGTTGGAAATACGGTCAGTTCGTTTGGAAGATCAAGGATACAGCCTCCACCGTGACTACCAGATCAGGGTTCACGACGGGAGATCCGTTCCCGACTGAGTTTTTGAGTGACGAATCCTGGGAATCTTCAGGACGAACAGATCCGGAGTCCCCACCAGAATCGGAAACAGAGTCAGAAACAGGGGAGGAAGAGGAAGTTGAGATGGCACACGTAGCGGACCCAGATCCAGAAATAGGGTCACTAACGGCTCATCTCGATGGAGAGCCAGCACACGCAATAGTGATGAACCCACGTCAGAGATCTATTGAGATCAAAACGAATGTGTTAGGTGTCTTGCCAACATTTTCTGGGCGAAGGAGTGAATGCCCGTACGACTTTTTGAACGAGTTTAGCAAGTTATGTGGCATTCAAAAGAGGCCTAATGATGCGACAGAGGAGGACTATCGCTTGCGCGCGATTCCTTTCACTCTAAAGGGGGAGGCTAATACATGGTTGTTGAGATTACCCCCGGATTCTATCCGCACCTGGAGGGACTTTAAATTGGAGTTCCTAGATTACTTCTTTCCATCCAACAAGACGAACGCTCTGAAGAAGGAGATAGTGGAATGCAAGCAGGATTACGATGAGTCATTGAGCCAATACTGGTCAAGGTTCAAGGGATTGCTGGACGCATGCCCGAATCATCGGATGATAGAGGCAGAGACCTACTCTCTGTTTTATGAAGGGGCAACTCCCGAGTCTAAGGATTTGATGAACTCCTCGAGCGGGGGAATTTTACAAGAAAGAGAGGAAGTGAGGCAAGAGAGATTTGGGAAGATTAATCGACGCCAAGAAGGCGTATGACAGTACGAGGAATGCTGTGAGAAGAGGCTCTGTGAATGTATTGAGGGAGCAGGAGGATGACAAAGTTGAAGCAAGGATTGATAGGCTGGAGAAAGCCTTGCTGAATGCTATCGAAAAAACTAATACAGCCGCACCAAAGGAAACGGCTAAGTTGTTAGGTCCAGTAGATAATCAACTCCAGCAATATTACAGACCTCAGGAAGGTGATTACCAGGCCCAGGCGAACGCGATGGGAAGTTGGAATCCTGATGGAAGTTGGAACCAAGGAAGACAAAGAGATGCACCCTGGAGGAATCACCCGAACTTTAGATGGTCTGAAAACGAGCAAAGCCAGCCAGCACCCCAACTGAGTATACAGTTCGCACCGCAGCCCGAGAGGGGCAAGGGTAACTGGAGAAAGTCATGAGGGGCAAGGAAATTGGAACAACCGTAATCAAGGAGATCACTCGACCTGGGGAAACAAGAATCAAAATTATCAAGGGAATTCTTATGTACCACCACATCAAAGGAATTTCCAAGCACCTTACCCAGGTCAAGGAAGTAATTTCAACAACAATCCAGGAGGTCAGGGCACATTCGCCCAGGCCAAGGAAGTGGAACAAACCAAAATATAGGGCCAGGCCCTAGTCAGCCAAGCTCTAGACCAAGGAACCTTGATGAGATGGTTCACGACCTCGTTAGTTCCCAGCAGCACATTCAGAACAATTTACAGTCGAACAATGATGTGGTCCACAAGCTTCAGGATGCGCAGCAAGAACAGAAGGCGGCAATGGATATGTTGGCCAAACAGTTGTCTCAATAGCTACTTCCTTGAGTGATATGCGGGGAAACGAGGGCAAGATTCCTGCATCGGTAAGACCACCCCTGACAAAGCCAATATTAGCCAGATCACGCTGAGATCTGGGAAGGAGTACGAAGGGCCGGTCATGAGGTACAGAGAGGTCACGACCCCCATTAAGGATAAGGAAACAGGGAAAAAACCACTGAATCAAGAAACTCGGTTGAAAGCAAACCCTGCAGTTAGAGATGAACTTCAGGCAGGAGATTTAGAGAAACGGCTGCCCAGGACAATCGAACCATTTTTCCTAGATCCAGAACCGGAATTGGTAGAGAAAAAAGGAGTCGATGAATCTTCAGCAGTGGAATGTTCCGGAACCGGGAAACGACCAAAACCTTTCCCAAACCGAGAGAGACAAAGAAAAAGAAGGATGAGCCAGTGGATCTTATGGATATTTTCGGGAAACTGGAGATAAATCTACCCTTCTTACAGGCTTTGAAAATGCCAGTTTTCAGCAAGTTCATCAAAGAGTTTTATAGCTGGGAAGGCTAGACCTAGTGGAGAAAAATCTTGATAGGCCGAGAATGTGTCCGCGGTAATTCAGAAGCGGAGGATGCCTTCGAAATGCAATGACCCAGGTATGTTCACCTGCCTATTTCCATCGGCGATGTAAAAATTGAGCATGCTATGTGTGACTTGGGAGCATCCATAAATGTGTTACCCCTGTCCATATACAAGAGGTTAGTGGGAGTAGGTATGGTGGATACGAAGGTTGTGATCCAATTGGCGGACAGGTCATGCATCTGCCCTGAAGGAGTGCTCGAGAACGTAATAGTCAAGGTACACGACTTCCTGTACCCGGCTGACTTCCATGTGATTAAGATGAGCGATAATGAGTCTGTAGAGTCTGGCGGAGTATTATTGGGGAGACCTTTCCTGCGAACTGCTAAGACTATCATTGATGTCTTTGATGGTACTATCTGTCTCGATTACAATGGGGATAAATATACATTCAGCATAGATGAGGCAATGAAGAAGCCACTTGATGTTGAAAATTTGCATTCTGTAGATATCATTAACCCTTGGTCCAGGAATACCTCGAGACTGAATTAATGCAGGGACAGATTGAGAACTCAGAGATGAGTCATGCTGTTGATAGGGAGGTGGCCAGTTGGTGCCAAGCAATGAATACGAGCAAGTTGTCAGATGAAGAGCTAGCAGAAGCAATTCTGGAATTTTGCACCAAGCCCGAGCTAGCCAGATCGAGGGAGACACTTTATGGGGCAAGCAAGGAAGATCTTCCTGGATCGACTAAGGGGATGACGACTGGAGCAGCAGAAGAAAGAACCCCCCCTGCCCCAGGAAAAAGATGTTCCCAAGAAGGAGTTGAAAACACTTCCGCCAGGCCTAAAGTATGCTTACCTTGAGGCGAATGAGACTTTTCCGGTGATTATCAACAGCAACTTGATCAAGGAACAGGAAGAGGAGCTGCTGAAAGTCATCCGAAGGAACAAGAACGCTATTGGTTGGACACTTTCTGACTTGGTAGGGATTAGCCCTGATCTGTGCATGCATCACATTCGATTAAATGAGAGGGCGAAACCCTGCAGAGACCCTCAACGCAAATTGAATCACAATATGAGGGAAGAGGTATTGAAGGAGGTATTGAAGTTGTTATCCCTAGGAAATCATTTATTCCATACCAGACAGTGAATGGTTTAGCCCAAGTACACATGGTACCCAAAAAGTCGGGAGATCCAGGTTGTCAAGAACGACAAGAATGAGTTGGTACCGACCAGGCTAGTCACCGGTTGGAGGATGTGCATTGACTACAGAAAATTGAATGAGGCAACCAAGAAAGACCATTTTCCCCTTCCGTTCATTGACCAGATGCTGGAGAGATTAGCAGGCAAGCAATATTTCTGTTTCTTGGACGGATATAGTGGGTATTTCCAAATTTACGTGGACCCGAGGACCAGGAGAAGACAACTTTCACGTGTCCGTTCGGAACGTATGCATATCGGAGAATGCCGTTTGGCCTTTGCAATGCACCAGGCACTTTTCAACGATGTATGATGAGTATTTTCTCAGACCTGCTGGAAGATTGCATCGAGATCTTTATGGACGACTTCACTGTATACGGGGATTCATTTGATTCATGTCTGGCGAGCTTGGATGTAGTGCTGAGAAGATGTCAAGAGAAGCACTTGGTTTGAATTTCGAGAAATGCCACTTCATGGTCCCTGAAGGAATTGTCCTGGGGCATGTAGTATCGGAAAGGGGCATACAGGTGGACCAAGCAAAAGTGGACGTGATATCAAAACTACTGCCCCCACCCGACAAATCAAAAGGAAGTGAGGGGATTCCTAGGTCACGCAGGATTCTACAGGAGATTTATAAAGGATTTTGCCAAAATTGCTCAGCCACTCACTCATCTGTTGCATAACGATGTTGAGTTTGTTTTTAATGAGGGGTGCATTAAGGCTTTTCAGCTGCTGAAGGACAGATTAGTATCTGCCCCCATCATCAGAGCACCTGATTGGGGTTTGCCGTTTGAAATCATGTGCGATGCGAGTGACTATGCAGTAGGGGCGGTGCTAGGTCAAAGAGTTGACGGAAAAAGTTACGTGATTTTCTATGCGTCAAAAACGCTAAATCAAGCCCAGAAAAATTACGACACCACGGAGAAGGAAATGTTGGCAGTCGTGTACTCTTTTGAAAAATTCCGACCATATCTGCTCGGGTCGAGGGTGATAGTCTTCACAGATCACGCTGCGATAAAGTACTTACTGGCAAAGAAGGAGTCTAAGCCAAGGTTGATCCGATGGGTGTTACTGTTACAGGAGTTTAACTGGGAAGTCAGAGACAAGAAGGGGACGGAGAACAAGGTGGCTGATCACCTGAGTCGCATTTACCAAGGTGAGACGGATGAAGCAATACCTGATGCGTTCCCGGAAGAACATCTTTATTATTTTAACGATTCTCCTAGACCTATCAATTGGGAAGAAGTAATGGCAGCAACAGGTCCAGGAGATGCTGAAAAAAGGAAATGCCAGGCGAATGCAGAGCCATGGTTCGCTGATCTAGCAAATTACTTGGTCACTAGAGAAGTGCCCAGTTCCGACGAAATTTCCCGGGCCCAGAAGATGAAATTAAAAAGTGAAGCCAAATACTACTTTTGGGACGATCCGTATTTGTGGAAAATGGGAGCTGACCAGGTAATTAGGAGATGCATTCCGGAAGTGGGAGCAAAGGGATGTGCTGAATCATTGCCATGCTTTAGCTTGTGGGGGTCACTTTGGACCTAGGAAGACTGCAAGGAAGGTTCTAGACAGTGGTTTTCTACTGGCCTACATTACATAAGGATGCATTCGAATTCTGCCAGAATTGCGAAAGGTGTCAGCAGATTGGAGGAATTTCTAGAAGGGACGAAATGCCACAAGTTCCGGTGATTGTTTGTGAGATTTTCGATGTTTGGGGGTATGGACTTTATGGGTCCATTTCCATCTTCATATGGGAATACATACATACTTGTGGCGGTGGACTACGTTTCGAAATGGATAGAGGCAAAAGCTACGACCTCCTGCGAAGCTGTGGAAGTAGCCAAATTTTCTGCGGTCTAACATTTTCAACAGGTACGGGGATCCCTAGGGCTGTCATCTCAGACCAAGGAACCCATTTTAAGAACCGTACAATAGAGGCTCTCATGAAGAAATACGGAGTCCACCATAGGTTGTCTACACCTTATCATCCTCAGTCCAACGGCCAGGCAGAAATATCAAATAGGGAGATAAGGCCATTCTCGAAAAAAACGGTGAACCCGTCTAGGAAGGATTGGAGTAAGAGACTGGATGATGCATTATGGGCTTATAGGACAGCTTATAAGACACCTATTGGTAATGTCACCAATATAGGTTGGTATTCCGGAAAAATGTGCCACTTACCCGTGGGAATCGAACACAGAAGCATACTGGGCGGTCAAAGAGATCAACATGAATCCGCAGGCTTGTGAAGAAGAGAGGAGATGCAGCTCCAGGAACTGGAAGAGTTACGGCTTTGAGTCTTATGAATCGCCATGTGGTATAAGGAAAAACTAAGCTTTGGCATGATAAAAATCTCCACTCCGGGTCAAGGAACTCAGGGTAGGACAGAAGTCCTTTTTGTTTCAATCCAAGCTCAAGTTGATGCCTGGAAAGTTAAAGTCTAAATGGATTGGGCCTTACATCATCATGGGACTTCGAGCAAACGGAGCAGTTGAAATCCAGGGAAGTGCACACCAAATTCCATACCTTTTCTTGTCAATGGACATAGGATAAAGGTCTTTAGGGATAGCTCAGAGTTGTGTGTAGTGGGACGAAGTGCCACTATGCGCACTCTTTGATATCACCCTAACCAGTCTAGGAAGGAAGTGTTTTTAAAATATCTCCTGGGTCTAGTAATTAAAAGTTTGACCATACCCTGATCCAGGAAATTTTGAGAACACTTGACAACAATTTTGTAAATATTTAATTGCTTTCTTTAAATCAAGAAAAATCCAAACAAATAAAAAATTTTATTCTTCCAAAAATATTTTCGAAACACCAGACCCATCGGGAATGTTTTTGATGCTGTCATATCCTAGACCCGGGGAGTTTGGCGTTTCATATTTGTTTTTTAGTTTGATGTGTTTCTTTTAGTGTGTTTTGGCAAGAAGGAATTTACTTGAGCAAGGATTGTGGGGTAAAAGAGTTTGGAGGGAGTTGGCACCGGTCCGGATTTCAAAGAGCACTTTATGGGAGGCGTACGGTCGCTAGCGTCACCACCTGCACCCGCCTGCAAAAGGAAACTGTCCTCTCCAATGCCTACACTATGATCGGTTTTGGCCTTCTTATTTTTTCATTACTCATTCTCTCTCCAAATATTCTCTCTCCCAAATCAAAAACCCCAAATTTCAATCTCTCTCTAACCCTAATCTGAAAATTTCGCCCAAGTTCTTTTCAAAATTTTCTGCAGAATACCATGGATAACCAACAAGGAACCAGCAGCGCTTCTGGATCCGCCGAGAAGAGTGCGGCGGAGTTCATGAATGAACTATTTCAGAAGTTCGGAGGGGCCGATAAAGCGATGCAAGCGTTCGCGATGTTTGCAATGGGACAACCCATGCCAGCCGTTCCAACAACCACCGTGACACAACCGGAGGTTGTCGAGACACCACCCACTGCTGTACAAGAAACCGCACCGGAGGCTGCTACCATTATTCCAGAAGAAACCACCTCTGCCCAGGACACAGTCCCAGAAACCGCACCAGGCCGGAGGACGAGGACGTGCCCGCCGTTCCAGGATCACCCATTGCGGAGATTCGCGAAGTAGAGACAGATCTGGCCGCGGGACTGACGTTATTGGCCGTAAGTGAACCCAGGTTAGGTTCTGATTCTCAGAAGGAAACCCCTGTTTTAAAGTTTGGAGGTGATGGTGTTTCAGAGGGAGTAAACCTTGATATTTCTGCTGTGAATTTGGTGGAGAGTGTTGTTGGGGGGTAGATGCTCTTGTTGCGGTAGTTGAGGACACCGCTATTACTGTTAGTAGGGTTGAGGGGGAAACCCCTGTTCTGGAGGCGTCTGTTGAGAGGGATGCCGTTGTTGATGATGATGATGTTCAAGTGGGCGGAGAAGCCCTAAATTCTGAGAAGGATGTAGAAAAGGAAACCCTAGACGTAGTTGGGGGCGATGAAGCCCAATTTACTGAGGAAGATGTTGATGCGGGAAGGACTCCCGAAAAATCTGTGGGCACTGAAGCCCAACCTGAAGGAAATCTTACGGGGTTAGAAACCCCTGTTTATATCACGGGGGCAACCCCATTGTTAGCAGAGGAAAGTGGAGCACTCGATTCTGAGGGTGCTCAAGAAACTGTCGATGCAGGACTCAACATGATAGTGGATTTAACTGAGGTCTCTGAGGAGGCCGATTCGCAGCTTAATCTAAGGGAAACAAGGAGACGGACACGTCGGAGTATTCTTGATGACATTGACGTATCTGCCCAACAAAAGGAAAAGGATACGCTGGACCTAGCGACAGCCGTGTCTGCGCAGGAAGACTCCCCCAGGCCGAGTGGAAGGGAGAGTGACGAAGAGGGGCGCCGCGCGAGGGCTAAGAAGAGGAAAGGGAAACAAATTGCTTCCTCCTCGACCGAGAAGGAGAGGGGGAAATCTACTGAATCCCACTTCCTCCACCCGCCAAGGTACCATACGCCACAGAGCCCGAGAATCCTGCCAGGTCCAGTGATTCAGAGGAGGAGCAAGACGAGGATGTACTGAACTTTGAGCCGACGGAGATTTGGATTACAAAAGAGCTGCTAGACGATATGAGAAGATTTGACGATCCAAAACGTGTGGCCATATACAAGGAAAAGAGTGCTGAGGGAAAGGTGGCGAAGTCCGGAAAAATGTACCACCCGGCGGAACTCAAACATATTAGCTCTAACGATGAGTTCAGGGGGTATATAGATGCAATCGGTTTTGATTGGTTACTAAAGCACAGCACTTTCGAAGTTCCAGTCGACGCGGCCCGTGAATTCTTTTCCACCTTCCGTTTCAAATCCACCGCCGATTTGGATACGGATTCCATAGCTTTCAGGCTTTTAATGAAGAACATAGGATGAGTATCCGGGAGTGGACGCTGCGGATGGGCTTGCTAACGAGAACAGAAGATGATGAGGGCCTGTGGAACGACAGAATGGTTGGTCCGCCGAAGTTGACGCCAGGATTTCAGGCACAAGGTGCGTGGGAGTTCTTGACTCACTCAAGAGTGGGTCAATTTAAAACAAGTTTTTCGAAGGCACACCATATAGAAAATCGGGTCCTGCGATTCGCCCAAACTTTTGTTAGCTACAACTTGATGGGCACTGCCAACAACGCCCTGACGACCGCCGACCTATACTTTACGTGGTGCATGGCCACAGGAGTACGAGTTCATTTGGGTTATTGGTTAGCCCAAGCCTGCCATCAAGTCACCTCCAACCCGTCCAGGCATCTGTACACGTGCCATCTTCTCGGGGCCTATTTGCAGCGCAACATTGTAATTAAAATCAGCAAGGCCTGCCGTGTAGTAAAGATGTGCTCAGCCCCGGAAGTCTTCAATTTCGACTTTTTTTTCAACAAGGGGTTGCTGATCGCCCGAGGGAAGGAGGTGTGTTTTTATGAGGTCGGTAAGTCAGAGGCACAAGTCAAGCAGGAACCCGATGGTGTGGAGGTAAAGGATCAAGCCACTGAGGACGAAGTCAGGCTGATGGTTCAGGGAGTTCAGAAAGAAGTTGAGGAGGTAAGGAAAGGAATCGACGGGGTACGCAAGGAAATGACTGAGATCCGAAGGGAATTCGGAAAAAGCAGGGAAGAGGCCGCAGTCCTGAGGGGACGTATCACCGATTGGGTGGCTTCGTCAAGTGAGCAAACCAACAGGATGGCGGAGGGTGTTGCTTTGATGACGACCATGCTGAAATGGCTGCACAAAAAGTTCCCGGATGCATCAGAAACTATTCCTGGGTCTAGCGGCAACATTACAACGCTAAGTCCAGGAAGTGTATCCGCGCAGAAGCCATCACAAGGCCCGAGGCCTCACATCACCCCTCTTCCGCTAGACCCGTGATCCTGAGGACAGCCATACCCCGACCTACTGATGACAGACCAGAGAAGCCGGAGATGCCGGCCAGGAAGAAAGCAAAGGTGACCCAGCCGACGGTGCCACCAAAGTTTGGCTCCCACGGGGGCCAGACACCGAATTGAATTTCCCCCTCAAACCCAAGTAACTTTTTCTTTCTTTTATTTAACAGTTCTTTTTCGTTTTATTTCTGTTTTACCTGCAGCATGCTAGGTTCTGTTATATGTGTTGAACCCTTCCACTTAGACCAAGCATTGGTCTAGAGTGTGAGAAGGGGTTATATGTCATAACATGTTTTTGTGTTGTATGTT